>NC_139323.1:22460000-23090000 GCF_056507025.1 Lutjanus erythropterus | reverse complement strand
TCCTCTGCTCAATTGTCTGCATCTGCCAGAATGTATGCAATTTACTATTTGTGTCTTGCCAAGCTAATGTATCCCCCAGTTACTGCTCTTTTCTATGGTATGTTCCTTCATACAGTCTGTGTTTTCTTTAACCACCTCCTGCATCATTTCTCTACCACCTTTCATTGTTTTCTCTCTCCCACTCCCATCCCTCTCCACCATCCCTCTCTGCTCCAGTAAGCAGACGTGCTGAGACCAGGGAGGGCACCTCCGTCATTAAGGTCCCGGCACGGAGTCACCAATTTACACTCTCATTAACAGATCCATGTGCTGCTCAGTACATTAAAAAAAAATAAAAGAGAACCGGGACCACCCACGTGTTTAGGCCCCCTCAAAACAAAATGCAACAATAAAGATCTGTGTTCTCTCTGCTGGCTAAATGAGCCAATTCACGCGAACGGAAAAAAGAGGTTGCAAATTAACGGACATTTGAGGGCTTGATGGTACACGGGGTGTTTATGTGTTAACGAGAAGATGCTATTAATCAGGATTGAGTGCTTGAAAGGCCCTTGTTGTGGGACTGACTGGCCTTGCAGCTTTTGTTCTTTTTCTACAAAGAAAAGGAAGCCTTGTAATAAGTTACAGTTTGTTTCCAAATGTGTTAGAAAAGAGACTGTGTAAACCAGTTTGATGTGTTTAACCTTTATATTGACTTGAATAAGACAAACTGCGCTGTTGAGAGAACACTGAATCCTGCATATCCTGACAAACATTTACTTTAAACATTCAATCCTTGGTGAGCGTAAGAGATTTTCAAGATGTGCAGTACTGTACCAAAAAATGACAGCTGCACTTAACAGTCACAAGATGCCAACACCTTATTTCTAGTGACCTCAGTGACATTTTCATCTTTACTGACTGCTGCAGAAAAGCAAGCAAATAGACCGAGCCAGAGGTCAGAAGTCTGCATAAATAAATAGTCCACTAGTGCCAACATTTGTATTTTCCCTCATTGTGATCTAATTTCTATCATTTCTTTAAATACTTTACGTCCCTAAAATCTGCACAACCTAAGGTAAAAGTTTATTTAAGTCAATAAAACACAAGAATCATATCATATCACAACTTTATTAATTATATTAAAATTGGACACGTTTTCTCGAATTTTACTAAATGAACACACAAGACATGTTGATCCAAAATATTTCTAGGTATAGAAACATGAACAAAGTGTTTCTCAATGCTCCATAAGTTATTTGAAACTTTACATTTTTTTAGTTTTAGTTTAGCAATAGAAATATTTCCCCAGTGCCTATTAGGATTGGGGAAAAGTCAATAATTGGAACTAGCACCCAGTTCTTGACACTGTGATTGCCTGTAACATTTTTTTAAGATGAGCTGTATGTTCTTGATGGCTGTACCAACTGGATGGTGACACGAAACAGATGCAAAATGGCTTAAAAGCTTCAAATTTTCATGCATCAAGATCGATTTACCATAGCCCTCCAGATTGTAATTGAATTGAATCGTGAGGTGATAGTGCCAAGTACTTATTGCAGTATTTTTGCTTATTGTAACATGATGAACATGAGACAGAAGCCTTAACTTTCTGCTGTATACAATGAATGCTTTAGCTATTGAAGTTTTACTTTTAGTTCGGTTTAAACACATCACACAAACAGCAGTCTCCCGTAGCCATTTTGGGGCAATCCTTTGGCACTACTACAATGGTCTAGCTGTTTAGCTGTTATGGTTTTTATTTTAGATCGATTTAAACGCAATCATCCACACAACGATCACCCATCTGTTCGTGGGCGTCCACAGGAAGTCAGTTTTCATATGGTTAACACACCCTTGCTTTCTGTACTTGTTTGTGACTCAGTGAGCAAATAACAACACAAACAAGCAAGAGGTGAGTTCCAACTTTCACTGGGCCACCCAGGGTTGAAATGTAGTATACTCAATAGACTGATAGATGTATGCCCTCTATGGAAAAGTCCAAGTTTCATCTTGGATTCTTTGAGCTAAATAAGTGAACACAAACAGAAAAAAAAGTCTTGAGAGCAGAGCAGAATTTATGATCTTTATGGTAACCCTCTGTACATATATGTCAGCCTTTTTTTGGATCAGACGACTTCAGTTCAATGTTTAAATAAAGACCCGCATGAAACTGTAAGACGCAGACGAGGGCTTGCAGTTAAACGGCCTGATGCTAAAAGTCACTCAAGTTGGTTCCGTGATGAAACACAGAGTGCACTGACGCACAAGCTGTCCTTTGAAAAGTAAAATAATCATTTGTAAATGTACCTCTATGAATGTCAGGTATGTCTGCAGACTGCTTTGATCAATTCTGCATTTCTGCTGTGCCATGTCCAAACAACCAACAGAGCAGGAAACAAGTGACATGGCTGTTTTCGTTTCTTTACCTCTTTATGTCTGAACATACCATACACACTGATCTTTGTGCTTTGTCAGGATGTGTTCTTTCCATATTGTGCCTGTTTGTAATAAAACTAGTACAGACATGTAGAGCTAGACCACCCAGAGCAGTTACCCAAACACCCTCCTTTCTCACAAAAAAAAGAGTCACTAGTCTTAATTATATCCATCCTCTGGGCGTGTCTTTCTGCCCAAAACAGACATCTGAGCCACCCCCCCCACCAACAGGCCACAAACCTCACCGAGGCCTTATGGAAAGAACTTTTTGGTGAACACATTGACCTTAGATGGAATAAACCTTTTCAGCGCTGTGAGTGAGGAGTTATTTTCACTGAGGTTACAAAGGCAATCTGATTTTACATTGTTTATTGTTGGACTATCTCCTAAGACTTGTAAATGATCCCAGACTTTAATAGTTCCTGTGGAGGCTCTTTTGATAACAAAATCTGCAGGATGTTAAAATCAAGTGGCGAATTGTTTACCATATCAAAAGAGACGGGATGAAATACCAATAATATCAAAACCTGCACAAAGCCAGGCAGTTAGATGAAAGAGAGAAGAGAAGACAACGCTTGCGTGCGTGCACACACACCCGCACTTTGTAATAAGGAGGCGTCTGCTCCAGGGAGGAGGTTGTTGTGACTGCACTGTTCTTTTTCATGATCTATAATTTTCAAGCTGGCAGTGTGAGGGGGCAACCTAGCGGTGTGCACATAGAGAGACATAAAGAGTCTACACAGGCAGGACCCCAGCGACTATCTGCCAGACAAATCCTCCCTGGGCTTTGATCCTCTGCCCACTTCTCTCTCTGCGGTTTTTGTTTTCAGGCAAACAACTGTGATGTTTAGCTGAAGTGCAGTGAGATTCCAAGGCTCAAAAAAGGAGGACTCTTAAAATCTGCTGCAAAAAAAAACAAGTAAGGAGTTAATTTATGACAGAAATGGCTAAAAATGTTAAAAAATGTTCATCATGCCTGTCCACTCCTTCCTTCCTTCCTTCCTAATGTTTTCAATATACTGTCCTCCAAGGATCAAGGGGTTAATCTGCTCCTGTTGTATTTTAGCTGAGATGCTATCGAAGGCCATTTGTTCCAAGCAGCGAGGCTAATGACCCTCAGCCGACGCTTGGCGTTTGGCCGGGAACTCAGCGCAAGAGAAGGTAAGTAACCTCATATATTCTCAGGGGGGCTGAGCTAATGAGAGGGAATGGGAATACGAGCTACGGTCCATCATCTACTTAGGACCTAGACAGCAGCGCCGTCGTCCTCCCCTGAGTGTACACACACACACACACACCAAACCTTAATAGGAAACCCAACTATCCTCCTCTTCTCACACCTAATTTTACTTCTGTCTTGTTAAGTAAATGTACTCTGTTTTATCATCAATAAGTCAATACCACATTAATTCTGAGACATTGGTATTATTACTGTAAACAAGGAGTTCCATCATCAAGATGGCTGTAGCCTCCTTTCACCTTTTAACTGCGTTTAAAAAAGTGTCAGTCTGCTGGTGTGCTTTACAACACAAAGTACTTTACAGCACAAAATATTATACACACGCCATTTGTCCAGCCTGGAGGAGCAAGTAGTGATATCATTTTTGTGGCAGAGAGTAACAGTTAAGGACCTTGTTGAGGATTTTGTGGCATTCACTTCACTTTTGGGGAGCTGTCATGTTTTCCATCTTTGTATGTGTCAACAGAGCTGCAATGATTAGTCAGTTTATCGACAGAAAATTAGTTGCAAACTATTTCGATGATCAATTAATAATTTCAGTCATTTTTCAGGCAAAAATGTCAACATTTGCTGTTTGCAGGTTGGGTTTTGGACTGTTGGTTGGACAAAAGATGCAATTTGAAGACGCAAGTTTGGGCTCTGGGAGATAGTGATGAACATTTTTTTGACATTTTATGGACTAAACGCTTAATCAATTAATCGTGACAATGATTAGCAGATTAACCGATTAAGAAAATAATCATTATGTCAATGGTGGCATCTAGCCACACAACTGTAGATTGCAATCAACTCGCCTCCCCGTTGCCCTCTAGGGGCTTAGGAGAACCTACAGTGGCCACAAAACTTGCAAAAAATGCAAAAGGTGTATCTAGTGCTAATATGTGGTTTGTGTGTTCTGGGCTAGTGTAGAAACATGGCGGTGCAACATGATGGTTTCTGTGGATGAAGACCTGTGTATCTGTAGATATTAATTCTAAAGCAAGAAAAACACAATTCTGATTTTCAGGTGATTATACACTAACGTAAACATACTTATGAATATTATATTTCTGCCATATTCAGCCAATAACTCCCTGAATATCTTACACACAGGTGTAAAAAGCCATCAGTCGTCTGGATAGTGGTTGCATTTATATACTGCAGGTTTATGGAAATGCACTACCATTAATCTAACCTAAAGGTTCTTCATCATAAATGACCAATAGAGGTACAGAACAACATAAATTTCAGGGTTCTGTGGTCTCCTAGCTTGTTAGAGCAGCTGCAGTCATATACAGTATATGGAGGAACACATGCATACACAGACGGGGTATAGCTGAGCGTAGATGCCTCAGCCATGCGTGGCTGAGTGAATTCTGCTGTGATGGGAAAGCGGCAGGGGGTCCACTCCTCTGCCTTTATTCGATTCAAGCCGAGCCTGGCTGCCTCTTTCACTCCTCTGGCACGAATACGAATATTTATGCGTGTGTATGTGGAAAAAGAGAATAGGCACAGGAATAAGTACCCTACTGCACTCTGCGTATGTGTGCGTGTATATAAGTGTGTTTGTGTGTGTTGGTAATACCTCCAATGGCAGACTAATGATAGGTCTTATCGACACCCAGCAGTGAATGCGGGCCTTTGTCTCCTCGCGGGACGCATTATGGAAAGCTTAGGGGGCTGCCTTTGACTCCTTTTCATTCTCTCACCCACTGATAAAACCCAGCACAAAAAAGGCAACTGTTATACAGCTCCTGTAGCGTGGCAAGTTGAGACACAATACACCCCCGTACTCCCTCCATCGAAATCAGCAAAAGTTAGGCGCACAGCTCATGAACTCAGCATAAGTCAGTGACAAAAGATAGAAATTAACACTGGAATTTACATATTGCAAAACAAAATCACAATGCCCTGAAATTATCATTCGTTTTGAAAATACAGCATATATATGTGGTGACTGGATGGAAAACCACAATATGTGTGGGCATGGTGGTGCAGACTGACACAACAATGAAAATGACAGTAGACCATTAATGATACAGAAATTATTAAAAGTGACTTAAAAATGCATTACTATACTGTAAAAAGAAATGATTTCTTTTTACTTAAAAAGTTAGAATCAAGGCTAATGTAACTGTATTTGACTAGAAAGGAGTCATTTTGTTATACTACAAAACAAACAAGCTTTTTTATGCAAATGTTTTCTTTAGAATCTTAATTTTATGAGTTGATTGAACTCAGTAAATATGAATGAAGTACATTCAACTCAACATTTCAAGTCAAAAGAAGAAAAAAAAACTTAAATAAATACTGTTCTGTAAATCATTTTACAGGTTCAACTTAAAAACATAAGTTCCACTGCTGCCTAAGGAAATGTGAGTTGACTTAACTTAGGTTGAATAATTATTCAACTCATCACGTCAGACCAACTCATATTTATAAATTCTGGAGTGGCCTGAAAATTTGAAAAGAATACATTTTCTGTTCGATTAACTTGAGATGAACAAAAACCTATATAGTTATGTTAAGTTGTTGAGATAAGTTGATTCCAATAAAGTCCAGATATTTTTTTTATAGTGTAGTGACTATATGGTATTTTTCTTGTTATTTCCCTATGAGCATTTGAAAACTTAATGTCATGTATTTAAAGACAGAAGAGATAAAATTGTTTTCTTCTTCTTTCTTCTTTTTTGGTCTGTGAGACATTTAATTATACAATTCTGCCCACAGATAACATCAATCACATCTGGTTTGCCTAAATATAAAACACCTGGATGTGTTTAAAGGCTTTCATTTTGGCAAGGACTTTCTCATCTACTATCTTTAATGATTCGTGCTCCCGAACATTTTACAGCACTGTCACCGTTCTCAAACTGATGCTGTCTCATGTAGAGACAAATATTGATATTAATGGCTCTTCCATTCGAGTGCATATGCAGGTACGTAGGACACAGTTTTAGAATAAGGTTTGTGCCTTTTTTCTGCCTCTTTCCACACTGCAGAGAAAATGAAGGTTTTCTCTGCTTCTAAAGGCTCCGTTAGTTACTGTGCTTATTTAAGGGGTTAGAGGTTGGGGCAGGGTCCCTGAGACAAGCAGTTTATGAAATGAAAATGTTTTCTTTTCCAATGATGGCAAGCGTTACTTTTCACATTTTGAAGAGTTCAGCATACAGCTCCTTGGGGAAGCATAGCCATTTCTACGGTCGTTTCCCGCTGAGTCAATAAAATCCTCTCCCTCTCTGTGCCTTTTTTTTTTTTTATTTCTGTGTGTTCTTTCTCAGTCTTATTTTCGAGTAGTTATTGTTAGGAATAGCCTAAAGTACATTATATTTTTAATCTTTGGATTTTTCCTCTCATTCTCCATTCTGTCATTCCCCATTCACCTTTATTTTCTGGCAAGATAACTCTAAGGGGATCATTAAAGTACCAAACTTTCTCCTCCTATCTCTTCTAGACTTTCCTCCTCAACTTTAATCTCAAGCAAAAAACAATAAAGAATATTCAAATGCCTCTCCCTCTCTTTTTGCATCCATGTTGCTGGCAAAGCAATCCAAAAAAAAAGCCCCCCCAGGCCAAGCAGTGAGGATTTAGAGGCCTCATTTAGTAGGCAGGTAGAGTCGAGTCCCCCCCCCCCCCCCCATCCCATCCCTCGCAGCAATTAGAGAGAGGCCAGGAAGTGCAGTATTTTATGGCCTTATAAAGACATTAGAGGCATCGCTCCATTGGCCCTCACCCCCCCGCCACTTCTTTTTTCTACAGTATCTCTCCCCTTTTTGGTTCCCTCTCATAGTAATGCTCTCATGCTCACTTTGAAATCTTCTCCACCAACAGCCCTTTCCCTTTCTTGTTGATTCCTACTCTCTCTTTGAAAACTTGTCTACCCACTGCCTTCTTTCTCTGTTTTAATTTCTCTATCTCTGCCCCCTCATGCCCATCAATCTTTCATCCGTCCGTCCATTTTGAAACTGCTGTGGCTTCAAACTCAATAAGTGCTCTCATTCTAATCTTTAATCCTCTGGTGGTTGATGGGTGTCTTCGCTGAAGGGGGGGGAGAAAGGCTTTGATAGAGGAGCACTCTGTTGTCTATGCTTTCCTTTGTGTGGACACAAATGTTACCATTTTCGACACTTGTCCATCAGGCTTTTACGCCTGTTCAACACATGAGTATGTTCCCCCGCCATTGTAAACCATCGTCCATCATTTGCTGGTTATTTTGCGTGAGCGTGAAACTGACAATTACTCGCTCTGTCCTCCGGTCCTGCAGTGAATCAATATGACTTGACGGAGTGACTCATTTGCCTGTCATTTTCCCGCATGCGTTTTTTGAAATATGAAACCGTGTGACACACTGTGGCTTCTGCCTCGCAACCCCGCCTCTGCATACACAAATGGACACCAAAAGAGAACCACGGCGCTTCTTGAGTCCTGCAAGCTTTTTAAAGCCAGCTTAGACAGACTCGGCTGCTCCTGAAAGACCTCGTCTTCCACCGGAGCAGAGGACAGACACACTTGAGAGGAAAATGGGGGGAGAAGAAAGAGCGGTGGCATGTCTGGATGCTTGCTTACAACATCCTCCACCTTTTTCCTTTCTTTCTTCCCCAGACTACGCTTGCATCATTTGACCAGCTCCAGAAACAATGGGGGTGTGTTAAACTTGTGACTCCACTAATCCCAGTTGGTTGGTATATAGGACATCCATCAAAAGAATGATGAAAGAAGAAGGGGAAGGCATTTCTTCCTCTAACGAGTTCAAAAGCACCTCCATTGAAAAACAACTTTGTACTGTCTGACTGTTGATCTGGACAGAGATTTGAAATGTCAGGAATTTCAATAATTAAAAACGATTATTATTGGCATTATGCAGTCCCTTGGAGGATAGTTTCCATTCTTTTAAGGCAAGACAAGACAGGCAAAAACACTTCTTCATGCACTGGTAAATATGTCTTCTTTCAGACCGGAAAGAAATGATCCAAAATACAAATTCAGGGGTTTATATTCCATACACTTGAAGACCTAAAAATTACCAAAAGTTACTGGTTACCAGTTTGCATTATTTTAAGACAAGACAGGCAAAAAACACTTTTCCTTCTACTGGTAAATTTTGAGGATTTTGGTCTGTTTTGATTTGATAACATTACCCCTTTCAGGCTAGTGGAAAGAAACCATCCAAAATACACAGGTAGGTGTTTATTCTACACACTTTGTTTATTTGCATCTGTAAATTTCTCCTACAATCATCAAAAGTTGCCATTGGATGATATCTCCTTTGCATATTTAAACATACAACTTCAGAAAACTTGTCATACAAAAAATACTTGTCTTAATGTGAGAAATTACCTGGGGAAGTTTCATGGAGATCTATTAGTTTTTAAATTTTACCCGATTCACCTGTAGTGTCTCCCCTTAAACCACTGCTCTACACTGCCACAATTTCCTAATCTTTTTCTAAATATTTAGTTAATATTTAGTTGAATGTGCATAAACCTAAGAAAAAGGGAGGATGGAGGTGGCCATGAATCTGCGGTCGCTTGAGAAAGAGACAGAACTGAAGGCAGTTGAAAATGGGAGAAGATTATACGGCTCAGGCAGACTGAAAATAAGTGAGTGAGAGTGCACGACATAAAGAGCTAGAGGAGAGAATTGAGTTGGACTGGACCGGGTTGATATGAAATGAGTCGAGTTGAACCGAAATGAACTAAAATAAGCTGAATTGAATTTGTTCTGTCTTCTGCAAAGTCATTGTGAGATACAGCTCATATTGTTCAGAGGGCTGGACACAGGAAAAAGAGAGTGACGGAAAAAGACATTTGCACTGGCAGGGCACGCCAACAAGGCTGTAAGTATTATGTCGTGTAATAGAAGAGTCACAGGTTCATTTTCCTAACAGCCAGTGTTTCTGGAAAAGTGAACAATGAATCCTACATGTCATTTGTGGTGCATTACCATTTTGCCCTTTAATCACCGTGACAGTATTTTAAACTATATGAAATTCATAGAAGCCTTTGCATTTGCCAATTTAAGGAAGGAAGGAAAAAAGAAACATAACTACAGATGCACCAATCCACTTTTTTCAGTTTGGATCCAATTCTGATACCTGAGTTTGGATATCTGCTGATACCAGTACTCTTTTTTCTTGATTTTTATTACTATTATTATTATTATTAGCAGTATTACTATTATCATTAATTGTAAGGTTACATGAGGCTAAAACACTGGTGAAAAGTTCTGTCAGTTGATGTTGATGCACATGTAGTCAAAGTTTCCTTCATCTGGAAAGCTTGTATAGTTTGTGTAATATAACTATAACTGGCATCCTTCAACCATAGAGGGGCACTGAAGGATTGCGGCTTGTGAGATTCACATGTGCTGCAGACAGTGCTGAGAGATGGCCCTCATTTCCCATTATGCACTGCTGAGAGTTCAGGTTTGACATTTTACAGAACATGCTTCTCTTTCATTTTATGCTAATGCGTAGTAGACCTGATACATGTTATTTATCTCTCATTTTGCTCTGTTTATCACAGTATGCACAGGTGGAAAACATGTGGATGTGGAATTCAAATCGAAATTCAGATCAGTGATGAGTGTGATACTCGATGAATGCCAATATTGGGCCCCAATACCAATACTGGATTGGATCAGTCCCATCCCTTGACATAACATAAAACCTGAATCACCAAGGAGAAAAATCAGGGGGAAATGTATAAATGATAGTAATCCGCAAGAGGTGCACTGGAACCAAAAAAGATCACACCATTGCTACTGTAACCTCAGGGTGAAAGGTTGAGGTTGAAGAGAGTCTCAACAGAAAGGAGGATGACAAGAACTGAGAAAAACATTTTCTTTTCCTCTCGCTGCCTCTCCTCTTTAACCATCCCCCCTATCTGTGCATGGTGGCAGCCGTTCTGGCCATGCCTGCATAGTAGAAAATGATTTACTGCTGCTTTCAGCCACACAGAGATACAGAGAGAGAGACTCTCTGAGAGACTGCTCACTTTGGGACCCGCTCAAACACAGTTAAGACAATAAGGTGGCTCTTTTCCCAGTTTCACTCCTGTGTTTTGCCTTTTGGCTATGCTGTTCTCCAAGGTAATGTTTTATTTTTGACTCCATGCATCCCTGAAATTTTGGACTTTTTTTTTTTTACATTTTTGGTGGATGCTGGAGAGAAAAGATCAAATCCTCACACAACATAAAATGGTTCCTCTTTGTTCTGATACAAAACAGGAACTGGCTAAACATCTGTGACACACACAGTAACACAGGTGGAGTTCATATGTGGTGGGAAACTGTAGGGTTCAATAGGATGAATACTGTTACATTTCTAAGTGACTATTCAAATTTCACCAGCTAATCAATACAGTACTATTGCTCTTTGGCTGCAAGTGAAGCAAATCTACTGGCCACTTGCATACTTTACCAGAATTTAGCTAGTGGCTGCTGCTAATTTTGCGTCCTGGCTGTGTTCTTGTCGAATGTCAGTGACATCAAGCAAATGCATGATGCTTAAAGCTACTACAAGAAGTTTTTAACTGAATGTAAAACAGTCTCGGTCTAAAGTTTTGTATGACCCACATAAATTAGCCAGACCATCCAAGAGATTGGCCATTTCTGTTCAGTTATTCTTCCTGACCGTCACCAGGTCAGAGTCTCCTCGAAATCAGATGAAACGAGCCTGTGTTTACACTTTCCAAGACAAAGTTACAGTATATTTTGTGGTTATTACAGTGGAAACACTACTGCTTTTTAAGTTTCTTGTAGTAGCTTTAACAAAAGGTGACATCCATTGTTTAGCCACAGTCATAACAAAAAAGAAAGATAACCCAGTTAACCAGTCCCACTTAGTGTAATTTCCATATTTCCAAGGGAGCTTATCATATAAATCAGATATATATCAACATACATAGAATGACTATTGCTAGTGGGCTCCTCTTCAGTACAGATAAATGAATGTAAGTGGAAAACAGAAGATAAAGACAACTGAGAAGTTGAGGGTGCAGCAGGTGACTCAGTCATGATGACCGTTTTTCACCTGGCAGCTGTGGCTTGAAGCCAGGGACGCAAACACAAACACATTGCAAAAAACACACAGGCATGCATGCAAACACAAAACCAATCCCGGGTACACGGCTGACTCAGGCAACCAGGTGGAAGGGCAACAGACAGACGCACACACAAGACAATGTGTCACCCCAGGGCAAACCGAGCTCTCTTACCTCTCTTTCATCGTTCTCATCGTCTTCTTGTTGCGTTCTGCTTCCCTTCCTTCCCTCTGCGGTGAAGGCTAATGCTGCTAGCGCTTCTTCTGTTTCTTCTTCTCGTGCCAGCTGTCATGACCTGAAATGGAAATGGACAAAAAGGGGAAACAAACCATTAAGCAACTGGCTGAGTGGAATGGAGATATCTCTACCAGCACCCCCACATCCAGAAAAACAAATAAATAAAACACTCCATTCACAGAGTTAAGCCCTGTGGGATTCCAGTTATTGCCTCTTAAATTCAGTTCTCTTTCAAAACAGTTTCTTTACTCAGCGTGTGGAAAGAAGGTATGAACAAGATAGGAGCAGAGATTACAAATCAATGCAGTTCCTAAGCTAAAAAGAAACAGGTGCTTACATGAAAACTTAAAGTCAAGATAGATTTTCTTCATCCACAGAGGAGCCCAACCGATGTATCAGTTGACCGATGTTATTGGACCAATATTAGCCTATATCACAACTATATCAATATCAGCATATATATGTTGTACGATACGCGCCAATATGGAAACTTTTCTTTTTAACAGGGTACAATGCAGATTGTTTTTTGTTTTTTTTTGTCATTGTTGTTGTTAGATTTACCAACAGCATTCGACTATTTTTGTTAATCAAGGTTAACTATATACATATATTCTGCTCTATTTCTGTTTTTTCATCTATAGTTATTTATAAGACAGATGGTATTTGCCCCCAGGTTGGAATACTCAATGTGCCTATTTGCATGTAGCAATTTACACACAAGCAACCAGGTGTCCATAGCCAACAATGCACCCCAGGTGTAAATAGTCAATGTGGCTCTTTACACCCTCATGGATAAACTTAACCAAGTAGTTTTGTTGCCTAAACCTGAGCAGGTAGTTTTGGGTTGTTTTTTCCATAACCAAGTCATTTTGTTGCCTAAACCTAACCAGCTGAAATCTGCAAATCATAATTAAAAAAGATTGCTGACATGTAATTTCACAGCATTAGCAAATAATGTATGTTCTGGGCAGGTTTGAACGCTGCTTTCCCACAGGAAAGTTCTGCACTAAGCCCATTAATGCAGCCACTTAGACGCAGTGAATTTATCATTATTTATAGTTAAAATATGATATTATTTTGGACAGTAAGGTTTATTCATAAACTGTAACATATCCTGCCTGTATTACTTTACAGTGTTAGCCACTTCTGAGAGATCATTGTAAAAGGAATTGTGTTCATATATATATATTTTATAAAATATTCTGTATAAAGAATGCTGACTTATCACTATTCTTTCCTCCCCAATATCAGTATCAGCATTGGCCTAAAAAATGCAGTATCGCTCAGCCCCTAATCCAAAGTGTTGAGTAACTATTTAAACACACATTCAGTTGAAACCTGAGCATTGCCGAGTGACAACCAGTGTTGTATTTGCAGAGTAGAGCAACATTGTTTAAAGTAAGGAGGAATGTGGTTCAAGTTGGGGTCAGGGAGCACAGACAGGCCATGGGATGATTATTATTATGTTCCTATATGGCTTCATGATCGCCATTTACAGTTTGCATACCTGTGTTGTCTTGTTTCATCAATCTATTTTTTGTTTGTGGAGACTAAGTTGACGTGTAATTGTGCTGTTCGGAGAATGATTTTATCGCGGCCATACTGCTTCGTAAATTGACAGGGTTTTTCTTTTTTTTTTTTGTGTGTGTGTAGGGGGTGTCTTACAGTGCACTGATGAAATTGCTAACAGCTGTGACAGCCGCCATCACACACACACACACACACACACACACAGAGTTCGCCCGTCTCATTTGTAGCATACAGCTGCACAGATAAAGCACGAGGGTTAAGCAAATATTGTACAATGGCCAGGAAACAATGAACCATCCCCATCCCTCCCCTATCTCTCACACTCACACACACTAACTGCAGCGTTGCAAACTGTGTGAGTGTGTCTGGGGTGCGTGTGAAAAAATGACTGACACTGCTTGTCCTCTTTATTACTGTGAACAGAACAGACACCCCTGCTCTCCTCCCATTCATTTTAATCTCTATTCTTAATGATAAACCTCCTCAGTCACACTCTCGCTCCCGTCTGTACTCCTCCACCCACACCCCCTCCAGCCTGGTGTCGACCCTCCCCAAAAACCCCAGCGAGGCGGCAGCAACAGTGCTCCTTTGTTTGCCCCCTCCTCCTCCTCCCCTCTCCTCTCTTCTTGCCCCCTCGCCCTGCCCCGGACGGTGCTGGTTGGCGGGGACGGAGGCATGCCTCGACAGGAACGCCGGAGGAGAGGAAGGGAGGGGACGAAGGATGGAGAAGGGAGGGGGGGATGTGTAGGAGAAGAATATGTAGGGGTAGCAGGGTAGTAGGGGTCTTAAAGTCATTTTTTCACTCATTCTTCCTCTCCTCTCCTCTGTTCATTCCTGCACTTTTCTGTCCATTCAGCATTACATGAGAGGGGCTTCTCAGAGTGTGTTTGTAAGGAGGAAGAGGAGGGAGGAGGTGGGTTTGGAGGGACTACACCCTCACTGAACCCACCGACTCCAGTTGACTGAGAGTTGAAGAAAGTTGTTTGCAGGAGGACTATTTCTGGTTTGGACTCTGAAGCTAATTTTAAACACCAAAGTAAAGACAGAGAAGAAAAAAAAAAAACTCTGACTCTGGATTTTTTATTTTCTGCTCTGAAAGAACAAATAGCTAGATTTCTTTGGCTTTTTTTTTTTTTACATTTACATGGCTCAGAAATAATGTGCGTGATATTCCAACAGGCGATTTGCAAAAAATAGCCTTTGAGTACACAACTTGTAATTTCTCATTTATGCAAAGAAAATAGTGGACCTGCCCGCTGAGGTTAGTCAAGACATAATTTTAGCTGTTTCGTTCTGGTACTGCTGCTAGTGCGGCGAACCCAGCTCCCTAATAGCATAAATACTGCTCTTGTAATGGTGCCTGGGGCATGTCTCATTTGGAAGTGAGGGAGACAGCACAGTAGAGCAGCGCCTTTCCCCCCTTTAGCCAAAAACACACATGTGCGCACACACACAGACGCCGTGGCAGCGCCGAGGCAATCGGATCATTAACCCCGACTAATCTACAAACATTATGTTTATAGAAAACGCCTGTCCAGCTTAGGCGTCACACAGCCAAACCTTGCTAATTCATTCCGAGTATGTGTGTGTGTATTCTAGTGTGATATGGTGTATTTATGAGCTATGACGACGCGTGTGTGTCACTGCTGTGTGTGTCATGTCTCTCAGTATGCATGTGTGTACACTTGTGTGTCATGGCTGCCCATGTCTACAGTGTCTGCTGTGACAGACACAGAGAGAACATGACAGTGACAGTGAAAGAGTGTGTGCGCGCATGTGTGCTAGTGTGTGTGTGTGTGACTGCTAGTGATGCAGCTCACAGCCTTGATCTAGACTTCTGCCTCTCTCGGACACCCCGCTGTGCCTGCTTCATCAATCAATAGGACAGATGAAGACAGACTCCTGCCGCGCTGTGAGGAAAAACGGTAGCTTGCATGCATGCCCGAGTGTGTGTTTCTGCATGTAAGGAGGCTTGAACGCCCTCGGGGAGAACGTGGCAGACATGATGCAAACCTTCAAGGCTTCCTGCCCACACAAAGATCATCTGCACCAGATTTGCTTTCTTGTACCACCAGACTCCATTTGATAGGCGATTTGCATAGACTGATATATTTGCCGGTGCATTAACCCTAACCTCCTGCAGCTTTTCACATGTCTGAAAAAGATGTAATGGTTGCACTTTTACAGTACACTCACAACACTGTACTATAGACTAAAGTCTACAAAAATATTCCTTTCTATATAATATATTCTACTATAATTTTGGCCTTTACTTGGTATATCTGGTTCACAGATATACCAAGGGTACAGTTGTGTCTAATAAAAAAAAACATTTCTTGCATTTGTAGATATTTGACAAAGTATGGCTTGTTATGTCTTTAACATTACATTGAAAAAAAAATTTTGCTTCCATGTAAGCAACAGTCAATCGAATTCCATCATTTTCTCACCTTTTGTGGAGTCTGGGTTGTGGGAAGTGGTGCAACTAATTTTGGAAGTGTTTAATCTCCGCCAAAATCATGCTGAGATTGAAACTGCTTTGATACCACAACTATTCTCCTCCTCTACAATGTACTACCGGGCTTAAAAAAAATAAATAAAAGCACCAAAGAACACATTTCCGCTGGTCAGATGAGGCTTTCACCCCAAATCCAGGGAAACTCAATTACACACACAACTGTAATTACTTACTCCCTCACCCCAACACACACAAACAGCCACTGATGTGTCGAGTCTTTAAAACCCCGGCTATAAAAGATGTCTCAAGGGCTTATTCAAGAATACTTATGAAAATGGTTTTAATACACCTTCAGGCACAGTCAAATGAAGTGGAAAATACTTAGAAGCTAAAAAAAAAACTTTCTTTCACAAGCAGGCGAGGCAGATCAAGTGAACTTCTCATATTTTTTCATTGTTTGAAATATTTTCTGTCAATTAAAAAGGCCTGTGAGACTGAGAACGCAGCTGTGAGAGAAACACCTGAAAGTGCCACTCATGAGAGCGTGTGAAGGCTAAAATGATCAAAAATAGCTCGTTGGGTGTCATCACAGCTCATCTAGCAGGTGTATTTACTCATCTGCAAAGTAGCAGGGTACACCCTTGGATAGTGTGCATTATAAGCTATTGTATATTGTCACAAGGGAGTATGACATGATTAGTCATTGCAGTGTACCTTTCTGAGTCAGAATTAGCAGCAAGTTTGATGTGAGAAATGCTGAGACTGGAAAAGCATAGTGTTCCCATTGGTCACAACATGATTCAGGACACTGAAACATGTACCTCTCGTCTACATTTTTGTGAACCTATTCAGAAATATGGTTGAGCTGCAAGGGCGTTGTCCCTGAATGAATGTATTTGGGTGTGTGTGCTTCTGTGTTTGTATTTCTCATCAATTACTCTGCAGAAACTACAGATTCTACGACGGAAACACATCATTTCAAAACACTTAACCGTGTCCAAGTGCATTTTAATTTCTATAACTAGTTATTATGGAGCCATACTGACATGCCTTTCATTTCAATCACAAGCTCCACTGTATTTGAAGCCCCATTTTGATAAAATGGTCCCCAAAGTGCAGTGAAATCAAGACCATAAATCAATTTCACGATGTCTAGTGGCGTAATTAAAATTGAAATTGTAGACATTATTGTGCAGGAATAGTAGGAAGATGGATTTGGGTTTATTTTGTTACTGGGAAGGAGGAATGTGTGTCATTTCCTGGTGCTCCAAATGGCCCGAGTGACTTGAATGCAAAGCCACAGAAGCCATTTCTCCCACAGCGCCTAAATCCTCCAGAACTGTTATCAGTCATTGGGAGGTTTTGCCTCTTCAGTATGCAGCAAGACCGTTTTGTTTGTTTTCAATGTAACTTGTGATATTTGGCTGGGGCTCAGTGCCCTCTTTGTTAGCCATTGTGTGGAGATGAATGAATCTTTCTTCCGAATTTCATACAGAGATGCACTGTGTGAAACCATAGAAACACCTTTGAGACCATTAAACTGAATTATGGTCTATGCAGGCACCAGGAAGAGACCGCTATATATAAACTGATATATTGCAAGTCTTAACTTTTGTTTTAAAGGGATAGTTTGTTTGTTTTTTTAAATTAAGCTGTATGAAGTACTTGATGACATTGATAGTCATGCATCACCTACAATAGATGGTGGTTGGCATACTCCAACTTTGGAAAAGCAGCAGAAGTACTAAGCAATGCATTGCTGTGGACAGAATGTGCTCTGAAAGGTATTATAACCACCTAAAAACAGGCTCATCAAAAAAATCTATACTTAGCATATTTTCATTGCTTTATCTTGCCGCCCAACAGCCTTTTCTGTTGGGAAACTGTCAGTATATAAATCACTATATCACTCTCTCCAAACTCACAGAGCTCCATAAACAAAAACTGTGTGTTAGCTTGCAGAATTGCTGATCTACTGCTGCCTTGAAAGGTTAGCTGCTGCTGCCCCCATCAACATGAATACAGTGCTTAGCTTCCAGCAGGACTACCGACTCTTGTGGACAGCAGTACTCCTGCTGCTTCTTCCAAAGTAGGGGCATGCAGACCGCCATCTCCACTTTAAAAAACCAAACTATCCCTTTAAGATAAATTCTACCACACTCTCACTTATCTTGTTTAATGGATTTTATCCATTATTTAGCTATCATGTGTCGCAAATATTATAATTTACTTTCCTCTTTCAGTGGCATCCAGCATGTTTCCAGATGCTGTTCAACAGCCTCCACATGTAGAGAGGACTACATTAGAGTGATATAGCATCGTAAGACTGGGGAACAAACAACGCCAGAGCTCCTCATCGTTCAAATTAGGAAAAAGCTGTTAAAGCGTTTGATGTATTTCTCGCACTAGCAATCGTAGATTAGCAAGGATGCAAGCTGTGGCTGCAAAGCATTCTGGTTTATGGATACCTCTGTAGAGAAATGAGCATTGCTTCCCCTTCTGTGATTGATTTGTCTCTGCATGACTACTGAACGTCAGTGCAAAATGGCAGAGCTCGTCTCATAACAAAACTCATTGTTTACTCATAGATAAAATATGCTTCCTCCTGATAATATTCTGAGAATATGCTCATGCCACGTCACACTTGTGTCATACAAAGTCATTTAGGGAAATTCAAAAAAATACACAATGTAATAAGTGGACAGAGAAATGTGTTGTAGTAGCTCTTTTTTAATACTTCTAATCTGTATTAAGTGATCTGGGGTTAGGATCAGGGTTAAAAAATAAGCAAAAAAATAGGCAATAAAAATATTCCACACTGGCTGTATTAATTCTCAACCCCAAAATTAAGTTACTGAGAAAAGAAAAATCCAGACATGAAATCCTGTGTCAGTTCCTAACCCGAGATGCCCTGATTGCATAGGCATATTGTGCGATTTGACATTGTACCGATGCCTGATGCTCAGACAAAGGAGCCGGTGCAGGCCTCGAGGGGGCAGATGACAAACACTCCTAAACCATGGCCAGACATAATCCCCCCACCTCCCGCCAAACCCCACAACAAACGCACAGCGGAGGGGGACTTATTCAGAGCATATTAGGGAGGTGAAGGAGGCCAGGCACTGAGGGACTCTCCCCACTTGGCTGTCCTAATCATCTGAGACAACCCCTCCAGAGGCCGCCCCCCTGCCCCCCCCCCGCCCAATCCCACTTCCCGCCTACAAACCCCACTCCACCCCTAACACATGACCCAGACACATCCAGGAACGTTTACAAGGGCGGGCGGCCATGAAGTGGGGAAGCTTGACCAAAAAGAACAGCCCCCCCGGGAGCTGTAGTTTAATTGTCCATCTTCTTGGTCCAAATTAAACAAGCTCGAGCGCATTCAAGTATCCATACAGACACACACCACCCCTCCCACTGCCACCACTTTTAACAGACTGGCACGTTCCATAGAGCATGCCATTGATGCAGAATGATGAGCGAGACCCCATTGTCTCGTTATATTGTCTTCAATTAGGCAGGAGATGATCGGAGACAATGAGAAGAGCATTTGTAATCATGAGCCTCCCAAACTCATGCTGGGAAACAGAACTTCATTATGCCCAATGGTCCCTCATCGACGATAAAAGCCAGAATATGTGTGGTTCATCCTTAGGAAGTTTTCAAGCATAAATGGCTCGGAAAGAAGTGAGTCACCAGGAAATACTGTAGGGGGTTCTGAAAGTGAAGACAACAGATATGGGTAGAGGCAAATCTTCTTTTATCTGTGCTGCGAGTGAACAGCAGGCTTCAACCCAAGAAATCGCTTTCATCCTCTTATTACATCTCCTGTGCACTTACCTGAACTTTCATCCTACACAAGTTTACCACCGTGATGTTTAAAGTTCCAAAAGAGGGTTTTAGGAAAGAGAAATTAGAAAAAAAAAAATCGCTGATAATACCTTAAGAAGAACAAGAAACTCAGCTTTTTCTGAGCTATTTTTCCAGGGATGAATTTACAGACATAAAGTGTAGCCATGATGTCTTTTCATCTTCACCACATAAATGTTGTACAAGCTTAGCTCGGAGAACAGAAGCTCTGGCAGCGCTGGTGTCAGCTCAGAGCCATCTGTAGAAATTAGACTTCTTTAAGAAAGAGAAAGGGAAAACTCGAGAGCGCATTATCTGCATTTACCTGGAGAGCGTTCAGCTGAGAAATGACTCTAACCCGACATCTCGCCGGCTTTGTAGCTCACCCGTCATTTAAATCACGTTCCACCGTGGCTGTTAGGCTTTGATAGAACCATCCGACCGGACAAATACAGCTTTCATAAAATTGTGCAAATGATTTCTTTCAACTGGGAACGCAGCGGTATTGTTCCCCCATCCCTGACCCCCCCACCCCGTCTTTTCCTCTCTCCTCACGGCACAAAGAGCTAATCTGAGACGAACACTCGCACCAGCTCTGACACATTGTCAAACCAAAACCAGGGTGATTTTATTTTCTTTAAATCATGTAAGTGAAGCATGAGGTAAAAGCCATCATCCATGGAGGACAACAGAGGGGTTAGAGAAATAGCTGCGTATTTTCTCCCAAAACACGCTGCAGGGATTATATATTATGCTCCCCTTTTTACCCATCTATCCCTTCAGCTGTACAGTATCAGAGAGGGACCAGATATATGCAGAAATGTTTGGTTTTTCCCATTTGCAGATGAAATCAGTCTGCAATGGGTGCCAGTGGGAGGGATATCCGTCAAGTCAAGCAGCCCTGGGGCCGAACAACCTTTCCTGCAAGGCCTCGCTCCCCTTATCTGATTCCAGCAGACGGGCCGAGATGATGGCCATGCCAGCCAGTGCCTTTGATTTTTTAAGTATATCCCTCTGCTTTCACACTGCTTTATTGATCGCCGACAGACCTCATTGTGTTCCTTGGCTAAAAGAGCGCTTCGAGAATGCTCTATTTGTAATGTGATCACCCAGATGAGGATGGCAGAGGTGGACAGACACTAATCCTCTTCCTCCCCCCCCAAGTCACCAGTCCATCGGCTATGGTGATTCTTGTGGATCGCCCCTGTCAAGTTTCTCATTGCCTGAGGCCAAGATGGCTCCAACCTTCCTGATTTTTTGTTGTTTTTAAATGGGGAGGGGTCAGGCTATAATCCACACTTAAGCGGCACATTTTATGAAGAACAATAGCTAAAGCTAGTGATGTCGAGTGGAAGTCAAATTTGATACCAACCACGTTTAACACCCACCAATAGACAACTGAGCTGGGTATCGGCAAGAACATGGCAATCCGATGCATATCATGATAAAGGGGTTATGATTCAACGCATTACAATATATTGTGATACTGTAAACAAGGCAATATATTGTGTTTTTTAGAAAAGCACGCTACTATATGCATAAAATCTGAGCTAAAAAAGTTTACTTTGTTATGGAATCTGCCTTTGCATTTATTACAGTCCCTATAACCAACATTATAGCACTAATTTTTGTGCACAAAGGAACAAAGGAAAAATAAGCGCTTACGTCCTACTCACTTTATGCCACACCTGCGTCTGGGAGTCTGTTGCTCACCTTGGTCGATGCTGGATAGTATTTACTGTGAGTTCTGAAAGTGTGGTAGTCAAACACGGTTATCACAATAATGAAAACTTGAACTGGTAATACTAATTGTCAGAAATTTTGTCGCCGTTTTTCTGAAAGTGATTATTGTTTCATATGTACACTCATTGTTAGGGGTGTCACAATTTGAAAATCTATTGAAAGGCGTGAAATCAAAACAAAAGGAAAACCGCATCCAAAGAAAAAAAATGCTTCAGAGAAGACAATGCAAAGCTTAGCGGCTGTTATATCACACTTTGTATCATATACACTTTTTAAAGAAGAATTTGAAAATGTAAATGACAGTTGTTGGGGCTAGGGCTGGATATTGAACTTTGATACTTTTATGGCACCTACTGAATTGCTTCAATACCATTAAGTATCCAAAAAAGCGTGATTATTTGATAGGAAAGGACAGGAGAAACGCTAACTTACACCCAGTAACAGCGATCATTGTTTAACTTTTTTACCAAGAGGTGAACAGCTTCTGTAATGCGTAATTTAATTTTCTTTTTGTTACAGTGGATTCAGGTATTGGTACAGGTATCTGTATTGGTATTGACATTTTTTTAACAATACCCAGTCCTAGTGGGTGCATAAAACCAATGATCCGTTGATATTCTAACAATATCATATCAATATGATATGATGCAATATGATATTCTAATGGCATAGGCATCAATGCTAAAAAATACATATGTTTAAATTAAAAGAATGAACTGAATCATGACTTTAAAATCAAAATTGTTGAGTTGGAGAATTGTGACTCTCCTACTGATTATTCACCCATTTACAACAGGGTTAAATAAAATTAAACACTACAAAAGAAGCCTGGTTGATACTCGTTGTATTTCGACAGGACCTTTCAGCAGCATCGATTCTCAGTTTATTCATGATCGTTTCTGACCACAGGCTAAATGTAAAATGTGCTCATCGACCTCTGTGGACCCGACACATTCCTCTGTGTTGAACAGCACAATGCAACAGCAGAGAGTAGCGAGCATCTGCCTCGTCATTTCGCCCAGATGGCAGCAGAAAAGTATGTAAATTGGTTCATTAACCTTACAGTGCTTTAACTAGTGGGCCATGCAGAGGGCTCGTTCCATCCGGGTTTTCTTGAATTTTATTAACGCCCATTAATAGCATCGGGAAACTTTCGCTAATGGCCTGAGGTGGTTTCGCTGTGGTGTTATCAAACACTGTAGTAATTATACATGACATCCCTCTGATTAACACTCCTGTGATTATTGCACCATGTCAGATCATCTTTTTTTTCACAGGTTTAAAGACAGTCATCCATTTTCTGGGCAAGAAAATATTTCAGAGGAAGGAGGAGGGGGGAAAAAAAAAGAAAAGAGGCCTGATATTATCACAACTCCCCCACTCCAACACGCAGGCTTGGATCTTTAACCCCTGACAATAGAATGGCATGACGAAAAAGAAGCAGGGGGGGTGAAAATGTGAAAAGGAGCTGCGTTTTCATACGCCGTTTCCCCCCAGCGCTTGCAGAGTGTGTGAAAAATTAGTTTGCGAGTGTGTGTCTGCTGGCTACCAGAGAGGGCTT
Organism: Lutjanus erythropterus; assembly: GCF_056507025.1. NCBI lineage: Eukaryota > Metazoa > Chordata > Actinopteri > Lutjaniformes > Lutjanidae > Lutjanus > Lutjanus erythropterus. The sequence continues at coordinate 23,066,943 of NC_139323.1, read as the reverse complement.
GCACCTGGAGCAGGGAGGAGCATGCGAGGGGTCAGAGGTCACCTCATGGGGCTAAACAGGATTGGAGTTCTCCCTCTTCCCAAGAAGAAGGCCAGACGACCCCTGCGGCTGCATCGCACAACACGGGCCTTTCACACACACCCCTTCCTTCCCTTTCCTACTCTCCTTCGTCTCTCTCGTTCACCTCCTTTTCTTTTCTCCTTTGGAAAAGGCGCAGTAATCCATAATCCACTCAACTATCAGCGGCTCAATTATCCCTCCCGTTCGCCCATTTTCTCCCCTCGGATGGAGATTCAAAAACAATTAACCTCTTCACGGCTGGGGACTTTTCCCAGGAAAGGGCACGGTGGTAATTGAATGACTCCGCCATTTACATTCCTGACCATGACTTCACTCCTTCACGCATAAATCTGGTTACCGAAAATCCTAATCTGTGGCTTTGTGATTGTCCAATGTCATTATCATGGATGTTGTATTATCGCGCTATGAAGACAGTTTTTTACTTCGAGCGGGATTTATAAGGACAATTTGTTAATGTTTACACAACACCCTTTTGACCCACTTAAACCTTAATAGATTTAAATCATTTGGACTCAAACATGTTGACAGATTAGTGATTTAGAAAATGATTAGGACAGCAACTAACAATTATTTTCAGTGCTGATTATTCTGTCGATTATTTTAGCAATAAATCAATAGCTGATAGTTGATAGTAGATTTAGTAGTAGTAGTTCTTTGGTCTACAAAATGTCAGAAAACAGTGAAAAGTGTTGACCGCTGTTTCTCAAAACATAGTCATAGTGGAGGGAAAAAAACAGAAAATGTTCATAGTTGAGACATGAGTTCACAGTTTTCTTTAAAAAAAAAAGACTCATAAGAATGAATTGATTGGTTGTTTGATGCATAAAATGTCAGAAAATGGTGAAAAATGTCTATCAGTGTTTCCTAAACTCCAAGATGACTGTCGTAGTGGACTACAGAAACAAGAAATAGGAAGCTGGAGTCAGAGAATTTCTACTTTTTTATTAAAAAATAACCCCAAACCAATAATGGCTTATCAAAATAGTTGGCGATTAATATAATAATCCATTCTTGATCAGTTAATCATTGCAGCTCTAAAAATGATGCCTTTATTGAAACCAAAATAACAATTATTCCCCCTTCAAAACTCAGTAGACAGTGCTGTCCTGCAGACTGGTACAACTGGACTATTTCACACCAAGTGTCTATAAGCTATGGCGCATCCCCCCACATCCTCAGCCTTCAATAAAATGTTCTCTTCTCCCCCTTCGTTATGGAGGGGCCTCCTATTCATCTCCAGGTAGAAAGCCTCAAAGTGTAGGAGGGAAGAACAGCTTGTTGCACCCATTGAGCTTTTTATTACTTCCCCCTTCAAAGGGTGGTGGTGGCAGGGGAAGAGACATCCTCAATCTCCTTGATGCCATGATACACAGAGTCAGCTCTCAGAAAACACACACACAAATAAGTGGCAGGATTTCGGCTGAAGCTCTGTGCAAATTTTACCAACACTTGTTCTTCAAAACATCCTATCTGAGAAGATTACATGGCTGGCAGAGAGACAGAGACGCCATTCCAGCTGTTGGGGGATAATCTCCTAACAAACAAGTTTATCAAAAATGGACATCGTAGAGAAAAACAACTAAAAACGATTAGGGCTCATTCGACTAGAAACAGAAAAACATTCAACTCGACTTGCTCTGATTTGTGTTGTGAAGCAAAGATGTCGAACAAAGACTCCACTCCAAGCAGCCATTTTCCATGAAGCGAGCTAGCTTATTGGTATCTAGCTAACGCAGCAGCAGCCAAATGATGTAATCCCCAACCAACACACGTCGAGCAAACAAAGACGTGTACCCCTCAAAAGGAAGACACGCTTGAAGATGAATTTGTGCGTCAAACACGTGCACATATCGAAGCATTTTTAACTCCAACCGCTAATTAGTGTTTTGCATTTCCTTCAGAAGCCACCTCGGCTTAAAGACGCCCATCGTCAGAACCGAGGTGCAGCGAGACAGCGTCTGAGGGCCTCATTTATAACCTCCAGTTCAGTAAAAATTGAATCCACAAGCATGAATTCTATTTCATGCTTATTTTTGTTCATTAATAGTGGAACAACGTTGTTTTATTGACCGCATTCCTTTTGAATTCTAACATCAAGACATTTAACATCACGCTCAGGAAACCTAAAATCATTAAGCTTCAGAGCCAGAAGAAATCTGATATCATACAATTAATACTTTCAAAAAGAGTCAGGTAGCACATTAACCCCATCAATTTGAACAAAACTGAAAAAAATAAGACAACTACAGGCAACACGCCATACCTATATTCTTGTAGACACGCGCCAGAGCAGCATAGCTGAAATCTCACTCTTTCACACACACACACACAGATACACACACAGAAGAAGTCTTTGATGTTTCCTCATGAGTGTGTGTGTATTGCAGCTGTGTGAGTCACCCACACTCCATCCGAGATCCATATAGGCTACACAGCGGCAGCAACAGTAGCAGTAGTAGCGATGAAGACTGCAACCCTGTACCACACACACACACACACACACACACACACACACACAGATACAAACTCACAAACAACATTGCGTGTCTTGATTGTGGATGGAGAAATGGGAAAGAGCCACTGGGAGGACCAAAAGAAGAAGAAGACGTAAAACAACTGGTCGTGCTCTAGACAGACTGGAACTTCTCTTGATCATTATGTCTAGCTGTTCAGGTGTCTGGGCTCGGGCCGACTGTAGGCGGTAGTTAGGGGGTGAGGAGGGTGGTGGGAGGATTGTGGGGGTGGGGGGGTTGAGTGTAGATAACACAGCAGCCAGACAAAGAGGGAATAACATACCACCAGCATCAAGGAAGGGGAGGGTGGGAGGCGAAGAAAAAAGAAGGCTTATAAAATTTTGATTAGACAATCCTTCGCCGAAGTGACTTTCTGTATCGTTTGCTTTTTCTTTTTCTTTTTTGTGTGTGTGTCAGCTCCCCTCCCTTCTCTCCTCTCCCAGCTCCTCCACCAGAGCGCCGCCTCAGAGAATGGGGCAGACAGATTTTATAGGTCCTAATTAAAGCCATCTGAAGTCTTTCAAAACATCAAATGGCCCCGGCCCCCCCTTGCTCTCTTTCCCACTGATTGTGCAGAAATCACGGAAAATCAGAGGGCACCGGTTTTTGCTTTGACTCCCAAATGTAGTACATAAATTTTGCACCCCTCTCCCCGATCCCCCCCTCCTCTCTTGACCTCACTACCCCCTAATTTCCAATCAATAAAAGGGTTCAGTGAGTGACATGACCTCAGAGTGTCTGTCAAATTTAATGCTTGTTTTGGTGAAGCAACTCATTTCTAAAGGAAAGAAAAAAACATTTCAGCGTCTTCCTAAAGTAATGTGATGTGAAAGTTAAGGGACTATTTTTTTCCTGCATTTGAAATGTCACATAAGGTTACTGAAGATCCACCCTTCTCTTGCCTGGCGGGTTGAAGTGAAGTGCAGCCCTGTTTTAGTGCGCTTCAAGTACTCCATTTTTTTTCTCTCCGTCTCTCTTGTCCCCCCTAATTGTCCTCATTGAGCCGTGTGGACCGGTTGCACAGCCTCTCTGCCTGGCTGGCTGACTGGCTGGCTGGGGTCAGCGGGTTTGCCGTGTGCTTTTTATCTATATTTCATGCTATGGCGCTGGCTGCCTGCGCGCAGACAGCAGTCACACATGTAACCACAATGAGAGAATTCACAGAGACGCACAGAAAATGTCTACAGAACGGGATGAACTTCATTCAAGCATCAAGTCACATTTGTTAAAGACTGTAATTCAAGACTATAAAGCCCTTTTAAAATGTTAAATTCTGCTTTGATGTAAACAAAAAAGACAGAAAGCAAGTAGCGCAAAAGTGACAAATTTAAAACTCATGTCGAACACAAATAGATGATAAATACTACAACTTTGAGGAATTATAGCGATAAAATAAGCAATTAGAAGAGGAAAAAATAAAACATCGCCTACTTACGATTCATTTCAATAACTTCTGGGCGTTATTGTCTCGCCCCTGCGCCTCTCCGGTGGTTTGGAGACGGAAAAAAGTCTGTTCCTCCGGCGCAGCGGGCTCATTCTCACCGACTGGACGGTCAGCTTCATGTGATGGCGATAAAGTTTGCATTAGATAACGCCTGGTTAAATTCTGCCGAGGACCAGTGGACGTCCGATTCCGCCGGTGTCAGGTCTTCAGTGATGCCTGCACTCGCCGGGATTGAGCGCTGAGAGGAGAGGGAGCGCACAGAAAGGCGTCATGTGAGCCGGGGAGCGCTGCGCCATTGGCCAGCCGGGGAGAAGTATGATAAAGCTGCTCCGTGCGCCATTGGCCCAGGACTGCAGCGGAGGCGCCTCCTCACTTGGCTGTGCGCAAGAATGTGAGTGAGTGCGCCTCACTGTTCATAATTTTCAGCAGCCGGGGGGCGGGGGGGTTAGTGGAGGAGGAGGGGGGCAGTAACAAATTGTTCCAAAGATCTTCTGTTTTTTGTCATCGACGCAGAGTACATGGAGGACAGCGAAGAGGAATGCACATATTCTGTTTCCTCTCTGAGAAATTAATGAATGAAAATGTCTGGTGAGTGGGCACATCAACTTTCGAGTAGCTGTCAGTCACATCTGCAACTAACCATTATTTTCATTGTCCATAAATATGTTGATCATTTTCTCGATTAATCAATTAGTTATTTGATCTTTAAAGTGTCAGACAATGTTGAAAAATATTGATCTAAAGTCCAAAATGGCATCCTGAAATGTTGTTTTTTCCACAACCCAAATATATTGAGTTTACTGCCAAACAGGAGTAAAGAAACCAGAAAATATTAACATTTACAAAGCCAGAATGTGCAAATTCTGACTTTTTTATCTTTAAAAAGCGAGTCAAACTGATAATTGTTAAAATAGTTGCCAATTTATTTTATAATCAGTTTATAACTGGTTAATCATTGCAGCCAACTGTCAAATTGAACATACTGGACACTTTAATCTAAATGAGGCCAGGATTTGATCTGGACCTTTTAGCATTATGGTGAAGAATATAAAATACCAAAAAGAAATGCAAAAGTTTGGACATCTAAAAAGACTGTGCACTGTAACACATTGGCCAGATGATAGCAATTAGAGCTGCAACAATTAGTTAATTAATTGATCAGTTGTCAACTATTAAATTAATCATCAACAATTTTGATAATCATCAATAATGTTGAGAAGAAACAATGTCCAAATTCTCTCATTTCAGCTTTTTAAATATTAATATTCTCTGGTTTCTTTACTCCTCTATTACAGTAAACTGAATATCTTTGGCCTGTGGACAAATCAAGACATTTGAGGACATCACATTGGGATTTGGGAAACAGTGATCAACATTTTCACCATTTTCTAACATTTTATGGCCCAAACAACTAATTAGATTAGTTCATTAGTTCATTCATTTAAATTAATTAAAAAATATATTGACAGATTAATTGATAAAAATAAGCAGCCCTAATAGTAATATCTTTTCAGTCAGTCAACCTTCTACCCTGAAATAAGTGGGTTGATATAAGATTATTTTTTACATGGTTTGTTTTTCAGCTAATTGGCTGATAACATTTTTGTGTGTGATTGTGAAATATAGTTCAGATGCATACTTGTACTGATTTGAATGTGATGCAACAGACATACAACTACCACAACATGGTTACAAGAACAAAAACACATCATCCAATTTGTGGCTCATATAGTTTAATTTGTTGTATTGCGTTCCTGGATAATTTGCTGGATAATGAAGCGATGCAGGTGAATCAGAAATTGTGTTAATAAGATACTTAACAAAGCAATCATCACGGCTCAAAAGCATTTTCACATGCTCATGAAAAAAACAGTTCAAAAAAAGAAGAAGCAGAGCAACAAAAACCAAGAAAAACAAAAAAGTCACCTTCTATAATAAGAAATCCTGTCCTAGTGCTTCCCTATCACACTTTAGACAGTGGTGCTGAGACCTAAACCAACCTTTACAATCATTTTTTGATCCTAATAAGTTCTGAAGCTGATTCATTATTTAGTAGACAAGGAGCTAATTGAAAGGAAGGGATACAATCTGTAGGTGCTGTGGTGGGAGGTAACAGCGAGAGGATCCCTTGATATTCTCTCTTACGCGTATAGAAACAAAGAGAGCTTGATATGTTTTACATATTAATGCTGTTCTTGCCTGTTTTGTATTTCCACATTGATTTTCTCCACAGTTGGACTTCACAGAGGGTAACAGCACATAAAAGAACATCCTCTCTGTGTCTCTCTCTGGTTCTCTGGAGTGTGGAGGCAGAGGAACTCAAGGTTCTGTATGGGTGGGAAATAGAGCGCACGTAATCTGGAGCGCGCATCTTCCCCCTGCTCAGGCTGCGGCATTAAATCAATATTCCGCAAAGCTTTCTCTTGTTTTCACATTCACTTGACTGCTGCCGTGATGCGCCGCGAGGGTCGAGCAGCCGCTCCCCGATTTTTGTGGCACTTGCCCCCCCCCCCCCCCCCCTCTTCCTCCTCCTCCTCCTCCTTCACTTCACTTCACTTCACTTCACGGCAGACACCCTCATTTGGATGGCTCCAAGGCGATGCGCCCATTCCATTTGTCTCGTGCGTTAACGGGAGGCGGCAGGAATAAGGCGACGCGTTATCTCGACACAAAACATTATCTTCGCCTCGCTCCTCCAACACCGTGAAACAATGATTATTAACTGCTTGAGGAGCATGTTCAGGGGTTTCGAGGCTTGTCGCCACACTTAAGGAACATGAAATGTATTTCACAACACAACCCCTGAACTAGATTTTTGAATTTTTTTGACTCGAGATAATGCTTCCCCTTTTTCTCGCCACTTGTGAACACTTTCAGTGCTGGCGCGCCTGTCGCCCCCGTGGGAGTATGGCTAACGGCATTATGACCGGACGTGTGACAGTAGCTTTTTTACCAGAAACCAACCTAGCACTTCCTTTTCAAGATTTAAAAGCCTGTCGTGCTGCATCATCCCGGTGTAAGATACTGGTTATGCATTCATACACACACACACACACTCACTCACACCCCATCGTTATGAAAGTAAAACCCTGCCTCTGCAAAATGGGTCATACACTGCAGTCACTTTATCTCAGCGAATGTATTGTGCCTGTGCGAGTGGTAGACATGCGCATGTGTGATTACACATCAAAGGCAAGACTCCCAATATGAGAGCATGGGTGTCTTCTTCGCTGAAACAGGACTTGAGCAACCATTCAATGTTTTTCGGGGTTGCAAGCCTGCATGATACAGTTAGCCCCACGAGCCGAAACGTCAGTCTTTCTTTAATACCTTTTAACAGCCAAGAGGAAGGTGCTCACGCTCCAAAATCAACTCCAGTAGCATCATTTTCATTCTACCGCAGTGCCCCGTGTGCCTTATACGTCAGCAGTTTCAAGCAAACACATAGGATTTGCTCCGAACACAGAAACCCCATCCACCCTTGGGTCGTGTATGAAGATACACACAGACAGTAATAGGTAGACACACTTGCAGATGTGTATCCACTGTGGAGTGAATTTGAGCAGTGGGGTTCAAAGCCATGCCAGTCAAAAGAGGGAAGACAGCTCTGTGCCGCCGTCTTATAGACCCATCACTGTGCAAGCTAATCTGCGGCGCGTTCCAGCCCTATATTTAGACCAATGTTTTGTGAACACTTAGCATAATTCGCTGAGACGAAAGGAGCTTTTCGAAGCTGTTAACCTCGTCTCTTTAAAATTCATTTGGAGTTTTTTCCCCCACCGCGTTCCAAAAAAACACCTGTTCTCGCCTTTGTCGTCCTGTGAGATACTCTCCATTTCAATGAGGAAATAGTTTGTTATGAATGGAGATTATGGTGCAGTGTGACTGTGAGAACATGCAGGATGTGAGGAGGAGGTGGTTGATTCTCTCAGCTGATCACGAGAGAATTGCTGAGATGGGAAGTAACTAAGTACAAATACTTTGTTACTGTACTTTAGAGTTTTCAGGTATCTGTACTTTACTTCAGTATTTATTTTTCTGGCCACTTATTACTTTTACTTCCTTCATTTTCAAAACAGGTTTGTTAGTTTAGTTTTAACTTAAGTTTTTGCATTTGACAGGAATTACTGATCACTTTTATTTTGCATCATTGCGTGCCACCTTCACAACATTGAGCAAGATTTCAACCTAAATGAGTGGACAATAGAAAAGATGATTCTCTGGTGTATCCATCAGCACATATGATACACAGCAGACATAAGAGGAAAATGGAGTTAAAGATGTAACGGACAAGACTGGAAGACTCAACTGTCTACAAAAGGTGAGGTTCAGTAGCTTTGCACACAAACAGCCAGTAGGAATGTCCTTCGAAGGGCTACTTTTATCTTAGAATACTTTCAGAGCCTGTATTTTCTTTTAGTTTTTACTTGAGTAAAGAAGTTAAATCAGTACTTTAGCATCCTCCCACTTCCTCCATTTTTAAGCACTTGTGAGGTAGCTTTGCTTCATTTTTGTTTGTACACATCACTGAGCCATTTGTTTACAAGAGTTGGCTACTGTCTTCCTGAATCATTTCTGCAGATTTGCTATAAGATCACTGAATTGACCAAGTTAGTGAGCAGACCCTGAGACATTCATAAATTAAGCATTGTGATGCCACGTTAGCACATGGACTTGTAGAAAGGCATAATTAATTAGCAAAAGGTTTTTTGAAAAAGAGGCCATTTTTGGTTTGCTCCAGCACTACCTATGTGCTTTTATCATGGAAAAAAGTATTCATCACGCTCTCAGGACTTCTTTATGCTCTCTGTCCCAAATGCCCAAACAGAAATTGGAAAAGGGCTTTTGGGTATTCTGCGCCCTTGATATAGAATTTGTTGCAGAATGACTTGAAACTCAAGGAACTGTACTTGTTAAATGCTTTGAAATCCAAAATGAAAGACTCAGAGGCAAATTCCAATGTCAGTGTTTTTAGCTTGTCTGCTTGTGGTTGCACAATTGACTCCTAGAAAGTTCTCTTTTAATGCAAAATTTCAAGTGCACTTTCTCTCCCTTTTTGTCTCTGTCCACAACTTTGTGTTTTTGTTTGTTTTTTGTCTTGCCCAAGTCACCCTGAAAAAAGAGATTCTTAATCTCAATGGGATTCACCTGGTTAAAACAGGTTAAAAACAGGTTTAAAAAAAAGTGCCCCTCCTGTCTCATACAGCATCACCTGATTTATCTCTGTATAGTTACCATCTTCCTTACGCTCATCTCCATTATCACATGAATTAACACCTCATCTCATTGATCATGACCATGTGAATGTAAAGGAAGCAGATATTCCTGGAATAACACTACACCTGGTTACAATTCAATCTCATTTATTATTATCCAGGGAATACAGACGCTTTAAGTCCATGTGTGAAAGCGTGTGTGTGTACATGTGTGTGTGTGTGAGTACCAAATGCTCTGATTTGGTCCAGGTGGGCCAGGGGGGAGTTGGTCATACTAAAAGCCTCTACCTCCATCTGCTGTGTGGCCAGCACAAACACCCACATTTACACACAAACACACACACAAGATGGACTGTCTGGTTCAAAAGCCTGTCCCTTAAGCATTAAACGCTATACGCTTTGGCCACAGAAACACGCCACACTGGGGGCCTGCATGGCATCTGCCTCCCAGCTTCCCGGAGCCAAGGCATGGGGCCGAGGGAGGGGCCTGGGGCCGAGATAAGCTCTTCCTCCCCTGGTCACCGCTACGCCATGGGGACCGGACAGGCCTGGAGCCTCAGCTGAGCACCGCTGATAATATCCACATGAGTGTACGTGTGTGTGCGCGGTTGGATGGATGGATGGGTGTGTGTTGAGACGGAGAGGCTCGGGTTAGGTGATGTGAGTGTGGGTGTGTGTGTGTATGTGTGTGGGTGGGTGGAGTGGGAGCATGCAGGGATGCACACACTTGCATGTTTGCCCAAATAGTCAAATATCACAGCTAAGACAAAAAGGCCTGCCCCTGAAGTATTAAAAGTTGCAGCGCAGTTTGGTGCCAAATGTTCACAGAAGTGTGTGCAGATATGTTTCCACATGAGATATGCCTTTGCTCTCAGGAATCATAAACGCTACAACACAAAAACTAAACTTAAAGGGACGGTTCACTGAAAAACAAACAAATATTTTTTCCTCTGGCCTGTTCCTCTAGATTGTTTAGGTGTGAGCTGCTGAGTTTTGGAGATATCACTTGGTTTGTGGTCCTCAAAGTGCCAGAAGTATATTTGTATAATTCAACAGCAATGTCTTTTTCAAGAAATCATGACCCAGTTACTCAAGATAATCCACAGACCTAGTGGTGAGCAGTTTCATGCAGGAGCTACTTTCTTTCTACAGCAGAATCTACCAGAACAAGTAGGTGATCATTTCTGGAAAGAGATACTGGTATTGAATTTTTCCAATCCAAGTTCCCTCTAATTTCATTATATTGGATGGAAGGCACACATTTCTACAGCTGATATCTCCAAAACTCTGAAACTCACATCAAAAGTATGTAGATGTAACTATGTAAACAGCACTCCAAGCCAGAGGAAAAATATGCATTTTTGATTCGGGGGTGAACTTTACCTTTAAAAGGGTACAAATAATTTGCAAATCTGCAAAAAATGTCTGGATAACTATGTTAATCTAGAACTGAACTCTGGCATCTTTATTTTCCTTAAAATGATTTTCCAAAGCAAATAGCCATGGTTAAAAAAATTATCTTAAATTGAGTGACATTATGCTAATGGGCTTATCTGCCTCATGTCTGTGTTGATATTCTCACAATATCCTGCTCGAGAAACAAATGAAATTATCCAATTTGCAGATTGTCGCACTTCTTTTAAGGAAATACAATTTTAAGACAACAAAGTATGAAACCCCTGTTAGGCAGGGAAAGACAGACACAGCATGTAATAATAAGTACAGTACATTACCCTCACTACATTTGACAATGACATGAAACAATGCCGCGTTCACAATGGTGCTCATTGTATTTTTTTCTTCTTTGTATTTTTTTACCGTACCCTCATTTGCGGTGTAAGATTAATTGCCGTGCCGCTAACAGCAAATCAATCTGTTCTTGTTCACTCGCTCTAATTCATTGTTTATTTAACATGAGTGTAATCTAGTCCTTTGTCGAATGACAGAAAATGGTCCCTCTTTGTTCAGCAGCACTGACCTTATCATTTTAACTTGTCATATTGGAATACTCATTTACTCATCATGTTAAGAGTCGCCTCACGTAACGAGCCAGTGAGGCAAATTAAATTAATTCTGGGCTACTTTTAATCGTGTTGATGTTTCAAATAACAGTAGATGACAAAAAGGTCTGGCTGATGATGATAGAAACACTAATTGGTAAAAAGACGTTTTTGAGATGGAAGGGATAGGCTAATTCTTAATATTGGAATATTATAATATTGCACTAAATGAGGATAAGGAGGTGGTCTTATGCACAGTGTGATGTTTGACAGTCTATAACCACATATGAGCAGTATTTCTTTAATGTGTTATATGTGAGCATCAGTTCATCAGTCATCAGAAGTTATTCTAATGATGAAATAATTACAGTCACTGCTCTGGAGTTCAGCAGGTTCTACACTACATTTTACATTTCCTTTAATTGGTCAGATGCAGTGGGAAATTTTCAGATTCTGTTCCATCACAAAACAGGAAGAGGTCACTTTTTCCCTCTGCCAAAAGAGCTGAAGCTTTGAGTTTTTGAGCAAGTGGAAAAAGTCATTTACAGCATATTTATCCTCTAAGCAAAGCCAAAGAGACAAACTCTGGGAAGCTCTTTTCTCTTTGTGGTAGGAAGCAACAGAGTTTATGGGTGAATAGTGGAAAAACCACCACCAACAACACCAGTGCTATGAGAAATACAGAGATATTATGTTAGTTTTGGGGGTCCTCTATGGGAATTTAATGGAATCAACTAAACTTTTATCATTAACTTAACATAAATATACAAGTTTTATTTATTCAAGGTAATTAAACTTAAACTTTCTAATATTTATTTTCAGAACACTTCAGAAGCACGAGTTCTTCTAACTTGAAGTCTTGTGAGTTGAAATTATGGGTTGAATGAATGAACTGTACAGAGTTCAATCAACTCATTAAATTAAGTTTCTAGAGAAACATGATGAGCATATTAGCTTATTACTATTATTACTTCCCAGCATGCATTGTTTGAGAGTTAAAACTCTCCTAAGAAACTTCTTTAATATAGTTTGTAGAAAACATAAATGATGAAAACATGCTGAGTGTATGCTGTGCGTCTATAATACACTTTAAGATAGGTCATGGTTGCCTGTTTTCACAAAAATGAAGACACAGCAAACCATCATGAAGATTATTTCAAATTTAGTTCCGACCCCTTTACACTTAAAATGAAATAAAAGTCATTGGGAGCTGTTTCTCAATAGGAACAGCTGAAACGGCAAGTTCTTTGTGTGAAATAAAGAACTGACTTTTTAAACTGAAAGAATTTGTTGTCATGTTCATCAGTGTGACTGAAGAGTTGTTGGTTCAACTTAATATCTTAAGCTTACTGAACTTTTTGTCAAGTACAAATGAATTAAGATCAAGCAACAAACATTTTAAGGCTATTTGGTGCCATGAGCGTGTTACTGTGTAAGGTTTCTGCCTCAGCAGCAATGCTTAAAGTAAAATTCCTACACACTGATTACATTTAGTGATTCTCTTGTGTCTTGTCTGAGTAGTTTAATTACGATGCCGGATGTGAGTCCAGCCAAAGTCGTTCTTCATGTCATCCCATATTTTCCTGTCTCTCAGCAAGATACCCAAGGCAAAAATTAAAAGAAGTCTGTTTTTGCTCAGAGAGTCACTTTCATGAGTGAGACACACAGATCAAACCACTGTAGAAGACCCACTTTTTGTTTCTGTGGATGTTTGCAGCTGCGTTGGAGGAAAAAAGTTTTACTCGCTTCCTGCTTCTGCAAATTGGACTGCCTTGTTGAGAGTCATTGTACTCTAATATGTCTCTAGTTTGTATCAGTCAAGTAATAATAATTCTAAGATGCAGTAAGATGCAGGATAAATTGATGAAGGGAGACTTCTATAGTGTTTCACAAAGGGTGCTAGTTCTTAACTACAGGCAATCATTTGATGAATTGTAGCTGAGCTGCAGCCTGGTTGAAAGACTTGCCATATTAAATGAAGAATAGCGAACATAGTGTGTGTGTGTGTGTGTGTCTGTGTGTGTGTGTGTGATCCTCAGAATTAAAGCATGTGTTTTGATGGGGGCAGAGAGACATAGACATAGAGAGAAATATCCAGAGATCCAGGTCAGCTGTGAGGCCTCAGCTGGAGTGGAGGGCTACACCTGTCGGCGCCCGGGGGCCTCTTTCCCTCTCTGTCGTCTTTCTGTCTCTCTCATTCTGTCCAGCTGGACGTGCAGGAGCCTCTCAACCCCCCACCCAGCCTCCACCTCCCGGATCCAGGCCAGTTCAGCCCAGCCATGCGTGGCCATCTCTGGGAATTCATTCCGGATGCTTCCTGTTCATTGCATCCACTCCTCTTTTTCTCTCTCTCTATCTGTCACTCCACCCCCACAACCCTGCATCTACATGTCTTCCTTTTTACTATCTGTCCCATAAACCATCTCTATTTTCTCACACACACACACACACTGAAACCTCTCATTTTCTCTAATTTTGTGGACATTTTACGACCCCAATTCCAAAAAAGTTTGGATACTGGGTAAAATGGAAATTAAAACAGGATGCAATGATTTGCAAGTTCTTCTCAACCTCTGTGTAACTGAATACAAACAAGATTTTTAATGTTAAATGTTAAACCGTTTTGTTTTTCTTTGTAAATATACACTCATACTGAATTTGATGCCTGCAACATGTTCCAAAAAGTTGCCACAGGGGCATATTTTCCACTGTGATACATCATATAGACAAGCTGGCCAGTTTAGTACCCACATTCTTTTCCTACGAAGCCATGCTGTTATAACACATGCAGAATGTGTCTTGTTACTGTCTTGCTGAAATGAGCAGGGACATCCCTGAAAAAGACATTGTCTGGATGGCAGTTTCTGTTGCTTCAAAACCTGTATGTACCTTTCAGCATTAATGGAGCCTTCACAAATTTGGCATGGGCACTAACACACCCCCACCATTACAGATGCTGGCTTTTGAAGTTAGCGCTAGTACCAATCTGGATGGTCCTAAGGAGGAAATGACATCCGTGATTTCCAAAAACAATCTGAAATGTGGACTCGAAAGACTGCAGCACACTCTTCCACTTTGCATCAGTCCATCTCACATGATTAGGGTTGTAGTATCTAATTTGGTCCTAAGTTTGGCAAACCCAACTAAATTCCATTGAAAGTCCAAATTTAAACATATTGTTCAAAGAAAGACAAATTCAGATTTTTTTGTGTCAAGTGTCAACACCAGGAAAACACAGATTTATGAGAGATCACATGTGGTATTAAATTCCCATGAAAGTCTTACTGTTGATGTCTGACCTGGATTTAAACACCTACAGTGGAGTTATATCCCCCATACTGTACCATAGGCGTCTTTCCTGTCACCGGCTGCCAGACATGAGCAGCTTACTTTGTTGGGAAAGACGATGGCACGGATATCCAAAGTTTTCCTTTTCATTCTAAAGTTTCAGCAGGAACCACTGAGGAGTGCAGAACACATTCCCACCACTCTTGACTCCTGCTGTGCATCCAAAGCCTGCTTTCAACGCAGTCAGCGGAGACAGCAGCTGGAAACATTAAAATGCTACTACAAGCATCCTCTTTATTCTGATATTGTGTCTGTAGCCTATTTTTTCCCAAGTAGTGCCTGTACTGTAAAATTGTAACACTATTGTACAGCAACAGTACGCTGAGTTGGCTGAGTGGAAGAAAAATGGCACCTCATCCACTATATATCGTATAATGTGAATAAATATTTTAGAGTGAAGTTAACTGACACCATCTGAGCATGAAAAGGTGTCACATGTGAGCCTTATTTAGTATACAGTCTATTGTTGAAGAGAGTTGTTTCCCCTATCCGCCCCCTCCTCCTCAGACTCAAGGAAGCTAAGGCGGGCTGCTGAAATGCTGCAGGAGCACAAGACGAGCACAAGAATGTAATTTGACAAGTGGCAA
This sequence comes from Lutjanus erythropterus, assembly GCF_056507025.1. Lineage (NCBI taxonomy): Eukaryota > Metazoa > Chordata > Actinopteri > Lutjaniformes > Lutjanidae > Lutjanus > Lutjanus erythropterus. Next base: position 23,051,754 of record NC_139323.1, on the reverse strand, counting down.
GTGGTTTGCAAATATTGCAAACCAAGAACAGCAGCAAAGTCAAACGTAAGTGTAAAATTGAAAAAGATCATATTTGATTTATTTTTTTTTTCTCAATAAATGTGCCTCATATGTCAAAAACTTTATACATTTAGCTCAGACAGCGCACTGTTTTACAATTCAGTATTTATCACAGTGCAATCTTTGACCCAGGCAACTCACAGCAAAACAGTTTGAATTCAATCAAAAGATGAAAACACCACAGTTGTTACTTTACTTCAAATGCAGGACTCACTGAGGATCCTAATAAATCCAGTAAAGTTGGCTTTGTTTGATGAAAATGAAAGAAGCAGCTTCTGGTTTGGCCTCATTCTGTAAATACCAGTGCAAATTATACCTCAATTATGAATATATTAATTATTTTTCGTTTTATAAAAAAGACAACAAATGCTGCCGAACCTGTCCACTGTGCAAACACCTTGTATTTTTATTACAATTTCTCTTCAAAAAATGTTTTTAGTAGCTAATATTTATCAGGAGATATAGAGGAAGCACAGGTATTACATCATTTCTTTGTGCCGACTGATTTTCCAATCCATTCCAGAGTCCAATTCCTGCTATAAACAGAACTGCAGAAATGAGTGTCTTCTCTCTCCTTCCTTGTAACCACAATGTCTTTATTTATAGCTCCACCTGCAATTTGCTTTCTCATCATGGAGAATGTGTAAAAATAAATTGGGCGCACAGGATAAAAGAAAGATAACGGTAATGGGTTTGGTTGAACATGATAGCAGTCAACTGTCAGCCTGTAATAAACTGTGCAATGTGGAAACGTGGACGTGGTTTAATGCTCTATATATAGCTTGCTCTGCGTTACAATTGATTTTCGGATAAATGGCTTGCCAATGACTTGTACTGGCATTAAAAATAAAACAGCAGCAACCGGCTGCTGCCAGTCTCTCATAAACTACAACATTGGTATTTTTCTGTTAGATACTTTAAAGGTGTCCTGGCTGGTTTATACCTTGTACACGCTTGTAAAAATCTGCCATTTAACCTCACTGAATCTCCATTTTGTCCCGCAGCAAGATGGAGCTGAGGGTTGAATAACAGTAAGCTTATTCTCCTGCTGCACTCACACCACATCCTATCCTACACGCCGGCTACTGAATTATTCAACTGTTTGTACCTGTGAGGCAAGCAGACCCTGTTAAGGGCTGCCCCGGTATGATCTATAATTAAATATAATGCAACATGAAAGTGCATAAGACATGAGACTAGGGTTTGGACAAGTCACTCAGACTTCCTCCTAGTTATCCATTTTGTGTCGGTTCATATGCTGACTGCAGCTGTTTTTTTCTTGTGTGTGTATTTATTTTAGAAGCTTTTTCAGCCTTGTGCACACTGTGGTGTTTTTTTCTCCTTTGCTTGGCTACTCTGTGAGTCAGTGGTCTTGAATGTTTGCTATCAGCAGTTGACATTTGGAGGGCAATAAGATCATGTCATGTTTGATTATGCTATTATTGTCTCGCTGTTCTCTAAGTACACAGTATTACACCCAATAGGGCCCCTGTCTCTTGCAGAATGTTTGTTTTGTTCCCCCTAGCAGCTCAATCATAAAGCCTCTCAGAGCTCACGCTCAGAAATAATCCTGCTGTGCATTTAGAAATATGACCATAACACAACCGTTTACTGGCTCTCTAAATTGACCATTTGGGATACGTAAAACCCAGCATCCGTCCATTGTTCCCAGCAAGCATCCAACTCTCCCGGAGGTAGATGCAAACAGTTACCTCAACCACAACCACATAGAAAAGCTTCCCAAAGTTTAGGACAGAGGACACGTTTTCAGATTTCTTTCAGATGTCTTCCACTGTGAACAGGAAAAAAAACATGTTACTTAGCAAAAAACTGTAATAGACATTCACTACACTCTTAGAATAAAGGTGTTCACTACAACCATAAATGGTCCTTTGGTTTGTGTCAAAGGAATATTTTGGCACTCTTTACAAGGGTTCCACCAGGAACTCTTTCAGGAGGTTCTACCTAGACCTCAACATAAAGAGTTGCCTAGAACTATCTGTGAAAGGTTCCACCAAGAACCCCCTATGAAGGGTTCTACAGAGAATCCTTCCTAGCTACAATGGTTCCACCAAGAACCCTCTCTGGAAGTTGTATCCAGAACCTTCTCACTTTCTAAGACTGCTAACAAGAACCCACCCAGGGGATGCCACTAAGAACCCTCGTGTAAAACTCACTAAAGGGGTTCTATGGAAACCCTTTTATAGTCCAGGGGGGTGAACCCTTTTATATTAAAAGATTTTAATCTAGAATTCAGTGGGATCTAAAAATAGCCTAAAAGATGGTTCTACAAAGAACTATACTACAGTCTACAGATGATATCTTTTCTTATAAGAGGAGAAATTAGAGCTTCTCTGCTGAGCCATGATGAGTAGGCTAACCAGGCTAACTAACTTCTTAGCTAGCTAGTTAACGATATAGTTTTTTGCTAACTTTTTAGGTAGCTAGCTAATACAGCAATATTTTGTTGCAGAATGATTTTTTGGTTAAGCAAGTACCTCCATATTGATGAAACTCTATTTAATTTCAAGTTTACATCACTAAACTTGGACTAAACCGACCTCTACAACAGAGCTCTGTTAAATTTTAGGTCTGTATTAACTCATTTTAAACCAAGTTTTGCTAAACTTTGATTAGAACTAAAATTTGATTAAACTTACAAACCTCGATGAAGCCTTTCTTTTAAAATGGGTTCTGTAGAAACATATGGTTCTGTGTAGAATCTCAGCCCTTCAGGAAGAGCCATTTTGGAACACTTATTTTTAAGAGTGTATATGTGGAAATCTCAGTGACAGTTGAAGGCCTTAACCTTACAGACACACACATACACACACACTCACACACACACACAGACACACAGTGGGATCCTTACATCTGTCCAAATGTGAACGGTAATATCTCCACCTTGCAGGCGGCTGCAGGGAGGGAAGGCTTAGCGGCTCGCTCACTTTCTTCCTTCACTGGCTGTGAAGTGGAGTCTGAGGTGTCAGGAGTTTTTTTTTTCCATCCCCCTCTCTCTCCTTCTCTCTCTCTTGCGCTCTTTCCCTCCGTCTCTCTCTCACTGTCTTTTCACAGCGAGTACGTCTCTATAGTGGTTGAGTCTGTGCTTTACGGGGAACACTGTGAGCGCCTGATAAGGGGCTGAAAGCAGATATATACATCCTGGAGTGAGCCACAGATACACAGTCAGGGAGACAGTAAACAGATCACATACATTATGTTTCCAGGATTTACATGTGGCATATGATACAGAGGTTTTAGTGTAGGGTGATGCTAAAGGGCTGGCTAAAGTCTATCTTTGCACCCAAAAGGGATGGTAAATGTTAGCGAGGATATTTTAGCAGGAAAAAAGATGCAGTGCCATGTCTCATTTAGCTGCCAGCCAAATTGAATTGACCCTTCCATCACTGTTGTGCCAAAAAAAAAATTATAAAAATAATTTCCGGCAACAGGAAATATAAACAGAGTCAGTGTTTATTCCCTGCAGCCATGTGCTGGGAGTATTTAGAGTTGCACCCCCCCCCCCAGAAAAAGCTTTTACCTCTTCCCCTTTATAAAGACCCAGCAATTACTCTGGTTTGCTGACACCCTGAATACCAATACAACAATGCCTCTTCTTTCTCTGCCCCCCCCCCCCCCACACACACACATCTTACTACCATCCTCCCCACCCAAACCCCCCCTTATTCCCCTCCTCAAAAGTTGCCCATGGTTGCCATGGCTACTGCAGGAGTTCATAAATCCAAGCACACAGGGACTCTTCATTCCTTGAAATTATCAGGAGGATTTTTTTTTTTTTGGGGGGGGGGGTGGTTGATCTACGGGACATAGGATGAAGGATTTGGATGAAGGGGGAGGTAGAGGGGATAGAGTGGGTGAGGCAGGGAGGAAGCCCCATCCCTCTCCTCCTCCACCACGTGCCCCCGCTGAAGCAGATGGTGCCGTGTGGCTGTGCCATGCCACCGCGGTCGCCTTCTGAGGACTGCTGCCATAAGGAGGCAGGTTAGTATGAGATTTGGGGTGACAGTGTTTGGCAGTGGCTACAAAGTGAAGATGTAGGGAGGGGAGAAGGCGCTCGGTGCCTTGGGCTGACACAAAGGTAAGCTGCTGTTATGTTCCTGTCTCTGTGATTTAGTGCCCATGTGGTGCAAGAAGTGGAAAGCAAAGGTAGCTTTCAGGTGCAGGGTTTCAGCGCCACGCTGCGCTGCACCACGCTGTGCGTTTTAGTTTGGATGATAAACTACTTCAATGGTTATGTCATTCAGTGATCAAAGACTGTGGATGCACAGTTTTACTCCTCACCATATTTTCCCGCATGAGCCAGAAAATGCATCATAACAAATAGCTGCTTTAAATCTCTGTTCAACTCTTGAACTCTGGAGTTACATTTAGTTTCAGTTACATTTAAAGGACCAGTGTGTAGATTTAGCAGTTAGCTTGCAAATAGCAGACATCTTGTCTCTCCCTCCCCTGCCAACATGTAGCAGAAACTATGTTGTGAGACTTGTTCAAAATGCAGAAGGCTGTATCTAGAGCCAGTGTTGAAGTTTGTCTAATGTTTGTCCCTTTTGGGCTACTGTAGAAACATGGCAACTTCCATGAAAGAGGAACCGTGCCATCTGTGGATATAAGTGGCTCTTTCTAAGGTAACAAAATATAACTATTTTGTATTATTAATTATAATTATTATTGTTGCATTATTATACCCACAGTAATATGTGTAACAGAGTCAAATCTATATTTGTTATATGTAGTGTTAAAATTACAAAATAAAACCTGTGTCACATTTAGGCCTCCATTCAATATGTGGAACGCACCTATGTTCCTTTTTTCGGGTGTCCCTATCCTATAAAGGGTGTCTCCCACTTTTACCTCTCCCCTTTCGCTGTTGTACACCATGGGAGAGGTAAACAACATTGTGGTTGTACAAATTTCCATGTTTTAGCTCTGTTAAACAATATTTATAAGTTTACTTGCTTATTTAAACTTGTGGTATATACTCACATATTCCTGTGTGATTTTATTTGTGTAAGGGCTTGAGTTACATGATCACAATCGACAGGAGGATTCTGTTATTTACCTCTTTGCCACCAGGTATGTTTACTGTGTTTCAGTGTACTATATTGAATGCAACACAGCTCACCCTTGTGCTGCTCAATCCATGGTAGAGGGCTCAAATTATATGATCACGATTGACTGGAGGAATGTGTTATTTACTCCTTTTTATCAGAATAAACGGCGATCACCTCCAAAGATATCCTCATCTGAGTCTCTTCATCAAAGCACAATGCTTTAGATGCACTAATGAAAACAAACTTTTGAGTATTATTTTCAAGTTCTGCCATATTTTGCTAATAAATCCCTGTAAATCTTACAAACTGGATCTTTAAGATTGAAAATGTTTACCACATTTTTTCAAGACACGTTTAGAAAACAATTATCTGGATCTGGATCATATTTGGTTGATTACCTGAAGAAACAAAAGAAAATTGGTTTGTGACACAAAACGTAAACACAGAACTTATTCTCTTTCCACCATATGAATGTAACACTTTCACTGTCTAGTTATAACAGTTGTCTAAGTTACATTCTTGTTAGAGTTTGTTTTGCCTGCATTAAGAGTTTGTTCACTGTTTCTACACTTTAACTTGATCATCAAAGAAATGCCAAAAAGCACGAAGGAGGATTAGCAACATTGTCTTTCCTCACATTAAAACAATAACAACAGATGTAGTTTGATGATGTTGTGAAGTAGTGGTGGATCATGGGAGTTGTTTTCCTCCGGTAATATAATATATATTATAATATGCAATGTTAATGTTAATACTTTTTCCAGTGACAAGTAGTGTAAGAGATTACAATTTCCAAAACAGTAATTATATTGCAGTTATAAATCCAAGTAACTCTGAGTTACTGAATTACCTTTTAACTAGACCAAACATCTTATGATGATGTGTTCACATGGCAGGTCAGGGCCAATCATGTCAGCTGTTAGCCAAAAAGCTAAATGAAGAATGGAGGATGAGGGAGAGGGAGAGAAGCGAACTTTCCACAGGTGGAAGAATTGTCATCATTTTGAGTTTGTCAGAATCCCACAGAGAGTGTGGTAATGGAATCTAATTTAAAGGCTTCACTCAGAGAGGTATTTTTTAACAGCAGTAGTTTTACCTACGTAATTGAGTAATATTGCAGTGAAGTAACAGTACTTGAACTTGAGTGCAGATTTTCAGTACTCTTTCCACCACTGCACAGAGTTAATGTCATGAAGTTGTATTCGCTTTACATTTAGTCACATTCCCTGACTTCCTCCCTCACTCTTTGACATAAGTTATAGCAAATAACGGCTGGTAGGAAATCCACCATTACCTTGAATAAATTAGGGATTTCTTTGGGTTTTACCATTGTTAGAATTTGGGATAATGAAAGTTATCACTCAACAAAATATTAAACATGTACTTTACGTCTAGCAAATTTTTTGACATTTTAATGTGGAAATATTACATATAATAGCTTTGAGAAACACAAAATGATAGGCTTTGTAGGTAAGAAAATAGTCCTGATTCTTAAATTAAATACATGACAACAGTGAGTGAATTTGGATGACTGTGATGTGTGATACTGTGTATTTTGATGTAATATAGTGTACAACTTCATATTATGTGCATAGCCACTCTCCCTGTCTCTGCGCCTTCCTCTGGGACTAATTTATTAATTTAGTTTATTAATCTATTATTTTGCCATCATTCAGCCATAAGTGAAAACCTAATTTGAGACTGACCCTGACCAATTACATCCATTCTGTAAATCCTGTGCCAGGAGATGACAGGCCAGCCTCGGTGAGTACATTGTGTACAGGCCTGAGTGTGGCGGGGTGGAGAGATGGGTGGGGTGGATGGGTAAGCTGTGGGGGTACAGGGTGGAGGGATGGTGGGTTGGATTAAAGGGGGGTAAGAGAGGAGTGTAGAGGGTCATCTGCCTGAATACTCATGCACACATCCTGACATGCTGTAACCGTCCACCCCCCCCCACCCCCCCTCGCTGTCACATGCAAACACTCATGCACACATAAGCCTCCCACATGCATTAAACCCATCTGCAGTCTGCGCCTTCTACACACACATTAACAGCATAATCACTCGAAAAAACATGAAACACACACAACTGTGGCCTTTGATGCACGGTTTCACACATATACACCGGCTTCCCAGCACACTCTATGCACTGTATGCACCAATACACTCTGAAACACGCACACAAATGCACACACAGACACACCAGCCCCTCTCGATCCATGGCCTGGAAGAATGGAGCCAGTGTGCAGTGAGGCAGCCAGCAGACAAGGGCAGGGCTGGGGTTTCGCAGGGGCATGTGTGTGTGAGTGTGTGTGTTGGGGGGTGCAAAGGGCTTGGAAATGTGGGGAGGTTTTGGGAGGGGCCCACGGCCTATACGTCTGAAATGCATTTAAGTAAATAGACAGAGTCACAAATAGAATCTGAGACATTCTGGGAGTCATATTATGACAAACTGGGAGATCTGTGGTTGCATCTCAAGTACAAAGCTGTTGAAGGATGTGAGAGTTGATCCTTGCAGACCAGTTTGGGAATAAATTATTAAAATCATGGATGTTTCCATGCTAAATTTAGCAGCCTGTCTAAAAGCAGCACTCAAAGGATTTCAGCAAAAAAAAAAAAACTGCCTTTAAAGAAATACTGAACGCAAAATGAAAACTCTGTCATTGTCTGCTCACCTTCTTGTCAGCTGAAACTCCACTGAACTTCACAGAGCCAGCAAACACAGCAAGTTAATGCCCACAGGTCTGTCTCTGCCTCAGGGAAAATATAGGAAATGCATAATTATCGAGTTTCTGGGCACATACTGCCTAAAACCCACTGCTTAGAACCATCTGGACAATACTGGTTTAGAGCACTGCAGTCCTCTTTGCTAGCTGTAAAGAGATGAGCACAAAAAGAAAATTAGCTCTGAAAGCCTTCAAACTTTACCTGAGTATATAATGAAATTTTGGTGAACTATGCCTTTAAAATCTCCTTTTTTCCCTTGCTCTAATTTTTGAAGTTACTTTGGAGTCAGCCTCTTAACCTGTCACAGTGGTACTTCTACTCCAACATTTAACTGTGATTAAGATTATGAAACTAAATCTGACTTCACTGTGTCAGTGTTTCTTTTAACTTTTAAGCCATTTAGCTGACACTCTTATCCGAAGCTGCTTACACTGAGTGAGCAGGTAGGATGTTACTGTGTTTTGCTCAAGGACACTTCAGCAGGGTGCATTCTCACAGAGCCAAATGTGATGTTTACAGGGTTATATCTTCAGAGGTGTGTTATCAAGTCACATGACTTAGACTCTAGTCAGACTCAAGTCACAAATTCGATGGCCTCCACCAAGACCAACAGTTAACAAGCATGTTATGTAAAAAGTGTGCCATAAATCAATTAATTTTCCCTTTATTTCCTTAATCGGTGTTAATCAGTCGACACCTACTTCTCTAGATTCACTTTGTTTGAACTAATCTGACAGCATCCAATCAAGTTGCAAGAGAGAACAATTGAGAGTAATATTACATTACTGAGCTCCAGTTTGAAAAAAATGATACCAAAGGTTATTACATTTGTGTACAAAAACTAGCTGCAGTATGCAAAACCTGGGAGTTAAAAATTTCAAATGGAGACTAGTGGCCTTTCCAGACTTTTTTGACTGGGGTGGCTCAAGTGGGGCACTAACTTATGGGATGGCATGAAATACACGTGTGCATGTACATACGCACGTACGTGACTGTACCATTTCTCATATCTGTTTTAATTACTAACATTACAGTATCTTATAGTTTCATACATTTCTGTGTTTAAAATTTGTATCACAATACAACAGAGTAGCACCGTACAAATTTAATATGAACTTCAATACTTTATTCTTTATTCTCCTGAAAAATAAATTGTACCTCCGTTGTCCCTCTCTTCTCGGATTCATAATTTCATCCTCCACACTCCATCATGAAAAATACTTTACTAATACTAATGAATTATTATTTTGGTGAATTCACCTTCAAAACATCTTCCAACTTAGTTTGGAAGTTGTTTCACAACTTCATTCGATGTTTCACAAAGAAAGGTAAGTGGGCTAATACTGACTTACGACTTGTCAGTCTTGACGTGAGACTTCCATCCACCTGCCCTGTATGTTATTTTAAACTATAAGAAACATAAAGCAGCATTCTCTAATATACATTCTCTAAGGTAACATGTCACTTGAGACCTAAATACAGAAAAGCCAAATAAAATTTTATTTAGTTTCAAATCTTTCATTTTATGTGACCAATTGTCATTTGATTTTCTGTAATGTTTGCAGGTGTACAATAACCCTTCTTTTAATAAATTAACTTTACTTAACATTTTAGTCACACAGCCCCACTAATATAACTAAGACAGTAAAGGATACAGTAACACAAAGCATACATCTGAACTTAGACAGCTTTTGATTTGGTCTTCACATTTGTCATTTTATGTTTTTATGACATAGTGTTAATCGCTAATCCCAGTAAAGGAACCAATAACACTAATTTGATAAATGCATTTTGCTGTATTAGGAATTTCTGTCATACAACTTCCACTCATCTACATACATGCATTATAAGAGCAGCAGAGAGAATACAAAGGTGATGTTTTACAGTAAAGAAGAAACAGCCACACTACACTTTACAGTACCTTTTGACGTGGAGTCATATATTACAGAGCTCATGTGGAGGGGGGTTTATACAGTGGGGGTGAAGTGCAAAGCTTCAAAGTTCATGAGACCCAGGTTTCAATTCAAGACAGAAAACCACCAAACTGCAGGTGTGCTCTATATAACAGCCATGTTGTGCAACATCTATGCAAATTACAGTAGATGGATATGTTTTCTCACACATTTGCCGTGATGCATTTCATCATTATCCATATTTATGTTTCATTGTGAGTGAGACTGAGACACACAAAGTGTGCAGAAGGCAGTCGTTTCCTTGAAGGGAGGAGCCAGGACTGTCTGTGTGGGAAAATTCTGTGTCAACCAATAAACCCTGATTTTCCAACTTGTACCAACCACTTTGAGAATGACGTGGTTGGTTTTTTCCAAATTGTGTGTACCATCGCTCCCATATGGCACTATGCTGCCAGAGCAGTTAGCTGTGTGAAAGAATTCGCAGATGTGTCTTTGTGTGACCTTCAGATGAACGGAAACACAGTCACTCTTTAAATAATATTTATCCAGCGTGGAATTATTTTTACTGTGTGTTTAATGTCCCATTAACAGCGATTTTGTTTTTAAATATAAATATAAAGGCTGCGGCTCAATACTAAATATATTTTATGACTTTAAATATACACCTTTGTAAGAAGGCTGATGTCAGATGAAATTGCGGCGCTGCTCTCAATCATTATGCCTCATCGTTTCACTCACTGCTCTTTCTTTTCTTCCTTTTCACTCATCATTTTCTTTTCAGAAGAGCAGATGTGAATGAGTCTGCGTGTGTGCAGACACTGTTTGTGGCTGAAAGTGTGTGCATGCGTGTGTGTCTGTGTGTGTGTGTGTGTGTGTGTGTGTGTGTGTGTGTGTGTGTGTGTGTGTGTGTGTGTGTGTGAGAGAGAGAGGGAAGTTAGCCAACTAGCCCTCTCTTTTGAAACCCAGAGGGCCTGGCTGACTCCAGTCTCCAACATGGCCACCGTAAATCAGTGGGAGAAGGAGCTAAGTTAATTGCACAGGCGTTTATGAAGGAGAAAGCCTTGATTTACTCCAAAAGCTTTACATCTCCCCTGTGGATGTGGAGTGATGAAAGGAATGGAGCTAAGGGAAAAGGGGAGGAGAGGGGGGTATCGTAGTAGGGACAGGGACAGCACATGCAGGGTGTGAACAAAGTTCACTTGCAGCACATTAGATAAGCTGATTGGTAAACTAGATTGTGGACAGATATGCATCTGTTGCCTTGGGAATAATTATTAAAACTTGATAGAAGTCAGGATGACTTTGGTGTAGAAGGGAGATTTTCATTTTGGAGTCCAAAGAAAGAAGGAGCACAGAAAATGGCTATAGTATACGCAAATTAGTATATATTTGCATAATGTAAATACTGTGAAACAAACTCTAGACATGTAGCAATTAGGTGCAGTGTATGTATATAACCCCCCAGCACTACAAAGATTTCTGTTTGTAGACCCCGACAAACTAAAGGTAGACATTATTGTACTTTTTTGTTCACATTTTTGTAGTAGGAAATGCTGAACAAGAGTGTACTGATGATTACGTTTCTATTTGTAGTTTTTATTTACTTGATTTTTGCGAAAGCTACAATAAGCTCATACATAACACTGTAGCAGGTTGTTATTGTAGGTGAACTGACGACCTCATTACAGTAAAAATGTTTAAATGGGCATTCAACTGAATTTGTTCTTATTTTTATATATGAATATATTTGAATTTTACTATTTCATTGGATGATGAAACTTTTCATGCAGTATTTTTGCACTGCAGTGTTACATGCATTATGTCGGAAAGTTTAATGCTCTTCAGTACTCTGTATCTAAGTTTTGTAAATTAAGGTTACGATAAAACGGACAGAGGAATCCTTATTGCTTACGTGTTTCCCGTAAAACGGGCAGCTAGGGAGGAACTTGTAGCAGATATTGATTGGTGTTTACAGAGGCCAAAAGCACTGAATGTAGGTTATGTTCCCTGCAATGCCGTTAAAGCGGTCCATGGATGCAGGAAGCAGAGCGGTTATATTAGCTGTCTCTTTCTGGACTGAGAATTCACAGCGAACATGGTCAGACCATGACCAAACAAGCCTCCAAGACCAACAAAGGCCACGCTGATGACAGGGAAACGGCTACTGTCAGCTGGACAGATGTGTTCACTTTCCATGCTCTGGCGGCATCATAAGTAAGAAAGGTTTCATTGGACGGAAATTTAGTAACACCCCTCTAGTACTGGTTGAGTCATGAACCATTTTGAATCATTTTCCAGGAAAAAACTAACTCTGAAATACCATTAAACAATATCCAAGAATACCGACAAAATAACTTTTTTGTTGGGCTAGACAGTGACGTATAGCACAACATGTGACAAAAACTATTAAATATCGATTTTGACTTTTGACTGGGAACTTTAGGTGTAGCCTAACCAGCTGCCACAAAACATGACACATGTATGTGATTTTGTACATTTCCCAGGATAACTTCTCCCAGGATAAAATCTCCAGAGAAGCTTGAACAGGGTTACACCCCTGATTAAGTAGCCTATGTACAGTGGGTGTGTCTCTTTTGCACACTATGATTTTTGAACACTGGTGTGTAACATGGTGGCTCTAGAAAGAAGCTCTTTTACTGCTATTACAGTAAGAACCGACACCACAAAAATTGACACCTGCTACTGAAAAAATGTCAACTGCGAAACTTGTCTGGCCATATTGGAGATATCTTTGGTGAATTATCTGCAGGAGCGAGATGAATACACCACCAAACAAAAACATGGACCCATAGATGCAAGGTGAGAGCTATTTAAAACAATTTAGGATGAATGTTTTTGTAGTCTAGACACTGGCTGGAACTTCATCTTGTCTTTGAGAGCTGCCTATGTGTGAACATTCAGTTACATATACTGTGCATCCTCTTAGCTAATTAGTAGTGGTAACAGTCTTTGGATAAGGACACGCTGCTCTCCTGACCTCCACAAAGAAGCCGCAGTGAAGAGTTCCCATGCTTTCTGAACATCTGTTTTATCCACAGAGAGACAGATAAGCACTTAACCCCACTTCTCCCCTTTCCTCCACATTTAGCAGCGCCAGCTAGTGTCTCGATCACAAGCTTCTTTCCTGCGTTACGATGCTATCAAGGTTTCGACTGCCTTTTTGGCAGCTGCGTGCCGCATACAGCCCCTCGTACACACACACACACACACACACACAGTGAAGGGGGAGGTGGAAGTGGTGAGGAACCGTTGAGGCCGTGGTTTTGAAGGTAGGCCTATGTGGCTGATCATGGGAAACATTCGTTACAGTAGGGTAGAAGAGCTGTAGCCACGACATAGGAAGACAGAGAAAAGGAGAGTCAAGGAGGCATTTAAGGCAAAAGAAGAAAGTAAAAAACTGAAAGAGAAAACTTTATTTTTACCACAATATTTACTTGTGGCTTTTAGATCAACAACAAGGTACATGATCAATTTGAATTCTTTCTTCTTCTATCTTAAGAGTAAAATGTGATGTATCATGAGTAAAATTAAAATTCATATCATATAAAAACATATTTCTGCAGCTAGAAACATTTGACATTGCTTAACACAATCACCTTTTTTGTTTTAAGCTGGAGCTCAACTTTTATAAAACATTACCAGAAAAAACAAAAACACTTTGCTCAATAATTACAGTTTTGGTATTGATTTATAAGTTAAAAAAGCCATTTGAAATAAAAATGCTAACCTATAAAGAGTGATTACTCTATAGGGTGAACTTGATCAATACATATTTACATGGGTCCTTTTGCCAACTGGTTATCAGCAATTTAGTGGTCAACTTGTTAATCTAGTGCCATCAATGGACTGTTGTGCTTATCCTTGGATAAAGTGTCAGTTTGGTGGTCTTAATGTATGTCTTTATTTTTCTGTTTTACGAGTGAGTGGTACTTAGTTGAGGTTGTTCTCCAAGTAAGTGAATCGATCCCTATCTGTCTTATTTTTGTGTTTAAATGTTCAATAAAATGTTCATTACAAAAAACACTAACCTTCTGTCAGATTTTCCCATTTTCTGTCTCACCCAGAAACAGATGAAAGACATCTATGTCATCTTAACGTCTTTGTATTGAAAATAAGAATTGTTGTACTTTTGTTACCTTAGAATGAGACGTTTATATCTACAGAGGGCAACAAGTCCACCATGTTGCACCAGCGTGTTTCTACTGGAGCCCTGAACAAACACTAGCTCTGAATATGGCCTTTCGCTTTCATTGGGGGTCGGCCACCGTAGGTTCTCCTACAGGATTTGAAGTTTAGGGGAGTGGCTGCAAGCTCACCACTAGATGCCACTAAATTTTACACTGTGGTCCTTTAAAATGTAGCCAGTGTCATACAAGGGAATAGACTGTCATTCAGTTAAAGTTTTAGAAGCTTTAAAAATGTACCACTCATGAATTCATTGCGCTGTTCCTCTGTGGTGTTTTTACTTTCCAGTGCAACACTGGTCTCCATCAGTGCTGCCACACATGGCAAGTGGGAAAAAAAATCTGTAATCTATTGGGACCCATCATGCAGTGTGGATACAGACTGAATACATATAGGAGACCTACTGTAGCCTCTTTATGAACGCTTAAAACAACATTCTCACTCAAGTAATTACTGTAAATCCTACAAAGTGTTAAAAGGAGGCTTCTACCACCCTTCAACATGAACTACCAGCAGCCTTCTTTGTTTCCACTGCAAGATAGAAAAAATCATTCATATCACAGTTAGCAGAGAACTACAGAAAGTATGAAACCCTACAAACAAGACATTCAGGCAGTAATTAATTTTCAAGTGTACTCTTAAATATTTCAAAACCATGGATGATGGTGTCTGTCGAATGATTATTATTTTGTCAAAGCAATGTCTTACATCACCTCCTGTTATTTTAAAGATGAAAGAATTTTTTTTCTCATTGTGTGCAATCAATCACTGTGTGAGAAGAGTTGTCACTTTCTTGCCATGGTGGATATCTTCTTTGTGGAACAAAACTCTTCAAATGCTTCTTTTCTACGGCGCTGTGACCTCAATAGAGAAATCTGCAATCCTCCCTCCTCCGCTAAGCGCTGCGTGTTCTCAGGTGCTTGAATCCCTTTAGTTTTACTCCAGAGGGGATTTGAACAGCATGAATATGGATGTGACGATGATGAACCCGATGATGAAGGTAGTTTGGTCTTCCTTCAGATAAGCGCTAATCGCATTTGGAGACCGTGGCGGCAGAGCTAGGTGTAAACTTGGCCAGCGGCATTATGCGGATGGGGGGTGCAGGGTATGAGTGAAGGTGCTTTTGTGTGTGTGTGTGTGTGTGTGTGTGTGTGTGTGTGTGTGTGTGTGTGTGTGTGTGTGTAGATGGGTTAGGGAATCACTCACCGCAGTCTTGAAACACTCACCCAGAACGGGAGCAGTGGGTGGGGTGGAGGATGTTATCTGAGCACACGTAATCCCAAACTAGGGATTGATCTCTTGACTCCTCCCCCTCCTCACTCTTTTCTTCCTCTCTCCTCTGCCTTCCTTCTTCCTTCCTCCTCCTCCTCCTCGCCTCATCCCGCAGTTTTTTTTTTTTTTTTATTCCATTGAATGTCGCTTACTGCTGACGAGGCAGCGAGATGAGGAGTTATAATTAGCCCAGATATCCTTGTTCATATTCAAATTTCACATCTAATCTCACCATGGATTTCTAATGAGGAAACAGGATTGGCTTGCCCATTCCCATCAAAAGATGTGATAGGTCACATCACCTAGCAACAGAATAAACCACATCTCCCTCTGTGTGTTTAATTCGATTGTGGGTTCTGCACTGGTGAAAGTGCTTGTACCTGCCCTGACACATTCCTGGTACTCCAAACTGGTTAAAAAATATTCCTTTTATTCATTTTATAGCTCTTCATAGCCCACATGATTGTTACATTACATTTAACACACTTTATTTCCAGTTGAGATGTTTGTTCCTGAACCTTGCACCTTGAATAATAATGACACAGAGGATATTGTGCATATATATATATATTTTTAAAAAAAACTGACAAATCTTTGGAAACAGTATCTGGGTTTAAGGGCTCTAGAAAGGCTTTTCCCATTCTGGCATGCAATATTCTACACTACATATCTACATAAAAGATTTCTAAGCGGTGTGTCCCTTTACAGCATCCATTATTTGGGAAGATGCAATAAAAAGGCACGTTCTTTGAATATACTCATGTTTTTGGTGAACAGTGAACTGAACATATTCTTTTGCCGAATAATTAATGTGAACAAGAGTGTTGTTAACTAACCCAAGTGTTGAGGGCTAGTCCAACCCAAAATCAAAAATACATATTTTTTCTCTGGCCTATAGCGCTATTTATCCTTCTACATTGTTTTAAAGTTTCTTTATGAATGCTCAAAACAAGGTCTGCTGATTATCTTGAGTAACTGGGTCATGATTACTGGAAGGTGACATTGATGTTGAATTTTTCAAATGTGTTTTTTTAGTGCTTTGAGCACCACAAGCTGTGCCGTCTAGTTCCATTATATTAGAGAAACAGCAGACACCTCTACAGCTGATGTCTCCAAAATTCAGCAATCCACACTATATGGATAAATAGCACTACAGGTAAAAAAAAAAAAAGGTATTTTTGATTGTTGTTCACCACTCCAACTCCTCCATGATGAAGGGATGTCTCACCCTTCATTTCCTCTAATTGTCTCACCCTGATATTCATACCCCAATCCTAACCACTCATCACTCCTCATGCCAAAACCTAACCCACCCATCTAACGAAGGTAATGAATGATAGCCAGAGGAAGAGTATGGAGTGGATCACACCTACGCTGCAGTAGGATTTGATACTGAGCTGCTGGTAGTGCTGCACCTGGTTTTATAAACAAATCAGTACAGATTCCAACAGAAGAAAATGTCACATTCTTATGCAAAGTGTGCCTTTGTCTGAAAATCCATCACGTCAACAACAAATTTGAAACACATTTAGTTGATGCAGCCAACCAGTCTGCAAGTGAGTGATGGTCACAAGAAATCATTAACAAAAGGTGAGTCCACAAGCAAACAGTTGCCATGTTCCTCTACCCAAGTCAAACTCACAGCACTTTGTAATGGATCAGTTACATTTGTGTCCCAACAGGACACACTTGTATAAGTGGTATTCACATTGGTTTTCCTTGGCTCTTGAAAGTATTCTCTGTTTGTGATTTTTAAGAAGTATACAGTGATACATTTATTTTTTGGAAGTGGACAGTGGTAATGTTTGAATGCTGGTGATGGTTGGATAGGAGGAGGTTGAAAAAGAATAGCTTTTAGGTGGTTATTTTTAAAAACAGAAGAAGTGAACATGAACTAGTTCATTTTAATCTGTGTGAACTCCAAAGCTAGCTCTTGTGAAACTTGCACAGCACCAACTGATTCCTAAATTACATTACTTTTTGTTAATGTTAGTTCAACCTCTGCTGAGTCATCCTGTACACTCAGCACTGTGTTGTCCTACTAATTTAAAATGATGGATCACATTTCATTTAATCTCATCCTATTGTTACCCTTTCTGCAAATCACATCCACCACTTAAAGTGTAAAGAAGACACAAACATGTTTAAGAAAACAACAAAGTCCTGATATAAAATAATGAAAAATAATTTCAAAATTCCAAATTTCAACTCCTAATGTATTTAAGGCCTATTTACTAACGCATTTCACACTTACTGAAATTTGTTGAAGTAAAAGCCTTTCAGCACAAACACCTTCACTCCCCAGTTTCTCTTTATCCTTAACAATTTACCATATTCCGTGCTGATATCAGGCCTATTTTATTCAGCACAGGGCTGACTCCTCTCTGAGGCAGGGGTTGTGTCACAAGGATGCAGTGAAGCTTGCTTGACGTGTATATAAAAAAAAAAAAGCGCTCCACTCACCTCAGGGTGTGTGGTGCATCCATGGCGTATGGCCTACATGCTCGCTCAAGCATAAGCCGATGTAGCCTCTGCCTCCCTGGCGCTGCAACTCAGAGTTTGTCATTTATCTCAGATGGGTTTTATAATGCGCTGGAAGAAAATTCAGTGTTTTCGGACTGAGGGTCACACAGTGGCGATCTCAATAGATATTTGTATTCATTACATGTATAAGAGTTAACCACTGTGTAATGCATTTAGATTCAAAGCCTTTAGTTAAGGCTCTTAACTAGAGCAACTTTGGACGAGTGCTACATCGGAATGAGCTTTATTTCTAGCTCTGCAACACTAAACACAACCACTACCGAGGACTGCATCAGAGCCAGAGCAGCCAGACAGCAGATTTAACTACGTATGTGTTGAATGCATAACAAGGTGAAATTAACAGCCTTAAATAAAGATAGGCAGGTGTAATTTTTAGTTCGACACAGGAGCAGGAGTAGAGAAGGAGCATATGGGGGAGAAGGGTGGGATTGAAGGGAGGAGAAGGGAGCACAGGACATGAATTATTTCTTGAAGAGCTGCGTCTACTGGTTATGATGAAAAATAAGCAGCAAGAATTTTAAATGACCTTGTTTTCTCTTGTTTAATTCTTTATTTTCTGTCCCCTTGATCTAACTTTAAGATGTTTTTTTGTGGTTTAAAAGCACCGTTAAACAATATTATTTCTGTACATACTGGAAAATATGCAGTTAATTTGTATAATCCAAGCTCTCTTTTGTTTTAACATCCCACATTTTGTTGCAACTCTGGGAATCTAGCAGCAAGCCTTATAGAAGTGCTCTCTGTAGCCAATTAGTTACAACTTAAAGGCATAATAAACAACATTTCCCTGAAAAATAATGCATAGACTTATATGTACATAATCCCTTTTAATCATCACATATCACCCACTAGAAGTGTGTGGTGATGGCTGTATCTGCAGAGACTCTGCCCTCTGCCTGTATGTTATTTTCTCGTTATTTGCTGCGCTCTGGACCAGCCCAGAATGTCAGTTTTCTTGACGTACTGGCATCTCTCTGGTGTGGTTACAAACAGCACCGTCAAATTCATTCTACCTTTAAAGACAGCATGTAATCATTAGTACTCCTAATCAATCAGAAGGAGGAGTTTTTTTTTTTTGCCTCATTATTTTCTAATTCACAGCAATTTTTATCAGTATTCAAGGCTGTTTTATTCTATACACAATTTCTGATCCTACTGACAACATACACCATCAACTCCACCCATCCTTCAAGCGGGTCACACTATCCACTAAGAATGATTTACAAATTCTAATTGGTCAATGTGTGATGAAAGCATGACAGCATGACAGCATAGCTTAATTGGTATAGAAACTCTTCTTTAATCACAGGGTCACATGTTTATCCTCCACCCGGGGTTTGGAGTATAAGTAATTTACAGGCCTGGATAAATCAGAAAAACCCCATATTCTAGCCCTAGTGTGATTTCAAAATATAAAAAACTTCAGAATCTTAAAAAATAAATGAATCACACAAGCAGAGCATTATTTATAGCATTTTGAGCAGGAAGTAAGCACAGCCAAAATATCATCCACAACCAAAATTTGCAGTTTTGGTTGTGGATGATATTTTGGCTGTGAAAGAAAATGCTGTAATATCTTTGGATAGCATTTGTACATAGCAAATTGCAAACAATCAAATATTAAGCTTTTTTAAACATGCATTCATGTTTTTGATTCATATACCAACAAAGTTATTAGAAAAGAAACGTAACAAAACCATTAAATTATTTAACTTTTTTCAACTGTCTAGTTTTTAACAAAAGAGACTAAAAATAAGGGGGAACAATAATATTTGTTAATGAAAAGGTCACAGAAATAAATCTGTGTACATGGACTCAATTTTTTTTTTTTGTGACAGTCTACGACTTTTAAAGTCAAATATGGTATAAAGACAAAGTCCACAAAGACAAGAGGCTGGGGTGGATGGGAGGGTCAGTCATAAGACCCAGGAGACCAGGGTTTGGTTCCCATGTGATATACATTCCCACGTGTTATAGTCAGTTTTGACTGTTGTAAGGAAGTAGTTATTTTAACACAAACCATGATGCTTTTCATGCTTTTCCTCAACATTTTGGTGCCTAAACCTATCCAAGATTTATTATTATATTATTTATTACTGCTAACTTAACCATGAAAGTCCCTGAGTCTTCAATAGGGGGTCTATGTAGGGGGGGCACCAAATTATTGTTTGATAATTTGATTGATAGTTGATTGATAGTTTTTTTTCTTCTTTCACCACAGGAACCTCTGGCCAAAGTGCAGAGGCTGAAGCTAACGCATCCAACATTACAACTGCTGCTAACTTAGCAGTTACAGGTACTGAGAGAGAAAGTATTTAATGCAATATATGTAGTAGGGGTTCCCTGAGTGGTCCTTGGCCTGACAACCACACTGAAGACCCCTACGTTATTTTGAAAGTCATGCTGAGTGTCAGAAAAAGAGAGTATCCTTGTCGACAAATCTCGTAGATTGAATTTCGTGACTATTTAACATATGGCCGTGGGACTGTACTGGAACCTCACACCTGCTCACACCCTCAGAAGTCACTCTGGAAAACAACATCATGGTAACTTTTTACATACAAAAAGACATATCACATCGCTACGATTCCTTCAGCACAATCTCGTACACTGAGTTTGTCATGTAGAGACCAAAACAATCTGAGCGATTGTTATTTGAACCATATATTCTGTCACAGCGCTTACTATTTGCTGCTGTTTGAGGCGGTGTGATGAAAGCTCCACACAGACAGAAGCCACCTTGTGACATGGCCAGTGCCAGCTCAAATCTTGTTCCCCCCGCTGATTGACAGCAACGACATTTCATGGTTGGGAGGCATTCATTCTGAGTGCTTTGTCTCAAGCTTGACCTATCAGCGTGTCCTTCCCCCATGAAGTGTTTGAACATTTTTCTTGATGTTTCATGTCATCTGTGAGGTTGACTTTAGACATTCTTTATGCTGGTTTTTTGACTGTCCATCACCAGAATAGGTCAGAAAAGACACGAAGGTAGTTGCCTCCACAAATTGATGTGGTCAGTGGTTTGATTTCCTGTTGACCTTAAATGGTGTAGCAAGGCGCTAGCCATTGTTTGTTGTGGTGGAAGAATTACTCAAATCCTTTCATTATGTAAAAGTAGAAATACTCCATTACAAGTAAAGGTCCTGAATTCAAAATGTTACTTAAATTAAATTACAGAAATGTTGTCATTAAAATGTCCTGATAGTATCAAAAGTAAAAGTATAGTATGAGGAATGGCAGCTTAGAATCATATATTTTTGTGTTTATAACAAAGGTGTGCAAGAATATTTTAATCTTGTTATTCATCAGTGTGGAGCCTCTTTTAGATCATTTTGTGTACCACTGAGTACATTAGTAGTACACCACTGACTCATGCCATATAAGCATATTACGTTTTGTTTTTTTTAATAAGAAAAGGAACTATAAGTAAAAGCAGTGGAGTACAGTTTCCCTCTGAAATGTAGTGGAATAGCAGAATAGCATTAATGGGAATACACAAATGAAGTACAAGGATGTTAAAATTGTACCCAAGCACAGTATTTGAGTAAATGTACTTTTCACCACTGTCTCACTTAACTCATTACGTTCTCAAAGCATGAATATGTCCCTTTTGACCTTAGTTTACTCAACCAGTTGAGCTACATAAGAGAAAAACGTTAGGAAAATGTTAAAACTCTAATCCACCAGGAAAGGTCCCTCGGTAGCAAGTATGTGCCCCGTGAAAGTGTCCTTGAACAAGAAAGTCTCTCTGCTTTCAGCAGACTTAAAATAAGTGGGGAAAATAGATTTAAGCTCCTGGTAGCTCTGCATTTTTTCCACCTTCACCTTCTCACAAACACAAGAACCAAATTATCTATCAAATTATTACAGTGGCATCACTTATTTTCAGTGTTGCTGGAAAAAAAAATACTATTAGTGTTTCCCAGTTATATGATAGAAACTGTTTCTATCTAATCCTGATTCTATGGAGTCAGCTTGAGAACACAATGTGCACTTTCCTCTATCCATAGATATGTCTCCTGACTCCTAGAAATTACATTTGTAAATTACTAAACTGTTTTCATAATTACGTTGGTGGTGACAGTGTAATTCCAGCCTGGATTATGTTTCAAGTATAGCACATTAACACTACAGAAAACCACACAAAAATGCTTTGGTTAAGGTGAGGACGTGTTATTCTGGGTAGGTTTAGGCAACAAAAGCACGTCTCAAGTCACTGCTGACTTTTTGAGTCATGCTGTACTCTAGACTGGATAGCGTATTACAAGATTACCTATTTTCATAGAAAACAAATTAAATATCTCGTCAGTGAACATTTAACAAATACTTAAATGTGCAAGGTTTGTAAATTAGCAGAATTTTCTCATCGTGTTAATAGAAAATGTATTAAGGATGGTTTTACGTTTCCTCAACACGTATTTTCTGTTCAACATTAGTTGCATATAAACCTAAACACATAATATGTCAATTTTGCCGCTAGAGATCTCTCTCATGTTAAATTAATAACAAAATACACCATTTGGTGATGTGCAGTAGTCTGGGATTATGGGAGGTTTTACCTTCATTTTTAAACAGCCTCCATCAAGCTGATGAAAGTCTGACATGATGCAGAAAACATGTTCATGAACAAGGAAATGTTTTAAGTTTTATGACTTCCTTCCTCACTCTCCGACATATCTGACATATCTGACTTATCCTATAGCAGCCAGCTAGCAATGGCTAGCAGGAAATGAACTGTTACCTTTAATCAATGACATGTTTCTCTGAGACTGAGCATTGTTGGTAATATTTGGGATAATGTAAATACACGACTCAACAAAATAAACAACATATGTCTGACGTTTTTAGACATTTTAATGCAGAAATGGTACATATTATAGTTTTCATTTCTAGTAGACTGGACCGGGAGTCTGTACTGTATGACTTATTCTCAGCTATGTTGACGATGACGTGACTCTTGTGTAACAGCTATTTGTTTCACAGCTCCATGGTTTTGTCGAGTCTTGAACATGAATGGCCACAGTTGTAATTGACTGTTAAGTAACTGCTGTTGCACCACAGCTGATTAAGTCACGAAAGCCGACACTCATAGTCAGTGAATTCTTTTTCTGTGCTGCATTTGGATGTGGCATTTTAAATAAAGAGTATGGAAACAATTGTCCGTCTTTATATTTTTCCCATTATGCCATTCTCACACTGCCCTATTTTATCCACATTTTGACCTGCCGGCATCACATCTGTGATTCATACCCGAGGCTTCCTGATTACAGATTCGTTTTCAGGCAGCTCGTCAGATCTCCTGTACACGGATCACGGGATAATTGGGTACTGCCAATTATTTTGATGCATCGCATGTGATGAGGAAGAGGTTGATTCTGCCGCTGTCCCTCCTGCAAAATAGCACAAATCAATATCCACACAACTGTGGTCATTATGAAGATGCTGTGTGTACTCCTGCATGACAATATGAGTTCAAAACACACCGAGGAGGGGGTTTGTGTGAAGTGGACGGATTAGGGATTCACATATGTTAGCTCATATTCTCACTTTAAATGGATAAGAAAGGAAATATTTTTAGACATCAGCATCACAGCGTGGTGACAACAAAATGACATTTAACTTTTTTTAAAAAAAGTGCACAGCCAACACTCAAAAGCGCACAGACCACAATAATGCAATTAGCTGCAGAGATGGGCGACGCCAAGCCTTCAGTCAGAATTAGTCGATAAACCTCATCTCTTCACTCTGAGAAGCCAAAAATAAGCAACCAAATCTTCTGCGCTGATGTAAAATATCTTTGGATTTCCTCACACTGAAGTTATTTCAGATATTGTTGTTGTAACTATTTGTGAGTTTGTCATGATGTTAAGATATGCAAATTTAACTGTCTTCAATAAGTCTTCATACAGAAATACACACAAAATTTCCAATTTGTATATTTCAATATATCTTTCAGGACACAATGGGGTAACCAGGAGGAGGTGGATTAATCTTCTTTCTTTAACTGTATTAAAGAAACTCATACTTAAACATTGGAAATCCATATACCCACACTACTACAGTGGAAAAAAGAACTGTTATTATTAGACTATGCAACAAAGTGAAAACAAAGTGAAACAAACAAATTAACTCTAACTAATTTAACTCAATTTGAAATCATATGGGGAGAAATATTATAAGTATTAAGTTCATGAACAAGTTGGTTTTGTTGTTGTAGTGTAAGACAAATGGACAATAATGCCACCAAGGAATTACTATGTAGTGCTCACAATCTGAAAGATCATGTCTTTGTAGAAGAGAGAGGAAGAGGAATGATATTCTAGTTATACATGTTCTATTTACATTTAACATGTTTTTCAATTGTTTATGTAGAGTAGATGTGTGTTTTTGTTCTGTCTTTGTTTTTGATTCATGCGTTGTTTCGTTGTTAAGATTATGGGTCTTTATTTTGTCAATGTAGAGTGTATCTATGTCTATATAATAAGAAATTTAAATAAAATCTTTAAAAAAAATTGCACAGAAAAGCAGCCAAGCATGGCTTCTCTTCCTCTCAACACATGCATTAATGCACATCCTCTGTCTTCCCTTCTCAGCATGCACTCCCACACCTTGTCTGTCTATCAGCAGGCTTTACCTTGTCACAATCTTTCCTTCCACTGTAAGTTTGTTGACGCATCCGCACAATGTTTTCGCCTATAGTGATTGTGTCTATTATTGTGTTTATACAAGAGGTGCACAGAGACATAATTAAGACTGGAAGTGGGCATGGTTTTTACCAGAAGTCACAATAAAATCAGGGAAATGTATTTTTTAACCTACTATTCGCTGGCGATACAACTGTTTCACCTTCTCTTTTATTTAAATTTTTAGCTAGACTAAGTCTTATTAATTTAACCCCACCACCACCCCTTTAACTGTGGAACACTGAACATTCAGAAACTTAGAAAATATTATAATTATTACAATATTGTTATTGTATACTATACTACTATACTATTATATAAACACCACTATACACTATACTACACCACTACACACAGCAAAAGTCTATATCAAAAAGACAGTGTAGTGAATTTCCTCTGAGCTGGATTTTCTCTCTCTAACTCCCCCCTTTTTTTCGTTCCTCGTCATGTATCTGAGCAGTGTCTGGGTCCTGTAGGAGACTTAATGGAGTGTGTCTTTTCCAGGCTTTGGGAGTCGACTCCCTGCTGCTAATGCAGTGAGAGAGGAGCAGAGGAGCGGCCGGGTGAGCAAAGACAGCCGCCGCCTCACACCGGGTGACTGACTGAACGAACTCCATCCTGTGCAGTAATAACACAGCATCAGTGGCTAGGTGCTGGGCTTGCAGAACGGTGGCATTGGTAATGCTATTTTGTGTTCAGTATCGTATTTCTAATCTGAAGAACTTCAGTGTCCTATTTTCTCGCTGAACTACTGTATTGCTGTGCTTTGGCTCTGTCTCTCTGGTGAAGCTGTTCAGAAATGTCTGCTTTGCTCTCTTTGTAGCAATGTTTGCAGATGACAGTTTACAGACTGCTTGAGATAGGTTTAAAATCTACTGACTGGTTTAACTGTATAACAGTCCCTAAAGATGTGTTCACTTCTCAAGCTTTTTTTGTTTTGAAAAACCAAAACAAAACAATCACTTCAAATCTAATAGTTATGAACATAACTTAGTCTCAAGTTGGTCCCAGAGTTGACTTGGACTTAAGAGGTCTACTACTTGCATAACTAAAACCATAAAAAACAACAGGTTAATGGTGATGCACCTCACAAGATGACACTTCACGCACTGACAAGCAAGATCCATGGACAATGTTTTAGTCTTTTCTTTAAAAAGAGTGTCTGTAATGTGGCAGGCAATGTAAGTGCAAGAAATCAGCTTGGTAACACTGGTGCATACAGTGTCAGCAGCAAAAATATCAATTCAAGGCATACTGTGGCTCTAGTTGTCCATCATAATGTTTAAGTCAATGCCCCACTTGGGCCACCCCGGTCAAAAAAGTCTAGACACGCCCCTGGACAAAACTTCCAGCTTCCAAGTTTGAAGTCAAGTCAGCGACAGCTGGTATCGATCTGTTAATAAGCTCGAACTGTTACTGGGTGACCCATGTTGTAAAAAGAAGTCAGACGGAGTAAAATCCACACACATGTTGTCATCAAAAATAAACTTTTTATCCTCTCGGCACCTCTGTCCTCTGAAGCTGGGTGCTGATGTAGTGATTTGCGCTGGTACTTTGACATGGTGTCAGTTTGAAGTAAATAGTTTCTCACTCAGAAATTAAAAACATCAGGTCTCCATGTGTTCTGCAACCAAGAGAGTAACAATCAGCCAACTAACCAACCAACTAGTGGGTGTCAGACCTATGATATCTAGAATGGGTTGCTATGGAAATCACTGAGAAATTACTTATTTTGTCATTTATACCTGTATATGCAAATATGTCGATAGGACAATATAACCTGAGCAGACATACAATAGATATAAAAATATGAATAGATGTAATAAATAGAAAAAACAAGAACAGACCTTATGAGTATATTTTAATATATTGAAACATTTCCAGCAAATCTTCTTCTGCAAATGGAAGAGAGCATTTTTGACTGTGTTTTAAGTTAGTTAAGAGCTACATTTTTGTTTGTAACAAACCATGTTGTTATTCTAACATACATTCATCAGCACAGATGACTATAGTTTGCCATTTTATTGTGGTCTTATTGGCTGTAAGTGGACTGATGCCAGCTAATAAAACATTGTGCTTGAGGAAGATTTTCAATAGTGAGAAACCAACAAGATTTCTTGGCTGAAATCCAGGCCTTGTTATAACTTTATGGAAACATCAAATGAAATTCTTTGCATGCTGGGTTAGGCTCCGGCCACAGAAAATGTATGGAATTTATTTATAGTCTCAACCCGCTTTTCCACCCAGGCTGGGCCGTGCCTGGTCTTTCCAGATGTTTAATTGAAGCCCCGTCAGTTCCCATGTAAAGTTTTTCATTTGAGTCGACAGTTTCAGGCGGTGGGAGCGAGTTAAGAAAAAAAAAAAATTGCTTACACATGAAGACTCTATCAAAGGAGTCAGACAAGATATAGCACAACGCCTCTGGGATGATCTCTGTCTCAATTCGATAGAGGTACATTCTCTGCAAACGTACAGCCTAATTTCAAAGCGGTCCCTCTGCCACCATTTCAAAGCTCCAAGTTGATTTGATACAGCTGATTTTAAAAGGCTAGAAAGAGAGAGAGAACAAAACCAGTTAACCAAGAGGCTAAAAAAAATAAACAATGGATTTAGCTCATCCAAACTCTAGCCCCTGCACAGCAATTGGAAGTCAACAAGGCCCAGGGGAAAAGGGTCTAGGGATCCATTTGGATGTGGGCCCACAGTACCTTTGTATCTTGTTGGCAGGGAGAAGTTGCCCTCCGGCTACGAGTGAAACCACTCTTGCCTTTCCTTTGAGATGCTGCCTGTTGTTGCTGTCTATTTGTGTGGGTAGGGGAGCATGCTAGTGACTCAGGCAGACAGTTGTAATTAAGGCCAGCTTCTCAGCCGGATGAGCAGAAAGAGATAATACGGATGTGTACAAACTACCATCCCCACCCCTCCTCTACTCTAACACACACACACACACACACACCCATACAAAGCATGGACAACTTATGTGACACACAAGGTTTGTAGTCATACACAGAGGCATGTGCACAAGATGAAAGCGTCAGAAAATCTCTGTAATGAATTGAACAAGTAGGACACTACTCATTAGAGATGCATTTGTGTACATGAGGCATAGGCAATTCATTATTTTCAATCCCACAAATTCTGGTGCGAGTCGGCAGAATCAGAAAGATATTTTAATATGTTTTCAGCTCAGAAAATCTGTTTAGCAGTTAGTCAGGACGGGTGCACACACCCAAACTGGATAATAAACATTTGCTTTAAATGGCTTCTGCTGTCTTCATGTTTTTTTTTATTGTGGTGGCACGCAAAGATGAAAAAGAACTTGAATAGTTGAATAGTTATATTTAAATGTCAAGGTTGAGGGTAAGGGCAGAAAAAATGCATTTCTGTCCCGTTGTGTTCAAAGTCAGAAAAGATATAAATGGATCAGTAGTGTAAAGATGGATTAACACAGCAGAAACCAAATATGCGTTTTTTGGATGCATTTCAATCTCAGCCATGTCAGATATTGTATTTATCCATTTAATTTGTCTACGTCTGCAAACAAACTGTAAAGAGTCCTATGATGGGTGCCTAGTTATAGTTAAAAGTGGCAGAGAATGGCAGGAAAATTATCATTTAATTAACACCTGAAATTGCCATCTCCTGCAATAGGGAGCCTTCGGTCAGTTTCAGTGAGCAATAAAGCTTCTCTCTCACTGTAAAGCTCAGTTTATTTTGCGCTGTTATGTATAAAAATAATATTTTTTCATTGTTTTCTTTACTTCCAGCAGTGACTGACAGATAGACACACACAAAGGGCAACCATTTACTGCAAACTGCTGTTGGAAACTGAGTACAATCAGCTGATAATTAGCCTGATCAACCACAATCATTAATCAATACCCACATCAAACCATCAATCAAACCAAAAACTAACTGCAGTCGGCGTCAGACAACCTTGTCATACTTTAGCAGTTACGTAGTGTTTCTGTAGTGGTGACAAAATGTTAATGTGTCCATAAAGATACATAAACACAATTTAAAGGGCGCCATGTGTCGACAGTCTTCGTGTCACTTCAGGAACAATTTAATCCATAAAGATAAACTGTATTTCCATACAAACCTTACATTCTTTTTACCTTTCTGTGGTTTTTGATCTCAAAAAGATAACAATCTCACAAGACTGGTCTGGTGTTAATTTGCACTTTAATATTCACAGTGATTCGTCCTCACTGTGTGCACGAATGAGACACCAGCTCTGACAGAGGCAGCTGGAATTTATTAAACCAGATATATTGGCTAGCCAGCCTGTTAACATAATATTGTGTTTTTCTATGATTACCATTGAAAATAATACACACAATAAAGAAATAAAGAAATAAAATAATAATAATTATGCTGTCTTAGGGGCCCTCTGGTGGCAGGTGCTTAGTTCGCTTATGCCTGGGGCTGGCTCTGACTGTGGGGAAAAAGAGGGAAAGCATTTCAAAACATAGGGTTTCTCACTAAAATAAGTGCCTGGTTGGTGGATCACACTGAATTAAACATCGACTCAGTGCACTGTTAATTTACCATCCATCCTGTGTGTATTATCGGTACCCGAGGAGTGTGTGTTTTTTTGTTTTTTTGGCTGTTACCAAGCTTCCAATAATTTTAAACCTGTTTGATTTTACTGGAACATCAAAACAATAGGACAGCTCAGAGTAGCCTTTGCGTAGCTCAAATATTTGAAAATACGATAGAAAGCATTTAGAGTGGTCATATGTGTCCGGGGTGAAATGGATTGATTGATAACATCTTTTTCTCTGTCTTTGTTAATTCATTACAACTTAGCTGTTTATTGAATTTCATTGACTTTACTGACGTTTGGTATTTTCAGTACTGCTGCTTATTTAAACAGCATTTGTACAGGAATGATTTTGTTCCAAGCTTTTTGATTCCTGTAAGCAGTCGATCATGGTAACTGTGATGACTACAAGCGGTTTCCACTGTAGCAAAGCTGTATGATCAAAAAGTGGACCAGTAGAAGTACGTGTTTGCTTCCCCCAAGTCTATTCGCATCGGTGCAGCGGCTGCATTTGCTCCATTGCTCGGGCGCTGATGTACCCTACAAGAACCCCAAAACCCTGTGTGCTGTAAATCTGTCATAACTCAATTCTTCCTCTGCTGCCACCTTCCCGCTGCTAAACCCTGGTCCATCCCAGTGCCCAGATTGCATCGTTGCTTGGCTGCCTGAGGCTTCATTGAATAGACACTTCCTGTAGTTTAGGGCCGTGATTAACCAGCCCCTTTATGCTCCCAAGCACCCGTCGCTTTTGTCATCAGTACGCCTCACTTCCCCCTCACCGGGAGTGCAGCAGAAAAGACAACAGAGAGCTCCCAGGCCTAGTCAAACACACAAGCACAATCATGTTAACCCACCATTGTTTCCTACTCTCCTCCATTGTGGGTTTTTAAGAGTAGTAGACTGAGGACCTCATTGCAATAAACCTCTCAACATGTTTAGAGCCCCATGGCCCCTTTCTGGGCCGGGGCGTTGCCTCCAATTACGATGCTATTGAGACCCCTCTTCTGTAATTACGCACAAGCCTTCTTCCACATGGCTCTGAGAGAGGGCCTTCTGTTTTGCATGTGAATCACCCGAGCCACGTTGTTAAAGTCAGCTTTTGTTTAGCTGTATCAACCAAATGAGCTATGGTGCCTCTAAATATTAGATGGATGCAAAATAAATTGGTTATGTTGCTTTAGCTTCACGACGGCGCCTGTTCTACAGCTCAAGGACATGTAAATATAAGACTGCAGAGCTCAGAGACATTTCAAATCATGGTTTCTATTATCTCTTGTTAATATTTATGATTTGCATTTTTTTCCATGTCACATTTACAAGTTAGAATATTTTTTTTACAAAAGCTGGAAGCACAGGGACATTTTGTTCTCTTTGAAATATACTGGGTAAGAAGAGGGAGAATTCTCTGTTTTGTAATTGCCTGGCTTAATTGGTGGCAAAACAACCAATACATCCACCGATTCCAAAAAAGTTGGGTGAAAGGTAAGGGAAGCAGTTAATTGCAAATCATTCTCAACTAGATAGAATGAGTGCAAAGACAAGGTATTTCAGGGTTCAAACTGATAACTTTTTTTTTTTGTAAATATACACTCAGTCTGTATTCGATGCCTGCAACATATTTCAAAAAAGTTAGGGACAGTGACAACAAAAGACTGGGGAAGTTCTTGTCAGTGTGTGTTTGGAACATTGCACAGGTAAACATGTTAATTGGCGACGGGTGATTGTATCATGACTGAGTATTAAAGGGGCATTCTGTAAAGGAAATCATGGATGGGGTGAGGTTCACCACTTTGGGGAAAATTGTAAGGACAAATAGATCATCAGTTAAAGAGCATTTCTCAACACACAGATGAGAGAAGTTCAGGGATTTCACAATCCATAGTATCTTTAAATGATTCAGAGAATCTGGCGGAAACTCAATATTGAATGCCTATGACCTTTGACTCTTCAGGTGGCACTGCATTAAACACTGCAATAAAAACCTGCATAAAGGTATAAAGGATGATAAATGGGCTCAGGAACGTTTTGGAAAACCATTGTCAGTAAACACAGCTTGCTGCTGCGTCTACAAATGCAAGTTAAGACTCTGCCATGCTAAGGGAAGCCTGAGCCCAAGCCCTGAGACGAAATGACACAAAGTGGAAAATTGTGCTGTGGTCTGACACATGTCAGATTGTTTTTAGAAATCGTGGCTGTTGTGACCTCTGGGCTAAAGAGGAAAATGACTAGTGCTAACATCAAAAGCCAGCATCTGTGATGGTATGGTACGACGGTATGTGACGGTTATGACAGCGTGACTTTGTAGTAAAAGAATTTGGTTACTAGACTGGCCTTCCTGCAGTCCAGACGTGTCTACCACTGAAAATGTGTGGTGTGTTATGAAGCACAAAATATAACCACAGAGACTCTCAATTAGTGTCCCCAGTTCTCCAGCGCTTACCGAGTGTTGTTATGAGAAAAGTTGACGTAAAACAGTGGTAAACATGCCCCTGTCGCAAATTTTTTGGAACATGTTATGGGCATCAAATTTATAATGTATGTGTATATTTTCAAAAGACAATTAATTTAATCAGTTTGAACATTAAATACCTTTAAATGTCTTTGTACTGTATTCAATTGAATATAGGTCGAAACAGATTTGCAAATCATTGCATTCTGTTCTTCTTTACGTTTTACACAGCGTCCCAACTTGTTTGGAATTGGGGTTTGTATTATAATATGCTCAAACTATGCATTTTCATAGACTTGAAAAGAACGTCTAATGAGTGTAAATGTCATTCTGTTTTATAGTTTAGTAAATTTAAATGCACATGCAATTTATATGATAGATCATGGCCATTTACTTTGTAGTAACAACGTCTGTATTCACAGCAGGGGCAGTGTGGTCTCATGTCAAATTTACGATGCAGTGACTGTACAGTAATATGAACTCTCGCCTCAGCTTTTCCGACTGTGTTCAGTTCGCTTCAGCTGTTTTAAGAAACCTGTTGACTTTGTATCACCCGGCCCCACTTAAAATTACTGTCCTACCATGACGTTTAGGAGACAGGTGGGAGGCTCACAGCTATTTTTTACATATTGTCTGGTTTCGTCTGCTTGGGGGGCATGACACACTCTACCCAACCCGCTACTATGGATGCCACAGGCACCCTCAGATGTGACTTCCAAAAGCCATAAAATGTCTGAGGGTGGACTACAGTGGAAATACGCCTCAGCTTTATTGTGTGTTTTATGGTTTTTTAAAACTGTATGTGAATAAAGCGTTCTTTTGGGTCCTTGTCATTATCCTGATGATTTATGATTATTCCATATAAAAAGGAGTTTCTGTTAAGGGGAGTTTCTGGGGTTCTTTCGTTTGTTTTTTTGTTTTTTGTTTTTTTAGCCCTGCTGATTTAAATTGTATAATAACTCATGACTCGGTCACCTCCCAACCTTCTTTATTCATGACTCAAGTAATGTGTGTCTGTGTGAAACCAATGTGATTCACCAATCCCTTGTTTTTCAAAGCACAATACTTCTCATGTCACTCCTGTCTTGCCTCAAAAGCCTTAAATGGTCAAAAAAACATTCAGATAACACCATTTATGTTCTACCAAAAACAAACAACAATAACTTAGAGTGGCAGAAAGGACGGCGGTTTGGTGTTAGTTAAGGTTAGTCTCAGGATGAGTCTCATTTTAACAGACTGGCTCTCGAATGAACAGTGCTGCTTTTCACATTATATTTTGCAAAATATTTCTTAAAAATAGAAAATAGCATCATATCAGAGAGCAGACCTCTTGTATTTGTGGTTTCCATTTTGAGGCTGATTTGGGGAATGATCCATAACGACTCTTTGCCACACAGTATCACAGTTGAACACCTTAAAGTGGACATGTAGGACACTGTTGTTGTAAACAAAACAAAAGCATAAGTTATGTAATGAGTGCATTTGTGGAACCTTTTGATATACAAATGATACATATTTTCAATTTTACAATAAGGGTCACAAATGGGCAATTATGTAAATTAATTAATTATGTAAATTAAGTAATATTTATCATGCTCAATAAAAACCTCTACATGAAGACCATGGTGTGTTCACTGATCTCAACTTTAACCTTAATCTTAAATAAGTTGGAGGATGGATAAGTAAAGGGACGATCATTACCCTCAAATAAACATTCATAAAAACAGTTTTTCTCTTAATGAAATTGTTTAGCTGTGAATTTCATGACATTCATGTCACTTTATCTTTATCTTTATCTTCATCAACCATATTCTAATAATAACATTTAAACTCTTACTAACAAGAGACATTTGTTTCTTAATACTCACTATTATATTAATTAACTGCTAGTTAATGTTTATTAACATTGGTTAACTGTTAATTAAAGTTTACTGCATTAGCTAATTAATGAACCCTTATTGTAAAGTGTAAATAAATAAATCATTTCTGAGAATTTCTACAATTGGGATTTAGTTGTGACCTACATTTACCACATTTTAACATTTGGAATAAGAAGATGCCTCACATAAAACATAAAAGCACAAGCTTTCAGTGAGACTTGAAGAGTTGCTGACTTAAGAGGTACCAAAACTAACATGGCATGTTTGGTTGCTCCTGCTTTATACATGCCTGACCTTGGAATAAGTTCAGTCAGATAAAGATTACAGCCACATGTTGATGAGCAGGACTGTCAGGATGAAGACTTGCGATGGCAACTTTGGAGGTTGTCGTATGTAACCACATGAATGTCAAATAGGATAAAAGCACATTACACATGATCAGAAAACTTTCTTTGGATCAATAAAAGATTAAAGAATGGTCCCCTCAAAATTTATCTGTGACATCATCACATTTTGTTTTGTTTTTTTTGTTTAAAAACAGATGGCTACAAACCTGTTTTTGTTTTGTATCCATTTCTAAAGTCCTTTTCTAGATTGTCCAATTGTACCATATTAATATTAAAATGCCACTCTCTTCCCATGGGCCCCTTTCTAGACACACACACACACACACACACACACACACACACACACACACACACAGAGAGAGAGAGAGAGAGAGAGAGAGAGAGACACACACACATAATCTCAAGAATGAAAGGGGTTTGCACAAGGATGGAGAATGAGAAGGACAAAAGTGATAGGAGGTGGCTGGTGTGTGTGTGTGTGTGTGTGTGTGTGTGTGTGTGTGTGTGTGTGAGGGGATGAGGGTGCTCCTTCCTCACACCTCCCTTTGTCTTGGACTAATTCCACAATCTTGTCCCCAAGAAAAGGGCTCCCACTCACCATGTTTACAAAGGGCCCCTCAAGCGTGACCCCTCATTATGTACGGCCCCTCCCCTTACAACTGACAGGGCCCCTCAGGGCATCAAGCACCAGCAACAGAAAAAAAAAATCACACAAACCACATTTGCATTTGATTTGATTATCCTTCATGGTTGATTCATGGCCCTCTGAGCTTCTGTTAGGGGACCGTTTAGACAAGCCGTCAGACTGACACACTAACTTGCTCATCACTTTTTTTTTTCTCCTGAAAAACCCAAATTCCTTCAGTCTCAACAAAGCAGGGTGATTTTCATCAGCAGGTACTTTTTGAAAATAGTTGGAGTTCACTCAGTTTTGCAGTATAGAGAAAAATACCTGTAACTGACGAAGAAAAGGAAATGGCGTAAGAAGAAGAAAGAAGAAAGCACATTATCATCAGGTGCAGTAGCTTTCACTTCTCAGCTCATCTCTATTTTATATTTTTACAGCATTGAAACATGATACTGCAGTATTTTATCCACTTTCCAAACTAAAATGGTAATGTACACTTGAATACCTACAAGTTATTTTGGCATGACTCGACCATACCCATATAAAAAGTTAAATTTGTGTTTGTAGATTTTATATTGAAGCTGAGCTTCTCTTGCTTAATATTTGTCTCCTTTTGGAATATATGAGAGAAAAAAAAATCAAATCTACGCATAAGAGGATGAAAATGGATAAGTTTTGACTGAGTTTCAAACTAAACTACTTAGTTGGCCGTGAACACAAACTCAGATTTTAAAGTTAACATCCCAATGTAAGTGTGATTTTTTTTTTCTTAAAGAAAAAGAAAAGAAGTTTTGACTGTTGGTTTCATTCAGAACATGAGTGAAAGTGTTTGATCCACCCTCCCTCCTAAAGACACAGATGTTTTTGCTCTTTATACTACGTCACATGACTTTGATCACACATGACAGCATAATGCTGGAGAGATGTGTCCGTGGATGATGCCACAGGGGCACCTACAGCATCATAACTTGAAGCATAAGCGCACTGGCCAGGCTGCCGTTTTTGACACATTAGGAATGAGAACAAGCAGAACCTCTTCATGAGTCAAACAGAACCTCTGGTTTGGTTCATGATCAATCAGAATAGCAACAAATGAGAGTGTCTTGTGTTTAGTTAGTCTGGGCCTGTTGTTGTGACTTACACAACATGATTCATTTTGATCAAAAACATTTTCTTGGGCAACAGTTTGAAACATGCTGTTATGTTTCGTAGCCAAGAAGAAAATCAGAAATACTGCTGATAATTGTGGGCAAATTGAGATACAAAGCAGGTCATGTTTTGAACATTAGAAAATGGTGATTTTCTCTCCTAAGCAGAAAATTATCATTGCCATTTGTGGTCCTTGAAACCCCTTCTTTGAAACTCTAGTACGGTAAAAATGCATCTAAAACACATGGGGATCATTGGGGAATAAGCACTCTTTTGTTCTTTGCTGAAATATCTTTTTGCAGATACATGGCTTTTGTCAGACAACAGAAATGTGGTCATATGTTTCTGCTCCGAGGCTGTTCAGATGCTCTGCTTTCCTGTTCCTGTTTGCCTGGTGCATGGGAGCGTGTGTGTGTGTGTGTGTGTGTGTGTGTGAGAGACAGAGCACATGTCTGCAGGGCAGCTGTGTCCCCGATATGTGGGGACCTGACCCAGCTGTCACTAACCATACCGTGGGAGGTCTCTCTGAAAGCTCGGAAATAAAATGTACGTTCGTCTCTCAGCAGGAACTGGCAGGGAATTGTCAGTAGTTAATATAAACAAATGAGTCTCTTCTGAGCACATCTCAGCCTTAATTTCTCACATTATATCGCTGACGTTAATTGAGACTTAACGTGGGACTGGGAGAAAGAACGAAATTTGCCTTTATACCTCTTTGTACGTACAAAATGCAATGCAATCAGGCCTGCTGGATAAAGAGCAGATCACACTTTATTTTACAGTACACTAATAAGACGTAACCGGCTGTAAAAACTAGAAATGATATTAGACATTATTAGACCCTTACTAGAGAAACATTACAACAAAACTGTACTGTAAAGTAAAGTGTATTATTTACCACTGTAGATAATATAACATAAACCATGAGTTTCAAAATACAGTTTCCCTTATACTCACACTCAAATGACCACCATTAGGACCCAGAGATTCACTACACTGAAATGACCATCACTATAACCAGGTAATAAAAAGCACAAGAATGTAATTAATATGATTAAAAGCAAAATAACAGTAATAGGACACACTCACTTTAAAAACTATTTTGTTTAAAATAAGTTTTAAGAAGTGAGTGTAGTAAATGCCGTTTTTGTGGAAATAAAACTGGCCTTTGTGGAAGCATGTAAACAGAGAACACAAGGGGACCGAGGATGGATCCACGGGTAACATCAAAGGTCTGATTACCCATAAAAAAATAAAATAAAAAAAAAACAGATCTACCAAGTGTAGCCCGAAATTACAATACTTTATTAGAGCAATAAGGGTGGAATAAGGATCTAACAGTGGTAAATAATACACTTTAGTTTACAACAGCGTTCTGTTGTAATGTTTCCGTAATTATCCTCTAAGAAAGTCTAATAACGGTCTGATAAAGGGTATAAAGGGTATAAATAAAGGGTCTGAGAGTGTCTAATAAAGAACATATTATTTCTAGTTTTTATTTCTAGTACAGTTTGCCACATCTTATTATTGTACCATATATGGTGTGGAACTAAGTGTGTATGAAAACAACATATTATTTCTAGTTTTGTCTAATTTGATAAAAGGGCTTAATAAGTCTCAACAGTGTACTGTGAATTAAGTGTGACAAAATACATTGTTGTACATGAAAGGTCAAAGGTCACTGGCTAATGGCCTACCTGCTCAGTCACTGCAATAATACAACAACATGTAAACAGATAGCAATAAAGACATTTACTGACAGCCATGTTCCATATTATATAAAGTGTAGGCCTGTCACTGTCATTATTAAAGATGCAGTGTGACATATTGCCGTGGTAATGGTTGATACTTTTGCTTCACATGCTGTTATAATTACTGTGATGGATCAAGTGTTTATAAAGTCAGGTCACAAAATCCATCTGTGTAATATTAGACATAAACACAATCAACCTTTGTGCATGTGACACTCTGAGAGAATCGATAGTCTGTTGTCAGACTTTGTGTTGTGGAACTCTGATTAAATTGTGTATCCTCTATCTTTTTCCTTCATAGTCCACAGTGTGCACAGTGCTCTGGGGTTAAATATAATGTGGACGAGCCCTTTAAAGCAAATGCGATCTGAAAGGCTGGCAAAGGCGAGGGGACGCAGCTGTCGGCGAAGCATGTCTTTTTTAAGGGCTGCCCCTAATGATTGGAGACAGTTGGCAATTACGTAAGTATTCACTTTTAGGCCACTGGGCTGTACACTGTGCCGAGCCCCCCGGACCCTGGCACACATGCAAAATGGGAAGAAGAAGAGGAGGAGGAGGAGGAGGAGGAGGAGGAGGAGGAGGAGGAGGAGGAAGGTGGGGGTGGGTGAACGAACAAGAGCGAGAACAGAAGAGTGGGGGAGCTGGCCAAGAACCAACAGGGGAACAGCGATGCACGTGCCAACATAGAGAGAGCAACATATACAGATGGACAGAAAGAAGAGGGGGATGGAGGAATGGGAGGAAGGAAAAGGGGAGAAGTGAGCAAGAACAAAGGGAACGTAATCACAGATGAAGAAGCCGACAAGAAGAGGGGGAAATAAAAGAAGCAGAAAAATGAAAGGGAAAAAAATGGCGAGGAGAAGCAAGCTGCAACATTTCATGTACGGTGACATGCAGGGGGTAAAAGTTTATAATTAGCTCAACCCTGGTGAAAAAATATACTAATTTTTAGCAGACTCAAGTGTACTTGCAGTCATACTAATGATCAGTATACTTCAATGATTTAATGATCAGTTGAAATTTGCTATTTTGGGAATAACCAATTTTGTACCTAGAATATTTATGTGTATAGTGTATTTACTTTCATGTACTAAAGTGGAACAACTTCAAGTAGCATACTAAAAAGTATGTGGCTGTGTATGTACTACTATACAAAACTGCACTTTAAGTACAGCCTAAAGTTGCAAGGAGTTTTTTAACTGGCTATGAAACGCTCACAATTTAATACTGATGCTGATATGAGTAAAAAGGTTAACAAATCATCTGTGAGACGATTGATTATTTCTATTTTTAATGGCTGCCACTGGATTCTGCTTGAACTCAGATGAAACACACCGGTGTTTACATTTGTCCAGGCAAAGTTACAGTGAGTGCCAGTCAAAAAGAAGTAGCAAAAAGAAGTATTTAGATCATTTTATTTTTGACTTTACATTTTGTCGTTATCACAATGGAAACGCTGCCACTTTTGTCCACAGGGGGCCACAAATTTAACACAATATTGAAGTTCCTAGTAGTTTTAAAATAAATTTCTACTGAAATGCACTTTTTTGGAAGCATACTTAAATATATTTAAAATGAATTGATTTAAAGTAAATTTTAATAGCATATCTTAATAGTATATTTAAAAGAACTTGAAATTAGGTTTACCCTTCAAAAGTAAACCAGCTATCCAATATAGGAATTTGTATTTATTTGGAAGATTTTTAGTTTTGTTGGTTAGAAGTTAGAATTCGCTTTCAATAAAACACACCTCTACAGTGAAATAGTAAAAAAAAAAAAAAAGTACAAGTATACTTTTGTACTTTTGTATGCTTAAAGCTACTAAAAGAAACACGAAGAATTTTGTTAATTTTGGAGCCCCCTGTGTACAGAAGCTGCAGTATGTCCACACTAATAATCACAAAATGTGACATCAAAAATAAAGTTCCATATCACTTCTACTTCTACTACTACTTAATATGCAATAAAACATATTACTTCCTGCAACTTTGCCTGGGAAAATGTAAACAGGCTTGTTTCATCTGATTTCAAGGAAATACCGACCTGGTGACAGGTGTTCAGAACAGCTTTACGGAAACAGCCAGTCTTCTTGCGAATGTTCTTGTTTGCTTAGGTCAAATAAAGGCATCGGTAATAAACTGAGATTGTTTCATAACCAGTTAAAAAAACTCCTTGTATTAGCTTCAAGTATTTCACAATTAGTAATTGTAGTTTTAGTGCATTGAAGTTTAATTTAATGACATCTATTTTAAAGTACACTTTTGAAGGGTATACTTGAAATGCTCTTTAAATTAAGCAAGATGTATGCTTGTAATAACTTTTGCAGTCTTAAATTATATTTCTATTACACTAAAGAATACTACTTTTTTTAACCTGGGAAGAGCTTTAATTTCACAATAAAACATGTTTTGTTGTTCTGTGTTAAAGATAGAATCAGTAGCATCTGTCCGAGCTGTTTGTGAATGCACCAGAAGATAGTTTATTGTTGTGTGTCATTCCCAGGACATCAAACACCAATGTTTTGGGTTAATACAGCATCTGGAATACAGCAAAATAGTGAGAAAAAAAAGAAAATGCAGACAGAAAGCAGAGTCTGTGCAGATACGGAGACCACCACGCAAGCCTAGTAGGTCATAAGCGATGATTGAAAGGGATTATGTTTCTGAGACTGTAAACTGTTTTGTGAGGAAAGTGTTGCCTATTATGCCTTTAAAGAATTTGCATTCTGCTTCTGCAGACTGGAGATATTTAGGCCTTGCTTCCTCAAAATGATAAAATGAGCAGCTATGGATGACAGCAGATGTCGCTGCAATTTTTATTCTGTTGCTATATTTACACAAGTGTCAACATATGAGCAGGGTGTTGTATAACTATCATCTTGTTTCAACAACTATTTATTCAATGTCAAAATACTCGCCGGGTAAAGTGGAGCAGAGACGACAGCAGCTCAAAAGGAGAAAACCAGGCTTTCGCTGACAAACAGTAGAACTGCTTGACTTCTGCTCATGTGTAACGTGGCAGTGAATGAAATATGCAGTTCACAAAACGCACTAAATCACCTCATCAGGCAATGTTTAGGTCCGTATTAGCAACATGTCTGCTATTACGCTGTTTTGGTGTTTCCTCAGAGCCGAGAGCATGTGTTTGGCCTCGCCACCTGTTTCTCATTCAAACCTGGGAGGTTAACAGCTGCCTGGGAAAAAGACTGATGCACACACACACAGACACACACACAAACACTTCGTTATTCACGGAGTAAGTGGGGATTCTGACTATCCACAGCGTGACCATCAGAATGATACTTTATTTGCTACAATTTGTCTCAAGTGTGGCAGCGAATGCAAGAAGAGCGGCGTTCCTCACACGCAGAATTATTATTGAAATCACACTCGGTCACAAAGCATCTAATTGCTTTTTCATTTGCTCTGCTATTGATTGTTTTGACTGGCTCACAGACTCTGAACAGTCTCTCAGTAGCACTTGTTGATGATGTGTGCCGACATGCAGAGCAGCGCACATGCATGTGTGTGTGTGTGTTGGTGTGGATATGTGTGCGTGTGTGCAGGGCAAAGGTGTCCATCAGCAGGGGTTGTGTGTGTTTTAACTGCTATCTTGGCTGGTGGATATTGAGTGTGGTCCTGTGCGCAGGAACTGCTGATGGCCTTTGCTTTATTAGCAGACTTGTCAGTGGTGCTTGGAGTGGCATCCCACGGAGCCCACTCATCTGTTGTCAAATATTTATAAATGTCACCGAGCTAAGGCCTCGAAATGATGCCAGCACATTCTGTGAGGGTCCCGGCTATAATGAGCCAGTTGGTTTATTGAAAACCTTTAGGGGGAGCGTGGCTATGAAAAAGATTTTCAACCTACCTTGACCTTTTGTGCCTATTCCCTTGTTTTACAAAATGAAGTTATCTGTAATTGAAATGAATCTGAACTGATTTAGTGAAGATCATTAAAATATTCAGTGAATGTGATATTTATCTGGAAAATAGAAAACTTCTTGTATATTAAATTTAAATTTAAACTTTCTCATTTCTAATTTAAACAACAAGAAGACTGGGCCTCATGCAAGAAAATTTTCCTATTCTTATAAGGACTTTCTCCATTTTTATTGTAAGATATGCTAGTAAGAATGTACCATGTCAGTTTCAGCAGACCTTCATACTTCAAGTCCATCTTTCTTTCAGAGACAGATAAGGAAAAGTTAATAATTTTACCAGCATCAGCAGTGGCATTAAAGGACCTGCTAAAGCCAAAAAAAACCACAGAGAAATGAATGCTGTTAATGCCATATTACCTGAAAGTTGTATGGTCAGTGAAAAGAAATAATGTTTCAAGGGAACAAGGGAAGTCAAGGGAAGTTTTCATCATGGAGATGAAGGACAGAATATGTGCCACAACAGGTGATGTTGCTGTCAGGCACGGAGGACGTTTTCCTGGACAGCGACTTGCATAAACTTGCATGTGAAGATAAGGTCAATAGGTCTGAGAGTAGGTGAGCAGATATTATCGAATTAATGACGATAGGCTTTATGTGTAAATTTACAATTACATCATAATTCGAAATGCAGACAAACAGGATAATGTCAACATAAGTATGAAGTCTAATTTATTTTTCAAACTCAAAATGAATGATTTAGTCACAAGAATGTGACTAAAACTAGAAAACTAGACCTCTGCTCCTCCTCTTGGGTCTGCATTCACACTCTGCAGAAAATCTAGCCTGTCATGGGAGACTTAAGCCAGTCAATAAGATAGTTCATTGTTGAGTATAATTCCCAAATTGTAAATATTTGATGACCTGAGGATGAGACTAAACAGTCAACTTTCTTTCTCCAGAATCATTTACTGCACCTTTAATGGCTTGCATTACTGACAACAAGCTCATTACACAATATGAATCAGCAAATAGAGAAAAAAAATGCATGTGTTCTCATGATTCCTGCTTCCTCTTTCTTTTTTGGGAAACTCTCTTTGTCATTCTGTTTATGTAATAAGCAA
Source organism: Lutjanus erythropterus (assembly GCF_056507025.1). Lineage (NCBI taxonomy): Eukaryota > Metazoa > Chordata > Actinopteri > Lutjaniformes > Lutjanidae > Lutjanus > Lutjanus erythropterus. The sequence continues at coordinate 23,009,523 of NC_139323.1, read as the reverse complement.
CCTTTTACTTATGTAAATTTATACAGCATCGGTTTTACTTTAAATCAAATGAAAGTTCAACAAAACTCCATTCGAGTAGTATATTTTGGCAAACATTATTTAATATATATCATCATAATTTGGTGTCACTGTGAACTTTCAAAGTTTGTATTATCAGTCGTTTTCTTCTGCACAGCATAAGCAACTGAACCCCACTTATTCTATTACAATCAGCATTCGCAGTAAGAGGTGCCAGTGGTGACTGGTATTCACTTGCACGCTTTGTTTGCCTGTTTAAAACACTGTCTCAGTGAGGAAGCTGCAACAAAGGAGCTGTGTTTATTCCCTCAGACAGTCCTTGTCACATTCTGTTTGTTTGAGCAGAAAGATTATCTTAATAGATTAAGTCTTAGTCAAGAGAGAAAGGACTATGCACAGTGTGTTCAATTTGATGCTGGTCCTGCTCATGAGTTGCTCTTTTTGCATTTTTCATGAACACTTTAATTTACTGGGACTTTTTATGGTGACTATCTAAGTTAAATCTTTGCTGGACCCTTTGTTCATATACAGGCACCAGGGAGCATTGTAGTCAGCTGTTTTTCTTTTTAAATCTTAGTCTATATTTACATTCACGTATACATTTCTGAACAATACCACATCATACATTTAAAGAGCCTCACATCAATTCACAATCGGAGATCATGTGTAATCATAAATCATAATATTTGTACTCCTAATGGGCCCCTGCGATGAAAGCCTCCATCCATCATAGGCAAACAATGCCAGAGAGCAGCAATCAAACAGACAGCTGCTTTAAAGCCTGCAGACCTCATTTGCATATTTTACTTCCTGCATCCTCGGTACTCTGTGACACGCCAGCAAGTTTGTCTCCTGTCTCATCACTCGTAAATTCCAAACGGATTACCCCCTGTCTCTGACATGTTGGGTAAGAAACAGCTTCGATTTTCAAAAAAAATTAAATAAATAATAACTTGCAGGGCGGCTTGTCAAGCTGCGATTGCTAATCTATGAGGGAGGATTTGAATAAGTCCTCGGTGGCTCTGCGCTCTCTCTCCCTCTCCTCAATCTCCCTCTCATCCCTCGCTCGGCGGACGACTCAGAAGGAGGGCCCCTCTTCGAGAGCCCATCGCGCTAAGTGAGATTAATTTCGACATCATAAATAACTCGAAGCAGGTCGCCGCAGGGAGCGCAGAGACTGTGCCGTGTTAGAGAAACAAATGTATTTGACTCCGGTTTACCATTTCAATCCATGCTCTTAATCCTGTCTTTGTTTTAGCAAAGCTCTAAAAAACCAAGATGGGACCGATCACAATGACGTGCTACATTGTCTCCAGTGCGCTCATTTAAATAGGTTCTTCAGAAACGACTGATAGTGTTTAATGAATGGAGATCTCACATGTAACCTGTCCGCCATTTTGACAATTGGCATTATCCTCGCTAGTGGCATAATTCAAAGACTCGTCGTCCAATAGAGACACACTGTAAATTTCTCTCACTGAGAAGTGGCAGATGAATCCGTCAAATGGCCTGTAAAAATACCGCTTTGTCTCTCAGCTTTTGTACTGAACTGTTATGAGGACAGTCCAACTCCTTTATATAACATTTGAATGTGAATACAAATGATTTATTCACACTTCTTTATTTATAATCTGACAGTGGTCCAGGCCACTAATTGTTCATATTACTTGATTTAAGTACCTGTGTAACAGTTTTCATGACAATAATTTTACTAGACCCGAGGCAGAGTACTTAAAGTTCCCATGGAACAGATAGTGGACTGCTTATTGCTTATCTGTTTCCTGTAAAACAGGCAGCTAGGGAGGGACTTTACAGTAGCTAATAGCGCTGTGCCACTGGATGTAATGCCAGGATATACTTACCTCGAGACTGTGAGGTCTGGTTATGCTACCCCAGAAAAATGTAAGTTTCACAAAGTAATAAGTAACATACATATTTATTTTGAAAAGAGATGAGCGCAGATGACTTGTAAATGACTTACAAATATAAATCATTAGCTGGAAAACACAATGTGACCACAGCCTTACCTAACGGTCCCTTTCAAATTTGATTATACCACAGAAAATGAATATTTTTACAAATGGGTATATTAATTGGGCTGCTCTCAGAAAAAAGTGCCCCTTTCCTTTCAAAGTTTTAGTAAGAAAAAAAAAAGGTTTGAAAATTTGTCAAAAATTGGGAAACATTCGGGAGAATTGTGAACCTGGGGGGAAATCAGGGAAATAATAACAGTCGTCTTCTGGGAAAATCTGACGGGTTGGCAAGTATATGCTAGGAGGGACAGGGGTCTGATTAGCTGACTCTTTCCAGGATAAAATGGATGTGTTTTCTTTCCATGCTCTGTTGCGTCACGGGTGAGAAAATGTTTCGTTGGACACAAATTTAGTGTATCCTGTCAGTGCAGGATCAGTTAACCATTTTTAATCGTTTCCCAAAATAAGTCAAACTCTGAAACAAAAAATGAAAAATACCTGAGAGTATCTACAAAATGACTTTTTTTTGTCATTGTTGGGCCACATACTGGTGTGATATAGAGCACAATTCAACACATAAGTGTCTGCGTCACTTTTCACCCCCACTATTCACCTTGACGTTAGGCCTGACAGATCACATAGGCAGTACTGATATAGACAAAAGCTGTGATTATTACTGAATCATGTTTTGTTGACAGTTTGTGCAGGGTTGGTAGCATAAATTCAGCTTGTGTGGGGATACTGATTCAGTCATTATAACACCCTTGATATGGTTGATGTAAGGTCAACACACTTTTGGAACAGCTGTCAGTTTCTTGAGCAAGAGTCTTAAAATCCCCTGTTTGACCCCGGCCAAAGCTAAGATGATTTAATACACAGCAAAAAATAGACACCCTGAAGACTAACACTTGGGTATGACAGAACCAATCCGATCCACATACTGTATGCCCCAAAAAATTTAGATATATACTATATTGTATATTTTCATCCACGAGCCTGTGCCAGAGTCCTCCTATATATACATATGTGTGCAACCACTGTGTTGAAGTCTTTGTACCCCCCCCACTCCAAAGACACACACGTTTAACCATAAGAACCAGCCATACAACACAAGCAAACACAGTCACATTCATTACATCAGATTTTTAGAATACATGAATACATTATTTTCTTCGCAGAAAAGCTCAACAAACAAAACACACACACACAACCACACACACACACACACACACAAAAAAAAATCGGCCTACGACCAATGCAATCTAAACAGGATTGACCTTAACTCAAACAACCCTCCTCGGTTCCCCGCCGCAGCTGAATTTGCGTGCGTTGGTCTCCATTTATTTGAGGGTGTCAGGGCCTGTTCCGCCTTGTTTACTGTTAAGAGGATGAAAATGAACAGCCAAATAGTGCTCCATTTATAAGCCTGTTTATACATGCTAATACCGGAGGCTGTTTTGCACCCACAGCAGCACTGCTGGATGTGACTCAATCAACACAACGGTGCCCCCCACACACACGTCTTCATAACCAAGTATGAAAAGTACATTTAAAGGCACAGCAAAATGTTGATTGTGGCTATGACCGACAAAATGGCTCCTTGGCATTGAGGTGGAAATCTGCTGCATTGACCCTTTGTTTGAAAACTCTAGGAATTGACACATTTCATTTACATGGCCATGTCAGTACTTGTGTCGATAAACAAGTCTCTCATAGCCAGCACTCACAAGTACTGAACGTCACTCCATCTTAAGTCATTTAATCTGCTGCAGCAGCTTCAGAGGAGGCATATTTCTCAAATGGAAAAAAACCACAGGCTGATATAAGGGGACTGTTTTGTGCTTTGCTGGCTTTGATGAAGGTGGGCTTATTACAACAACCCTACTTATGTCAGATTATATCTTCTCTTCAAATTTTCATTAGCCTATATTAGCACTGACATCCTATCATGAATGTTGAAACCTTCAAACCAGAGGTCTTCAACAGTGTTCATGCCATGGACTCCTCAGCTGATAGAGTCAGAGCAGAGTCAGCAGCAGTTGCAGCCTCAACCTCTGCACTTTTGCCAGTTGTTTCAGAGTCTCTTGGTTTTGAAGGCACAAAATGTTCCATTGTGGCTCATAAGAGTGTCTGTACACTTGGGATAATAATAGAGCTAATTGGTCAACATGTTTCAACAATATGTGGCTAAGAAGTTAGCTGTTATGGACAGGTGCCTCACAGGGATTTAGTAGGTTAGTTAGCTCACATGATTGCGTAAAGATTCATGGGTAGCCTTTTGCCAGTGTTGTGAAATGTTTTTCTTTCCTTTTCTTTCTTTTTTCTTTTTTTCTAAATAGGTCTGTTTGTCTTTGCTAATAATATGCTATATTCCTGTGTACAGACATATTTTCATTTTTGAGAAAATTTTTTAAAATGTAACCACCAAAACTTTTATTAGTGACTGTAATTTAGTTACATATTTTTTTGTCAGTAACTAATGGATAATTGCTTTTATTTTGTCATTTAATCAACAGTACTAGTTACATGTAAGTCATTACTTTCAAGCACTGCTAGTATCCTGTGACATTTGTGTGAAATTTTGTTTGCACATTAGCGCATTAATTCTTGAGTTGTGGCCAAAAACACATTTTGTTAGGTCACAGTGACATTTGACCTTTGACCACCAAAATGTAATTAGCTAATCCCTGAGTCTAAGTGTTCACAGTCAGGAGACTGGCATAGACGTAAGGTTACACTGTAACAGTGTTACTGTGACCTTTGACCACCAAAATCTAATCAGTTCAATCGCAGAGTCCAGGTGGACACTGTGCCAAGAAATTCCCTCTAGGCGTTATTGAGATCTCGCATTCACAAGAATGGTATGACCCAAAAACATAATGCCTCTTGCCACACATACACAAAAGCAAATGCATGATCCCAGCAATTGGCTAACCCTCTGAGGACCCCATGATTTAAATAAAATCACTGTTAAACTAATGTAAACTAACAGATTATGTATTAGGAGAAATTAACCTCTGATATATTTCTATTTTCAGACATTTTCTCTGTACCACACCACAAATCTGTATACTTGGCCTTGAAAACAGATTTTGTGTGAAAACATCCTCAGAGGCATTGATTCGATGTGTGAAGCTTAATTAAAATTGAATGCCTGTTTTGACAAAAGTGTTCAGTCCTGGCAATAAGAAATAACAGTGAGAGGTGTTTTAGTGCCTTGAAAATATTGCCGTGGTTCTGGAGTGGTCATATCAGAGGTAAGTATAAAGAAAAAGAAGAGGTGAGCAGTAATTGTGCAGCTGTTAGGAGAAAATATTTCTCTGCTTAACATTGGGTGGCAGAACACACTTTCAGCCTTCTTTCAAACTGTTAGAGACAGTCTTATCCAATGGTCACTGGGAGCAAGGAAACATACAATTCTAATAGAATCAGAAACTGTTTTTTACTATATGTACTATATAGGTCCTGATCTGACACAGTCACAACTATGGACGACTATGTATACTCCGTTAGCTTTCAGTGTTGTTGCAAGCTGTTTCTATTCAAGAATAAACCATGTCAGAAACTTTGCTGGATATCAGCGAGACTCAGATGGCACTATCTTAAGGCATGAGAATATATCTGCATATTTCAGAGATGAAGTGTCGTATAATCGCCCCAGAATTTGGTCAAACTCAATCTCCTCTTGGACAGTCAAACACTGTTGTGTCTGACATCATTGACATGGACAGGGCCGATGTGTCCGATAGGTGCTTTGGGTGTCTGTGATGTCTGAGTTGGAAAAACTCCCACTCCTTTCTCCTCTGCTCTCACTCCCAGGGACACACACAGAGAGTATTCAACACCTCTTGACAAGAAGAACACAAGTTAAAGGAATGACAAAGTCAATGTTCCTACACCTGCCTTGAATCCCCTCCAGGAGATCTCCACACTTTGGTGACAAAGAGATGACAGAAAGGCTTAGGCAAACACCCGCTCTAGCATTAGACTTCCTGCATTGCTTGACTTATTTACAAGGGTGACAGTCTGCAAGTTTGTGTTAAATTTTTTTGGCAAGGTAGATTATTGCCTGGTCCTATTAAAAACCTGATCATGACCATATAAGTGCCAGTTGGCACAACAGAAACAAATTCACACATTTTTGAGGAGGAGGCAATGATTGAGTACAGCTATTGCAGCTGATAGGAACATTAATTCTGTGATTTTGTAAATACAAGACAAGACACTTGTTGCAAAAAACCCAAAAACAAAAACAAAATAACCCCTATCTTTTTCAAGCAACTGTCTAGTTTTACATTAACAAAGCAGGATAGGTCTGAATTTATCTATCTTCTATGTATCTTCTGTTTTGTACTGGACCAGAAACAGGCTGAACGTACTATTGAAAGAAAGACAACTGGGTCATGAATTTTGATGCCTTCACTTGCCATGCCATTGTTCTCACAACCTTTTATTCGGAAACTCCAATAGTCTGAAAAATTTCTCATTATACCGAGTGTCCACTTGCCTGAGAGTCCATTTGTCCTGAATACAAATACTCATTGCTCCAAGCATGCTAACCCGTGCCCATCTAATGACTCTGGTAAAGGGAGCACGGACTAACTGAGGTAAAATGTTATTTTTTATTCCAACATCAGAAATTTAGCTGTGATAGTAAAATTGCATGAAAGTTTCTCGTTTTTGTTTGATTTAAGACTAGAAAGATCACCTATTAAGGGATAATCCCAGACTGATTCAGCACCATGGACAGGGCCAGCAATCACTGAACTAACATCTGCAGGGTGAATGTGTATTTTCGGAGCAATGCACATTTGGAGCAGTGGGTGTTCGTTTTCAGGATAGTGGGATTTCTGTCTAACGGGGCATTTTTTTGGACTATTGGGATTTCGGAATAATGGGCCTTCAGACCAATGGGCCATCGCCCATTTGTTTAAATACATACATTAAATACAAAACCACTGACTACAAATCTTTGAACTGAACCAAGTGATTTCCACCCCTGGTATGATCAAGAAGAGTTTACACAGAAAGACATTAGGCTCAATCTTTCAGCAATCTAAAACACATGGTTCAAAGCGCAAGGGTGCAGCCAAATCCACCTTTTCCATCTTGCACCATGGGTGCACAAGTTCCTTCCTTAATTCATAGGTGTGTTTTGGGCATAACAATAAAACAATAAAGCATGCAGAAAGCCAGCTCTCATTGCCCTTAAGAAACAGGTGTGCTTGGAGCGCAAGTGCTGGCAGCATGATGGCGGAATTACTGTGAAGAAACACAAAGACACTGACAGACGGATGGAAACTGAATCCGAAAGTGTTTCGAGGGAAATGAATCGCAATTACGCATGGGTTATGCACAGGTATCTACAACCAATATCAGGCTCTGACCGAAGTACACACACCTTTATCTCCCCAGGTCGGACCGCTCTCATGGTCACATATAACGTCTTGTTCATTTTTTAATGTCATAGATCATGATTGTTTTTTCTGGATCCCAGTAAACATTCAGACACAAACGCTACAGTTGCTCCAGCTGTTATGCTGACTGATCTGTTAAAGACGATCTGACAGCTGTGATTCTGTTCGGTGTGCTCTTTGTAGGTCTATTGAAGTTTATTAGGCTTTATAACTATGATAATAATTCCTTATTTGTTATTAGTGAGAATAATTTTGACGCCACAAACATACACAGAGATGCTGTTCATTTCAGTATTTACATTTATTTATTTGATGTTACTATGCTGAGAAATAATTTGTTCAAAGGACACGCTACTAATCCACACTCCTGTGTGGGAAAAAAAAACATAAATGAAAGGTGTGATTGTGGAGACGTGTATGTGTGCTTAAGCCAAATGTACTCTTTGCTGTCTTGTGCAGAAAGATCTGCTGTGCCACAGACTCTACACTTTGACCAGGTTTTACCAGGTCTTTGATACAAGTGGTTTCAACTACAATGAGCTGTACACAAGATACCAAATGTACCCGGCCATGCCTTCATTTTTAGACCTCCTGCCCATGATCATCCAGACAGGCATGAGTTCATTCACAGTGCCACTTGCATGACCTGTGCCATCTGCTGTGCACCATGTGTAAGACAAGGCCTTTACAGTTTTAACAGTTAGGGTTGGTCAAGCTTTGATTGTATTACATCGATAATTCTGGTCCCCCAACATAACTGATTGTCAGTTTGAGAGTAAAATGACTGCAGAGTTTCAAATCATATTTAGAGAAATGTGAAAAAAGTGTAAAAAAGAGAAGTTAGGATTAAGAAGAGGTCCATTATAATATGGTTAATATAAAGCTAAAGTGCCCGATACCTAAATATCAACATGTGACTGTCACACAAGGACAGGGTTGGTGTCAAACATTGTTTTGAACACTAGCTAACTAAATCAACACTGTAATTCTTTAAGCAGGACCATGAATAACATTAAGAGTGGCAAGAGGAATTTTCTTGGCTAAAGTTCTGGAAACTGTGTGATGAGTCAAAAAATAAATTCTCTCCTAGCATTAATATATCCTAATTTTACTTGAGCTGTGAACTGCATTTTGTTTGTTTTTCATGCACCAGTAAAGTCTGAGTCATATTTGCTCACAGACATTTTTCGTGCTTGAAAATTTTGAATTTAAGGTGAAAAAAAAAACAAAAAACTTTCTCTCCTGAGGGGAGCTAACATTTGATATAATATGGCTTAGTACTTCTTACCTCCACCAAACATATTATCCCCACCATTTCTGCAGTGCACAGATTTAAAAATAGGACATTTTATTCCCTTCACATGAATGAATTCTGTCTCATAATGTTTCACACACTTCTAAGCAGCACAGTGCTCCAAACAAAACAGCTTGTCCAAATTGAGAGTAAATGTGGATGGATGGATGAAGCCAAATCTACAATACCTCTAAAGCATGCGTGTTGTCATTCTTTTTGTCATCCATCTTGATTTGCTGCCGTCTTTCATTCGCACACAGTCACTGCATTCTGCCGCTGATGGTGAGCCCTGCTACTGTCCCTCTGGGAAAAATGGTAAGACAGACAGACAGGCAGGCAGGCAGACAGACAGAGAGAAGGTTGAAGGAGAAATGGCCCAGCAGCCGCCCACTGCACCCGTACAGATTTATTATTTGTGCAGTCGCTCAGGACATTTCACAGCTGTGTTTACCTTGGACCCTGCCATGAGTATTAGGTGGCAGGGCCCGGGATTGCAGATGTGATTACCCATTCACAGATCCACCACCTCTCCGTCCGCAGACCCCCACCACATTTTTTAATATGTCCTCTGACACTATTAATCAAAGAAAAAAAAATCCCAACAGGCGTTTTTCCTCGAGACTATAATTCACAGCACGATTCAAAGTCAAAGCTTTATTTAAGGGGGATTTAGCGGTAATGTCATGACAGTTCCCCAATTAGGTCGTCTCAGGGTGAAGTCATCATGAGCTGCCACAGCATACCGTAACTCTGGGAACGCTTCCAGCACTTCTCTAGATGGAAAGATCGACAGAGTTTGGAGTTTATGTACAGCCCCGCTGGCATTGGATAGACCGGCTTTGTCTACTCAGTCGGGGCCATACGTTCAAAGTACCGTATATAGGAAATAGGAACCATACTGTACCAACCACACAAATGTCTTGGCTTGCGTAACCAGACCCGAGGAAGGCTTTAGATTTGCTTCATTTTTAGGGGTGTTACAGTGGGAATTAAGGAGGGTGAAAATATCTTCGTCTGCATCAACATTTGTGTTTTATGAATTATTTCCCACAGTTTTTTTTCCCGTAACATTTATCAACCCTCATCTGTGGTTGTGCACCTTTTTTCAGATATGACCCGATTCACAGTGAGGCCAGGGATTTAATCCCAAATGAACACAAGTATGCTGTAAAAAAAATCATGCAGGAATTTAGCAGAATCAACTAATTTGTTAGTTGTTGATTTGTTAATGTGTATGTACAAGTTTTGCTCATTCAAGTTAACTAAACTTTAGTTTTCAGAACACTTCAGAACTCATACACATGAGCTGAATGAATGCACTCTACTGAGTCTTTTCCTGTTTGTATTATATTCTCACTGCTTTCTATATTTCCTCTTGTTTATATTGATCTTTTTTTTTTTTCATCTTGTTTATATTCCTTTGTTACTTTTTTGGAACTTTTTTTTATTGATGCTTCTTTCTATTTGGTGATCCACTTTGCTACTATAACACTGCAAATTTCATTACCATTGTGGGACTAATAAAGGATTAATTTATCTTATTTTATCTAATTTTATATAACATTTTAAACCAATCTGGACACTAACTTTTTAAAGTCAAAACAAATAGTTTATTTTACAGTGCGTGGACACCTGCAGACACCAAGAATGCATTCACTTTAAAAATATATATATATTTTTTAACTTAAAAAAGGTTAGTGTCCTTTTTCCTAAAAAGGCAAGTTGAAGTTATTTGTTTCATGATTTAAAACAAAAAACTTTCCTGGTGAAATAAACTTGATATTGACTCCGTTGTTCCTGAGAGACATGTAAGGTTAAAGTATGAAGTTGAACCAATAACTCTTCAGTCACACTGACAAACATTACAAACAAATCTGATTTCTTTTGAATTTTCTTACCTTAAAAAGAAATCACAGCAGCAGCTGCTCCTGTTGGAGCTTTTATTGTTCCAGCATTGGCATGAAGAAAATATGAGAAACTGCTAAAATCCTATATGATATTTTACAGTGTAGGAGTTCTGTTTACCAGCATATCACACATTCTTACCTGTGAGCTGCCCAGTACAACCACAGCCAGCTGCTGACAAATGTCATCCATTTGAGATTCATCACTGTCATCAACATTATCAGCTCAATACCATGTCATTTGTAAAAGTGTCTTCCATCTTTTTTTCTTACTGAGTGTTTCTCATTTCTTTTCCTCTTTCCCGCCTCAGTATTAGATTATCTATTACTCTATTTTAAATGCAGATAAATGCTGCTGCTGTTTTTGAAAGCCGAACCCTAATAAGAAAAACCTCAGTGGAACTATCAGCGCAAATAAAGGCTTGAGAAATACACAAAAATAATAACATTTTGCTAGTCTGTCTCCCTCTCTTACTTTCTTCCACCTTCTATATCCATTGCCTTCTTTGAAATTGTCTTTTAAAACCCAACGTCCTTTAACCCATGGAAAGGGCTCGGACTATAACCTGGACTGATGAACGTACACTGAATGAAATAGTTAAATAAGAGAGCATCATGCCGACTCGTCCTAATGCTCTCTGTCATTCTCGCATTATAAAACCCACTCCATAATGATCCAATTTTGTGCACTCACTCACTGAAATAATCTGTGCTGAAAGCAAATAGCCTGGAACTGGTGATTGCCTTTGCCAGACATTTTCTCATTAAACTCCCAGTGTATCAGGCAATTACCAATTCACATACATCGCATTGGAGGGTAAGGGATAAGGAGAGAGCTGGAAAAAGAAGAGGCCAGTTGTTACTGTGTCCTACCATAAATTCACACTCTTGTCTAACATAAGTCCACCCTGTTTATACTTACACACTTTAGTCTGTGCCATATCCGACAGATAGTAATCCCATATGTATATTATCTCCTGGCTAGCCCCATCCTGTGTAGCTCAGCTCCAGATTTACAGCGAGCTAAAACCATTCCTGACATACCACCGCCACACAAAGTGCCATAAAATGTAACAGAGAACGTCGTATCCCCCACGAGTGGAGGATTTAAATAATTTTTATAATACAGTAAAGAAAAACAACATACATCTGCTTCAGCTCTTACTGAAGGCATTGAGGTGTTCTGCTCGGGGTCTAACAGGGGTGGGGTGGAGAGGTCTCCATCCTGATCAGGACATATGTTGCAGGATGTTGCCCGTCTCGTTACGGTTCACATGTTTTATTCACGCTTGGCTGCTTGTTAACTATGTAAATTATGTGTCAGTTCACATGCACGGGCACGACAAGCACATATGGATCCACTTTTACATGTTAATGAGGTCACATTAGAATAAGGCATTTGTGGATAAAATATGGCCATAGTGAAGGTAGTCAGTCGCTCTGGTTCATCTTGGTGATGATGTAGCACAGTCACGTTCTAATGATCGGATTCAAAGTGCGACGTAAAGCTTGTGGTGTCACTGCAGCGAGTGCAGAGCTTGTTATCTAGGTACAGTGGTTCATGTGTGATGGAATAGGCATGCATGCATGCACACATGCTCACACATATGGAATGCCCATCCACAGGCATGCATAAACACTAATTGAGACGCATGAATGCACTGGCATGCACAAACAGGCTTTTAACGAAATACAGTTGTGGCTAATTAAAGTGGGGTTGATGGTCATGCAAAGTTCATCTTATTACTGAGCTACTTTCTACAATGTTTCTGTCAGAAAGGACAGTTATGGAAGCATGCAGCCTCTCTCACCAATGTCACACATTTCTACTACAAATGTTGTCTTTTTTCCTCTTCTTCTCCTCTTTAACTGGGGGTTATGAAAAAAAAGGAAACTGCCAAAAAAAAAGTTTTTAGAAATTGAACATTTCTGTTTTGCATTGGAAATAGAAAATATACAGTAAAGATATATAGTTTAAAAAAACTATCCTTCAGTTGGATGATCTTGGTAAATTAAATCAGTGATTGATTAAGGTAGATGCAACCTTTCTTAACTATGCTGAGGTAACCATGGAGCTGCCCTTTTCTGAATAATAACGAGCAACTTCAGATAGAAGAAATATCTGCTTCCATTGAATTATTGTGCTTTCCTGAATAAAAGATTCAGAGGAATCCCTAATGCAACACGTTGTTGTCATGCTTTATGTTTTACTAAATGGTTAATCTGATGATTATTTTCATGATTAAATGATCAATCATTTAGTCTACAAAATGTCAAAAAATGTGAAAAATGCTCATTGCAGTTTCCCAGAGCAAAAAGGGACACTGCTATCCCAGTGGCATCTCATAAGCCATTTTTTTTGTTTTAACCTGCAGAGGGCCACACAACAATGATAGCGATCACATCACAACCATACAGGGCTAGTAGAATATATTTTATTAATGCACTAGTATTGGATCTGTACTTAATATCACCAGCTTCAGGTATCAGAATTGGTATCTAAAAAAAGTCAAAAATAAGCTGCCTATTTTGGTTGAAAGTTAAGTTATAAATGTCACTCTTTAAGATTGTTAAAATAATAGAGGCCGTCTGTATATTAATGGTGTTTTCACGATGTAAAGCTGAAGGATTAACCTACATTTGGACAAAACCAGATGAACAAATCAGTTAAAACTTGAACAACGGATTTTGGGTTAAATTACTGTCAAAAACAGACAGAGCACCTTGCAAACACTTACTTGAATAGCACACAAACAGTGACTCCGATCTGGTCTCTCTGTTTATATGTGTGTTGCAGAATGAGTCACATCTGTGCTTCAAAAAACAGACAAGCAGTCTTGGTGAATCAAGTCCTCCTCTGTGTATGGATCTTAGATAAACAATGTCCGTAGATGTCGGGCGCTCCGAGAAAAGTGATACCTTTAACCCCTGCCCTGTGTCGGGCATTTTGCATTTCCTTTTTCCTCTCACATTGCATTGCTTGAAATTTGCTTTTTCATTTTGTCTGTTGTTGTTTTTCTACAACTATAAATGTATCATGATGTGGCAGTCTTGACCTTGTCTCCTAGAATAAAAAGAATCCTTATCTCACAGGGGCTAAATAAAGGTTAAATTAAAACAAGACAAATATTGTTCTTCACCATCAAATAGCTTCCTACCACCTTGGACACAGAGATCCGCATCATCCCTTGCCATCTGTTGTCCGCATACCAAAAAAGCCCCCATCACAATCATCCTCTCAGGATCAAATCAGAAACCGACTCAAGATGCAAACAGCAAAGGAGACCGTGGCTCCAGCAGCCTGTCAGCTCCGCTCACGTCTTTATCTTTTCTCCGTGTCTTTCTACAGAGAAGACAAGTGGGAGAGGGCCCTGCCTGTGGCGTACGGAAGAAGGAAACGTCCATTCTAATATCCTGTCTGGAGCGTATGCTCTCTCCGTCAGCTTCACGTCTATCAGTGGATCTGGCTGGATCTGGTGTAGGGAGGACGCAGCCACACTGATATCTGATGTTCTCCTTGTTCTCTCTCTTTTTACTTTCAACATGGCAAGGACATGCAGCAAATTACTGGAGAAAGATGACACACATCCTATGTGGTTTATGAAGTGTGTGGAGGGTGTGAACGTGTTAAACAAAGGGAAGTGTTCAGACAAAGAAAAAATCATATATATATACAGTATATACATATATATATATTATATCTCAAATATCCTGTGGTGGATTGAGTACTGAAAATCTTTACTCAAGTAAAAGTACAATTAGGGAAGAGTCGCCACAATTGTAACATTTTTCACTTTTCAGAGATTTTTTTTATCCACATATTTAATATATTAAGGCAAACAACCTACATGTTTCTGCTCGCAAAAGCCACCTAAGGTTTTTCAACAGAGGAAACAAGTCATGAGGAATTAAACTGAAAGTGGACTTTGTCTGATGTTTCAGTTGAAGCGCATGTGAGTTTCAGTTGTAACAGCAAGAGCTGAGTCTGTGCTACTGTACTGCTACTGAGCTGTTTTAAGGCGATTTCGTACCAAGGATGTGATCAGACAATGTAAAAAACATAATTATATTTTTTTAAAACTCACTGGATGTACCAGTTTGTGTCCTTCCTTGTTGGCAGTACATTGATTACACCTGCATAGTTAGCAAATTTGAGTGATAGTCGTAAAAACACCATACAACCCTAATCTGATTGAGAACATCACTGAATGACATCTTGTAATAAAGACAGAGAAGCCTTTTGGCCAATTCAGCTCATGCTTTTTCTGTAAATGCGCACTGAACCCTGGAATAAAAAAGATGAGCCACTGGTCGACCATGCTTTGGCCTTACAGACCAGACCTAGCATGCATAACATGTGAAAGTGACGAAGAACAGATACATGCAGACAACTGTAGATTTTAGTGCAACAGCATACAAACAAACAATGAGCACACAAACGATACCCCTGCATCTTAATTTTTACTTAATATGTGCTAAAATGGTTTTCTAGATGCTATTCCCTGTAAAGTGGACAATTTCAGTTGATATTTCTCAGGGATGTGTTACAATTAAGGCGACCCTCCACTCCGATAAAAAAATAACTCAAGAAAAAACAAAAAAAATAAGGGTGTAACGTGCAATTATGAAAATAACATTAATGTTGGAGTTGGCATTACGTTGACTAAAGCACATCAAATTAAAAGTCCAACAGACCACAAGTAGATTAATGTTACATCTGAAAAATTAACACAGCTAACATTAGCTAGTTAACTACATTTTCACCTACAGTATAAATAACTTTCTTAATGATTAATGTGCTTGCAGAAGTTAGAGGAGGAACTTTAAAAGTGGCAGTTTTGGTGGTTTTCAGGAGACATAGTAGGCACTTCATCATGTAACTGTTGTCTTTTTTTGGATGCCTCTTTGCTCTGTCATAATTGCATGGCTCTAAACTATGCTAAGTAAAGAACAGAAGTACAGTTTATAAAAACAGAACATGAACAGAACTCGTTCCTTAAAAAACTCACATGCTTGTTACTACCTACCCCTGCAGATATAATGTAGCAATATTAAAACATTTATTTTAATAGATTAAAATAAATGTTTAAGTACACTAAAGGGACACATAACCAGTATATAAACAGCTACTACTATATAGATATTATTCCTGCTCCAGCTATATAATCCTGTTTTTTTAGTTTGTTTATATGGACACAGTTTGTTTTCAATGCCATCAACTGTGCATGTTTTTGTCAATAACTGAAAGGGGGATTTTTTTCATAGTCGTCTTACCAAACTGTCAATGTTCTGCAGATGCATGACTTTGACACCACTGACACCTAAATTCAACACAGACTTACTCATCTGTCTCAAGGTCTCAGCACACTGCATGATTATAAAACAATTATTTGCTTACTTTTGCCAGAGTTCTACTGTTGGCAGACAGCAGCAACCACTAAAGCAATATTGACTCCAGTGAGCAAACATGACATCTCCCATTTGTACATGTATTTTTGCCAAAAATTGACTGATTTAGTGAAGGCCGTACCGTATTTTGTGACAGTAAACTTTCTGAAAACATAATTAACTCCTGAAGAGTGCACAGCGTAATCTGATACAGAAGTTTTCTACTCCAAGGGTTATTGTTATAAGTTTTGGTTATCTTATGAGCAGTAAATTCACACATGCGCAGTAGGGGGAGGTGGGAAAGGAAGTGTGTGTAGAAAGACACCCGAAAGTGGAGGAAGTGAGGAAAGGAAACAGAGGGAGAAAAAGAGACAAAACGACGGCTCCACATCTGCCAGAACCTCATTCATGGCACCTCTCCATCTCGCCTTGCATGACCTTCTCTTAAAGTACAGGCTGTGAGGTTTTTCTCAGTTTAAAAATAGTCCCTGCTAAATTCTACACTACGCTGAATTATTTCAACACTGAGGGATTTTTTTTTTCGTCTTTTTTTTTTCCTGCTAACACTGGCACTTTTACCTCACCCTTCGTTGCGTATTGTACAGACAGAGTGCCAGAAATATGCCCAAAGGTGTGTACCAACCACCTAGCATGTTTACTCTTACCACACTTGTGCGCTCCCAGAGTTTGTCTGTGGTTGTACAAAGCTCCCATCGTGCAAAAAGCAAGCTCCAGGGAGTACAAAGTTCTCTCTCTGAGATTTATTTTTCCACCAAACTACACGTAAAGGGATCTAGCTGAATGCTCTGAGACAAGGTGTGAAATTATTATTTTCACACACCATCTTTCCTTATCGAGTTCTAGAATTGCTTGGAAAAAATTGTGTCCAGCTGGAAACTGGTGACATGGTGTAAATATAGCCAAACATAACAGCAGGGTAGTAGTTACAGTTATAGTTGAGAAGTTAAGCTGTTTATTGTGCATTCTGGGAAAAAAACTAAATGAAAAGGAATCATTGTTTCATTTGGAGGAAAGTTTCTCCAGCTTAAAGAGGATACAGACAGTGTCAAATAAGGATAAACCAGCCTATAATTAAGAAGTATTATGATTTGATTTTATTCAGTTTTACTATCATCATGTATTGTTATAAAGTATTTTGTAAGAGTGGTCTTTTTTCAATTGGGTGAATGATCAGACTTTTGTAATAAAACTCATTTCGAAACAAATTGAATCTACGTGAAAACCAGTCTGTCAACATCTCATTGAGAATGTCTCTGTTTCAACATCTTTTTAAAACAAAGAAAAACAGAGAGATCAATCTTGCAGAAATTGATGATTGCAAAACGGCTGCACTCAAAATCCTCAGTATCCCCTGGAACACGTCCTCCTCTTGCCTGACTTATTGCTGTGTGAGAAAACTCCATATGTTTATCATTATAAGACCAGAGGGGGGGCTTTCACCAACATTATGGGTGCAACTTTAATCCAAGGCACATACCTTTATGAATAAAAGCCCCAGAACAACAGATCCCAAACAGCTGGCATAGCAGCATCTACAGCTATTGCACTATGGGAATCCTCACACATGGAAAAACAACTGAAGCCTGAATTACAACAACATGAATGTAATTAAGTGGGTATTTATTTGCATATCTGGACCACAACAACAACAACAAAAAAAAAAACACTCAGAGATGAATACAAATACTCAAACAGTATCTTGCCACAAATTACAAATGCTTGTTCATCAAATGTTTCTGAATAAAATACAAAATGCTGGTATGGAAAATGTATTTTATTAAAATACAAGTAATTTGAAATGTAAAAACACAGAAACACATTCTATACAAATTTATATTATGATGTATTTAAAATGCCCAAAAACAAGCTCTTAAAATATTTTCTTGAAATTACATCTTATGTTCTCTACTCATGAGTATTTAAATACTTATTTTAAATATAGTTAGTTGAAATACAGCCCATCTCTGTATCCACTTTTGTTTTTACCCATTACGGTTACGTTATGTGTACCTAAGCAGTAATCAGTTGAGATATACAAATGAGGTCATTCATTTGTCTTCTCTAATTTATCGTGTCTCGCTTTACTATAAGTTCCACGCCAAGCTGCCAAAATGATGACAGTCGTCTCAGGTGGAGATTAATTTACTGTTACATGACAATGCTGACACATTCTAGCAAAGGCATTCGAGTGCAAGTCACATGCTTTTCACTGTTCACACTGATTATAAAACATCACATGTGAGTTTCCTCTGAGGGGAGAAATTGGGAGATGCAGTGCGAGTGCCCTCTCTGCCGTGCCTGAGTGTTTGCCATTGATCTTGCCACTCTGTATTTTGTGGGGATGGATGGTCGGGAAGGAGGTGAGTGGCGGAGGAGGGGGTTCTGCTTGGGCCCCAAGTACAAAAACCAAAACAAAAAGAGAGCCCCAATCACCAGCTTGGGGTGCAAAGTGCAGCTGCCCTGCTAATGAGATTTTAAAATGGGCCATAATGCCCCCTTAAACGGCCCCTACATGGAGAATTATATGCTTCATGTGTTGATTTATTCAAAGGGGGGAGGGGGTTCGGCATATGCATGTGTGCATCTGTGTGTTTGTGTGTGTCTGTTATTAGACAACAATAGCCTGCAGCTAGGTCGACTGTCAGTAAGCTGCATGCTCATAGGACAACTGTCCTTCACCTTGCCAACTGGACAGACTGCACAGTATGCACAATGAAAAAAACATAATTTCATATAATTTAGCCTGATCTGAGTCACTGAATATATGCAAGAATAGTTGCTATTGACTTTGGTATCCAATATTTAGAAAATAGTAAAGAGGTGTATCCAGAGGATGAATTATTCTGTTTGCAGAGATGGGCAGTATTTCAGTTAAATGTATTTAAAATATGTATTTAATTTTGAGGATTTTGTCATTTGCATTTAGCAGGTCAGAAAAAATAAGATGTAATTTGTAACAAAATATTTTAAGAGCTTGTTTGTATTTGAAATGCTTATACCTACTACAAGGAGTTCTAAACTGGCTAGGAAACAATATCAGTTTATTACTGATGCCTCTATATGACCTTCATTTAAGTTAAAGAGTCTGCAAGAAAACTGGCTGTTTCTGTAAAGTTGCCTGTCACCCTGTTGAAATCAGATGAAATGAGCCTGCTTTTACATTTTTACAGGCAAAGTCACAGTGAGTGGTACGTTTACAAGTTATAGGGCAGAAGGTGAAGATTTTTATTTTGATGATTTTATTTCTGATGTTACAGTGGTGGAAACACCAGGGGGCCTCCAGAATTAACAAAATACGAACATTCCTAATAACAATTACTTAATATGTCATTTTATTCTCAAATAATACAAATTTTTTAAACTGTTTAAAAAACTGATAGCAATTAGCCTAATCACTGGCTACATGTAAATGAATCATGTGATATGTTCTATCTGGCCCACTTTGTATTTCATTTGTGTTCCTCTTGACCCGTTTCTGTCAGCCAGTGGTCACTATGACTGACAGAAATCACCCAGCATGCACCTCTGAATTCACAGCCTCCCACCTCCAAGACTAGCTACTTCAAATATGTGAATGCAATATGTAAGACAGTGGACTCAGCAGCCTCCCAGTGAACATGGCTGGACCGGGACAGGGCACAGCCTCCAAGATTGACAGAGGCCAGTTTAATGACAGGGAATAGCGTGCTGAGGTGATTCACAGCAGCTCCAACCAGAAGTCCGGCGATGACAAAGACATTGTTGGTACAGGCGTGGAGGGACACAAAGAGGGAGAAGAGCTGGAGGGTGGTCAGATATCAGTCAGCAACCACCTCTCGAGGTCTGAACAGGGATATGGCGGGGTCAGCCATGCAGGGTGTCAGGAGCCAAACCCAGCAAGAGATGCACTTCAGTTTTGTCAGAGTGATGGTAGACTGGACGCTACAGTGACTTCTGCATCTTGAGGTAAAGAGTGATATCTTGAGACTACCTGGCTAGGACTAGCTGGTTAGCATGATACCTTCAGGAGATATCTCTGCAACACAAACACTGACATGATAAAAATGAACAATATGAGAGTTCCGCAAAAGTGAAGTCAAGCATCTCAGCCACCCCCTGATGGCTGGCTGCAGTACAGTCATAAATCCTGCCACCCCAGTGTTAATAGATAGGACACTGGCCAAACTGAAACAACAAAATACCCGTCAAATAATTTTTTCCAAAGATGGTTTCTGTCATTTTCAGTAATTCTTATCATGGTGATGTTTGTTTAAATGTTCACGCCGTGATTGACAGCTAATCTCTGCTCATGACTGATTGGGCAGGGTGTATGGGCGGGAACTTGAAAGTGCATCTCCAACATAGACTGCACAGACTCTGGCTCCAAATTATGTCACCAGCGGAGAAGTGGATTGATAATTTTAGACACTTTTTCAATGTTTTATACTAAAATTATTATATATTGCTCCTTTATGGTCAAACCCACATTGAGGTTACTAAATGCCTAAAAAAGCATGATTATCAGTTCTTATAGAATTTTCTTTATATTTTAAAATTAAAAATGACTTGTATTTATATTAAATACATTTCTCATTTTTAAAAATACATTTGATAAGCAAGTATTTGTCATGTTCATCTCTGTGCGTTATACACTACAATACAATAATCATGCATGCATACAACAATGCATGTAATACAAAGCATTGAATTAATATTAATCAAAACACTAAACTGAGCTAAAATCAACATGGAATGCAAACATATCACTGCTGCACTCATGCAGAACATGCATATGATTGTACTCTATTCCCTATACTAGCAGATTCCCAAACCTCACTTACTTGGTTCAGTGCTTTTGCAAGTGAGCCGCGCACAGTGCTAATTGCCGAGATAATGTTTTAATATATCGACTGCGTACTTATGGCGGAAAGAACAAATCCGAGCCAGAATAAATGGGTAAATGTTGTTTGTTCGCAGGAGGAGGCAAGAGAATGAGAGAAAGAGACCAAGCCGGAATAAAAAGACAAAAAAAAAGACATTTATCTCTTGATTGGGCTTCTTTGTTAGCATGCTGAGAGGATGTGGTTATTTGGGGGATTGAACAAGGACAGCCAGCTGAGAGAGGAGAGATTGAGCAATATTGGGAGAAAGAAAGAAAGAAAGAAAGAAAGAAAGAAAGAAAGAAAGAAAGGAAAAGGCTGGTAGTAACAGAATTTGATATGGAGAGACCTTTTTGTGCTGTACTTTGTCTGTGTGTGTTTGTGTGTGTGTGTGTGTGTGTGTGTGTGTGTATGTGTGTGTGTGTGCACATAAGTACCAGTGATAAGATCCACTTGCTCGCATTCAGAGGGGCGACCAGCTGTGAGGATGAGTACAAGCGAGTGCATTTGTGCATTAGTGTGTTTTTCTCTGAGTGTGTAAACGCATGCAGGGTTTGTGTATACGTGCGAGTGTGTGTGTCACACGTAGCCTGTGAATCTCAATGCGTCAGTGTGTGCATCAGACAAGAAATGACTGTATCTGGCCACTGAAATGGGACTCTGTCAGAGTGTGTGTGAGTGCGTTTGAGGGAGAGACAGAGACGGAGAGTTACGGGCCTGTCTGAAGCCATCTTTTGTATGAGCTATGTATGCTCTTTGTGGGGGGAAATTGAAAAACATTAGCATGATAAAGGCTGGCTAGGGCTGCCTCGCTGATCATGTGACACATTACTGAAAAAGCGCATAGATAGAAAATGACAGCCAGCTCATTCACACACGCAGAAACCAATGGGTGTGCCAATAATATCTGGGAGAGGCAGCATTCATGGCATTCAGTGCACAAGCGGCATCAGTTCACAATGATAAAGAAAAAAGAAGAACAACACTTGCTACTTGTCATTTTTTTTGGAAGGGGTGTTGTAAATACACAAACTACTGTACTGTGTTCTTTTCTTTGATCTCTGTGGTCTTTCTGTAATTTGTGTGTGTGTGCATGCGTGGTTTCTCTGTGTGTGTGTGTGTGTGTGTGTGTGTGTGTGTGTGTGTGTGGGAGCATGCAGGCATCTGTGGGCCTCTCTAATTAGAGAGTGTGGCTGGGCCAAGCTCTTGTTTTTAAGATCCCATTTCAAAGCCGGAGACATAGAGGGCTTATTTTTGGGCCGGGAACGTGTTGGTTTATCCACAAACCTTACTCGCTCGACGACTGACAAAACAGGTCGACGAGGAGTGATTTGTACGCTATGATCGCGTCGTTAATGGTTGGATTCAGACAAAGGCCATGCACTCATGTGTCGCTGTGTGACTCTCTAAATGCTGACAGTAACTGATTTGGTGTGACAGTTGTGTGAGGCTTTATTTAATGAAGTGATGATTTAGGGGGAGGTTAAAAAAAAAAAAAAAAAAGGTTTACAAACTGGGAGCAACATCACCCCCTTGTGGAATGAGCGTAAACTGCAAAGACAGCTTATTAATGCCATCATGCATTCATAAATTAGGCCTGTTTCAAAATCAGGTCAACTAAGATGAGATTTGAGCAGTAATTTGATGCAGCCTCCATATTACTGCGTTGGGGGTGTGTGTTTCTTTGTGTTGATGCTTCAGTATAATTGCCCATCCATGCTCTGTATGTGTGTAAATGTACATGTACAGCCAACATACCTACAGCACTGCCTCTTTGTTTCACTTGACATCAAAGCCAGCTTTTCATGTTGGTGCTCATCCTAGTTTAGTAGCACAAAAGGATAATTACATCAGATGGCTGTGCATTCATAAAGGAAAAACCTGCAAAGCCAATAGCCTCATCTTCGCTCTTTATACAACAAATAAGAGTGTGGGTGTTACTACAACAACCCATAATTTACATGTATTTTCTGACAGTGACACACCCTGATTTGGTGCAATTATACACAATGACCTGCACATCAGCATCATTGTGGCACAATGCCTGGAAATGTCTTTCATAATCATATCATTGTGCTTTTAATTGTTTTATAATGGCTAATAAAACCTGTTGAAGTGTTCATGAGCAAGACAATAAACCTCTGTTGACTCACTGCAAGGTAAAGCATTTATGGGTTCTAAAAGGAGATGAAAATGTAGAATCTTTGAGGTCAGTTTATTCTGTTTTCAATGGAGAATATCCTCTCAGAGGCAGTGTGCAAAAGATGAAAGAGGTCCTATGGCCTCTGACTGTAAGGGCGTTTCCTTTGGTCTGCATGGTGAATGGTATTAAAGAGGAAGATGCTGTCCTCTAGTGACAAATTTCATCATAGCAGCTTCTACCTCTCAGAGTCCAAGGTCTTCGGTCCACTGGGAATAAATCCAATTTTGGAAAATATTGCAGCCTGACAAGAATCAGTCAGAGACTGTTTTGCAAGCAAAGGTCTTAGGATGACTAATAATGTTTATACTTCCTTTCTAGATAGATATCAGAGGAGTCATCACCTTAACTTTTATTAGTTTTATTACCTAATATGAAAACACCCCTCTGCATCTGACAGCAGAACAAGCTTGGGATAGTTGTGAAATTTAAAGAGCAATGAAAAAAGTCTTTTTATGATACATTTGGGAAATTTGAGAGGTCAAGGAACTTAGTTAATTACAAGGCAAAGACAGGAAAGGATGGGAAAAAGAGAGGGATGAATTTTAGATGTTAACCACTGTGTGAAAAGGTACATTTTTTTTTCTTTGGAAATTGATACATTTGTGCTCAAAGTTTGTGTCTGGAGTGTTTGATTTTGAATTGTTTAATCTTGTGATATTTTCTTTATGTTATTTTAAACTATAGCCTAAATAAAAGTACAAAAGTGTTAGCATCAAATTTACTGACCAAAATAAGTACCAAATGTAGTAAAAAGTGCCCATGATGCAGAATGGTCCATCTAAGAATAACACATATAATACTATCATAATAATAATATGATGTGGTCATCACTTTAATGTTGTTTATGCAGCAGGTGGAGCCATTTCATATACTGTTATTTCCTCTCTTACTATAAATATATGTAACTAGTAACTGATGTTTTAAATAATCATAGTGGATTAAAAAATATAATATTTGCTGCTGAAGTCAAGTTAAGTACAATTACCTCAGAATTGTACTTATGTACAGCACTTCAGTAAATGTAGCAGTCCACCACTGCAATTTCTATGTTACAAATAGTATGGAAAATACACATTTTATTATTAAAATCCATCATTTGATTTACTTCAGAGCAACAAGAACTATTTGCTGGCAAAATGAATTCATAGCCCTTTTGAAATATCAAGAAAAACGAGGATATTAAGATAACACAGCTTTTTGACAACAGTGAAAGGCCTCTGGGCAAATATTCACACAGAAAAAGAAAACAAGAAGCTTAAGCAGTTGTTTTGGAGGGAAAATATCAAAGCTGTTGCCTTATTTTCTTGGCTTGTTTTTATGTTATTTTTCAGTACACTTGGCAGTGCCTAGTGCCAGTGGTACAATCTTTTAGTAACATTTACATTAACGCTGAAAAATGAGCAAAATAATAAACTATTAAATTTGTAAAGAAGTGGAGTTTAAATTAAATGCTTAAATTTTGCAACAAATCTGTGTAATAAATATTATAATTCAATAATAAAATCTATAATTCTAATGTAATAAAAAAGTCAAATAGTGGACCTAATGTGTTTTGTAGTACTTCCATGGACCTGAGAACAAAATTATACTGCAAAGCCTGAACTCTCTGTGTTTGTCATATATCAAACAATGAACTTCACGCAGTGACAATAAATTTGAATAATATCCTCAGATAGTGATACCTCTATGAATACTGCTGCTTACATTCATTCAAAGTGAAATTTCTCTGTAAAGATTTATTTTCTTAAACACCAACAAGAGACAAGAGGAAACGACAAGGGAAAGGGAAATATTTGTCCTTTTTTTTCTTCAGCTTGAAAAGTTACGCTTGAGAATCAATATTGGATATTAAGTTTACACTGAGCAACATTTAAGTTACTCATCATCACAAAATCACAAAATGAATATAAAGTGTTAAGTTAGTAGTTTGATTCCATCAACAGTCACGTGTCTTGTCAAAGTGTCCTTGAGCAAGGCGCTGAGCTCCTTCCTGCTCCCTCACTGTAAGGAATAAGTCAGTCAGTGAAGTACCTCAAAGGTAAAATGACATAGAACAATGATCAGCTACAACAAAATAGACATACCTCACTGTAGCTGT
The DNA here is from genome assembly GCF_056507025.1 of Lutjanus erythropterus. Lineage (NCBI taxonomy): Eukaryota > Metazoa > Chordata > Actinopteri > Lutjaniformes > Lutjanidae > Lutjanus > Lutjanus erythropterus. Next base: position 22,984,348 of record NC_139323.1, on the reverse strand, counting down.
AATATCTCCTCCAGTACCCATCCTCCCACTCACCAGCCACCATCCAGCCGTTGTCTATGATAGGTGGGGGTGGGGGGGGAGACGGATGAGAGCCAGGGCGCGCCACGCCACTTCACCTTCCCTCTCCTTCAGCCTGACAGGACCTGAATTACAGTAAATGATAGCCCTCCTCGGCCACAAAGCGATTTGACCTGCCGCTGTCTCTCTCCCTGCTCCCCCACCCCCGCCACACCCTAATGGGTCCCCAATGGGTGGCCAAGCTCCCTTAGGACCCGGCTGGCAGAGCGGGACAGTCTCCCTGGAGAAAAGAGGGATGGAGGTGAGGTAAGAGGATTGAGAAGGAGGCCAAGGGATGGGTGGCAGAGAGTAGGAGGGTTGGCGCTGTTTGCAGTAAGCATACAGATATCAGCTGCAGCAAAGAACCACAAAAATAGTCGAGGTATTTTCAGGACAACAGGCTGATTTAGGAGATATTGTAAAAATTTTACCTACACAACACAGAAAACAACAAAAGACATGTTCAAAAATGCAATAAAAGTAAAACATACTTTAATAAATATACTTTATACAGTATACTTAATACTTATAATAAACACTGGAAAAAGTTCTGAACATCTATATTACAGAAGATGTAATACTTAAAATAGTAAAATAGTAAAAAAATAGTGAGTTATAATAGATGAAAAAGAGGATGAGATGAGCAGCTGCTGACGTTTTATGAGTCCCTTGATATTTTTTTTCAAATCACACCTTCATTCATGTTTTTTTATCACCTCCTGACCTGTCCTTTTTATTGCTGCAAATCTACATTTAATCACAGTGCAAATAAAAGCACTAGGACTTGATGAAAGAGATGAAGAAGATGATCCAGTGAGTGGCTGACCTGCCAGCGACCCACGACTCGGGGTCAGCTGTGTCACTTTTCTCATTTGTTGTCATTTATGAATGTAGGTGTGTGTCGTGTCTCTGTGTTGGTGTGTTGGCCTGACTGATGAATACTTTTTCACCAACAGTAAAAGGTTCATCGAGCCTGGAGATAATTGGGAAATGTATGTATCAGAAATATTGTCAGCAAATTCTGTATTTAAGGCTATTTTGTTGTTCTGTCCTGTACACACAACATCTATTGCACATCTGTCCATCCTGAGAGGGGGATTCCTCCTCCCTGACTCTCCCTGGAATTTCTTCCATTATTTCCCTGTTAAAAGTTTTTTATTTGGAAGGAGATTTAAAGGACAGGGATTATCACACACCGTGCAGATTGTAAAGCCCCCTGAAGCGATTGTTATTTCTGATGGAAAAAAGGAAGATGTGATAGGTTGATAGATTAAGCACAGGATTTCCATACAGGAGGCTGGAGTCCAGATGTTGTGATTTTTTTTTTTTCCGGCTTCCAACTGAAGAATTTGGGTGTAGTTTCTTGACAAAGGTCCAGCATGATGATAGCCTATTACTGGCATATTGTACAGGATGAAAAATGGCACTGTTGCAAATCTTGGTGAAGTATGGCCTAAATGTGAACGTTAAATCAACACTGACAAAAAACACCAGTTCTGAATGTCTTTTATCCTGTGACCATAAGTTGTTTTTTAAACATTTTTTTTAATCTGAAAAGTGCTGACAGGGTGTTCTTATAGTACACTTACGTGACTTGCGGGTCTGTTAATCGGAGGAAGGTGATTTTGTCTGCTTGGAGGGTCAACCAGCTAAATCCCATTATGGCTCCATCAAGTTCTTGCTCTACATCTCCCACTGTCTGCTTGGCATCTTGCTGCATCCCAGGTTTGTTTGGTGTCATCCAGTGCTTCACAGGAACTAGCTTGGCCCTCCGTCTCCATGAAGCAGCTTCAGTAACTTAAGTTTTGTCATTTCTGGATGGCTAGCTTTGTACTTGCTCTCAAACAAGATACCCCTTCACCTTCCCTCTGCTGGCGAGTTGTCCAGTCCACTGACTGGGACACAGCCAGGAAGCTGGTTAGGTACAGCTACCTACAGTAGCTAGTCTTTTTCCCATTCCCTAACAGAGTCTCACAACCAAACTCCTGCATCACTGTGCTACCCTTTTTTCTGTTTCCCGGCTCATCCGCAGCTTGTTTCAATGCATCCTGGTTCCAGTCTTTTGCCACAGCCCTGTTGCCTAGCATGTAAAAGCCCAGGATTTGCCCTGTCCCACAGGGTCTATATGCCACCCAGTCAGTCAAGCTTTCAGCACATCAGAAGGAGATCTACCTCAAGTTCCAGCAGGCAGCATTTGTGGGTTTTCAGCATGTCATTTTCTGTGGTTCAAGTCAACACAGTGCCCCTGAGCCTCTACTTCCTCTGGTACTCCTGCAGTCAACCAGACAGCCATGCATGCTTTTATCCAGTCTACCAATCACCCTGTCTCCAGTTGTTTTACCGTGGTAGCCAGAATGTCCAGACAAGCTGGATGGGTCAAGAAAATATCAGACTTTAACATGAAAGACTGCTATTCATTCCCCTTGCAAACTGACAGTCAACTTAACCCAAGTAATTCTTGTACCTCAGCATGACCAAACCATGTGTTGTATAGCCAGATCTATCTCTGCAGCACTTAGTGCTGGAAAAAGCTTGTTTGTATTTCCCAAAACCAATCATAATTGTCTTGGGTGGCACGTCCAGGTTACAGTGGCGGTGGTCCTGCAAAATAGCGTCTGGGAGACAACTTGCTTTGGTGGAACGTTTGGACGTTGGCCAGTGAGCCCTGGCATTAAAATCTAATTCACTGCAAAAGAAAAGGTAACAGCTGTTCGCTTGTGTTCAGTGTGTAGGGCACAAGCTCATAGAGACTTTGAAAACACAGATGGCGGATGTCGTGTTTCCATGTGAAACAAGCAATGGCAGGCTCATACCTACAGAGTACACCTGGTGGGTCAGACTAAACCAAATCTGACCTCTAGAGGGCATGGACAAACAAGGGATTTTGCCATTTAATTTGCACCAATGTCACCAACTATGCCACTTCTTTACCTGATTTACATTGCTTGAATACTGTAAGTCAGTCTACAGACCGATCTGCAGCATTAGCCACCATGGGAAGTAACATGAAAGGAGCCGCATCCTCAGAAATACTACTTCAATAACACACAATCCAAAGAAAAAATGACACAAATCAGCAGTGTTCACAGAGCTGATGTGGAGCTTTCATCTCATAATCTCATGGAAATGAGGATGGTTTGAGGCAGGAGAGGAAGGATGAACTCGGTTTGTGTGTCGTCAGTTGGGATGACACATGCCCTTTGCTAATGGTCTGTTCTGCACCACTGAGTCATACATGTGATCAAATATGGAAGGACCCAGTTGACTCCCCTCTGAGAATTATATTTGGGGAAGTGTCCCTTTTGTTGGCTGCGGGATCCAGAGAAATGTGGAGGAGACTCCACTGTGAAATTTCAAGGGGCGATAAGTTCTCTACAGTAAAGGTCATGCTGTGAGAAGAGGAATGTTTTAAAATGGGAGAATTATGGCCTTTTGCATCAAAGGATTAGTTTTATTTGAAAGGTCATCTTGTCCTTTCAATCTGCAGATATATTTCCCTTCAGATATTTAAACCCTAACACCACTCTGATGTAGAAATAAACAGGGATATGTCAATACTTTTAACATGTAATTATTTTAATTGGTTTGAAGGTCACCCTGTGCCTCATTTTAATGCAATCAGTCACTACAAAGTTTTAGCTTAATGCATAAATTTGGTGCATTTACCATAGTTAACCATATCATTGTTCCTTTGGTGTTATAGACTTTTTGGAGGCATTTCACAATTAGATTTAAAGGACAAAGAGTTTTGAAGGCTTACATTTGTAGTAACTAAAAGAATATTTGTTGATAAATGTAAAAGTGTAATGTCATCATTTTGAACAGAGCAATGACTTGTATGAATAAAACTGAGACTATGAAACATAAAGTAGAAGTGAGACAATCTTTTAAGAAACTTTATAGACTATATTGTTCAAAAATGGATAAATAATTTTCACTTTGGCCGGAAACTGAATACGTTAAGATTATGTTGTGGTAAAATGTTAAGATTATGTCATATCATTGACATATACTGTATGAGATCAAGGTTTTTACATGATTTCATACTAACCTAATATAGTGTGGAGTGCTACGAAACAAAATCATTAAAAATAAATAAATAAATAAAACATCACTGCACTGTATGAAATGCACATGCATGTATGAATTTAATTTCTGCCTGAAATAAAAACTGCATCCCTAAAATACTGATTAAAATTCTAAAGAAATACTTAAATTGTTACAGTTTAACTTCTGGCCTCAGTCAAATTAAAATAAAAGGCTTCTTTGAGAGGACGACATGTCTTTTGCCTTGAGCATCTGTGCATGTGTGTGTCCATGTGTGTTATTTTCAGCAGGAACCACCTTGAACAAAAATGTCCAGTGTACATTAGGCGGTGTGTGTGGTCTGTCTGTCATTAGATGGCAGTATTGTGTTGGTAAAGGACAGGCAGGTTATCAGTCTCCCTCACATCAGTTTCAGTCTGTCTGTACTGTAAATGTCGTATATTTCCGCTGTGTGTTTCGCATGTTTCATGAATTACAAAAACATCCACTCATTTAAATTGCTTCAGAATCACCAAAGCAATAGAAATTATTTCCTCTTAACTTCCTGTACTTTCATATTCTGTGCAAATCTAATAATCTGACCATTAATTGCCATAAAACCTAAAAAAAAAAAAAAGTCTTTTAATGTGTCTCAGCAGTAATAAAGTGGGGTAGGGTTTTTTTTTGTTTTTTGTTGGTTTCTATTCAGAATTTCAAGGCTAATGAGATGAATTACAAATTTCAGTCACAGTTATGAAATTAATGAACTCTCCTTTGTAGACCTCTCAGATTTTATATTAAAAATGTGTCTCTGATGATAATAAACAGTTGCAGCTTGTCTCTTCAGTCATGACACATCAGTTGTTTCAAATCACCTCCTTGTCAGCCTTCTATTCTGATTTAAAACAGTTTGCCGTCCTGCTCAGCCATATTTAAAGCAGTCTAAATTGCAGGAATGCCATTGTTACTATACATAGGTCAGTTTAACTCTCAGCCCATAATGAGTCTGTTAACACATACTTTACTGTGCTGAGATGTTTATCAGGTAGCAGGGACTAAAATGTAAATTTGACAGATTATGTGTTTACTTTTGGTTGTATGTGGGCTTTCTGCTGGAGTGGTTTGGTCGCCTATAATGCAGCCATTTTTACTGTAAAAAAAAAAAAACGTTTTATTTTACAACCACGTCTTTTTTCCCTAGACTTTTTAAATTGTACTTTATTCCTCCTTATGTTACGTTTTCTTTACATCAAAGCATTTGATTGTGAGCTGATACATGCCGTGTTTCTGCACATACCACGAGTCACTTGTGAATCAAACAGTGTTTCTAGTTCGGACACACATTTTAAGTTGGATTTTTTGTTGATTAAATTTGTTTCTGTCAGCATTCATGGTGTCAATGACCTCTAATATAATCCTAATTACCCACTTTGCTTTAGTATGTATTCTTTTATATATTTTTCCATGCCATCAGTCTGTTTTTGTCTGTGCTTATGTGCTTTTGTATGTGATCTTTTTTTGTTTGTCAGATGAATATAAGCATGTATAGCCATGGTATATTTACCCAATGCACTTACAGTCAGTGCTCATGTTATTTAATGTTCATTGTCCCCTCTAAGATAAAATAAACCTAAACACTTCATGTTGTATTTGTTCCAGTGTTCTGGTGAAACTTTTTTAGATTTACACTGACACCACTATCGGAGGAATAAGCAAGTTTGTCCATAGATTCAGGTAGACTTCTCTCTGAACATGGTTGTAATCACTGACCCGTGTGGTGCCGCTGCTCTCTAGATGTGTAGAACAGGTGTTTTACTGGACTCTTCCTTATTTTTACTGGTGACAGGGGAGACACAGGGCCTGGAAACCAGTGAGTGAAGTCCCCAAAGCCCACAGAGCCTGGGAGTGGACCTGAAGTCATATATCTGCCCCGGTTCACATAGGCACCATGCTGTGTGTGTGTGTGTGTGTGTGTGCGTGTGTGTGTGTGTGTGTATGCGTGTGTGAGAGAGAGGCTGCTGTCTACATGCATTCACATTATCTGTCTCTGTCTGTTTCTCACGCTTGTAATGTATGTGAGTGTGGGTTATACTCATGTATTTTGTGTTTGAGTTTGTCTCGTGGATGGTGATAAAAGGTTTAGCCTTTTTTTTAACCAGTTAAGAACAGTCTTATTCCAAATTAAACCACTGTGATGTCAGCTTATCCAGCTCATGTGATAATCAATTGTGATTCCTTCTTGAAAATTTTTTTTTTTTTTAAAGTTTGTTTGTTTTCATGTAGACAAGTTAGGTCTTTTAAAATGCTTAAAATAATATTTGATGCAAATTATAAATTAAATTCAATGATATTCTTATATCGGTCCTGTTGACTACTTTTTCCCAGGCCAACCACTCTGTAATTAAATCCATACAGTGTCTTTACAATCAGGCCTTGAAACGATCTTGGACGAAAACAGAAAGGTAGAATCAATTTGTGTAAATTCATGATTTTAAGCTATAAACTTACACTTTATTGATTTCCTTTGTATAAAGCTTGTGTTTAAAGGTAAAATTACTGGGTGTTTCTCTGAGCTTTTTGTAAAGACATCAGAAAGACAGCTGATTGTTGAATCTCATTCTCAGGATGTCAAATACCATGTTTGGGGTTTGGTAAAGCGTCCCTAGCACAGCAAAATAATGAGAAAATAAGAAAAGACAGGCAGAAGGCAGGGTCTTTGCAGACACCATCACACATTTCTAGTGGGTCATAAGTAATTATTTACAGGGATTATGTTTGTATGAGTCTACATTTTTGTAGGAAGATGTTGCATATCATGCTCAAATCACATCATTACTGCATTTTGAGTAAATATAAGATTTTCAGTTCTGCAAACCTGAATGATTTCCATTGTGTAAAGCTTTTATTTTCATATTTAAATCAACTTGTTGAGCCTCTCTGTAAATATATGGAGAAAATACAGACCTGTAGCTGATCCAGCAGAGCAGCTTCAAGCTGCAACTGTAAAATTTCATTCTGTTAAACGTTGTTTGCTTAGGCATCTTTTTCTGTGAAAAGAGCAAAGTCCTGCCTGATCACTTGAAATTTGCTGCAAACTTCACCACTTTCAGAGAGACACTGAATCCTGGTTAACTCAGGATCAAACCCGTATTCATGTTTACATTTTAAATGTTGTCTTTAAATGTGTTTTATTGTATTTTGCTGCAGACCGTTTTTACTTGGCTTTATGATATCTTGTTATACTCAGTTTACCTTCATTTTACGTCACTGTTTCAATCTCTTATTTTCATTAAAGCTCCTCTAGGTACGGGTGTTGCAGATCTGTTATGAACACTCTAACACTTGCATTTGATAGCTGTCTTCAGTTTGTCTATGTATACTATATCTGTCCTCATCAAATAAACCCTAAATAAATAAATAATATGATGCCTTTCAATAGAACTGAACTAATGAAAGAACAGGTGGTTCTTACGTGCTCCAGTTAAAACAATAGACTGTGCAGCAAAGCATCATTCAAAACAACTGAACTAGATCCAGTTGGTGGATTAAATGATTCTGACTGGACAATTACACCCAATTAAATCTTCATTTTGCTGTCAGGCTACACATTTTTTCTGTCAATTTTTCATGTTTCGCTAAGCTCGGGTGCACCGATGGATTAATTCCTCACTTAAATCAATCGTATCAGACAAAAAGTATCCTCGAGGCCACAATGAATGTTGAATGAATGTTGTATGAACATGTGTCAGTATTGAGTGAATGCATCATCTTTTAATATTTCAAAATGTACAACAGTGTACAACAGCATACAGCAACACTTTCATTTAATAATTATTTCACCACATTAGAAGTACGTCATAACTTTTCTTTGTTATTGTAATTTATGCAGCTGAGTACAATTATTACTTATGAATGTTACTTATGAGTGTTTGTGTTTGAAAAAAATATAAAAATCTAGTTACATTTAATGCTACCATTTCACTTCATCTAATCAATTGATATTTCATGTTGGGCTAAAAGGTTTAGGTATTTTAAGAAAATTTAAAGCCAGCTACTTCACCATACTTTTATGCATTAATAATACCCAGATAAGGTTATGAAGGGGATTCCTGTCAAAATGGGAAAAGTAGCAGAAAAAGGAAAAAATTAAAGAAAGAAAGAAAGAAAGAAAGAGGAAAATATGCAGGAAAGGTTAATATTTGACATTGGTCGTGGGAACGGGTTTCTGCAAACATTTGGGATGTTTTACAGCTGGATTTTATTCTCATTTCCAACTAAATTAAAGGTTGTCACTCGTTGGTTTTGGTGTGACTTTCTAAAATGTGAAACTGAAGCTCAAAATTTGAAGGATGTGTTTTTATTGAAGCAATAATTAAATTGATCTGAAAATATGTGTGTGGTTTCAAAGATGCCCAGTTTTCTTCTACAATACTGAACGGTTTAGGCCAGAACTGTATATGATACAGACCATGCAAATTATTATGTTAATACTACTGTCAGAGCGCACGCGCGTGTGTGTGTGTGTGTGTGTGTGTGTGTGTGAATGCAGACATCTGTGCATCTGCCCGTATTTGTGTGTATGTGGCTTTTGTGTTTATATTCTGTTTGCATAATAACATCTGTTTGTATGTGGGTGCGTTGGACAAATGTGTTGGACATGTGTAATGTGCGTGTGGATGTATTCTAAGCAATGGATGCAGAACAGTTTGAAAAAATAAAAAACATTTCCAGTCCTACACACTAAATGTGTCACATGTCACGGCTAACCATGATTTGGTTACACCCATTTAAACCACTGAATATTCCAAAATGATTTTTTGGGAATGTAAATAAACCACAATATGAATGAATGGCAATTTGAAAATATTTTTTTGTGTGTTTGTTTGTTTTTCGATTGTTCTGTTTATGTGTTTTGTTTTAATCAAGCTAATATACTGTGTTTAAACACACTAGATTGATTGAGACATTAAAAACATACGGTATCAAACCTATGGCCCACGGGCCAGAACTGGCCCACCAAAAGGGTTCAATCCACACATACAACACACAAAAATTGTCGCTTAGTTTTCTAAAGACATTTTTGTTTTGTAAATGGATGATTCATTTGTGAACAATTTAAGAATGTACTTGTACTTCTTTACATAAAAAAAAAAAAAGTTTTGTTATTTATATGTTGATTTACAATGGTTTCACAAGGTCCAGCCCACTTGAGATCAAAATGGGCAGCATGTGGCCCATGAACTAAAATGAGTTTGACACCCCTGATCTAAATGATCCTGTGCACATTTAGACCCTGTCCTCACAAATAGATTGTGCCCTATAACCCCATTCTTATCGCTCTATATTTTCACTTAACCACAATAAAAACTGTCCTCACCAGCAAATTGGTAGCACTGGTCCTTTAACACAAAATAACTTGTGTTTACTTTTAGTGACAGACAAATAAAGTACTGTGACGTTCTTACAGCGCTGCAAAAAGTAACGCTGTGGATGTTGAGATGGTGAGTGTTTGTAAAAAACATTTAATGTCAACACCAGGGAGCAGGAATCGTATCTCACCTCCTTACCAACATTCGTGTTTTCTCTTCAGCATACTGCAGTTTTTCCTTAACCAAGTAGTTTTAGTTGTCTAAACTTAACCATAATTTAACCGTAGTGCTGGCAGATCAAAACGATCATGAGTCATTTTGGAAGGCTGTGGCAAAAACTCTTTTGGGTACGAGAACGTATTCCAAACATAGGTTTGAACAGATCGTTTTCTATGAAAAAGAGAACAAAGATAAAGTTTGGTTTGATTTTAACTTTTAAATGTGTGCAATGAGCAGACAAAGGCAGGCAGATTGTGTAATGTGTTGTCTATTATTAGACTACTTTCCTGTGTGGATTGGGGAACACTCCAACTGCGTGTGTGTGTCTCACATACAGTTGTTCATGGGCTCAGTGATTTCCTTTTCAGTTATGCGGACATGAACACATGGTGTGAATGAGTTCATCAAACGCTACATCCGTGCTCACACACACACGCCCACACATGAGAATGTGTAATGTTACATACAAACTGAGAAATGCACAAATGCAAATGTATCATCACACTGATTCACAGTTAAACACATGTTACTGTAACACGTAGACACACACACACACACGCTCACAGATGCACAGTCTCACACACACATACATTACACATGCTTCCTTTAAAGTGTCTTTAAAGCTCCCTGTCTAGCCTGCTGAGCTGTTACAAGGCCACACTCACACATACTATATTCCTCCCAGCATCACTGAAACATCTATATTATAAACTGGAGGTTGGAATTACTCTGAGTTTAATTAGTCCAGATTGCGGATTTCCTTCTGAAACAAATAGACACTTATGTCTTAATCCATAATGGAAAAACAGGGAATGAAGCTCTTACTCATTATGTGAAGAGAAGTTTCCATTTACATTTTGGATTGATTAACCTGAATCAAACTAAAACCTGGTTTTGACCTGTGATGGAAAGAAGAAACCTGTTTGTGAATGTGAGTATTTCTCATAACCAAAGGGTCTGACATATATAAACAAAATCTTAATTTTTGTGTGTTTTTCCACCGATCAGAATTGTAAATACAGACTATTTTGTTATGTGTACTTATAAATGAAACAAGCATCCACTCTAACATATTCAGAAAAACTCAATAACAGATTGAAAATGTTCTATAATTCGCCCCTGTAGTAAAAGAGTTGCTTACCAGGTGCAGACTGCTAAACATATTTGCATCAAATCAAACTACTGGTTAGTGGTAAAAAGTGTTGGGGGATAGTTACGATTATCTCAAGTTGTATGAGGTGCTTAATAATAGTTTGTAGGCTTGATCCAGACCTTTAATATCCTCATTCTGGCTCTTTGATCATTTATAAATAAACAGTATTGTGTTCAGTAAAACAAGATACAATCTAATCTGAGATTACAAAGGTGTATTGTTTTTCCTGGACTTTTTTACTTAATGTTTCTTTTACAATTATAAAAAAAAATAATAAAAAAGGAAAGCATAAGAAGGTACATTGTATGTCTGGGTGAGACATAGGAAATGTAAACATCTGACCATCTTGCACTGTAGTTTTTTCAAATCTGGCCCTTCTAAAATAGGCATGACCTATACTATACCTATATTACCTGTCAACATGACCCTAGTTTGGAGAAGCGGAGGGTTGTACCCATACACCATTACAAGCTAAATTTCGCTCTCACTTGCTCAACCAGACTCCATTGGTGAAATTGGTCATTTTACCTGACAGAGCATGCCAGTTGCTAGCGATATGTTTGTCTGTGTTATTTTTTTTTAATTCTGTGTTTTAATGTGTTAGTTCAGATTCACCAAAGTCACACAATAACATGATAACCTAACAGATCAAGACAGCAGTAGTCCAGAAATTCCTGTGCTCTGCAAAAAGAGTGATATTTGGCTTATTTAACCACAGTTTCCATATGAAAAAGCTGTCTCATGGAATGTAAAGCTGTGAGAAAATTCTAAACTTAACATACACTTAAACTTTTATTGTTGTTTTTTTTAGAGGGACCTTTTTTAAGTGGCTAAAATATGTTTTTACATTGCTTGGCTTCCGTGGTGGTACTCCTCTCTGCTTCTCCAAACTGGGGGTGTGTCAGCCACTATCTACTGTAGGTAATACACTGACTGTGTAAAAGTACCTCATACAACCCCACTTCAAATAATTTGAACTATCCCTTTAGGTTTGCAGATGGGAAAATATCTTCAGTTTCCTGTCTGGTAGCCTTTTGAGTTAATTAAGGCATTGTTAGAAACACACCGTAACTGATGTTTTAACGCTCTGATTTTAAAGTTATTTTTTCTGTGTTTCACTGTGGGATGAAAATGTAGCTTATGTGTTCATTTGCAAACAAATAGGTCGATCTACACACATGTGCCTCCCTAACACCCCCTCTTTCCTCATCCCGCGTGTTGTTTTAATGAGATATAGGATATGCACGGTACACATCCAAGTTGAAAGAATCAGTCACTGGTGGCAACAGTGCTGATCCATCAAGGATAGCACCTTTTACCCTGAAAATTCTGCCAACTCAGGAGGGCAATTAACACCTCGGCAGCCCGGGTCAGAAATGAGCTGAAGATGTCTCCCCTGTGGACGCCGTGGTTGGCCGCAGAGCCGCAATGCTCTTTGCTGATGCGCTGGTCTGTGTATTGGTGTGTGTGTGTGTGTTAGTGAGTGTGTGTTAGTGAGGGAGAGAGAAAAGAGAAGGGAGGGTTATGTGACTGTGTATATGAGAGGAAAAGTGTGTGTGCATGTGTGTGTGCCTGTGGTCCTGTGTGTGTCTGTATGCAGCGCTGACAGGCGGTGAGAGGTGTGCAGGTAAGGTGCTCCACAGGGTAATTATGCACAACCTCCGGAGAGTTCACACTGGGGCATTGTGGGTATTTTTGTTTGTTTTAGCCATTTCCTTTTCCTTTCTTTTTTTCCACATCATTCACATGAATGAAATATCAAATGTACCTCAGTGGCCCTCGCTAGGTTGAAAAGAGCATTCATCTGCATATTAGGATTGATGCTAGTGGGAAATGTGATCATGTCTCTCGACTCCAGACACGCGTTTCTGAAATTAATATGCGCTCGATAGGCTCAGAGAAGAGGTTTCATGAATATTCATCAGGCTTAATGTGGATGTCTGCAACCGATATCACTGTCGATTAGAATAAAACATTCTTAATGTTCTTAATTGGCCGGAGTCCCATGACTGCATTAGGTTTTCATCTTATAAACATTCAACGTGTCCAATCCAAATCCTACAGCCTAACCTCTGAATACTAAATCGTCTGACCTTTGATCAAGGCAATTAACCCGCTCTATCAATTATCAAATGAAGCATAACATGGCAGATTGACGTCTACTCACAGAGTAAAGAGTCCATCTTGACCAGTCTGACTCAATTTCCTTCTCAGGGGCCGAAGTACACTATGCAAAACAAAAACTAGGTATCCGACTGTTAGCACTATATTAGGAAGTTATTACTTTATTTTTAGACAGACGCTTTTTGCACACAGGTTTGAATAGCCAATGTGGCTTCATGAACAGCACATTAAACAGTACTAAACAGCCACAATGGCTACTAACACCCTCATGTCAGGTACAACTCATGGTCTTTCCTGAGACCTAACCAAGTAGTTGTGTTGCCTGAACCTAACCTAACTATGACTGAAAACTGAAAATAATAATAATTGCTATGCCCAGCCTTAGACCTGTGATGAATGTTTAATTGGACCATTAATCAGGATCATCACCATCTTGCCCTACATGTGAAAACAGTTTACATCTCTGTATCAGATCAGGAAAACCTGCAGTCACATCAGCAATATTTAACCTGGACACCTGCTCCAACTTAAATTAGCTTGAAATCTGACCACTTAACCGCAGCTACCAGCGCCGCACACCCCTCTTGTTCGTCTAGGCCCTCATAAATGAGACCGGGAATGTGTGGAGAGCGCTGTGGGCTGGGGGGTTCACACGGCGGCTGCTGGGGTCGCCATCCGTCACGGCTCCTTTGCAGACCAAAGCAAGTGGAGTCACACTGGAGGACCGGGAAACCCGAGCCTCAGTTAGACAAACACATGCTACTTCCAAAATAACAATGTGCTTCTGTGACAGTGAGCAGACATAAGGAATCATGACACTGAAGTGTGCAGTGGAGGGATTGCATTACCAAGAGCTTATAGTCTGAACCACCAAAAAATAAAACACAGGAGGAGCAAGAGGAAGAGGACAAACACTAAAGATAATCATATGTGACAACTTCAGGATACTTGGTGGGCTGTGTGTCAGAAAATGAAAAAGGTCAGGAGGGTTTCCTTGCAACTGATACCCGTAAGTGTCCTCTACATTTTCGAGTATCTATTGTCCTCGGGTGCATCTCCAGAATGTGGTTTCAGTCCGGGACACTGCTGGGTCGCTACATGGAGGACAAGCCAGGGATTAAATATAGCAGCCAAAAAACAACAAGCATGCAGCTACTGTGGCTGCAGATACTTTTGTCTCATAGTCAGGTTTATCCGTCTGCCCTGAACTAAGTGACACGTTTTTCAAGTTGACTGTAATAATTACATTTTTCACAAATGCAGTTGCATTTTTTTTTTCAGTAATTCAAGTGTCAAAATATGAGTTGATTAAAGCAGTAACTTGAGATTTTTCTGTTCACTTAAGAAAAATTATATTTTAAGTCAGTGCCTAATTATATGGTAGATAGATACATAGATTGATACTTTATTGATACCAAGGGAAATTTAAGCATATAAATGCAAATGTTGAAGACTAATTAGAAATTCTGAGAGGATGGAAAAAAAATGAAGTGCATATTTTTTGGGGGTAAAAGAACATTTTTTCACATCTCTGATGAAGTGTATTGCTGTCACAGCAGACAAAATAGAATGGATTACTGTCACATTATAATGTGAGCAGTTTATTGTTATAACAAGATGTTTTCCACATTACAACAAGATATTTTCATGTTAATAGTAACGGTATATCGTTATAACAAGAATGGTTTCTTGAACTGTGACAATATAATGTCAAAAAGATTATTAAAAATATTTTCTATTCACAAAACTTCACAGTAGTGTTCTTCTACTATTACCATTAGGTTGTAGTAGCTGTTGTGTGACAGACACATCACAGCTTCAGTGCAGCAACAACAGCGGCTGTCTGTGCATTTGTTAAGTCACTGTGGATACAAGAAGTCAGCTAACGTGAACATGTTTCGGAGGAGGAAGTGTCCTGTCAGCTCAGAGCAGGTATCTGTCAGCAGCCTGTATCCTTTTGGGTTACAGGAGGAGGAAGCAGCCTTGACCAGGCCTTTTTGCCCCGCACCGCCACCCGGCTGCCCTGGAGGGGCGGGTAGTAAATCCACACTGGCAGCACACACACTCACACACACAGCTGGATTACAGACACATGTATCTGCACCTGCATTCACATGATGTGTTGTTCTGCTGTGTGTGTGAGGTGCTGATTGAAATATATCAACAATTTTATCACTTCAACCCTATGTTTCCCAACAGCATGGAAATTATTACAAAAAGTAATAAAAGTTAAATAATAATAATAATCAAAGAAAGTCACCCTCATTTCTGCATTGGCAATGTTGACATTGGACATGAATTGTGTATTGCAGAATAGGAGATTTTAAAGGGAGTCTGGGACTCCTTCAGAATTGAGGAAACCACTTGGATGAGTGCTGGCTTCTGACATAATGGTCAAAATGTCTTTTTTTTTTTTTCCTACGGAAGCCCTAAGAGTCAAGTGATTTAAAAAAAAATCTATTTTCCATTGCCATTGAGGGGTCTACTGCCAGGACAATCTTTCTAAATTTCTTTTTTTTTCATCTGTGAAACAGGTGGGGGAAAAAGTTTTGGCAGGTGAAAAAAAGTTTTTTGTCAGGACCATTCTTTTGTTCTAATACTCGTATTGGCCACAAGAGCACCACTACCCCATGTTCTAATTAGGCAGTTGTCAAGTTGGAAGGTTGTGATTGAAACAATTCACGCAAATTCAACTAATCTCTGTGAATTCTGCACAATCTTGCAATTTTGTCCAGTCACCTCAACACAAGGTTTGTCACTGTTATTAGCATTTATCAATGATTTGTGCATATTTGTATTTATACATTTGAATACCCTGAAATTCGAATACCCCAGGTGCACTTCAAAGTTTAGTTCAGTTTAGTTTTAGTTAAGTATTTTGTTAGAATGTTTGAAATCTTTTAATGTAAGGAACAAGTTGGAACAAGTTGTCTTTGATTTTTAATGAACTATACCACACAAAAAAAAAAAAAAAAAAAAAAAAAATCAAAACAGCAACCGAAAATATCAGCTTTTAATTTTTGCAATTTTCACTTGCTTCCACAATTTAATTGCTAAAAACACCTAAAAGCACTGCAACATGCATCACAGTTTTTAAAAACAGCTGTCGTGAAATCAGGCATTTTAGACTAAAACAAGACCCCAAAAGGCCTGTGAAGTTCTGGAGGGACTGACTAGAACTAAAAGCATTAATGTTTTCCTCAAAGTGAATTTTATTCATGTTTTTTTTTCCAAGTGAGTTTTAATTTATTCATGCACTCTAAACACAAGGTACCTTGTGTTATGTATTAGCAGGTTCTATACATTACTGTCATTTCTTTCTTTTAGCCACTGATTTTTGGTGCTGATTAACTTACTTTTCTTGCCAGAAAAACAAAAACTCCCTCAGAAAAATGATCCTGGCAGAACTTTTTTCCCAATCATTCTTAACTCATGAATACAAGACAGAAAACGATTTAGATCCAACTTAGAAAATGGAGACCCAAATTTTTTTTTCCTCACTTGTTTCTTCAGGCCTCTGTATATTCCATTTATTAAGAGAGAGAGAGAGTAAGAAATACAAAAGCAGTTGCTCCCGACCTGTAGTGGGAAAAGCCACTTATTTTGGCCAGTGAGCAAAATTGCCATAAACCTACCAATCACCACTGCTATAAAAAGTTATTGAGGAAACTCTGGTGTACATGCTGACAGGTGTATTTGTGAGAAGAACTTTTAGACCTTCACCGAGTTGATATTTTTGTAAAGTCAACTCATTTTGGATGGTTCTGACTTTTAAGGATTTAGGACAGGATTGTGACTTTAGTTCATACCTCTGATTCAAAGTTTAATTTAGATTTAGCCTAGGCTGGATAATATCCCCTCAAGTGTAATAACACAAAGGTGTCTGTGTGTATATCTGTGTGTTTACTAAGCAGCAGGGGCAGTGGAGAGCTGGCTGAGCAGCTAAACTCCTTCCTCTTCCTCCCCCTGCTCCAACACTTTCTTCCAGCTGCTCAGATTTACAGGTGCCACTGACCTTTTCATCATAGGAAGTCTCCACAACTGCCTGGGCCTCCCTCTGCCGGCTCTCATCCATCTAGCCATTGCTCCTCCTCCCCTGGCCTCAAACACCAAACCCACCCTCCTATAGCCAAAAAAATACCCTCTGCTGCAGAGCCAGGAATCTTTCTCAATGACTCCATCTTGCTGGTTAAGAAGTGGAAAGGAGAGCTGGCGCGGTCTCTGTGATCACCAGCTTGCATCTGTCTTGCATAAGCCCACGCTGTGTCTGCACTGGGAATAGAAGTTAAGGGGTAGTAGTTGTTGAGACATTTTGTGAATGTAACACCTGCTGTTTGGTGGACATTTATTTCACTATACTATACAATGGATCCATGTATTTATTTTACAAATGTATGAGCTCACATTCTAGCTTTGTCGGTGCCAACCGACATAGGTATGAATATGACTAATGAGCATTGTAGGGACCTCAGCACTTTCTTCTGCGACCACCGTAACACTTAACGCCAGATTATTTCAATATGTTGCGCTGTGTAGCTGTTAACTTGAGCAGCCAAAGCTGGATTTTTCTAATGTTTTTGCTTGTACTTGAACATTCCAGTAATAATTAGATTTAGAAAGAAGCATTTTTCATGTCTGTGTCACCAAAGTACTATAAATCAACAGAACTTTGTGTGATGTTCAGAAGAATATTGAGTGTTTTTCATTACACCACCTTTTGGAGGTGCATATACACTGTCAGTGAGTGAGACAGACTTTACAGTGTTTGCATGAGGCTCAGTCAATAAGACTTAATTTACTTGTTGACTATGTTGCTGTTCAGTTCGTCAAAACATTACACTTTGGTCCAAAGGTAACCAGATTTCAGCCCAATCTCTTTATTACATCCTGAGAAATTCCCTCAACAGAGAACTTCCATCTTTATTTGGAGTAGAAATAAACCTGTAATACCATCAAATAAGCACAAAAAAGGATGCAGATTTTTGGTTATTTTAACTTATAAATGCTCCGATGTATTAATATGACATGTCAATAACATAGTACTTTAATTATGTGTACACAAATATGTTTGGTGGAGTTTTTTTGACATGTCCAAACAGTTGGCAAAGTTGCTATTTGCAGTGATTGGCCATAAAAGGAGGAGCAAAATTGCATCCCTTCAACACTACAAATTCAATTGCCTATCTTAAGAGCTGTCATCTCAACCATTAGGGCAAATTTGTGACAGCGACAGAAACCTGTCAGCAGTAATTTTCTTCAGTATACCTAAATAAAAGCCCAAATGATTGAATGATATTATTGAATGATAATTATTGTGAGACATTAAGCACTGAGCAATATGCATCGTTCTTGTCAGTGATAATACATCCTGCAGATAAGAAGCAGTGCTGTGTTGCACTATTTGATGACATTTAAAAATCTTTAGGTACTGTTTATTTACAGCCTACAATATACCATTTATTTACAATCAACATAAAATATATTATTACTCCTACAGGAACATAAATACATTTTTATGCAGATGATATGATCTTTTTCAGCTCTAGCCATGTCTACCTTACAGTTCCTCTGACATCAAGGCAGAACTTCAAATTGGGAGTGCTGATGAGACAAAATGTGTTTTGTCCTCAAGAATGAATTATATTTCTATTCTATTTTACATCGTCCTGCCATACACATAATGGAAGTTTTTCTATTAATATAAGTTTAGGGTACTTTGGTTTGGGAGTAGTCTTATTTTAAACCTTATGAGGAACAACTCACACAGAACCTGAAGATAAAAAAAAGAAGATTTTGTATATCAGACTAATCTGAAAGTCTTTTTCTCTTAAGGGCAGGAACAAAACATTCTGCAATGGACCATCATGTCATATGTTCTTATGTGGCTCATTCTACCTTAAAACAACCTGATGCACCACTGTTTTACCTGTTTCATTACAAGACATGAATGTCATACTCACTACAAGAACAAGTAAGCTGGCCCTCACTCACAACAAGAAGAGAACTACATACTATTATTTTTGTTTATTAATGCAACCTTCTAGAGCTGCTTTTCTACATAGCTTCGCTTCTGAAATTTAAAGCTACTGTACACCAAACCAGATTCCAGGACTTGCAAACTGTTGATACAGCATGAGTAAATACTTAATTTGAAAAGACTGCCCTTCAGTACTTTGCACCACATAAATCAAATGAACTTCAAACACTGGAACCTGAAAGTCTCATCCCTTTGGATGGGGATTTAAACTTTTAGTTTTCCATTCAAAGAGATGTCTGGATTATTTCTGATGCTGTTTGTATGTTCTTGTGTGTGACTTGTTCTTTTTTTGCTGTGTGTTTTATCTCTATTGGTCTCTCTTTCAAAAAAGATCTTGACATTGATGAGACTACCTAAAAAATAAGGGTGAAAAATAAAATAGCCTTGATTATATCTTTATGAGTTGAGTATGCACTTTTTTTCTGAGAGCATGTTCATCTTGCAGTTATGAGCACCCCGAGCCCTGGGGTATATGATGTTCAAAAAGCTTTTCATTTCTCTTTTTTTTTTTAAACCAATTCCAATTGTTGCTGTAGCTGTTGTTAACCTGTACACCCCCATGCCTCATTTTTTTCTAACTTCGTAATTTTTTGGATATCATTTTTGTAATGATGCTTTTCTTGTTGATATAATGCCACCATTCGTCTTTAACTTTGTCAATAACACGCTGGTTTTACAGTATATCTGTTTTATGTGCTTATTGACTGACTTTGATAGGTCCAAAACCACAGGATCACAGAGCAAAGTTGGCTCACACTGTGCCATTCAAAGTGACCATTAACATCTCCCCACCAGATAGATTAGTGCAAATAGCCTCTTATATGCCTGAAAGCCAATTACACCTCCATTCTTGTAATAATGAACTCATGAACCCAGCTTTATTGGAAAAGGCTGAGAGATTGGAATCAATACGATTGGACTGGAGAGGCGAGGGGTGCAGTGAGCTAGATTCACTGCACAGTCTGAAAAGCTTCCCCAAACTTGAATTTATTTGGATGTCAATGGGTTCCCTACGAAATCCATCTAACTCGCCTGCTCAGTCTGGATTGCTTATTTGCAGGGAGTGATAGAAGTAGTTGAGGTAGACAAATTCAGCTGCTTAAGATGGATATTTACACATTTGTATAACAGGATGTCACGGTAATGGCAAAATAATTAATCTAAGTTACAGGTCCCGTCTTGAAATTGTGCATAATATAGCTATTAGTTTGTGTGGATTGAACCCAGGGAGATCATTCAGGGGTCCTGGGAAGAGGAGTGAGTTTGCCTGCCACAATTTCACACTTGCACACACACACGCACACAACCATTCAGGACAACGGCAAGTTAAATGGAATCCTTCCAGCTTTAAGCCCAAATGGGATCAAAGTCCATTGACCCCCTGTAGTCCATTATGGTGAATTAATTTGCCTGCATATCAAAACACTATTAAAAGACTGAGGTCAGAGTCAAGTAGGGGCCAAAATGCTATTGATTTCAGAGGTCACATACACACTCAGAGAGATGGAATTCAGTGCAAAGACATTTACTGGACGTTGCTATATTACCTCTCTATATGAACGGATCGTGGAGGAGGAGATGGACATGAGCAAATGATGCCAGTGGCAGAAACAACTGAGCCACCAAGTGCTGTAAAATGGACAAAAAAAAACTTTTGTATTGTTGTATTATTTAATTCTAACCTTTACACCAAGCAAATTGTATAAAATTATTAATAATATTTCTGAATTTTGTGAAACTGAAAAAATGTGAAACTGCTCCCACTGATTTTATTAAATTGTAATAAGTGTAAAACAAGCAACCATGACTTATCCTAAAATGTATTAGAGACACAGTAACTGTTCATCATGTTTTCTTCAGACTACAAAAAAGATGGGTCTCAGGAGAGTTTTAACTCTAAAACAATGCATGCTGGGAGGTCTGCTAATACGCTGATCAATGATTGATTTAATGAGTTGATTGAACTCCGCACAATACATTCATTCAGTTCCTCATTTAAAGCCAAAAGACTTCAAGTTAGAAGTTCTGAAGTTTCTGAAAATAAATTAAGTTGAATTAACTTGAATTATTCATCTAAATTCCTACATGATTTTTTTTTTTTTTTTTTTTACAGTGTACAGTGTGTTAAGACAGGTAAAAATGGAAAAAGACAGAGGAATTGTCCAGAAAGTGGAGGAGAGAGAGACATCTGTACCCAAAACCTCTGGGATTTGTCTGCTGACCATCCAGCTAGGATGCCCACATTTAGCATTTGACCTTCAAAAAGATGAATCGCTCATTATACTCAGAAGAATATGATGATGAAATGTTCATAGTTGCTTTATTGCTGTTACATAAAACATACACACACACACACACACACACACACACACACTCACACGGCCCTCTGACTTTCCTAATGGATGAATCCCATTTTAATGAGGAGGAGAGTTGAATGCCAAGAAAACAGAGGAAGTCACAACTTTTCCTGAAACATGAACATGTCTGCCAGCGAATGCATGTATATAATAATATCATAAATCCTTGAAATAATTATTATGAAATTTAGGTAGAGATATCTCTATATCAGAAAAGTTTTGCTTTATTTTTTCTTCTTGGTTGCTGTGAGGTGCGGCTGGGGTGGGCTACAATAAAACAAGCTCAAAAAGGCTTTTATGTTTTTTTTCAGAGACAGACAAAGTGTATGTGTCACACACTGTGTGTTTTGTATTGTGTTTTGTTGTCTTGGCTGTAAACTCATCCTGTGCCAATTCTTAGAAATCCAATGACGCCACCTTACCAACTTGAAGACACGCAAACACACACACACACACACACACACACACACACACACACACACACACACACACACACACACACACACACACACACACACATACTGCACTGTGTTAAGTTTGATCTCTCTGTGCCATTTAAAGCACACACTGTGTTTTCTACCTGTTGTAGTATTAAGAGATAAGGAAAAGGTTCCTTTATAAACACACACAGTCTATGTTTAACAAGATGGACCCTGGCCACTGAGAGTTCCCTCTGATGTGGAAGCTTTTTGCACGGCTTGTCCCTTTTCCTGGTAAACAGTGCTGTACCTGACGCCTTTCCCTAACATGGGGATAGTAGCACGGGATCCTCAGGATGGGACGTAACCGTTTTCAGCACTTCCTTGCGTCACCCCCCTCTGTCTGAAGTGCGACTCTTGCGTGTTTTATTGCGAGGCCTGGGTGAGTATAAAAACAAACGGGGGCCCGACTCAGAAGCTTTGATCTGCCGTTTCCTGGTCCATTATTTACGTCTGTTTCTCACGAAGTGTTTTTTTTTTTTCTCTTTCACTTGATTACTATGCGCTTCCTCACACATTTTCAGCCTGACCCCCAGACAATGTGCTCCACTTTAATGGTTTCTTCTTGCAGGAAGCTATAAAGGACTTTCGAGTTATTGTCTTTTTTTTTCTGTGTTTGTTGGTCCATCTGACAAACCAGGAGCAGCATAAACAAGTGAATCATGAAGTTAAATGAAACTTGCAGACATAATAGATGTTATGGCAATTATTTTTACTATTTAATGTGCAGTAAGTGTAAATCAAATATGCCAAATCGAATATTTTTATGCCAATAGAAATAATACTGAAAATGACAACTTGTGTTAACTGTGATGAATTAATGAAAAACAGATTAAGTCACCTGGGAAAGAAGAAGGTTAAGTTGGTCAATAAAACCTTGTTATTTATTAAGAAATACACATGTCACAATTACAACATTTTATTATGCAAAGCAACTGCAACATATATAAAAGAAGAAATGCTACACATATGATGCAAAAGTTTCTCTGTAATTGAACATATAGGTGGTGGGTTTCCCTAGCTGAAATACTATGTGGACAAAAATTATTACTTGAACCTGCATCGTCCAAGTCTGTGGTTTGAAGTTACAAACCTCTGCTTCCAGACCACCTCTGAGCTAGACGCAGCAAAATACTGCATAAGAGAGGAAAAAGGAAAAACCTGTTCAATAAAATGACCAAAAAAATCAAAAGATAGAACACAGAGTCAGTTGCAATTAACCGGAATTCATCGCAGGTCCAACCAGCAGGTCTCTCACCCTGACCCATGCACTCCACCAGCTCAGCAGATAGATCAAAAAGGCCTGTCCTCAGTGGAAACCACTGCACCGTTTGAGCCAAGCTGGTGGATGTCATTAGGGACCCTGCCACCGAGGGTCACCACGGGGCCCAGTTTGTGTCCTGGGCTGAATTTGATGTATGATCCAGGAGCTTTTTGGGCAATGTTGCACATAAACACACACAAACCCTCCAGTTCCCCGACTCTTGTCCTGTTTAGTGTATGAGCATGACTGCATGTGTGTGCACCCCCCCAACACACACACACCTCCCGCTGCTTAGAGGGGCTTTGTGGTGTTTGCATTCAGTGCTACTCACCAAAAGTTAAATCCTCAAGGTCTAACAAATGTGTTGAGAGTATGTCAGTTTTTGAAACATTATAAATTGTTGGTGCATTACTGTGTTTCTTGGCCCATTGCCATCACTGACTGCCAGTCTATAGACAAGCAATGGCAGAATATGAATCACACCATAATCCTGAATTCTGATAAAAATGCACAATTTATTGCACCATGCTCACACAGAATATAAACAAAACATGCTCCATAGCACTACTCACAGTCCACAGAATACCTTTGAGACTGTTAAAGTCACATTTAACTTTAGTTTAGTGTAAATATTGTAAATGCATAGCAACTTTTAGTTGGTTGTCTACAACATGTTCTCATCCCAGCTCGGTGGCTATAGAGGCTGCTTTGTCATCCCCCTCAGCGTCTAATACTGACGTACAAGTTACCCTTAAACGGTTAAATAAGACGCCACCAGAGAGTTTTTTTGGTAGATTTAGACAACAACTATTTAGTTGGGTTTAGGGAAAAGATTAGAAATATTCCATTACCATTTTTCCTTCCTGATAAAAAATTCAGTACCTGAACTTTGCGTATTCACTGATACATACAATAAAAGTGTGTTCAACCCACTTGGTAAAAGTCAGATCTAATTTCCCCACAACCCTAAAACAGATAAAGACAACTGAAAAAGTCCACTCAGGGTTTTTACCACAGAAATAACAGCGTCTGCATTCACAGTTCAGAGAGTATGCACAACATATACACCGGGTACTTGTGTATGTCAACCAGTCAGCCAGCAGCTTTGTCAGGTTTAAGGTGTTGTCTGAGCTCTGCCAAGACACAGACAACTCCAGGAGAAACTCAGACCGGGAAATACACAATCCCCCTGATTATTCCTCCTTCTGTTACAGACTCCAGAGACCAGGCTTCTGTTTATCATGAGCAGGCTATAAAATGGAGCAAATATTACATATAATTGCTGGTACAGATGGATGTTTACTAATATGTTCTGCAAGTGGTCAATTAATTATGGTTACTACCAATTTTAATTTTTAAAAAATATCTTTATGCCTTTATTTATAGTTTACAATAGAGAGATGAGGACTGACTTTCAACTAAGTCCCGCCTAATGTTCTTTTGTTTTTACATTTAGAGCAAAGCACTCCACACTTCCTCTGTTCATCGGAGATCATTTTTCAGTCATATACTGGAGTTTAAGTTTTAGGCGATGACACACTTTACTTTATTGGTTTAGCCATGGTACATGGACATTACTGTGCCCTGAGAATCCCAAGACTGACAAGACAGTGGGTGTTTCCTGCAGCAAAAATGAAGGCTCACAGTGACTACAGTTGAGTGCGCTAAAAGTGAGTAGCCAGAGCGAGTTTCAAAACAAACCTACAGTGTGGTTTTGTTTTAATGAGCTGTTTTATAGTTGTTGCCAATCAGCCAGTCATCTGTCAGTATGTCTTTCCTTGCATCCGCCACTCAGGTTCCAATATCAGAAGCACTTTAAAGCACCAACGGAGAGATCAGAGTCGTGACACTCACTCGCCACAAACACATCATGGGTGAAATAATTGGAGCTTGTTTGGGGGTATTTAAGCCGATATAACTACGAGGAAAGATCCTGTCCAGGGAGGGGGACACACATAAAAGGGCTGAGGGGGGGAAAGTGACAAAGAGTTGGCCAGATAGAGAGACCACGACGGGGAAGTGAGTCTGGCCATCGCGTGTTTGAAAGCAGCAGTTGGGACCCTGATGACAGAGTGGTCTTTGGGAATTTAAGAGCAAGGGCTCAGAAGTGGGCGTTTCCCCCCACAGAGGACTGGGCCAGGAAGGAAGGCTTTGGCTTTCAAAGCGTCCACAGCTTTATTTATATTACATATTTTCATCGCCAGGACTCTTTCAAAGGGAGGAGAGTGCTGTTTTCCGATTTCCAATACGCTTTGGCCTCTGTCTTTTATTTCCCTACTCTGTCTCCGACAATGTATTTGTTTCCGGAGCGACGTTCGCCCGGGGTCTGCATGGCAGGACTGTGTTTACTACTGAAAGATACAGTCAGAGTGTTATTTTTGAATGTGGAGGGAGTGATGGGAGGTTGCGTGATTGTTTTGCCTCACCTGTTTTCCAGCGGGGTCCACAACCAGGGAGGAATAGCTAAAACAACAATGGCACAGAGGCCTTGGAACAACTGTATGATGAAAGGTACGGTCCCCACACTGCAGAGACATCAGGTCCTTTTGTTGAAAATAGTCTGTTTTTTTTCTTATAACTGCATTTGTTCCCTGAAATTGTTAACAATGACAGATAGTTTTGGCTGTATTGTTGTTCTGTATTATAATGATAGTGTCAACAGATATGTACTGTGTAAATACTTAGTCATCCAGGGTGAATATTAGTTCAAATCTAAATAAAAACTTCATGGAAAGTTTTCACTGAATGTTTTTCTCCATGCAGCTAAACTGGGATTTATTCATGCAAACAGACTGAATTCAGAAGCTGCAGCTGCTAACATGCTGAACATCAGGCAGGGTCATAACATTGGGTAAGGATGTCCCTGCCAATATCTAGGGAATACTGAAAATATCCCTGGCCATAATTTTGATCAGAAAATTAAAATATAACCCCTCTTGTCTGTCAGTGTAAACAATAAAGAGGTCTCTATACAGAAGTCATTCATAATAAACATGGCATCTTCTTCTGAAAAAAAAAATGCTGTTTATTTCATTACATAGATATAAACTCAACGGTGATGGTAATTTTATAGCTTAGCTAGCTAATATGGAGCAGGCTTAATGACATGACTATCCATCTCATTTATACTTTAATCAAAGAAGAACTGAAGAAAGAACTCTTATACTCCACACATGGTTCCGTTATCCACATAAATTATTTCTTTACTTTGGTTGCTAAGGTCTTTTTTGTTTAACTAATTTAAGTATAAGACCAAGATACTGAAAAAAAGCCTAAATGCTTAATAATCATTTTAAGGAATCCTAATGGAGAAGACTCACAGGTCTTTTGTGCAACTGATCTCATTTTAAGAAAACTAGAACTGAATCTTGAGGTGTTTTGGGCAATCAGCCCTAGACTTTTATTCCCAAAGAGTAAAGTAGCCATTGCACCAAGTTATTTTTTCCAGTCTATCAAGTGCCCAAAAAGGACCAACAGTATACACACCACCTCCCCTTTGACAGTTCACCCCAGCCGAGCCACCAGTGGCATCATTAACCATCATTAGGCCACGACAGCTACTGATAAATTAGTCATCCATCAAAGGCCCCCATATCATCTGGAGTCCCCTGGTCATTATTGGATGCAAACAATGGTGTCACATGTTTTGCTGTCAAAGTGGTGCCTCCTCTCATCTCTGTCTCCTCTTGGGAATGGACAACTCCCACAGCCAATCAGCATACGTGCCTTCAGGGAATAAAAAAAAATCTGAGAGGGCTGCTATTTACCTCTAAATGATAGGAGCAAAGCTGTCGCACTCATGTCCAAAACTCAGGTAGCTGTCTGATAAAGTGGATGGCACCACTTTACGTGTGTGTCAGCTGGACCTCTGAGGACTTTAGGTCTGCTTTAATGCCTGAGGCAGTTTAAGTGATGAGGAGCTGAAAGTAAAAAGAGGCAAAGGTGGAGCAACATGTTGTTTGACTTAGTCCTTTTGTAGTTAGTGTCACACATACAGAAACATTAAAATATAAAATCTGTATAAAATATAGGATTTTTACTGATATGCTCTGATATTTGCAGATATTTTCAAACTCATTTTGGCCAGTTGCAGATGCCAATACTGATATATGCACTTTTTTCCCGCCTAATTGCAGAAAAGATCAAGTCTCTCCTGTAATGGAATTAACATATTATTTTTCCTTCTTTTGCTGTGATGGCCCACTGGCAGACATAAAATACAATGCTTACACATTCACTGATGGGCAGTCAGATTTGTTGTGTTGATGGAATGCTACCTGACTCCTCCATGCATGACTGATGCTGAGCAATCATGGCAAGTAGTAACTTTGCTATCCATTTCAGACACTCAAAAAAAAAAAAAAACACCATAGACATACTTTAAAGCCTTTATTGGTCGATACTCATGACCTGCCGATATTATAGTGCATCACTAATAAAATATATAAATAATGTATTTTTAAAAACCTGGTTGGCTTCATTAGTCAATTCACCCTGTGAACTAAATTAAATCAATTTTTCATACATTCTTATATCAAAATCCCTGTAAAAATGGCATCATTATGGTTTGGCAACTGCATATTGTGTCGATTTTCTTTTTCTGTAATAGAGGGGGTAACCCCAGAAGATTGCTGTACAGAACCTTTAACAGATGTATAACCAATGGGATATGATGGGGTTCCTTTTTGTGAGGATTTGGTTTATAGGGTACTTATTTTATCCCCTGTGTTTCAGTATTGAGTTCAGATTTATTATTCATGACCTTTGAAATTAGATAATTTCATCTGAAGATGGGGAAGAATGAAACATGCGGTTCATTTTTGCAAAGATTTATTTGGTAGACTACCTTATTTTCTCATGTTTATTGAGATCATTGGCATAGTTTAATTAATGGTAATTACATATACAAATTGTGTTCCATCCCTGCGACATAATGGTGCACCTTGCCTGTGATGTGAGTGATATTTATAGGTTTATATGGTGTAAAATGGTAAGATGATGATGTGGACAGTACTCAGTTGTCCCACACTAAGGCGTACATTAAAGTGGACTGTGGTCTTGCTTTTCCCACAGCCCAAAAGTAGTTTAATAATCAAGCTTATAGTTAACACTAAGAGTGACCAGTGTTGCAGAATCATCACTTTGTACTGTAATACAATAATAGGTTGTTACATTTCAAAAGCTGAAAATGTCATGCTACATAAATTCAAAAAAGAATCAACTACTATTGTTATTTAATTAATAAACTGTTGCATTTACAGGCTGTTGATTTATGTAAAAAAAAAAGATACATTACAACGGCATCTATAGTTAAGTCTCTATCAGCAGAACTTTTCAGAGAAGTCTTAATACAAAAAGGCGACATCAGGTAAAGACACTGTGCGTGTGCCTGTGTGTTACGCTCCTGAGACACCTCCCTGCCGGCACAATGCTTAATTAATTAAGAAGGGGGTGCCAATTGCCCCCAGGACCCTGGGGTAATCATACAGGGCAAATTACAGCATGTTGAGCTGTGGGCTGGGAGAGGGGAGCCGCTGACGTTGTTGTCACTGTTGATTAATTTCTCCGTATAGATTCTGACACCGCTGTGCATGTGTAACCTGTCACAGAGCACTCATGTGTCTATTCATCACTGCCTGGGAGGTGTGTGTGTGTGTGTGTGTGTGTGTGTGTGTGTGTGTGCGTGTGTGTGTGTGTGTGTGTGTGTTACAGTCTGTTTCTGTGCTGCACAAACAGATGTATGGGGCATAATTTTGTGTGATCTTGCTGCATCGTGTGTTTGTATATATGTGTATGAGCACATACCGTAAGTGGCAGGTGGTCACTGTGCTTGAATGTGTGTAGGAGCATTTAGGAGTGTTAAAATATCATTTGTGCGTGTACAAAAAAGGTTTATGCATGTGTGCCAGCTATATATAAGCATTATTGTATGTTTGCATGTATCCCTTGTTTGCCCATTTGTGTGTGTGTTCTTATGCGTGTGTGGCGGGCAGCAGCGCCATGTAAACAAGATGGTGATGCCTGATAAGAACAAGTGACATTCCTGATGACAAACGACTGATAACGTCCCGGGACGGGCCTGGTGGGGAGGACTGTGAGGAAGTATATTGATTAGCCTTATTACCCAAAGCATCCGTCTCAGGAACGAGTGAGGGGAGGGAAGAGGGGTGGGAAATTAGCTGGGCTCCACCTCTGTTGACGGACTGATTGCTCTGGGGGCCCTGAGGAGAACAAATGGCCCATTGCCTGTCTACACATAGACACACTCACACACGCACACACACACATCCACAGACACTTCATGAAACATGTCATCCCTTGCTGATTTTTACAATCTTTCATGCTATCTGTATCCCACACAGTCACCCCACTTTTACACTTTTGTAAAGATGTGAAGATGGCATGAATATAAAAAATATGGTTGAATTTAAAACATGCTCAGTAATATAAAGAAAGCAGTCTGTGTTTGTGCTTTTTTTTTTCTTACAATTGCATGGGCGCTAAAATAAAAATAACACAGTTAGTGAAACTCGACACGCAAGGAACAAAACCTCAGCCCAGATCTGCACGACTATAAGCACATTCTCAGCCTCACACTTTTGAAGAAAACAGTGAAAACAGTGTTTTTCAGATCACTAAACACACTTCTCTACATTGGACACAGAAATCTAACATGATGTCACTTTCAAAGCACTGCCTTTTAAAATACCACACAATTCAAACAATTGATCATCATCAATAACAAGTGTATAATTGAATAATTAGGACAGAGGACAGTTTCAGCGGTGAGAAGCATTTTATTCCAGCTATTTTTGTGTGCCATTTTTGCAGTAGTGCAGTCAACACCTCGACTTGAAAAAAAAGTCAACTCAAAGTGGAAAAGCACCTGATGTTCTTTGTGTTGATTTGCTGTTATCCTGTAGAATTAATTGAGAAACGAGCCTTCTGTGGGGGTGATGACAAAGTTTGCCTTCTTGAATTTTTTCATTACATGTTGGTCATTTTTGGGGTACAAGTAGTGTAGTGTAGGACATGTAGTGTACAAATGTCATTTTCCATCACTGGACTGTTAACCTACACACATATGAAGGCAGAAGAATTACCTGTTAATTGATGGATCAGGTGAAAAATGAAAGGTATCTCTATTATCTTACACGCAGCAGCAGAAGCAACACATTTCAAGCTCTTGGCTCATTTTCAGGCAGCACCAACAAATATAAAGTCACCATCAGTACACACAGTAAAGTCTGATCAGTATCCTCTGTCATCATTTTTTAATCAACAGTAATTTGTGCTATGTAAATTATGTAGTACACTTGTTTTATTCCATTTCTCTATATGCCTCCACTACCCTACAACTTCAGTGTTAATCACATTTCACTGTAATGATCTACTTTACCGAGCTTATTGATGAAACAGCTGCAATTACTTAGCTCAATATTTCCCACATTAGTCAGCCTTAGAAGTGTTTCACAAGTCCATTTATCTGCATGGGTTTTTAAAGGGCATAAAATCAGCTTCAAAGTGCATTCATATTTTATTCTATTGAGATATTGCTTGGCTGATGGGCTGCCGGTAATTCATAACCCTAAGTAGGGGTAATAGCCAGATGAGTATGACTTTCCTGATAGGAAAGCTGTTTCCATTGGAAGGAGTTTCTCTTCCACTGCTGAGCTAAAAGATTAATCCATTCAATTACCAGTTTCCCTGTCAAGCAGCTATGAAATATGGTGGTTGTTTTCCTACAGACAGAGGAAATATGATGAAAAGCTTTTTGAAGATGTTCTTTTACAGATTCTGCATTATCACTTCTTGTTTGTGACCGCAGACTGAAAATTACTTCTGTGAAGTGCTGAGATCTGTGATGCTCAGGTCTGTTTGGGTCGCCGTAGGTGTGACCATCTTACTGCTGTAAAAATGAGGTCACTTTTTTCTGCTGTTTCGCCAAATTTCTTCAAAAGGTCAGAGCAGAGGATCCAGAGATATCCAGCTTCTTTTTTCTTTTCCACCAAACACCCTTCCATCTTGTTTTCTATTAGCTCTTACAAATTCACTGTGTAGTTAACAGTTCACAGCTTTTCAAAAGAAAGAAAAATTGAATTATGTCCTCATTTTGCATAATTTCTTCCCGTGCCTTTGTTTTACACTGAAATAACAGATAGTTACCACCACTAATGCTCATCAGATACCAATTACTGGCCCCTGACATCCTCCTTACAGCAAGCCAATTCTTATTCCAAGTCCTTCCCCACTTAACGGAGGGTAAAAATCATTATGTTTTCCTCTGTTTTCTGATTGCATTATTCTTGGTTAAGAAAAGCCCCAGGTTCATTAAGGTACTCCACATGGAGGGAGGGGGAGGGCTGCTGTGTTAGTGGGATCAATCAATAGCCATCTTCCCCTCGCCTTACTGTAAACGTGCTAAAGTATTTATGAATTAATTGACTTCCTTCGGCCAAAGAAGAGGAACCTACCAACAATGTCTCCTGAGCTGTGGTGTGGAGGTCACAGGCACTCTTGGTAATAAATAGAAAAGGGCTCTCTTATAATGGCAGTGGAGTTGGCGGTTACTGCAGCTTTAATGTTGATGAAGTGACAAATAAAGCGATAAATCAACTTGACCTGTTAGTATAGGTAATTATCATTCATTAATCAATCATTAATGTAACATCTCAGGAACGCTTGGAGAAAATTTCTTCAAATTTGGGACAAATATCCACTTGGACTCAAGAATGAATGGATTAGATTTTGGTAGTCGTAAGTCAAGGTCACAAATGCTTGTTTCAGGCCATAAGTCAAGAATTCATGTGCTCACAATGTCAAAATTTCACGCAAATTTCTAATTATACACAGGCAGTGCTGGAACTACTTACATGCAACTAGTCACATGCAATGAATTCACAAACCAAATGTAGTTGTATCTGTTACTGTTATTGAGCAAAAACATGAAATTAAACCAAATTAGTAACCAAAATGTTGGTGACTGCAAAGGGGTTAAATCCAAATATTTTATTTCGAATTACCTGGTGAAGATCTGCACACTACTGAGTGGTCATCAAAATCCTCAAACCCATAATTTATCTGGGCTGTTTACATCTAATTTGTCAGTCTTTCCAGCAATTAACGCAATTCAGTACAACTGTACATTGTTGGCACTTAATGAACTCTTGCAAATCTTAAAATAGGTTCTTTCTATTTACCTGTCATCTATTTGTGTACAAACATCTACAAATTCACTAGCAACATTTGCACACCACAGGGGAGGCTCCTTTCTGTCTTTCATGGAATAGTGAGGCGATGCGCTCGATGAGTTTGTTGATGGCAATGCCTGGTGATTTTGTGGATGGATTGGTATGTGTGTGTCACACAGATCCATTGAATTTTGGTGAAGGTCAGTCCCATTGTGGCCAAGACTGTAATAACCACAGTGACAGATTGGATCGGGGAGGAGGGGTGTATCTTTAATGTCTGCATCGCTTCATAGCCCGTATCACTGAGGTGTAGCAGAGAATGAAGATCACACATTGTAACCCCAGTGCTATGAACAAAGATGGTGCACTGTACGAGGCTCTATAGGCTTGCCCAGTCAACCTTGGAGAGCAGTGCACTGAAATGTTTGTGTGTGTTAAGCTAATCAGGATGGACTTGTGTCAAAATCTTAACCCGTCATCTACAGATTCAGCAACATGAGACGCTGCAGAGAGACGAGGATGAAGGGTTCCATCTGTGCTCATAGAAGGTTAATGATGCACATTGGCTTCAAGGTTTTTTACAGGTTTGTTTCAGATCCAAAGATCTTTCCTACAGACTTTTGAGGACAAAGGTGAATATAACATGTCACTAACACTACAGGATCTCCATGGCCTTATGCAAAAGTGCTGACCACCTTCCAAGACAATTCTCCAGAGGGGTCAGAAGTCTGAATCACATAGTGCCACAAGCAAACCACACACTGGTCATGATTGTCCCCACCGGTGAAAGTGTCAGAAAACAACGTGCATAATCAACATCATCAAATGACAGGTGGAAAGAGCTGCAAGTTGGTGGATATAACTGCTGGTGTGGAATCTGCATTGATGTGCACTGGGCAGCTGAGGCAGAAAGGTCTGTGCTGGATTAAAGAGGACTGTGGAAAAGGCAACCCATCACAAGTTACAGCTGTAATAGGAAGTGCTGTTGTACTCCAGATCGGTCTTTGTCTCAAGACAGGTCATCACTTTTTGAAGGTCTCTGTCGTGTCTTGGTCACACAGCACTCTGTAATGCAACACTGACTGAGATGGCTGGAAACATGTTAAACTTTCATCAGCATTTGAATAAAAAGGATAAAGAAAGGTAAGCTAAGTGTACATCAGCATCACAAAAGCTATTGTCAGCTGTAAACGCTACACACCTTAGTACCACTCCCACACTTTGGTGAGAGAGCTCGAGATGTGACAGCGCTTGTAGTCTATAGTATGGACATCCTTTAAGTCTGACCCAAGTGAAGAGCTCAGTCTAACTGCTACTTTAAGCTTTTCCAACCTGGGAAAATACAGTCATTAAATTAAAAACACTGATTTACTCAAGAGGAAAGATATTTGATATTAGTTAAACCCTAGGACACACAACTCAACAGCAGCACCCACAATAAGTTTTAGAATATATTTGCTGAAGAACCTTTTCTCTTCTGTGTATTTAAACGCTTGTACCTCTGTGAAGTCTTGTGGAACAAAGTTCTGCTTCTGTGGTTGGATATTTCTAATGCATCCCAGATTATGGACCACCGCTGTTTGAGGTGAATTACTTTTTGGGGCACTCAATGTACATCGGCAGTCTGTATTTGAAGCAGTTTAAATCATGTGATGTCACAAGATTCAGTTTGCACACATTTTGCCTACCCCCACTTGGCGTAGGAGGCTCCCCAACACTTGGGTGGTATTGGAGAAGGAGGGAGGGAGCAGGCATTTTTTTTAAAACGGGAAACATGTTGAACAAGCTTCTTCCCCTGCCATGGTCTAGCAACCGCGGGAGGAGAACAGTGTAACCAACCGCCCTGAGAAAACATTGTGGTTCGACCACCACTTATGACGCTGGACTGGATATGAAGAGATGCTGGTGGGGGGGATTCTCAAAGGACAAAGAGAGAGGAGGTTTGCCTGCAGGGAAACACTCTCCATTTAGAGATACAAGATCCACATAAAAAGTTGTGTCTCTCCCTAAAAGCTGTTAGCAAAAACATATCTCTGCTGTCCAAGAGAGTCAAAGATACAGGATGTCTTTTTCCTCTTTATTGGGGAGAAGTGAGATTTTGTTTCTGTTTCTGTTTGGGCACTAACCACAAGGTTTGCCACCTTCCAGCTGTGATATTAACTCTTTTCTTTAAGGTGAGACCACACGTGAAGCCCTCTCACCCCTGAAAAGGGAAACCAAGAGTATTTTTAGAGGAAAAACTCCTCCAGTATGACTTTTCTTGTAAAGATTTATGATCCCCTTTCTCAAGGCAAATAAAAAAGAACACATGAATGAACTAAGAATACCAGCCACCTACGTGGAAAATGATACTGGAAGATATTTGTATCTTTCCTCTTGTATCAAGCGTCACACGCAAAACCAGGGAGTCCCCCCCTTTTTTAGCTTATTTTTTAATTCTGATTTACTAAAGTTTTTAAAAAATATCAATTGTGTTTTCTGCATTGGACGAATTCAAAAATTAAGTTAAATGTGTTTGGATTCAGAGGAAATAGAAAGAGACTTGGTCCTGTTTGAGTGTATAGTGTGTGCATATGTCAGTTTACCCTTGCAGACTGACAGTAGATAAAGTTTAAAGTCAGTCTGAATTGCACAATGCACATTATGCAGCTTCTTGACCTGGTTTTAATTCGGACTGGACACTGGATATACAGGATTGAACAAGTGTTCAATATTTGTTTTCACACAATACAATGATTTGGTCTTAATCCTGGTATATTGGCCGTCTGCTCTGGTCTGCTCAGTGTACTCAGAGATACTTCACTGCAGAATGTACTTCAATCAAAGGAGATTTAATTGAACGAGAGGCTTATTTAAGTTATTTGATGATTTGAACTCACAGTGGCATCATTGTTTTAATCTCATAGTTGTGTAATGAGCTGCACTTGAATAACGCCCCAAAAGAAAATATTGTTCCTTACTTTATTGAGCAGCAGCAGATTTCTAGATAAAATAAATATAATCTAAAAACTAGTCACAGAGCAGGGTTGTGATGTTTTTTTTAATGATTAAGGTGGTTGATGGCCAGCAATAGCCAGAAAAAAAATAATATAGGGTACTTGCAGTATGTGGCCAGCAATGGATGTGATGCTGGTTGGAACACGGAGGCAGGTGGCATCATGGAGGCCTGGGTGGCAGTTAGCATCACCGCTGATGAGGCAGAGGCTAAAACGTTTTCTAGGGACCAAAGGCATGCATCTGTAGCTTGGACCATAGACTGCATAGTGACAATCGAGGTGTCTGCAGTAGAGTGGCCGCCTGGAGTAGCAGGTTGAGGAGCCTGAGATGGATCTCTGGAACGGGGAGTAGGGTAAACTCAGCTGGATCACTGAGGACTGCTTGATCTGCTGGGAGAAAAGGAAGCCTGGGGTTGGAGTGATGCCGCAATCTTTTAGCTGGGACAGTGGAAAATCTGACTCTTCTTGAGGGGAGCCACCATGCAGTGCTTTTGCACTGACCATCCTGAGGAGGTGGATGTGGTCTCCAGCAGAATATCAGTGCTGGCTTTGGGATATAATAGGAGAGGATTATGGTTAGAGCTGGGAAGAAACAGGAAAAGGTCATGTGAACACTTCTGACACTGAAATGACACCTGACAGCAGCAGAGAACAAAAAAAAATGTTTTACAGTTTGACAGCAGTTATGGTAAAAATTTGTTTACTGAAAGAGTGAATGTCCTCAGTCAGATGATTAAGTTGTTAGTAAGAAAAAGAAGAGAGAAAGGGAATGTAAATAAATACAGTGAGCCTGAAGATAGTCTTTGTGACTGCACTTGCACTAATCTTAATTTGTATAATTTTTTCAGTGCTTGCCAAAATGAAATGAAAGTGAAAAATCTGGTTAGCAAATACAGTATATAAGGTGTTTTTAAAGTCTCAGACTGTAGGCCTCTAAGAAAAACTGGGTAGAAATTTCTCTTTTTTTTGTCTTTAAATCAGTCAACTAGTCAATCAATTGCACTCAACAAAGGAAGCGATAGCTGGTCTAAACTAATAAACCTAACAATAAATAAAAAACTTCATATTAGACAAAAAAAATTATCATATTTCATATTGAGGAAATTCTGAAAGTAACCAAAATTAATCATTTAACATTATTTCAAGATTGTGATACATAGATCAGGCTATTTTTTTTTAACAGGTAATCGTATCAGAATACATTTTAAAGTAACCATCATAACCCTGCTAATATTATTTTACATAATGTCAGACTACACCAAATACATAAAAAAAAAGTCTGTACAAAAGTTTTTATTGGTTTCTGAATTTGAAAAAACAGTAAAACTCCCCAAATACTGTACTGTACCTCTGAACATCTTAACCAGATTGCACACATTTAGTCTATTCCATGTGATCATCGTGAAAATGTTTGGAGCTCCCCTGGGGAGGGGCCCGCCTCCCACTTTGAAAACCTCTGTAGTATATTAACATTATCTAGTATAATTCTATGGTTTGGAGTGATGAAAAAATTACAGACAAAAAAGGGTAGGAACCACTAAACTACTCGTTTGAACTGTGAAAATGAAGGCTTGACCGGTGACAGCAGTCTGGTACGAACAGGTAAAGTTTGAAAACTGCATAATTATCCTTTGCTTTGTTTGGCTTTGTGTGTGAAAGCGTTATGAGATACAGTGCCAAAGTAAGTGTGTGCATATTTGTACTGAGCTGTTACCTAAAACATTTCCTTGATCTTTCATTATCACTTCATTGTTGGCCTGTTGCCAAGTTATTTTGTTTCAGACGCAGGTCTGCAACCACAATGTGCTGTAGCTTCACGTCTTTGTGTTGTATCTGGGAGCACTTGTTAAAGTGTGTGTGTGTGTGTGTGTGTGTGTGTGTGAACTGACAACCCTATCTGCATCCTCCTTGGGTTCGGTCCCATTTCCGTCTGGACAGTTCCAAAATAACTGCCCCCTTTTGCTCCATACACACACCCTGCACACGCACACACTCAAACACACACACATTCACACACTTGTTGCTTCCTTTGAACGTAGCAGCACATCGATCAAGACTGGACCTGGACTTTCTATCTCTTCCTGAGATAGCCAGAAGGAACTGGACCAACCACACACTGCTACATACATAGAGACACATGCACAAACAAATAATCAAAGTGTGATTTGTTTCCTAGTTGTTAGTACACACTTTGGCATGCACACTCACTCTAAGACAAGCACAAGAAAATGTCCAAATAAATCATTTCCAAACGCGCATGCAGAGACAGACAGAAGTGGAGGAACTCTGTTGCTGT
Organism: Lutjanus erythropterus; assembly: GCF_056507025.1. Taxonomy (NCBI): domain Eukaryota; kingdom Metazoa; phylum Chordata; class Actinopteri; order Lutjaniformes; family Lutjanidae; genus Lutjanus; species Lutjanus erythropterus. The sequence goes on along the minus strand of NC_139323.1, from coordinate 22,946,780 downwards.
TTGAACGCCAGCCAGCACACTGGCAAAGACTGACTGAAACACACAATAATTGATTTACATTTTTCTGCATGATTGCTGGCAGTTACAGATGGACGCACAAATTCACACATCCCAACAAGTCACATCTGTATCAAAACTGATCCAGACAAACGCCAAAGAAGAATAAAGACATTAACTCTATTCTACCATCACATTTTTCATACACAGCAACCCGTCTCTTCCTCTCTCCATGTTCCTGGTGGTTTCCTATTTACAGGCTGGCTTCATTGTTTGAGCAGCACAAGAGGTATGCTACCTCCAACCACTGAGTCATTCACCTGCTGTGGCTTCAAAAGTCATCTCACTGTAAACAACCACCCGTCAATGAGGAAAACTTTCCTTGTTTTCCTCAACACCAATACCTAGAAACCAGGAAGTGCGCCAGTGAGGATAATATATACAGTATATAATTAGTAATCCGTTTTACACTTACTGTAAACAAATGAGTCTCAGGTCACAGCAGCTTATCCCACTTCAGAAGTATTGTTGATGCAATAATTACTGTTTGAATAATGCTATAAAGAGGATTTTACTGTCTAGTTTAGTTCCAAGTGATTTTTGGAGGAACTGGATTGGATTTCCTTTTTTACTCTTTGTCAAGTCCAGCCCACTGTGCTCTGGATATATGAGCTGTTACCTTGTTTTACTGTGTTAAAACACTTTTACAATTCCCATTGTGGAGTAGTACAAACAAACAAACAAGCAAACAAATAGTAAACAGTATTTACATGTGCAACACACCCCTGCATTCATGCACTATTTTTGCACTATAACAGATGAACACTGACATTCTCCATAAATGCAGGACATGATAAAAAATATTTTCAGTAACCATTAAAGCTGGGGTGCTTCATTTATTTTAGGCAACACTGGGCAAATGTTCCATAATAACCTTTATAAATAATGAAATTGACAGGTCTGAGAGAAAACTTGTCTTCTGCTCCTCCTTGAGGCTCCGAAGTGAGGGTTTATAAAATCCGACCTGTGACGGGAGAATTTGGCCAATCACAGGTTGGTAAGATTGTTGATTGTTGAGTGTCATTCCAACTGTGCAAGTATTTGACGACCTGGGAATCAGACTAGATTGCCTTTCCAAATTTTAATGAAGAGAACATCTCCTTTAGACTTTGTGCACAATGCAACTGTCTGCTTTTTAGTTTTGTTTAGATTCACTGTTTCACCAGGATGCATTCTGTGTATCCTTAAATAAAATAATGCATTTAATACATATATTGACAGCATTCTCCTCTTCATAAATCAGTGCAGTATACTTCTTCTTCTTTATTTCTACATCAGTGGAATAGCATGAAACCACTGGCATGGGAAGTTCTCATGCACATGCATGAAATACTAACAAAACAGGCACCCACTCCTGAAATAATTTCTCCAGTGGTCAAGAATTCCACCTTGAATATCAAATCTGACTTTCCCCACTCCATCACCTACCATTTTCAGAAACTCTAAAAGCTTTAGTTTTGTTTAAACTGGAAAATCAGCACTCTCCTCTTGTTTTTGTGCAGTATGCAATCCAGAAATTTCTCCACACACAAGATGACCAGGCTGCACACAAAGGCAGTGTAGACACCAGCAGAGGCTGTCAACAAGTGGTGGAAAAAATACTCATATCTTTTCCTTAAGTTAAAGTTGCAGCAGTGAAGAAAGTATGAAGTAGCATAAAATGGAAATACTCTAGTAAAGTACGGAAACTTCAGACTTGAACTTAGGTACAGTTGGATACCTTTCAACACTGGCTTTCAGTCTTAACATTAATTGCTTTATATGTAATGGTATTGTTTGTCATGGTAACTAATGTTTATTTAATGTATTAGTGATTAACTGAAGTTTTTAACCATTTTGAAGGTTGTGTCTCACCTCTGTCACTTTTTATAAACAGATTCCTGGCTGTAATCTTAAATTCCTCTCAACAAAGAACTTGTCACCTGCTATCCTTCAAGAGCAACTCTGTGGATTCTTACAACTCCTCATATGGTTCCTCTCTAAGAAAATTGTGATTATATCCCCGAATTCAAAATGCACAGAATGCTTCCTTAGCTGTGTGTACTGTACGCCCCATTTGTGGATATTCCTATATACGTATGCTTGTGTGTGGTTGTGACTGTGTGTATGTGTCTGTGTGTGAGCTTGTTTCCATATGCATCCTGTTTCACTCCTCTGCGCCGGCTGTTTGATCAAGTTTGAAACATGGAAATCCAGGCCTAATCTCCCATCCTATCCCTCTGTGATCAACAAATGGTGATCCTGGAGGTGCAGACGAGAGGAGTTATAGGACACAAACTCACACACACTCATTTTACATATCCACACAGATTTTTGATTCTCCATATGTTCTCACACACAAATTTAAATGTATATATACCAATACACACAAATGCATATCATTCCAGCACATAAACAAACACTGTAATCCTCACACACACACACCAGTATCTACATAAACATGCACACGTTTAACAAATGAGCTAGCTATATGGGCTTTTGTGGACTCTGGAGAGCTGAGTTTTCTTTCCCAGTCTGGAACCTGTCTTGTCTGTGTCCTCCTTAGTTATTAGGTCTGAATTTAATAAACCATTCAGATACTTCCTGAAAAACACTGATATCACGACACACAGTTAAAGAACGGTACCAGATAATGCTGAATAGTCTAGACACTCATGAGAGGCTCATCAGATTAAAATAAATCTTTTTAATTACACCAGGAGCAGTGTGTTTCACATCATTTGAAAGGTAAATATATCATTGTCAGACTTTTATTATTTTGTATCTTTAAATCTAAAACCACTCTGTAATGGGATTCTCATTTTGTGAATTAAGAGTTTCAGTTAACTTCTTTTAAATTTTATGTTAGTATTTATTTTGTAAGAGGAGACACTTTTTCCAGAGGTGAAAAATATACTCTGGCAAGACACATTTTAAAGACTAAAAGTCAGCACTTAAAATGCAGATTGCTAGTCAAGTAAACTCTTAATTTAACCAGATGTGGACATGGTAGCCTTCACATCCTTTTATATGAAGGCTTTAAAGCTTATTTCTTTTGATTGGAAATTAACCAAGCATAGCAAGCACTATTCTACATTGAAAACATTTTTCTTTGCTCAGGATTAAGGTGCATATAACTACAATATGCAGTATTTGACAAATGCTCAAAATATGTAAACAACTTGTGTTTCATGAAAATATAACTGTTTTATTTTTTTTGAAAGTTTACTTGATGTGTTGAGTGAGTTTTATGACCTCTGTCCATTTTAAAGCATAGTTGTTCAGTGTCAGAATGTATAGACGTCAGTAAAAAATCTGTACCCTTTTATTTATTCTGGAAAAACATACTTTACTGCAGATGCATGTATTTAATCTGAAAAAGGCAATATGTTCATGTCTAACATTGTGGTTTTGCGGTGTATCACAGAACATTATGTTAAAAAAGGCAAGGTCCCGCCAGCCAAAAGTTTAACCAAGAAAATATGTTGAAAAGAATTTAATTTATTTACACCACTCAGCACCTACAGCATACACCTTGCACAAAAACCATGTCAAAGCCCCGTCATGTTGGAGCCCAGCCTGCCTCACTCCTGTCTCTACCCCAGGAAGGGGAGTCTTTTCCTGGGGCTGCTCTGAGCCCTCAGCCCCGCTCCCCCCTCCACCACCCCACGCTCCCTGGCTGCTCACAGCCGGCAGGGCTCCCAGTACTAGACCCACTAGCCTCCACAGATATTTCCTGAGGAAAACATATCACCTCAGGCTAGACCGGTCGGCTGACTATGCTGAGGCAGCAGCAGCCCCAGCCCACAATCCACCACAGGCCTCAACCTCACTCTCCCTCCCTCTTTTTTCTCTCTCTCGTTTTCAGTTTCTCTTTTCTCTCTTTCACTCTGTCTTTCTATCTTTCTCTTTTCCCCTGTTTCTGACAGTTTCTGTTTTCTTCCGTTCCTCCCTTCTGCTCTCGTGCTGCCTGAGAACAAAATCTTACTACAACCACTGGGTAGAAAATAATTACAAACACAAATACAAGTGACGTGAATCAATTTCATAATGTGAAAATATTTGACTGAAGGAAAAAAGTCCTTGAAAATGATCTCCTAGTTGTTAACATGTATAAGAGAGGGCTAATGTACTGAAAAATTCATCAGAGGGTTTCACTCTGGAAAAGCATAAACATGGCCTGGTACTGAAACAGGTGTTTGTGAAGTTGGTGAAGTTCTCTATTTGAAAGATTAATTTATTAAATTAGCATTTTGTTAATGTTTTCAATGTGTAATGTGAGGTCCATTAATGTGTAATGGTGTAATATTGTTTGTGAAGTGCAGAATAAAAAGAATTAATTGCAGTGTGGCATGTGTGTTTTTCATTGTTGTAAAAAGAGATATCTAAAAGAATTATGATAGACATTAAAACATGCTGTCTAATAAATAGTCCATCCCCATAGGGTTTCTAAGGGATATTATTGTGTGTGCCACTGTAGCAAAGATAATCATATGTTTTCCTCTGTGAAGAAATGATCAACACCACTTTGGAAATAAGACAGAAGAAATACAAATGTTCACTTAAGAGGTAAATTAAAGATTGTCACAAATTTATATCTAATTTGGGAATAAGAAAAACTAGTGTAATGATGTGCATTGCATAGAAATAGTTGGAGAAAGGTAGAAGAAAACATTAGGGGAAAAAGTGTCAGCTTGTTCATTCATTTCTTCCCCCTATTCCCAAATTGGGACACACTGCAAGGTTTATGTGAAAAAATGTGATTTGCAAAATACAGGCACAGACTATGTGTGGAAAGAGTTATATATGTCCTCTCAAGCACATCATTCTCATTAACCTGTGTTGAGTATTTAGTTTAAAGTGTATTTTATGTCAAGACTATGTATAAGTGTATGTGTAGAGGGGTCTTAGAAACATGAAAAAAAAAAACCTGGGTATGTACCTGGAGGTTGAATGTTTGAAGTTGTATGGGATTATAAAAAGTTCAGAAAATATTAATTTAGCCTATATTGGAGGTATCAGTTGCCCAGCGGCAGACAGAATTGCATAGTGAACGTGAGGCTTATAAGGGAACTAATTGAAACATGGATGGTGTCATTGTTCTACAGTCATTACACTGTGCAACATATCTTTACTTTAAATGATAAGGTCAGGCTATAAAGTTGTCTATTTCCACTTTGAACACAATTAAATACAGTTTTGTATTGTTCATTCAGAGGTCACTTGTTAGCCACACCAACACATGTCCACCTTTCATAAAGCCCTGATAAGTTATGACAGCTGAGTGAAAAAAGAAAAAAAAAAGATCTCTAGTTAAAGCATGTCTGTAGAATAAAAATATGAAGAAGGAACAACAAACTGTATGGGTTTTTTTTTTCATTGTTTGATGCAGATAATTACTATGCAATATCTGAAAAAAATGTATGTAAGCTTCCTGGAAACTGGCATGGTTTAACAGAATATTGGCCATAAAATGAGAACAACATATTGTATGGTGCAAATCATTATCAAGCTTTTAGTTGGAGATACAGCAGTGATAACGGTCCTCATACTCTTTCAATATTTTCAGCATCAGTCAGAAACCTTGATAGGACAATGCACTGAACTCTGTCCCTGCTTGCTCTTTTTAAGTCACTCTGAATTTGATTTGATTTTTTGTGTAATAAAAAATGACCTTGTATGTTGTTGCCCCTGCATCATTGTGGTGTTCTCTCTTTTTTTTTCCTCAAACGTGATGCAGGTTAAGGAGAAGATAAGACTTTTGCTTTTGGCAACAATCCCCATCCTTGAGTTCAAACTCGTCATCCGTCAAACATCTTTGCAAGCTGCCGAGGAAAGGAAGAACTCGATGATGTGTTTTATGTGGGGAAGGAGGGTGGGAACCCAGTGGTGCAATAGTAAAACAAAGAGGACATGTTAAACGTATTGATACCATCGCCACAGGAAATCCCTTTTACCCCGTGCGTTCTCGTCTCCCTGTCTGTCTTTCTGTTTCCCTGTCCCTTCTCCCCATGAAATCTTTATAAGACCAAGATCTGCCTTCTTTGTCCTCCCACCATTCCCTCTGGATGTTTTTGGAGCAGGTTGCTGTTATTGGATGAAAACTATAAATCCACATAATGTTTAAATTTTCAATATGGTACATTTGATTGTGTTTGAGCAGGTTTACAGAGTTTATTCCTTGGCACTAGATGCATTAAATTCAGAATTTGGAACTAACCTTTCTCTGGGGCTTTTTTTAAGTGTATGCATACGGTAATAAAATTAAGTACATCTTATCCTCATTGAGCTAAAGAACCAGGCTGGCACTATCAATATAAATGCATATCATCAGCAGAAAAAGATATATTGTGCCTGAGTGACCAGGAAGAACTTTTATAGAAAAAAAAGAATGGGTCTAATATTGACCCTTGAGGAACACCACAGGTGATTCTGACAGAAGCTACTCAGTGTTGTCCATAAATGTGCTAAAAATGGGTGTTCATTTAACAGGCTCATGTTTTTAATGAATGATAAACTGAACGCATGTGTTTGCAACTAATTAACATGAGCATGAGCATTGTTAACTCCCACAAGAGTTAGAAACACTCACACACTCTGTTTTATGAAACCATGCCTGCCGTCTTTCACGGCTAGCTCAACTGGCAATTCAGATGTGGCACCCAGTACTGCTAAAGCCAGTTCAAATGAATATTTGAATGAGTTTTATAAACAAATAAGTACAGTAACCCTAACTCTTACCAGTGCTTTCCTCCCATCAGGGTTGAGTCTTTTTTGTATTTAACCACGTTCAAACTCTTTTCTTAACCTTAATCGAGTCTTTCAGGTCCCTAACATTAACCTTTCCAGAAGACTTCCTGGAGTGAAAGAACTTTTAAGAGATTTCTTCCCTTTTACCTTAAAACATATGTGTACATTACTTTTTATTTAATGTATTAATGTTAGAAGCGATACTTTTCTAAAGTGCTCCATTTAACAATGGTGAACACATCAATTTTGCTCCTTTTCACCTAAAAAAAAAACAAAAAAACACAGTTTCGTCTGCTTGGCAAGGTTTATTCCAGTTCTCAAGAAACTTTCCTATTATTTTTTTATTGTTATTGCAATGACTTCCTTGCTCCGAGACTGCTGGCATCACCTCAGCTGTCACAACAAATGCTTTACACACAAAACATTCCCAACATCATTAAAATGCCGGTGTTAGGAGGATAGTATAGGGACACAGGCAGTAGGCACAAACTGTATTATGAATATGTCCTGTTTACTTATCTAATATGAAAAGTTAATACTGCAGTTTTAAAAATGAATGCACTTTTTATGATTTGTGCCATCAATCATTTTGTAATTTTAGAATGGCAGCTATTTCACTTTGGATCAAAACTATTCAGCCGCTGTTTGACCCAGGTCTGCTCTCCACCCCACATTGTCGCTGAGGCCAGAGGAAGTCAAGGCAAAGAGGTCCATTACACCTCGGGGTCTATCTCAGCCTGCGTCAGGACAATCCCACTTAGCATGAAGGATGACTCTATCTGTCCGCTGTCTCATTCTGCCTGTCCGAATGCCCCCACTGGCCCGAGCCTACCTGCCCATCGACCGCTGTGATTTGTCGGGATCTGATCCCAGGAATGATAATTGATTTAATTGGAGGTGATGAATGAAGGGCTTTTATGGAGCATGGATCATAAGTTGGTGACAGTCTGGGGGATAATGGAGAAAGTTTATGGGTCAAAAGGCAGAATGGTCTTGTTGTGGGTTTGATAAGTCATAGCTGAAGCAGTTTGTTTGGTCCGTGCTGGAATTTTCTTTGGAAATGCTTCTTACAGGCAGCATTTTGTCAGCAAGTGATGAATTTGGGAGGTGCAGTTCAAGTCCCTTTGAGCCTTCAAGTTACAGCCTGTGTGTGTGTGTGTGTGTGTGTGTGTATGTTTGTGCATGCATATATCTGTATATGTGGATAACTCTCTCTATATTGTTATAAGTTATAGTTGTGTGTACATGTGTGGAGATAAATAATGAATGCTGATGCTGCCTCAGGGGATAAGGCGGCCACTGAATGGATTGGTGAGTATAAAAATGTGATGAATAATAATATGCATAGTCTTCACAATCACAAGATCACCATCTAATCACCTGTGGAAAATTTTGTCACCAAAAAGAAGATAGAAATCTCCACCAGTATCATCAGACCATTATATGTGGGAATATGGTGAATATGCAGCCCATTCCCACTCACAACAGTGCCCCCACACTTCAAACTATGATGTTAAAAAACCACGGTAGCATCATTTCTGGGGGGTCAACGCTCATGCTTTAATGTGCCATTAAATCTGGTGATGGAGGAACACAGGACTTTTACCCAGGAGACCAGGGTTGGTGTGTGAAAACAAGAGTCAGCATTGACTTCTGTCTAAGCTGTTACGTAAGTTATGAAATGTACATACAAAAGTTACATAACATTACATTACTGCACTGTGCAAACTTATGAAAGTACTCTACTTATTCTAACCCAAATAGTGATTTTTTCTTAAATCAAGGAGTTTTTGTGCATAATATGTTGCATCTGTTATTATTAACTTGACTGTGTAGCCCAGCATGTGCAAAACTGACAATAGAAGAGTGTCCACAGTGTCATAGTTTGAAGGCAGTGAGAACTTGTTGAGCGCCGATTCCTCCAAGACACTATATTTCGTTGGGATTCTCTTCAAATTTGCCCGATTCATGTCACTGTTTCTGTGTTATTATCTCTGCCAAGTGTAAGCCTGGAGGGGATCATGTGATCGCTTGCGTGTGTGTGAGTGAATGATCAACAGACCTGAAACTTGTTGACAGCTTATCTCACATACCACTGAACCAAAGGTCCTTTGTGATAAAGAATTTTTGGAAAACCATGAAAAACCTTTTTTATGGCTCCGCACCTGCAACAGCCATGGCCAGTGGCATCATGTTTTAAAGTTACCGATTTCCTACGAACGGGATACCTCAAGGAATTTCTTCAAGCTTGGAACAAATAACTGCTTGGTAACTTCATGTCCTCCAATGCTGTGTGTATGTAATTAAATTATAAAATAATTATGCAAGTAATGTGTTACAACTACTGAAAAAGAAATATATAATCAAATAACAGTTATTAATCACAATGTTGGTGATTACAAAAGGGTGATTCTTTTCAGGTTGTCTTGCAGAGACTGTGTGCACTCTTCTAGTTATACAGTTTGTTCAGTGATGTACCTGTGAATACATGCATGTATGTCTCTCGTGTATGTGATTAATCTGGGCATTTATTTTTTCGCCTTTGAACTCTCATAGGTTTAAATAAGCAATCTGCATCCGTTTAAAGGGTGACTCTGTGGTGAAGACACAAAAATCCTGTAACAGGAAGTCCCCAATGAGGCCCTGTTTGATGGATAGGTTCCCATTGCTGTTGCACAGGTTACAGATGGCATGTTGAAGTGTGTCTGTGTGTGTGCATGTGTGTGTTTGGTAAGAAAGGGTACAATCAGAGAGAAAGACTTTCACACAAATACAGTATATAAATATTCACTCCCTTCCTTTCACATGGCAAAGAACTGACAAGTTTGGCAAGAGATTTTATGTTGCAGCCAGACTTGGCAGCCTTACTTCAGGATATAAGAAATTAAACCTTGAAAGAAGAAACCTGTTTTAAAATGTCCTGACTTTAATCTCTGAGCAAATGCATTGAAACAATCTGCAATCAATCAATGCAGGAAAAAAATGACATGTATTGAAACCAGTTAGCTGCAAGTGGACTGAGATGATAAAACTAAATTATGCTGAAATAGACTTGATAAGTCTAGATGCAGGATGAACCCACCTAGTTTTTCTCTCATTTTCTGCATTGCTATCTCTACCTCTATATATATTTTTTCTCAGTCTAAAATGTATGCAATTTGCCTTTACTTCCAACTCTCCCTTTTCTCTCTCCCACCACATCTACCTTTCTCTTTCTCTCTGTGTCTGTGGGGAGAGGAAGCGGAAGAAAAGAGGAAAACCTAACAGTTTTTTCCAAACAGATGAGTGGCATCGTGGGTTCAATGTGCCGCTGAGACAGGAAGAGGTTGAGAGAGTAAACTTGGAGGACTGTGACTGGGGGGGGGAAGAAAGAGAAAGACATGCTGAAACAAGAGAGGGAATATTGGGAGATGAGGATAGGAAAATGAGGGAGACACATGAGGATGAGGAGAGGAAAGAGGGAGTGACAGGCAGAAAGGGATAGGGCAAAGATTAAGAGAAGGAAAGCAAGAGAGAGATGAAGACTTACGAAGACAAGAAAAGACAGGAGGAACGTGGTGGAGTAAAAGAGAAAGAAAAAGAAAAAGAAAGAAAGAGAGAGAGCTAGTAGGGTGTGGGCTGCTGGGATCCGATTTCCACATTCTTCCTATCGCCACACCTAAATCCTTAATTGTGTGGCCACAGACAAAGTACTGCAGAGACCACAGCACTCCTGCTAGCCGGCGTTTAGCTGCCGACGAACTCGCTGTTTAAATTGGTCAGCGACCCAGTCTGCATGCGACTGGGGTTTTGGAGCGAGCGAGAGAAAGAAAAGGTTTGAAAAATAATCTCAGGAAAAGAAAGGAGAGACAAATGAGAGAAAATCCTTTTCGGAATTCGAGCTTGGCGAGGGCAACTGAGAAAATAAATACCTACATTTCTGCAAATCAAACGCCACCACACCATCAGTGTGTCAAATGTTTTATTGAGGGAGAGTGGCGCCTAACTTTTTTTTTAATCAAATCATGTTGGAGAGAACATGTTGGAGTCTGCCCCAGTTAGAGCATTTTGGTCAGGTACTTTGACCAAATGATGAGCGCAATTTGGAAAATGAAAACAAAGTGGGAGTGTATTTGCATTGAGCGAAATAATAATAAAGAGCCAGTGGTTCAGCCATGATGGATTAGCCATGATATTTACATACTTGCCTTACATTCATGTGAAAACCAAAGAAAAAACAGCATAGTGTGTCCATGACACCACAACACTTAAATACAGTAATAGGCCAAGCAGGGTCATCAGTCTTGTCTCTATGTAGATGGAGGACGGGTTACTTATTTGTTACTTCCAACAGCTCTCTGTTTTCCTTCAAAGCTTTGTCCTTTTTGAGAATGTTCCCATAAAAAGGCTACTCTGGATCATACAAAAGGTGCCACTTCTTAGCCTCACTAATTAGTTTCTTGCCCTCCCTGCTGACTGCTTTGATGAGGGGAAATACAAACTTCAAGGCTGTCAGCATTGATTTTGATCAGATAAAATATGTTGGAGGTGAAGCAGGAGCACTAAACTTCACAATAATAATACCAGCGTTTCTTCAAACAGGCGACATGTTGCTTAGCCTGTTCGCTGATGCACGGAGCAGATTAGAACAACCACACTGAAGAAAACCAAAGTAATCAGCTGTTCACTCACTCGCTAAAGTTCGCATCCCATGAAGCTGTGTTTCACCCTCCATCTCCTCAAGTTTGCTTGGATCACTTCCTTTCAGGAAGGTCCCCTATTGCAAAAGAGTAGTCCATTGTGCTCTGGAGCTGGGGTACATTCCCTTTGATTTTCACCCCCTTTGCATTGGTTGTGAGGCCTTACAGAGACGCGAGGCCCCGTGCTGGCACACACTGTGCACAGCCCACGGCTGTGAAGCCAAGAACCTTTACAAGAGGAATCAGATTTTCACTGAACCAAATAACCACGTTTTTGATGAGCCACGTTAACTGAAAATTCATTGATTGCCCAGGTATGCCAGTTAGTGTTGTAGAGACTGGTCTCAAGACCAGTTTTTGTAGGTCTCTGTCTCATCTCAGAATCATCTGCATTTTACACGGTCTTGTCTCAGTCTAAGACAAAGATGACTCAGAACTGTATTTCAAAGCCAGCTAAGACCACAGCTGGGGGTATATCACTGAATGTGCATTATTGATTTGTCTGTTAACATCAGGACTGTGATATGATCTTAAACTTCCTGCTTAAAATGTAACCAATAACTTAACTAATTTCTTATTTGATTTTTTTGTTACCGCTACCTGCTATCACCCCGCCCCAGCCCCCTTCACACACACGCCAGGAAACTGAATGCAGGTCACAGAAGAGGAAGCTGTGGCTGTCAACCAAATTGTCTGTTATAAAATTTGACTACCTTAACCACAAGGAACTCACCAACATAACAGCATCCAAGAGAAAACACACAGCATTATGTGGATTCTGCAGTGCAACACTTACAGAGAGGTAAGCTGTAAGTGATACTAGCAAAACTACCTAACTAAGTTCTACTTTTGCGTGTGGTAAATAATGAAATCAACCACACAGTTTAGGTGGTCCTGACTACAACACTGATGCCAGTGACTGTGCAAGTTCAGCTGGTTGTGAAAAGTTGACAAAACAAAAATTTTGTTTTCACAGAATGAGCTATGGGGGGAGAGTGGTGCTCCTTTATGAAGCCAGATAACCATTCTCTTTTTCATTCTAGGAGTTTAAACTTACTGCCATAGCCTACTGTGCAGCAGTCTGAATGACCACAAGAAAAATAACAAAAATGGGTGCAAAAATATCCCCACTGGACCTCACCTTTAACACAAACAAACATCTGAAACGAGCACTGCTGCGTCTCTTTGTGGCCGCAGCCTAACAGCCTCCTAATTATCCACCCATCTATTCAAAAGAACGGTTTGTTGATGTGTGTGTATTGGAAGCAAACGGGACAAGGGGATGAGTGACTTGAAGTGTGTGTTGAGGGGTGGGGGTTTGGTTGTCTATGAAATAGAAAACTCAGAGAGAACATCATTTTCCTGGAGGTCGACGAGCCTCAAACCCCCCACCCCCTCACCACTCCACCCGACATGCTGTCTCTGATCAATAAACCTCTATTTTCTCCCCCACACAAGGTTTCCCATTCAATACAGCTGCCACTGGCTTTAAAAACATAGAAGCATGATCCATTTATTATTGGCTGTTACTATGATCTATCTGCTCACCCCACCCTCGCCACCACCCCATCGCTCTTTATGTTGCTGCCTATTGGGGAAAGGTGGGGGGGTCTGTTTATTTCCTGCCCGTGCTGCTTATTGACAGGCCATCACTGTAGCCCATCAGTCATCACACACTGTACATGAATGTGGTGATATATGGCACATTGTTTGGAAATGTATGCAATTCAGATGGTTTGCTTTAGAATAACAGCAACAGGAGAAAAAGTTCCAAACACTGCGCCCCATGATAGTCCATAATAGAGAAACATCAACTTACTGGGAAAAGAGGAAGCTAGAAAAGTATACAGCAGAAAGAGAAGAATGGTACAATCTATCTTGGTTTCTTACAACCATCCACAGACTGGCACAAACAAATAATGAATTGTACTTATGAACTGCCAGCTAGACAAATGCTTTTTTACTGCCATCTCACTCACATTACTCTTTCACCCATTCTACCGCTCCCAGATCAGTCAGTGGATTTGGATTTCAGGCCAGCTCATAGGCTTCTTGGATGCATAAACAGCTTTTGGAGAACAGATATTTATTCACAGTTTGCATCCTAGTCAGAGCAGAGTATGCTCTAGAGCCAGAGAGAATCTCACTCTGCAGTTTACCCATGAGCTGGGAAGCACTACATGGGAATATCCTCTACATTGTGTATTCACAGGCAAACTGTACATTTACTGCCACTAGACAAGTTAACTGGAAAAGTTGTATCCCTTTGCTCCTATCACCAACACCTGTCTGCTCTGAGAACTGCCACAAGCACTCTTTTTTCCTTTCTCTCTCCTCCTCACTGCTCACTGCTGCTGCTTTGAAATGTGCAGACAAGACAGACCCTACATAGACAGACACTTCAGTGTGGCGTGAATGCAGTCATGTTGCTGACATGACGTTTATGGTCTAGACAAGGGGTAACCCCTCATCTCCATTTGCATGGCTCATTGTGCTTTGCCCCCCTCTATGACATTAAGTTTTTTGTCCTGCCTTCAACAGCTGCCATTCATAACAGGTATACCCACTTTTGCCTTAAGACATAAGCAGATGATTGTTTGACCTGATTAATATTAGGCACAATGAGAGCTTTGACAAGCTTAACTGTGTAAGGTTCAAGATTTTAGTGTTTAATTTATTCCCTTTGGAGTTTTTGTGTGAGTTAATTTTTTGAGCGTGGGCATGGTTTTGCATTTGTATTTTCTGTTTGTTTTGTGGCTCTTCATCTGTGCTGAACCTGTATTTGTGAGCAGCTATATGTGACTGCTAATATCAGTGGCTTTATATTAGCATTTACTTATGAAATTGCATCAAGTTTTTGCATTCATATACATTCATTTGTATGTGTCTCTATATTGGAACAGACAGTATGAACAATTCACACACACACACACACACACACACACACACACACACACACACACACAGTCTTGCCAAACCCAAACTGGCTCACCATTTTCTCCAGAGGACAAAGCTGTCAGCTTCCTGGCCGCCACAGGCCCCACTCTACCTGACCGCTCCAACTGGAGGTCCTCATTAATGTGGTCCATTGCATGCCAACTTTTAATAGCTACACACGACTGTACAGTGTCAGATGATGGGGCCTGCTGCTGTATATAAAAAATAATAATTAAGAACGACCAGAGAAGCCGTCTCACCGCATTCTATAAATACCACACACGACTTTTCTGACTCTGTATTAGTGCCAGCTTTCAATGACCTCATCTTATTTCCAACCCATGGTGGGTTCTTAAGTACTGATGCCATGGGAGAAGATGCAAATGCCAAAGCATGGAGATTCTGTATTCTCCTTTCATTCAAGAGAACAAAAACAAGGTACTGTTTGTAATATTGATGAGGTCAAAGAAAGGTAGAAAACAAGAGAAAAAGAAACCCTACGACACACACTTACACGTCACCTTAAAACTTGCTTACCACAGGATGTTTTGGCTGGTCAGCGGAAAAGGACGAAGGCGACCATTTTGTCCAGATGATGAATGGGCTGGGCTGACAGGTCACTTCTCTCTCCCTTACTCTCCTTCTCTTGTTCCTTCTGTCCTTTCCTCTTCCTCCTGCCTCTCCACCCACCCCCTCCAACTCACAGCCACAATTTGTTCCCTCTGACTGGGGGCCGGGAGACGGATTCTACCAGGTGACAGATTTATCGGCAACGGCACGAGGTAAAACGCCTCAAACCCTCAGTAACGCCCGAAGACCCACTGCCGGGGAGACGAGATTGAAGCACCATTTATATCTGCTGGGGTCCCAGTAAAGGGCAGCTCCTATATATCTCCACAACAGGGGACCGCATTTCTCAGAAAATTGCTCTCACTTCCCTATCCAGCTGGAAAGCTAGAATTCTCTCATTCCTTCAAACATATCTGGATTTCTTTCTTGATGTTTCTTCACTTCTGGACAAATGAGTATATGAACCATATGTGTGAGATTTCCCCCTTGGGCCTGAAGCTGGGAGTCATTTTCACCCTGGCCAACATACCTACCGCCCCATGTCAGGGAGCTGGCTTGAGGTTTGCAGTGACGGAGTTCACAGGTGTAACAACCCCATCCCCACACCCCCCCAACCTGCCACAAAACCACCTCATACAGGGGCCATAATTAATCCAGGTCCAGGCCTCACCCAGAGACGCTTTAGGCCTATGGGTGGTCCACAACGAAGTACGCACATATACACACGTGCATATACTGTACTATATGTATGTGCTGTGCAGCTTATACATCAAATACACTACTTCCTGTCTCTCTAGCAGACACACACACACACATCTCACTTTACTCCTCTGAAAATATACAAAAGGCCTACTGGGCTGCTTTGAAACCCACCAGATAGACTGGCTGCTTTGCTGACTTACTGGTGACTGACTCACTCATTAACCAGCTAACTGAGTGGCTGACCCCATGATTGACCGACAGGTTGTATAACTGGTTGATCAACCTGATCTAACCTGCCTAGCACTCAGGTTGGGCTGACGGTCTTCTGTATTTGAGGTAGTATGTCCCCTCGGAGTTTGCATTGGGTTTTTTTTGTTTGTTTGTTTTTCAAACTCAACTAAGTGGGAGACAGAGACAAAGACAAAGACACTTTTACACCCAGCAATGATATCATCCTCCATCATGATGTATCACTGTACACACCGTCATGTGTCAGTTTGGTAGACATTGCCCAACCCTGTGTCACCCTGCTGGTTTGATCCATCCTCTGCCTTGATTCTGTTGGCTTACTCAGATTTAGTTGATTTCTTTCCTCGCTTTTGTGCTTCTACCTTAAATACATAAGTTACATAGTTAAATAGCTTCATTTTTGTCTGTTTTTATGATTGCAAGTCTGCAAAGGGTCCTTTATTTTGAAAATCAATCAAATTTGCCCTGCTTTTCCCTCGTCTGACTTTCTGCCTGCTCGATCTGGCCTGTGCAGATTCACATGGCACCTGTTAAAAAAAAGACTCAGCATGTTTTTGAAGCGGAGCGGATAGCCACTTCTGGGACAAACCACAGCACTGCTGGTAGAATCACAAGCGTTTTGTAAAACGGCTGCAATCAGCTCCAGCTGACATGGGGTGGCCGTAACGCAACGCAGCCATGCCTATTGAATCTATTCACTAGCTAAGTAACAGACTTACTTCCTTTGGATGTCTGACTCACCAACAAACTGGTTGACTCATTGGCTGACTCTTGTTAATTGTCAGTCAACTCTGTTGGTTACCTCTGACAGCCAGAGCAAGATACTTAACTCATTGGCCAGTTGGTGGACAAGCTGATTTACCCACTGTCTGGCCAACTGGCCCAATCGGTAACTGGTTGTCTCCTCAACTTATTGTCTGGTTGGCTAATGACTGAATCTTGATGGCTGGATTGGCTAATCAACTGACATACAAGCTGTGAACTCAGTGGCCGCCTCACCAACTGGCTGACTGACTGACTTTCTGGCTGAATAAATGATTCAATGCAGAAGGGACTCCATCCAGATAAAATGAACCCACATCTCAACTCTCCTTCTGTCCAAACTTCTGTCAGAAAAGTTGCTGGCCAACCTCCTCTCTCCATTCCTCATGTCAGCTAAGACTGTAAAATGACTGCATTAGTTTCAGTGAGGAACGTAACATTTTTCATGTAAGACATTTAGCTGACTGTCTTATCCAGAGTGATTCAGGATTCAAGATGTTTAGGGAACAGTTCAACAAGATATAGAGTATGACTGTTGTATGGACACAGTGACATGACAGGGATCAAACTGGTGATCTTATAGTTACATTGGGCTTTTATTATGCTATGCTGCTGCCAGACCAGAAAGTAGAAATATGGAGAAAATTATACATCTCAGTAAAGTATCATATAGCATCTTCAAATCTGGGGTCCAGTCCAGTGACGGGTTATCAATGTATAAGTTTATTGTTTAAATTACTTGCTGTGCTTTAGAAAGACCAGTAATTGGTTTTATTGATTTTTTTTTTAGATTTATTTTTAAAACATAAAATTGTCACTTTTTGGCATATGCATGGTTTCAAAAGGTGTTCAGAGAAGTAGCTGCCAAATACTGAAAGACTGAAGTGATTCTTTGGTTGCCAAGAAGTTGGCTCCAAAAACATAGAGAAAAGGGAGCGCCCTTGATGGTATGAGCTGCTACAGCATTGCTGCATATTTAAGAGAATCTTATCTTCTGTGTAAGTCTATAAATATTATTTGTTTTCTCTGGGACTTTTACTTAGTCTGAAGTGTCTCTGTATGGATGTGATAACACTTTGTATTTGTACATGTTTGAGAACAAATGTTTGCTCCTCCTGTGGACCTTTGACTTCATGTTTTCTGTAGTTGCCATGGTTACTGGAGCCGTTCATGTTTATGTCCCTGTTTTTTCTATTTCATTCATGAGAAACCACTTAAAATGAGCCATCTCCTTTGTGTCAGGTGTTGTCCAAGGAAGCACTGTTTACATTTTATTCCCCATGAACCATGTTTGCTCATCTGTGATTTTCGGCATGACTCAGGAGGTAGAGCAGCTGTGTAGTAATCAGAAGGTTCCCGATTTTCTGAACATGGCTTCTCCAGAGAGAGTGTTGAAGTGTCCTTGAGCAAGACACTGAACCCCTAATGGCTCCCATTGTGCAGGTTGGCACCTGGTATTGCATCCTCTGCCATCAATGGGTGAATGTTGGCATGTGTTGTAAATGCATGAATGGTACCCTAGACAAGTGCTATATAAATGCAGTTAATTTACCATTTTTAAACATTCTGTTTGAGCATTGTTGGAAGGAGTCTGCAACTTAAGAATTATTGACTGTAACTGTGCATAGAAGTCAAAACAGTGGTGCAAACAAGCATAAAAAATAGTCCCTTCCTCATCAGTTGGTCACAATTGCAGAATTCTTTTATTTAAATCATATTCTACATTTAAAAAGCTTTCTTCCACCTTTTCCTTATTTGTTGGTTGACAAGGGCTTCTGAAGGAACAAAATCTTAAGTTGAAAGAACCGTCTTTTGACTGAACCATTAGCCAAACTATACCTTTAATTGTTTTAGGAAATTTTGGGATCTGATGCTGCAAAAGGTGTCAAATTGGCTATAAATCTGACATGACCATACATAAAACTATTTGGCTCAAATAAAATTTAAATATAACTTTCTGATCTCATGATTTCTGAGACTTTTCATGTTGTTGTTGCATAACATTACATGGGACAAATAAAGTTTGTCTGTATGACACCAGCAATTAGATTTTGACAGAATACCCACAACTTCATCCGTAAGTGATGGATGGTGGTTAATTAGTGCTACTCCCTTCCTCTAACATTATGCTTCCAGGTGACCTCTTGTTTCAGTTGTGGAGGATTCAAAGAACAAAGGAACATAAATTTCCAGGACCAAATTCCTTCAGTCAAAGAGAGGAACCAGTCATAGATAATGTTTCCTAGTGTCTCCATGACCAAACATTATGGCACAGTTAATGGTTAGGATCTTTGTATTTACTCTCCATTAAGTCTAAGTACACACAGCAACACACACACACACACACACACACACACACACACACACACACACACACACACACACACACACAGACACAAGCTGTCATAATGAACAAGTGACCTGAACATCACCCACTTCTTCAGCCTCTCACTTAGAGGTAAGCAAACATACACAGACACACACACACACACACACACGTCACCAAAAATTATACCTTCAAGCCTCCACTGAGAGGTAAGCAAACACACACACACAGAGTGGAGTGGGGCTTTATCATGGAAGAACAATGCCCACCCCCACCCCCTCTTTAAACCCATAAAGCAGCTCTCTCGGCCTCTTCACCTGCCTGATTTTATGGATCTCAGCACTGCAATTAGGCTTTATTAGCCATTCTCTGAATGACACAGCACAATAGTTGCCCTAATTGAATAGCAACACATTGATTAGAGGTGTTAGCCCTTCAAACTGGGCAGCAGCGGAGGATTTAGGTCAGACATGTTCACATCACAACAGTAAGTGTGCAGGGAGGCAATATGGTGGTAATCCTTGAACTAATTTAATTTTCTTGCAGTAATTCAATCATTATGAGCTGTGTAAGGAGGCATCAGCCTAACAAAGTTCAACCACAGATATGCTTACAATAAATAGAATATAATAAATAAGTAATTATACGTTTTCACGTGCACTGTCTCTGATAGAGGACAACTATCTTCTGTGTATATAATTTTGGCACAAGATGTAATCAGTTTGACATAAAAGTGACTCACTCAGTGTTCTCCATATTAAGCCAGTTAAATTTGTAATCTTGCCATTTCAGTCCTCCGTCTAGACAAAAATGACATTTTTTTCCACCCCAAAACCGAGCTTTTCGGAAACGGTGTCCAGAGTGTATGAATCTTAAAATGTCAGCTTTGTGTTATACTGTGTACAGAGGAAATGGTTATATAAGCCCAGTGAGGGTCTGAGACAGGGTATAAAAGTCTCCAACTTTCTCTGTTTTCACGCAGTTTAGATGTGATGTGGTCAGTATGTATCCCACCTCTCACTACAGTATATATGTTGGCTGAAATGAACAGAAGTATTGTTTGCTAGCTAAAAAAAGGATGAAGAAGAAGAGATTTAACACTGGTGTAGATGTAATCATTTTTATTTAATTTTTTTGTTTTAACAGTTATACTAATATTTAGGATAGACATAAGCCACACTTAAGCTGCAAGGTAGCATTCGACTTGACTCACTCTTTTTTGATTTTGTATTGTAAATAGTACCTGATACTCTTTTTTGTATCACCTCAGTCAAAGGCACAACGGAGCTGAGCAGATACTTAAAGATGGCATAAAAACACTGCAGACTACTGACTGGTCTGAGAGAATCGTAACTTGTGCAACATGGAACACGGGCACAAACTTTTTTAAATAATCAAGCTACTATCAATAATGACCATTTTTGAAATATATTTTGTCATTGGTTGTTTAATGCTGTCAGAGAATATGCAATATGTTGCTGTAGAAATAAATGTTTGATTGAGGGAGAAAAAATGCACTTGGTAAAGCAAATATTTTGCTTTTTTGATAATGATTTATCGATTGATTGATTGTTAATGTTACCAATGATCGATTAAAGAAAATGCTTGCAATTTGCAACCCAAGTTATTGTCCAACTACTGAAAACTGTGGCATTTAAGGTGAGGTAATGCAGTTTCACACAGCGTCATCAGTCTATGTTGAGGGTTTACTATTCAAAGAACTATCTGCAGTGGAAAACTAAACAGAGAAAAGTACTGTTTACCAAAAGCGGGCAGAGTTAAGTTGACCCGTACCATGCAGTTGAAATATTGTTATAGTGTCTTAGCCAGAAACTAGTATTTCTGGAGGGCTTTCACACAACATATGAGTTTTAAAATGTATAAGTATTAAGACTGAGGACTTTGAAAGAAACACTGGCTCAGATCCTAAAAGAAACCCAATATCTCCCACAAATTATTTTACACAAAGTTCATAGATATACTAAGTGCATGTTAGGGTGTGTTTGAAAAGTGAATTGTAAAGTAAATGGGCTCTCAAAGTGCCAATAGTGTTTGCAGGGTCTCTACTACAATAGTTTTTGCAAGATTGTAAATGCAATCATTTTTAGCAATGTGATTTTAATTCCTGATATGCAGTTGTCATAAAATTTCCTTCAAATGCACCCACTCGTTCCTAAAAGAGATTCAAATTTACATCAAAATGTGAAAAACTCAGATTCTACATACAGTAGCTCAAACAGAGGACTACAGACAGAAGCTGGGACTTTCTGCCTAATGTGTAAAATGTAAATGTAAATGTATTGGAGGTGACATCTTAATGTTACACATTTTGGCAGAGGTGGAGCTGTGTGCTTCTTAGATGGCCTTTTAGCTGTTCTGTGTCATTAGCGTAGTGGTGAATGGTGTGGCAGGTTTGTAGAAAGGGACAGGGGTTGGATAAAGGGAGAAGGGAATGGTCCATTGGGCGCAGTTGTGTGTGTATGCATGTGTGTGTGTGTGTGTATATATGTGTGTGTGTTAGCGGCCAAGGGTCAGCCAGAGGGGATACAATGTGTCTGTCACAACTGACCGCTCCACGACCACAGACAACAGTCAACCAGCCGCTACTATTTGTGTGAATGTGTGTGTGTGCGTTACAGGCAGAGTAAGAGCAGTCCATCCT
Source organism: Lutjanus erythropterus (assembly GCF_056507025.1). Classification (NCBI taxonomy): domain Eukaryota; kingdom Metazoa; phylum Chordata; class Actinopteri; order Lutjaniformes; family Lutjanidae; genus Lutjanus; species Lutjanus erythropterus. Next base: position 22,925,107 of record NC_139323.1, on the reverse strand, counting down.
CTCACACACACTTTTTCACTATCCACTGTTACAGCCAACCGCACACTGACCCCAGGGTCGCCGTAAGTGTGTGTGTGTGTAAATGTGTGTTTGTGTGCGTCTAAGACAGAAGAGAAAAGCAGTTAACAACCCTCACTATCACCCAGGATTCACCTATATTAACAGCGATGTGAATAGAGAAGAGACTGTATAGAGTCAGGTGTTTGTGTGTGTGTAAGAGCACCTCTGTCATGAATGACCGCACACTCACCTGGTGGCTGAAACTGCCCCAGTGAGAAGATTTTGTCCTTGTTGTATTCAAAGTCTCTGGAGAGAATGTGACTGATGGGTTTGATGGGAAAATCCATCCAAAGGTTATCTGTTATATATCATTACTCTATGATGCTTGTTCCATTGCAATTCCATTATATATTTGGTGATAAAGTGATGTAGTTTACTCCTGTGTGTACCCGCTTGGCCTCAGCCTTCTGCTTCCGGTAGAGTTAGTGAATCCCTGAATCTCCCAGAATGCTCGTCGAAACTTTCTGCCTGGTTACCCCTTTAAGTTAAGCAGCTGTTGCATGTGATGCCCTGTGTATCTCAGGAGGTGGTGAGCAGAGTGATTTTTCCCCTCTGAGAAAGAAAAAGTCTTTTTTTTCTATTCTGTTACTTGTACCACTGGAAACCAAGTGTTTTTAATTGTGTTTTATTTTCACAGTTAAAGAAAAGTTAGACTCGGACTTGTGGCTTCAACACAGGGACGGTCCATTGTTCCTGTGGCCCGTTACACTAAAACCTCAGTAGTCCGACAAATGACCACACTCTCCCTACAGTTGTTAGTGCAGTGACTGCCAGCCCTGTCCATGGTGCTTAATTGTTGTGGGTTTGCGCTAATAAGGTTTGAGTTTAGGGGTTGGAGTGTGTATTTTCAGAGCAAAGGGCTGCTGGAGCAATGGGCATTTGTTTTTGGGATTACAAACTGTCAGACAAAGGGCCTTCCTGTCGTACGGGACATTTTTCAGACTATTGGGGTTTGAGAATAATAGGTCATCGGAACAATGGCACGGCACCCTTGACTTATGAGGATTTAAAACTGTGAAATTCTGCAAAATCATATGTTTCCAGTGATGTAGTTGCAAACAGAGGATCCACATAGGGTTCAACTTTGGCGTACTTTGACATGAAAATTTGCACCTTTAATGAACCAAGCTGTCTTGACAGTGCTGACCTTTGAGGGGATGGAGAGTCCAAAATAGAGGAAGCTATCACAGCTTATTACTTGTGTCCACCTTTGCTGTTAGGAGCAACAACAGTTCCACAAAAGATAGTATGCAGACAGTTATGAGACAGGAGCTGATGGTACAAATACGTCTTTTGAATAAACCTTATGAATGTATTGTCCTGTTAGCAACTGAACTAAGCTCATAAGCTAATGAGTTTATAAACTGACTAAATGCTCTCAGTGTCACATGTTTAGGAACTGCTGCATAAAGGTTGAGGTATACTCAAAAGAACTACCACATCAGGAGGAGGAAGTGGTGTTTACCTTCCAAGGTGGGCTAAAAACATAACTGCCATGGAGAGAGAGAGGGTTGAGGTCTGTCATTCACATGACTGCATGTATGTTATATTGATTTGTTCAGATTTTGTTGATTTGGTCATATATCCTTGCATTTGTGCTTGTAACCTGGAAAAGTAGGCTATGGAGTTAAATGGATTCTTTATTAGTTTTTTTTGTGATCGCGAGTCTGCATAAGGTGCATTATTTTGAAAATTAATTGGATCTATGTCGTTTTGTATCAGACTTTGATCTGCTCTGTGCAGCTTGACAAATAGACTCAGCGCATATTTGAAGAGGACGAGGGTGGAGAGACTGCTGGAGGAATTACAAACACTGAGTAGAACGGGCGCAATCAGCTCTGGGAGATGCAGCGCAGCCATAACAGCCGTGCTTGGTGGAATCAAGCCATAACAGTGCAAACTTACAGGAGGGTATTCAAGGTCTTGATTAAGAAAACATGAAAACTGACAAAAAGCAGTTGCGTAAAGAATGAAAAGAAGGCGTTTCACAGCAAGATTGACACCATTCTTACTTCTTCACCTCCACACAACTAGCCAGTTGCTGTGTGAAATGGGCATGTTTATCAGAAAGAAAGAACAGAAATTGTCAGATGCTTTCAGACAATTCTGATGTCAGATAGGTGTTTCTAAGGGCTTCAGATGCTGTTCAACAATCCAACAAGCATTTCTGTTGGTGTATACTGCCACCTTAACTTGAACTGTTCCATATGTTGCTGTTGTTAATAGTCACACCCAGCTTATTCATAGACAACCTCCTTTATTTGATCAAAAGACACTGTAATTGTCATAACTAAACCAAAATTGAAATACAAAGCATCAGTCATTACATGCACAATTAAAGAAAATTGTATTCTTTTTCAGTTTCATACCGAACCACCTGCAGTGTGCTAAACAGGAATTTGTGCTTCCCTGCAGGTGTCTCCAGGACTGAAATTTGTTTAATTTAAGGCCTTCAAACAAACTATGACAGGCTGGTTGACCACATTGCACAGCCAAGTTTTGTTTCCCTTTTCAAAAAGACAGAGCCCAGTGGTGACGGGATCAAAGAGAAAGATGAACTTATAACTTCTAGTTATAGTACATAATATATCCTGAACATATGGATGGATTTTATGGATCGAACATATCTTTAGAGAATTGTTCCTCAAAGATATTCATGGGGAGCAGTTTAACAGGCAAAGTCATGAATGTGAAGATTTAATAAAATGAAAATTGTAGAACACGTCCATTTTTACACAGCACAGCTGGCCAGTTGTCCCAGCAATAGCTGTTTGAATCCCACACTAATATTTTCTCAGCTGGCAACTCTGGCTAATTCAAAAAGTTAAATTCAGAAAAGATCCAATTGTCCAATTGTTATGTATTTATTTTTTGATTCTCAATTGTGCGTCTTTAAATCCATCTGTGACAGCTAATAAGCCCATCACAAGAAAAAAGCAGATGTCCTCTGATTTTCTCTGTTGTGCCCAGACGAAACATCCGCTGTGGAGTAAAGAGCTACACTTAAACATGCATGTTCAGATGCCTGTCTGAAGAGAACAATGAAATTCCTTCTACAGCTGTTTTTGGTGTACATGGGACACTCACTTATGGGAACCTTCACCTTATAGAGCAGACTATCCTTGGAATTTCACCTGACGATGCTAACACTACCTCCTGTAAACAAACATCCTTAGATAAGAGAATGCATGGGGCTGATAAGGTGTGTGTAAAATTATTAATCCATGCACAGACTCTCTCTCTCTCTCTCTCTCTCTCTCTCTCTATCTATCTCTCTCTCACACACACACAGAGTAAAAAATGATACAGGAATTCAGTAGAATCAACTAATCTTTTTTCATTGACTTCATGCAAGTATACAAGTTTTATTTATTAAAGTTGATGAACTTAAAATTTCCAGTATTTATTTTTAGAACACTTTGGAACTTTGAATGAGATATGTCATGTCAGTCCCAGGTGATATCTCAGGAATATATTAAATTAAATTGCTTTAAAGTCTTCACTACACACATTATTATGTGTCTGGACAGACATGGATGTAAGCTGCAGCTTGACTGGTCGGTGGAGGCACACAACTGTGAAGCAGCAATTCTATTGTTTGAGTGCTTTGTTTTATACAGCCATTGACTGCTGACTTCTCACTCTTCTTAACCTATGGGCCGCAAGTTATCAACAGCTGCTTTGCTTTGAAATTGTGTTTGAAGTTGTGTTTTTAGCTAAGGACAATGTATGTGGAGGTCATGTTAATGTTGGCAGAACGTTTCAAATCCACGCTGGTTGCATCTGGCGGTTGTGGTGGCATTGCAGTAAGTGCTTCGCCATCCATGCCTGTCCAGCATGTGCACTCTACTGACCGCACTTTTCTTGACCACATTTACTTGAATACAGCTGAATTACTATCATGTTTATTTGACGAGAAAAGTTCGTTTTGAATCATTATATAGTTACCTCAAAAGTTTAAGGAAGCCTGGTCACTAAGTTTTGTTAGTTAACGTTAAAACAAATGGTTTATTTTTACAGTGTACACACACACACAAACACACACATAAATACTATATTTGCAGTGGGACCTCATCCTATGGTTTGTTTGGTTTTCTGTTGCGACCTGAACACCTGACAGTGTTGGCGAGCACTATTGTTCCTCCTGCTGGCTCTTGAAAATAGAAGCTTATACGAAGCGATGAACAATGACTGTTATATGACCTGTTAATGGATCTAGCAGTCGTTCAGTGCATGTCCATGTGTGTGTGTTTGTGGAGTCGTGTGTGCATGTAAATGTATCTGTGTATGCGCAGTATTCAAAGCGCCATCACACGGATTAAGGAAAACATATGGTCTTTAAAGTGACACAACAGCTCTCGGGTCACAGCGTGCATTCCTTTTACAGAAGGTCATAACCTGAAATGGACCGTAGTGTCTGGGATTTGTATTGTGAAGAGGAAAATGCTTTCACATCCTCATTTTCCCATTTGACATTTTAGTCATTGGCCTAATGCTCCTTTTACAGATCCATTTACAGTCTGTCCAACAGTAGTCACTTCTAAATGCCCCATATTACAGTAAAGAAACAAGTAGAAAGGAAGTCAAGGGTCGGAGCTGCAGCAATCTGACAGTAGATATAACAATTATACCTCTGTTCCTAAAGAAGTGCCTGGAAAAGATCCAAGGAGCGGGCAGATTAATTATCATCTTGGACATGCCGGAGTGTGTGTGCGTATCTGTGTGTGTGGGTGTCTGTGGGAGACGATGGAGAAGTGGTTAGGTTGTGTGAGTCACAGTTACCGCAGCATATATTCCTGGACATTCTCCGGGCAAAATGTTTATACTAGGATGAATTATATGTGTGTGTGCTTTCTCACACGTCCCTCTAAACCCTCTCTTATATTCCATATTTAACATGTCCGACCTTAATTGTTTCTTTCCCTTCTCTAATCATAAAATCTTGTCTTGCATTGTCTCTCTGCTCTTTATCTGACAGACAGGGTTCGAACTTTGTAAAATGCATGCACTGTCAAGAATGCAAATGCAACAAACTAGATTTCCTCCAACAAAAGTATTTTATCAAGAAGATAAATTTAGACAGAGACCGTCATTTGACACTGACGGTGCTGTAGAAGTGGACTTATAGACAAATGTTCTTTTGCAGTATAATTTCATCCATATTAAACAATTCTGCACCTCATGCTTTACATTTTTTATAAAACACAGTCATTCCCTAATCTTTAACAATTGTTTTAGTTGCCTAAGTCTAATTATACCTTGATCAACTCTTATTTGCCACAAACATGATCTTTCTCTAACTTTAAAGTCTCCCTCCAGACACAATTTAAAGTATGTAAAACATACCCTGCTTTGATTAATATTTTATTTAATAATATTTTAAAAATATGTTTTAAAAAATATTCTTATAAAGGGCTGGAAGCACATCTACTCTTTCTACCTCATTGAGAAATTTTGGATCTGGCCTTGTGCCCTGCCCATCACCAAGCAGCAGTGGCACTACATTGATCAGAGAAATCGGGGAGAAACATCAGTCAGCCATATGTTTGAGCTGCAGTCAGACCCACACCCAGAGGAGTCTCATAATCATAACTAATGCTAACTCTCGCTCTGTACTGGTTTCAGGTTTCTCTGTCTGCATATTAGACAGCAATTGGCTTTTGAATTTGCAACATACCAAATCCAGCTTGCCCAGGTTGCGCTTGAACCTCAGACTTTAGGCACAAACATCTCCCCCTTCAGTAGCAGCATGTAAAAAACACCTCTCTAGTGACAAACTTTCCACAGATATTACAGTCAGTGTAGCCAAGGTCAAACATTTTAGGGAACATAAAAAAGCACAATTTTAAGTGGAGTTCTCCAACTATACATAGTTGTCATGTAAAAATATTGTAAAAAAAAAAAAAAAAAAAGCGTTTTTTTTAATGTTGGCATTAGAAGGACAAAAAAACAATTTCACTGATGTGGGGTTTTGCAGAATTGTCCAATAACAGCATTCTTGGCTGCTAATTGGGTTGAGTATCCAGCACAGCTGGAAAAATCCCTGAACATTTATTGCACTTGGAAATTGAAGTGATTTTGAGTATAAATCTGGATCTCCTCTCTCCCTGTGTTGGACATGTCAGTGGTCTTTCAACCCGTGGAAGCTTCCTCTTCCCTCTTACCTCTGCTCTTCCCTTTATTTCTCCCCCTCCCCCACCTCCTCCCATCCTTCTGTCAGAGATGTTAGTGGGACATTTAGCTCTGTGTAGATCTTTCTCTTTCATCCTCTTCTCCTCTCCCCTCCTTCTGTCAGAAACATTAACAGGGTAGCCCTCTGTTCCTTCCCTGTCTCTAATGCTCTCCTTTATCCTTCCACTTTTTCTTTGCCTTCCTTTTTATCATCCCTCACTCCAACATGATTGACACTTCATCAGACACGTTGAAGTGCCAAGCCTTGACCTGCTCTATGTCACAGTAGCCACAGTATTTTTATTAACCTCTTATCTCCTGCCAGTCCCACTCCACTCCATTAACCAGTGTTATAACTGCTATGTGTAGCATATTTTATAGACATCATTGTCAAATTAGTTATGATACCTCTCTGTAAGTACCATAAACAAATTAGACTAAAAGATATAATTGGTAATCTGCACCTCAAGGGTTGACATGAATGATTTTTAACCACATAAAGCCTCTCTTCTTGTAGAAAAGAGCATGTTGCTATTTACCCTTCTCCCCCTTCCTATTGTGTCTCTGAGGATCTGTCTGTTCACCTTCATGAAGAACATAAATGTGTTGCCCATTCCACAATCATTCACTGCAAGAAGTAAGTGAGGTCAGGAACAGGACTTTGTACTTTTAGGGATACCGACCAAACTACTCTCCATATATCATTTTTATTTTTATTTTCATAAATCAGCGCTGTTGGTTACCTTTTATGTCTGTCTGTGGGTTCTAAAAATAATGAAAAGTATTAAAAAGAACTACCAACTTTGATGACGCATTTATTTTGCAAAGAGTTTTATTAATTTCCGGAAAAGTAATGGTTCTGATGCACACAAAATTTAAACATATAACATTTGTAATATGAAGTGCAAAGCTGGCCAGGGCAACACATCTAACCTGAGGAAACATCTAATTTAACAAAATATACCTAAAAGCCAAAGAGCGTAGGCCTACTGTGTTTTATAGCCTGACAACCAAGTCCCCTCGCAGCAGCCACAGCTAACATTAGCACACCTGTAGCCAGCACCAAGCAAGTTTAACTTAACCCTCCATGGACAATGAATCTTTAAGTGAGGCACAGATAGTTTCATCAACATCTGCAGGCAATTAATTTTCTTGTTAGACAGGTTTTTAGTCTCTGAATATTATGTTTAGGGCTATACTTAACCAATGAAAATCATAGTCAATTGAAGTCAATTGAAATTCTACTTACTCTTCAACCAATCAATTGATTGATGGGGGGAAAAAAATCTGTATTTTATCGCTACATGAACTAATTCAGCCAGAATGCACTGAGTGCACTTTACCACGTAGCATGAATGGGTGCTAACTGAAGTCACACGGCCTTACCAAGCACATAAATTCCTGCAGTTTGACCATTTTTTTTCACACGAAACTACACCTATATACTTACTCATATACCTTCAGCACATGTTTTTCAAGTAAATTTTGCATACATACAGTACTACTCACCACCAATGAGGTCACGCTGGAACAGGCTTCCATTTACAGACAAACCTGCAACATAAACTCCCCCCAAAAATATTAAGAAATATTAAGATTAAGAATTGCTTCTGTCCTTACTACAGCGACTGTCCAGTCAATGAGAATTTGTTTGGACAAGACCATAATGACAAACTGACCAGAAGGTATCAGCCCTAATTATCTTAGCATTTTTACTAGTGTTAGCCAACACTAAACCACTGACTGTGTCTGACACAATATTTAGTACACGTTAACAGTGTGTGAAATATTTTAATACATCCCAAACCTTAGTATGAAACCAGTAGTATGTGAACTGCATACTATGAGGAAATATTACAGTATACAAGCACTGTGGTAGTGACAATAACAACATAACAGGAAGGATATCACATGTGCTTCCTCCAAAGGAAGGGAGAGGGAGGTAGGGAAATTTTATTTTGTGTTATTTAGTGTGTAAAATGTCTAAAGAACAAGATGGTCTATATAAATAAAAATGCTGCAACTGAGAATTTTGGACTTATTTTTTAATACTGAAATTACATTTTTGTCATTACAGAGAGAGTAAAGTACTGAATAAAGGTACTAGTGGGTACCAGTACCAACTTCCAGGTACCAGTACCAGTACCAGATCAATTCATTTGTGAATGGTACCCAAACCTAGAAATAGGTAGAGCTTATTTTGGAAAGGAAGAACAGCACCTTCTTTCCGTTGTGGCTCACTTTCGGCTCTCAGTGATACTCTCATTTCTTTTAACTGTACTGTCTCAGTACTGATGTTGTAAAATGCAGCACATTCAGTAGGATCTTTAAAAGTTTGTCTGGCTCTACAGTGTTGTTGTGTCAAAAATTCTCTCATATCTGTGTTTCTGTGAGACTTCATATTTGAGCACACAGATGTCAATCAAGCCTGAAAATATTCTGTCTACATGTTTATCATTTATATATTTATATCCCTGTTTTTAGTTTCATAGGAGTATAAATCATTAAAATGTGAGTGCACGTGTGTTCTCCAGCTCCCCTCACTTTAATGTTTTTTTGTCCGTTTGACATGGAGATAACCAAACCCCACAGACAATATCAGCGCCCTTCCACTTTAGGTTGTCAGCAGCAGACTTGCAGCACTGAAACCTCTTTACACAAACAGGCACGCACACACACACACGCACACTCTTTTCCTCAGTCAAAAGGGCCAAGTTTGTTTGATCCCTTGTGAGGTTTATCTCCTAAGCCCAAATGTCAACACTCACTGTTGACAGACTCAGTTTCCTTCAATAATCTAGCGACTGTCTACATCCTCAGACCCGCAGACCGGCAGGTAACAGCAGTTGACCTGGGGCACAATAGAAAGTCAAAGGGATACGAGATATACTGAGGAATTAGGGAGTGACAATCAGAAGTGAGGCAAAAGTGTCTTGCAGGAATTATGCTCACACTTGGTTAAATTTGAAAATGCATCTTTTCTCATACAAAGTCAGTTTTTCCAAACAAAAAACTAAACCTTATGAAAATTCACTTTAAAGTAGATAAATCAGTATACTAGCACAAACAACAGTACTGTGTAGCAGAAATATTAGCAGATTAACTTTTTGTCACTTCTAACTGATCACTCCTTTTTAATGTAAGCATAGCTGGCCACACATTACTGGTGTTGTCACTGATCTGTACCAGTTTATTTAGTCAGACAACTTACTTTATAAAATATAGTGATTTGATCAATATTCAGAGGAACTGCTCTTCACCATGGCTCATAGGTAGCATGTGTTAACCACAACAGGATCACAGTTTTCTGCTTGAACAATTCTCCTACAACAGAAACAGAGAGATTTGTCTCAAGACATTAAATTCTGTGTTTGGTTATATTGCAACATAATACGAGTGCTCATGGAGAGCAGGAAGCAGCAGAACAGTGATTTGAGGGCTATCATGCAAAATTTTATCATTTGTCAACCAAAAGGAGACAAAGAGATGGCAGATAAAATACACAGTCTACTTGCGGAGAAAGATATTCCAAAGCTCAAGCAGTGCTACTATGACACATATGACACATAATATGTTTACATTTAAGCATTTGTATGTGCATTTTGAAATATATTAGAAATTTGCTTCAACAATTTTGAAAATTTGAAGAAAAAAAATTTTGAGGTAGTTTTTGCCTTTTTTGAGAGAGAGAGAGTTGATGCACTTAACGGGAGATGAGTCATGTGTTCCCACCACTCTTTCCCCTTTTTTCTGTCAGTCTACAGCTGTCATATCAAATAAAGGCTAAAACGACCCCAAAATAATCTTTAAAAAGCAATACATTGGATGGAAACATGGCTATTGTAATTCCCTGATGCATTTTAGCAAATATTTTGTTGTATTTGTAGTATTTTGTTGTTGTTTTTACTTGCTTCAAACTGTCTTGTCATCAACCTCTGATGAAGCCACTGTACCCTATACCTGCCCAACACCAAAAAGCAGACAGAAACAGTTAGACGAGCAAATTAATGTAATGAATCACATGAGAGCCACATATTTCCCTCAGGAGTCAGAGACTGAAACAGAACTACAAGGAGAGTGAACACTGGACTCCCATTCATCAGGTGGACAGAAAGTTTACTGGATGTGCGAAATTCACATTCACTGAAAAAACTTGATAAGGTGACAATATGTCAAAGATGTGTTTACAGTTTGTTAAAGTTAATGTAGTTTTAAGGTTTCCATTTGGTTTTATTTTATTCTTTTAGTTCACAGTATTGTATGTAAGAAGAGGTATTATACTATTTGTTCCACTGCTTTAATCGGTATCCACTTCCTACTGTTCAAACTAGAAAGCAGAGCAACTCTGCTGCTTTCATTTTTCCTTGTGTTTGTTTACATCAGTCACGCAATGTTGTTTGTGTCACACTGCCGCCTTCTTTGTTTTGTTTTATGAGTCGTCACTCTGTGCGCTCGGTCCTGCAGTATTTTTAGGGCCAATGACTGTTTACATTACATCTTCAATACAGAAAACAGAGGTAGGTAGGGGGGAGAGGTGTGTATGTGTGTGTGTTTGTATGTCTGTTTGTGTGTGAGTATGTGCGTGGGTGTCAAGGGGGCGGGGGTGGCGAGGGTGATTTCCTGGTTATGAATAGCAAGTGTGTGTTGATTATAATTTAATGATGTTAGTGTGTGTGATACAATTCCAAGGCTATTGTTGTCTGATCAGAACAGATCAGTCACACATGCAGACATACACTCATTCATGAGCACACACACACACACTCATAACACACACTCACTCGGGACTGCATGTAAACAGACCAGCGCGGAAATGCTTCACATGTCGGTAACCACATGGTAATATATATACACATACAACTCCACACACACAGCCACATGCACACACACACACACACACACACACACACACACACATTCAATAATGCATAATAATAATAATGACATTTCTCATTAAAGTCTGTGTGAAACAGTAATAAATGTGTGTTCAGAGTTGTCGCACCACCGAAAAATGTGTTATTAACCACCTAGCGAAATTGGAATGACTGAAAAAATCTCATGGTATATCAATTAGATTTCAAAATCGTGAAAAAAATAAGCAGTTTTCTCTGTCCAGAAATGCTGGGGGCGTGTCTGACCTGTCAAATACTACTACGACCTGAAACATGGATGCTCCATTTAGCAGCTTTATTGGACTCTGGATATTTTTTAGCCGCCAAAATTGGAGGACAGTGACCTACCAAAGGATAATCAACTTGTTCCTCTGAGTTTGCAACAGGATGGTAATTTTTTTTCTTAAACATCAGGTTGTTGGAAATGAAGTGAGCAGAACTGCCATGGGTGAACAAAATAAACCAGGTTACTTAAAATAACCAGTCTTTTCATATCTTGCACTGCTAATGCATTCTGGCTTATATAGCATTAGGATACACATGGTTCCAGTGTGTCATCAAGCCAAGATTTCATAAATGAATTATATCTCATTTGTTCGACCCTTTTCCTGCAAGAAAAATTCTACAGGGTGCCATGGATGTGCATTTTGGGACATACACAGCAATGTGACCTGCACACACACATTTGCAGAATGAAGCAGGGATGCAACATGTTTACATTATTTTTTTTTTCTTTGCGCTGCAGACGTAACCATCCAGCCAGATGAATGATTAAAAAAATGGTGTGGTATATAAAATTAGGTCTCAAAATCATGAAAAACTGTAGTTTTCTCAGCTCTGACATGCTGTTACGCTCCTTGTAGCAATGTTATTGGATTTGTCAAGACATTTTAAGCAACCATACCAGAGGACAGTGACCTACCTGAGAATAATAAACTTGGTCCTCTCAGTCTGTAGCAGATGGTAAGTTTTTCTGAAGCATGGGTTTGCTGGGACTGAAATGAGCAGCAACTGCCATGGGTGAACGAAATGAACCAGGTTACATAAAAGAACTTCTCTTCTCATAACTTGCACTGCTAATGCTAAATGCTAATGTGCTCTAGCTTATATAGTGTTGGGATACATATGACTCCATTGGGTCATTGAGCCATGATTTCAGGTCCACCCAAAAAAATCCTGAACACTGAAATGGTTTAACCAATTCAATTCCAAAAACATAGTCCACAGTCTTTTCATGTGTTTTCATCAGTTGTTTTCTAACACGTATATTGTGTTTAGAAAAAAATCTATGAATTTCCTTGACACAGACTTCAAATAAACAATGACAGACAATAATGTTTTTTACAGCCTGCAATGTTGTTGCTTAAAGTGCAGTCAGTGTATGTGTGTGTGTGTGTGTGTGTGTGTGTGTGTGTGTGTGTGTGTGTGTGTGTGTGTTTGTGTGTGTGTGCCAATCAGATAAATCCAAACTTGGAAGTGAAACGTGGAACAGGATTAGTCCAAAGTTTGAGTCATGGTGTCAGCATAACTTTGCCTCTCTTTTGATCTGACTTATACCACAACAAATTCTAACCTGTCTCCATATTAGTAAGGTGATTCTTTCTTGTATTCTCTGTTTCAATTCAATTTTCAGTTTCAATTATTTTATTCTATTAGTGAATAATAAACAAACCTTGTGCTCTCCTTAGTGTTTGTTGGTCTTTTTGTGTTCAAACCTATTGACCTGTCTTTCATCCTCTCCTTCTTCTTCTGTGTACCTCATTACATTTCCCCACAGCACCCACTATGTGTCTCTCTGCCTCTGTGTCTCTCTCCATACAGGTTAATCATTCCAGCAGTGCTATCTTGCCACAGAAGGCCTTATCAGTCTCTGTGTGTCATTTTACAACCTAACCTGCACCCCCTCTCTCAGCCTCCTGCCCCTACTTGTCCTCTCTCCCTGTCATGCTCTCCCAGACTCCGCCCCCACTGCCTGCAAGTTAGCCAGCTTTAACCAATCGCAATCCAGTATTAGGAGTATGCTGCTGATTGGTGGAACCTCCTGCAGCCTGTCAACAGTGTGGCTGATGTGTTGGCCACCAAATAATGATAAAAACAAAAAGGAATCTGTATCTGTGTGTATATGAAAGGATGGATTGGATGAAAATCACAGAGGGAGAATTCAATTATTTTGACAGTAAAAAGTTTACAGTAAGTTTCGTTTAGTTTCATTTTATTTTATCAGACTTTTTGTCATAAATGCACTGCATCTTACTCATGTTACTGCTTTGCTGCAAGAAACAAAGACATCAGGAGGCAGAAATTATTCAGCAGGGGTAAAATAGGATATTTCCACTAAGGAAATGTTATAGAAAGAGTGGTGGGAGCATGTGTGTGCACTAGGAGTGCATTTTGGGAAATTCTAAAGCTGTGTAACCTGCACACTGTTTGCACAAACTTCCCCTGACAGGGATGCAATTTAGCAACATGTTTACATAAAAATTAAGTTTTTTTGTAATGCAGACACAATCCAGCCTCTTACACTGTTATAATCCATTAAAATGTGAAACCATGTATTACCATCATAGTAATAACAGGATCAGAGACAGAGGACCTGATCGGGACAGGTGAGTATGTTTTGTGAGTGCTGACCATGTACTAAATTACCTTTTATATGAACCAGCTGCAGCTGATGATAGTATATTTTCAGCAGGAAGCACTTGTTAATTTAAACATTTAGTTCTATTGGATTTAAGCTTATATATATATATATATATATATATATATATATATATATATATATATATATATATATAGATATATATATATATATATATATATATATATATATAAAATTTATAATTTTACAATTTTATAATTTTGTTGAAATAACTGAAATAACATCTGGATTGCATAAGAAGCTATTTGAAAACAGACAAAAAAAGAAAAAAGAAACTGAGAAACTGTTGTAGAGGGGTGTAAATATAACTTTTTAAAGACTCCCAGTGGAAAATGTGGCATAATTTTAGCCTACTGGATCACCAAAGGTCCGAAATGTGTTTTGCACTCAGAGATGAAATGCAACAGGTCGGACTGTGTCTGTTTTTAAACTAAGCATGTGGTTTCACACTTTTATTTCTATCGGTTTTGGGAGCCTGTGTTTGTCCTGCTTTTCAGTAAAGGTTTAGAAAACTGGGCGGGTTGTAATCATGTCAGTACAGCCTGATAAATACTCTTCCATAATAAAGTAATAGAAATAAACCGTTTTAGTTAAATATTTCAAACGGAAATTAAATTCAATGCCTACAAATTTTATAAGTAATTAAAAGAAGACGAAGTATAGTGAGGAATTTATTTTAAAAAATGCAATGAATGCAATGTAATACAAAAGGTCGTTTTGGGGTCTGTAGGTTTATGTTTCCCTTATCTTTGGGCCTATAAGTTGATATTAAATTCGTAAAATGTGAAATTCTCTGTGCTCGTTTAAAAGGACTCCCTTTGTTATTTTTAACTACCGGACGCGACTGTGTGCACACACATTTGTGTGTACTGTATGTATGTGTGTCCATGTGTGTTTGTGGTGGTCGCCCTCTGCGACCCCTCAGGTGTGTCTGCTGTTTGCCCCGTGACTTTTCTGTGTTTCCCCCTGCTCGTCCTCACCGGCTCACACCGACGATCAGGATAGACAGTGTTTAAAATAAGGGTGTATGTGTAGAAGGGGGGGGCTTGACGTAGACGTATAATTTTCATGTATTTCTTTATGTATTTATTGTCTGTGTGTGTTTAATTTGTAAGAGGCTAAATAGCCTGAGCCTGACGTCAGATCGCTAATTGATCCCTGCTCAGCCAATTACTGATAATAATTCAGAAGTAAAGGTATAATTTATTGCGTAAGGGGGCTGATTTGATCCGAAAATAAAGGCCGTTTTAAGCCTGAGGCCGCTGCTGCTCACGTTCTCCACAAAACTGAACAAACAAACCCAAAAAGGCACCAATTCTACAGAGGTTATTTTAGATTTTTTTTTATTTATATGGGTCTAATGCAGAATTCACCGTGTCCTTCACCTGCATTTTAAAATGGTCGGAAAGAAAGAAAGAAAGAAAGAAAGAAAGAAAGAAAGAAAGAAAGAAAGAAAGAAAGAAAGGTTATTATGGTTATTGCATTATATGTGATCATATCTTCATAACTTTTTAACGATCAGGTGAATTTTTACTGTTAGAAGCAGAGGAAATAATGCTAAATTTTATTATTGGGGTCAACTAAATAGTGCATCAAAATGTATAAAAGATATATATAAAGATCAAGACTTTTATTTAAAAAAAAAAACCTTTGCGTTATATTGGCGTTTGTACCCACGTGCATGTGTGCATGCGTTTGCTGCAATACACTCCTGTTATAACAGCTCTAACCCACATACCTTGCGCGCTGCCTCTGCGCTCCGTGCGCTCATGGGGAGTCTGCTCTCTCATGCAGTTGCATCACCTCGCTTGATTTCCTTGTTCTCTCGCCGCTTTTAAAGTCCATCATTAACGGGATTAAACAGCTGAGATTTTGGAGAGATGGAACTGGAGGGTTTGAGGCGATGTTTCCCGGTCTCCTCGCCTGATTGGATCGGCGAAAGATGATGTCAGACGACCGCATGCGCCCCGGATTGGAGAGAGCGGAGTAAACAAAGCCGCGAGGAGGAGGAGGAGAGGTCTCCACATCTCCAGACAGTCCGACCGACACACCGAATCCGACTTTACGCACAGGAGAGGGCGGCCCCGGCGGCGCGTACTCGTCTGCTAGCGGCTGAAAGTAACACTGACAGTCCCACTTTAATGGGTAACGCGCTAAAAAGACTTTTGGAAAAGCTGAAAGGAAACTTACCATCGTCTTTTAATCCGGACGCTGCAGTTTTCTCGTTCGAGTAGCGACAGTTGATTCCTAACTCAGCGCGCAACTGTTCGAAAAGTATCGAAGGAATCACTCGTGCGTGTTCTGCGTTATTATTGCGGTTCTGTGCGCAAATGCAATCATGAGAAATTAAATTGGTGAGGTTACATCAGAGCAGACACGCACCGGGTGTGCGACCTGGCTGTTTGGAGACAGTCGCTTAAATCAGGCTTCACATTCAGAGCATGGTCCGATAATAAGAAGACAGAGAGAGAGAGACAGAAATCAAGTAATTACGTGTTTAAAAGACATTTGGGACACTTTGAGGCGTGTTTGTGGGAACGTCTGCTTCTCACGTCCAGGTGTCCCGCCGAGCGGTGCGGAGTCTCCAGCTCAGGCCGGCAGCGCTGACATGCTGCCCAAAGTCGAGACTGAATCCTTGGGACTCTCTCGATCGTATGGGGAGCACGGGCACATGCCAAGGAACATGCAAGGTAAGAACTGTCTCTCATTTTCATCTCTTAAAAGACTAAAACACAGATTCATATGCTTCCACTTCAGTCGATTCACGGAGCGTTATCGTGATTACAGTCCTCAGAGCGCCAAAACTTTTAAACAGTTTTACACAAGACATTTCTGCGGACAATGTAGGCTAATAACTGGTGACTATTAATACAGGCTGTTATTGAACGATGAACACGTTAAATTATTGGGCAGGTCATTAGGTCATTAGTTTTCAGAGATTTCTGGAATTTTGATATCGGTTGTGGATATGTTTTTGTTATTTCTCTCAGTATTTACTCCGTCATACTCATTAAGAAGTATGAAAGTAGATCATACTTGGATAGACTTTTCTAAGGTTTGGCTCGTGATCAAACAATGATTACACCCAGCTGTCACTCATGCTGCAAGTGTGCGGACGCCTGGTGCGTAAAATCGGTGAGACACAGGAGAGGAGATGTGTGCACTAACTAATGTGCAGAATTAACTAGTGATTTTGTCTGTATCCAAAGAGTACTTCAGACAGAGTTGTTGCCAATTTCTGAAAAAGAAAAGAAAAAAAAGCTGCTGATGCGTAATTGCAGAGATTTCATTTAGTGACTGACCTCGGGCCACTTTTGTCTAAGAGGCCAATTAGTTTTGGTCTAATTTATACTTTACAGACACTGTAAAATGCTCATAATTCTGTGTCAAATAAATGCAAGCTAATTTCTATTTTGATATCATCTTAACAAATTTCTGGTTTGTAATTTCTAAAATTTTGGCCTGAAAATTGAACGCAATTTAATTTTAAAAAATCAGTTTGAACTCGTTCAAAAGGGGGCATCTAATACTGCTTTTATGATGTATTAATATTTATGTTTATTATATTTTTTGACAGTTTACCCCAATCTCACTAATTATGTCAAGCATTTAGAATAGTTGCTTTAGATCTTTGAATGTGTGAAATTATTATTTAGAAATCGTGCAGCTTTGATTGAGAAAAAATCATTTTCAGGTTTAGCATATTTAATAAAACTCCCTACGGCATCCTATTTTAAATTATTCTTTTTATTCTCCTGTTTCAAGTTACACATAAATCAGCGAAAATTTAAATAGAGACTGACTCTCTTGCCAAGATAAACTCACGTATCCTCCTCATCCCTCTCATGCCATTTCAGAGCAATATAAACGGTCAATCAATTAGCCCGTTGCAGGTTTATGAGACGCTGATAACATTTACTCACAAGACAAGGAGTGGCTGGTTAGAGAGCCCGTTATCTTACTTTTACGCAGGGCTAAAAACAAGGTAGCTCGGAGTGAAAAACAGGTTTCCCCTTAAAGTCATTAGCGTTTTTGACAAATGTTTCAGCTTTTTTTGAAAACTGCATGAGCAACGGCCGTGGAGGAGAGAGCCAGTGGATGAGAAGACCGGTGTATTTCTGCACCTTCTAAAATGATGTAACCTGCACACACTCAATTTGCACAAAAATCTGCTTGTTTATGGACCAGGGATGCAATTTATCCTCATATTTGCACCAAAATGCAAGTTGTTTTTTTGCAATGCAGTCTGTTAAAATTGCATAAAATGTGAACATCTGACTTACAAGGAGCGGCAGCGTGCAGGCTGTACAATTTTAAGTGAGAAAATATCTGGCTAAAAATCCTGAAAGACATTTTTTTTTAATTTATGACGTTAGGACCATTTCAGATTAAATGTACCAATTAATTTTTTTTTATTTACCACCACCTTGCACACTGCATAACTGCAACCAATGCCCCGTTGATCTTTATTTCCTTTATTAAAACGTGTCCAAATCTGTTGCAGCAGTGCGTCATGAGAACAGGCCCTTCAAATTATCTCCTTTCTGCACTTTAAAGCAGAAAAAAAAAATACTAGGAAACGAGTTCGCTTTGAGCTTCTGTGGAAAAAGAATCGGCAGCAGCTCGGTGGAACTTGTTGCTTCAGCTGGAATATGCAGCGCGGATCCCAGCAGGGCAACGCGTTAACAAACCAGAAATCATGTCTAATTAAAAGGTCTACTAAGTGAGCAGATGAGTGGATTTTGAAGTGGAGCGGTGGCCTTGGAAGTTGACAAAATATTTCCACTTTTACAGCCACATCCACTGAGGTTTTCCTGTTTGATCCTGACTCCTTTTTTATGATTAGAACCATAAATGCTTTTGTAACTGTTGTAAATGTCAGCCTGCGTGTTTGCTTAGCGCTGTCACACACAGTCTTATCAATGCAGGTACTTCTAATACGCAAGGCAACAAATATATCGCAATAATGCCAGATTCGTTGAGTATATTAAGTCGTAAATGTCCAGAAAAAGAAATAGGAAAAATATGCATCTGTCGTGAAATTTCACTTATATTTAACTTGATTTAAATTGCAGTGACTGGTAGCACGTTTTCCGCTTTATCTTTTATTTATTCCTCATTTTTTCCTCATAGTTGCATTGGAAACAACATAAATTATAACGTCAAAATTATATGACGACTTTGAATAAAATTGACATTTTTTTCCAGCTCACGCAGAAAGTCAAATAAAACGTTGCCCCTAGTTTTGCGCAACCAAAGCACATTAAAGAAAGTGCAGGAATTGGTTTGTAGCATTGCGAGTAATTCTTCGAGAAGGAAAAATGATGTTGGTTCAAGTTGGTTTTGGATGTTTTTTCCTCCTCGCCTGCAGAGATAACAGGGCTTCTCTGTGTGTCTTCATTTGTCTGTGGGCGGTAACATTTTCTCCTCCAATCCTTAACTCTAATATCTCTCCATTTCCCCCAGCGATTTCACGACTTAGATGCATGCATATTTATGAGGCTCACTTTCATGCGCTTTTTCCTTTTTTTTGTTGTATTTTTTGGCTCCTGTCTGCAACGAATGTAGCAGAGAAGGCGGCAACAAGGAGAAATAAATTGTCGCGTCCTTTCAACTCGTTCCAAAATCCAGTATTCATCGTCCTCCCCTCCTCAAATTAAACCTCTACAAGTCCAACAGAAGTTAAAAAAAAAAATCACATTCAGTTGCGTCGCGTGGTTCCCCGTGGTTCATCTTGATGGATGAAAGTGGGTTTATGGAGAAGAGACTGAAATAGACTTCTCTCTGTGTGTCCGTGTCTCCTTCCGCAGCACCCCAGTTAAAAATGATGGACTACTCATATGACGAAGACTTGGACGAGATGTGTCCCGTGTGCGGAGACAAGGTTTCAGGATATCACTACGGACTTCTGACCTGCGAGAGCTGCAAGGTTAGTGCCCTCATTCATTCTCTCCCCAGTGGAAAAGCCGTGACACTATGGCAATGATACTGCCACAGACACACGAGAAGTGTTTATGGGCGACCGTATCTAAAATATTCCTGGTGTCTATAATTTTTGGAGGCTTTGAGATCTCAATTATGAATGGTAGCCTAATTATTATAAAGTTCATGTAGTGCATCATAGCCAGAGAGTGTTAGGTTTACAGTGGCTGAACATGGTTTGATTGTATTATCATCTACACTTAAGTATCATTATTTTCCTTGAATGTTGCAGGTACAGCCATATCTGAAGAGTATGATTTTAAAGTACATTTCAGATATGGCTGGGTGATATGGTTTATAAAAAATACCTCAATATTTTGGGGTTATTCAAGTCAAGTCAAGTCAAATTTTTATTTATGTGGCCCAGTATCACAAATCATAATTTGCCTCGGGGGACTTTACAATCTGTACAGTGTGTGACACCCCCTGTCCTGTAGACGTTCAAAACAGCAAGGAAAAACTCTTCCCCCAAAAAAAACTTTCAACAGGGAAAAAATAGACAGCCCATAGATCTCAATGTCCACATTTTCTCTAGAATAATATACCATAGATTATCAAATACTGCAAACATATGATGATGTTATAGAATAAAATTCATAGATTAAACTACACAATTTTATATAAAGCAATTGAGGCTGTGTGATATGAATTGCCGTTCTTTAACAGAATTTTTGATAATTACCAGTGATGTGTATATAATGATTAAGTGGGTTAAGGGAAAAAATAGAACAGAAGTTCAGGAAATTTCATCTTCACTATAATGCAGCCTTTAAAACTCGTAAAAGACTACACATTTGCCATATCATGATATGACGATATCCAAAATCTAAGGCAAGATCTAGTCACATATCACAATATCAATATAATATAAACATATTTCCCAAGCCTATTTAAGTATCATTATTTTCCTTGATTGTTGCAGATACAGCCACATTTGCATTGTGCAGTTTTAAAATACATTACAGACATAGAAATACTGAGGCTCTTATATGTGTCTACAGCTACTTTATTTCAGTGTATTGAACTGGAGATGCATTTTTTGCACACTAGGCGTTTAGCCGGCATTCTTTTCCAGAGTGACTTGCAGCAAGTATAATTCTGCCGCAAAGATTCAGTTCCTCGTCATTAACATGACAGGAAAACCAAAGGTAAAGAGGCCGAGGGTCAAATATTCTTGTGACAATTGATCTAACAAACTTTTCCTGTGACTGTCAGAGGATTTTGTAAAGTGATGAACAGCTTGGCAAAGAAAGAGGAGCTCAAAAGCATGCAAAGGGTTTTTGTAATTTTTGCAACCAGCAAACACAGGAGGTGGGGGAGGAGGACTGAACCCCGGAAGCAAATACTGACTCTGTTTGCCCAAGCCTGTATCCTACTGCCTAAAACTCTCATCACAAGTTCATTAAGAGAACAGCAGCATTGTCTGGCTGCAAAATGTTTCCATACACAGGTTAATAATGAGGCTTCTGCAAAGCAAACTGTTGCTGCTATTAATTTGAGCTCAGTCAGCAACCTGTTTGTCCCTTTCTGCCTCTTTTCACGGGTCTCCTCAACACCGAGCTAATAGGCATTACCCAAGTTTTTTGTTGGGCCAGTAAAGCTGTCAGCACAAAATTAAGCTAAGACAAATGTCTCTGTGTTAACACTATTCAGTGTAAAATTGCAGCTCGCAGTATTGATGCCGCGGCGCACATTTCTTGCCTATGTGGTCATTATTCAAAGCAGATGTTATAGATTTTATCCCATATTATTGACCTTGAGATGCTCAGCACTTGCTCGAAGGGAGACGTCAGTGGCATCTCTGCTGCTTTTCAGCCTCAGCCCAGTTTAGAAACGCTGTGTTGTGTGTATGTGTGTGTGTGTGTGTGTGTGCAGGATGTAGATGAAGAGGTATTTTATAAAGTGCTGCATATCCTTGTTGAAACATGCATAATTTTGATAATTACCTGAAGCTTACCATTGATTATTTTCAAAATGCAGGCAGTCGATTCAGTAAAAGTAAGGTTTGTCAGAGCTGGACTGATGAATCAGTTTGTTGACATGTTACAGGTTCATATTGGCATTAAATATCCCAGTGCTGTGCAATACTTGAGGTTCTTCCTTGCCTACAGCTGCATAAAGACTGGAAAAACCAGCGGTTAAATTTTATTTGTAGTTTAAAAAAAAATAAAAAATACCTCTGTTTCAGTTTTTGCTTTGCACTACAAGAGTAAGATTCATATTTTCCACCTTTTTGGTATCAAAATTTGAAAATACTTAACAATTTATAGGGAGTTTATAGATGGAATCTAATCTAAGGATATTTGCAACGACCCTTAACCTACCCCCCTCTCAACCCCCAAAAAATCATTTTTTCAGGACAGTTTTTTAGATCTTTGGTTGGGTTTCCAGTTTTGGGCTGAAACACACACACACACACACACACACACACACACAGAGAGAGAGAGAGAGAGAGAGAGAGAGAGAGAGAGAGAGAGAGAGAAAGAGAGAAAGCATGAATCACACAAGTGGGTTCCTTAACCCCCTCAAAATCCTACCACCTCCCCGAGCACACAAACACACACACACAACCTTTTATTCATACGCACAGACAGTGTTAGCTCATACTACACGCCATCCCACATAAAGTAAACATGGTGCCACATCATACCTGTTGGAATAACAACATCAAGCTGAAACGGGCTTCATGGTCCTCACAAACAGGCTCCCTGCGTGCTACGTTTTGGGAGACTGAGCTGAGGGAGCTGCAGCAGAATAACCTTATAATCCTAAAACGCTGACATAATTGACAAGAAGGTTAGAGATCAGACCCATAGTGCACAGTGGACATATCAAAAACGATTATAAGAACTGTAAGTTGGAGGGAAATTAATATGAGCAAAGCATGCTGAGGTCAAAGGGATTTTTGCTTTTTTTCAAAGTTAGACAGAACCCATCAGGAGTGTGTGAGACAGAGATCAGAGGAGATAAAGTGATGATGTGAATTATATTTTTCCTGCTTCTTTCTGGCCAGTATTGACAGCTAGTAAAAGTAGTTTCCTGTTTGCTCTTTTTGTGCAGAGAGAGAGTGTTGTGTTTTACAATGGAATTCCAAGGTCGGGAACACCAGTTACACAGATGATTCATCAAATTAAAAGTGGACATTACTTTAATGAAAAACTTGTAGCTACTTTACAGCATACAATTTCACATTAGTGTCATGACTTTAAACTATATTTTAATTTGTGACACTTTTGGGGGTAAATTAGATATTTTTTAATGACAACAGAAACAGGCAAAAATCGCAGCTGTTTCTTCACAAATATGAATCAGTCCTGACAAATGCTCACTCCTGGTTAGACCTGCCGGTCAAATTAAAGCCTTTCAGTTAAATGTTGTCCGCTTAATCTCCAGACGTGATATTGTGTGGTTTTTAAAGCATGCTACAATCCAGTTTGGTTCAGATATTTATAGCACACGCTGTGCACTAAATGGAAAATTGGAGAGAAAGTTCTCTCTGAAGCATGGATTTTTTAGTACTGAGAAGTCGATAATCCAAAACCGAGTGCAGTGGATTTTTTTTTGGGGGGGGGGGAATCAGGCAATGCAGATTGTCAATTAAATTTGTGTTTGGTGAGATATTGACAGCAGCACGTTCTTTTTTATTTTTATTTTTTTAAAGACCAGGTTTTAAGGATTCTCCTCCTAGGTTATGGATCTAGAATACGTTAATACCATCTTCCCTTCGTTTGATTTTCAATGCTGCTGCTGCTTATAATTAATTCCACGTTGCAGGTATGAATCTCTGTAATCCCGGAACTGTGAATTATGGATATAATTTATTGGATCTTTTGGACTCCTGTGCTCATATTTTTCAATAATTAAGTGGAGAGCCGAAAAGATGCTTTCCCTCGTAAATTCTAGAGTCTTTACATGAATGGAGAATATTGAGAATAGTGTAATTTTGACCGGACCCAAATTGTATATCCTTTATGAAGTAGTTTACAATGCAATTAAAACACTAAGTGAGACAGTTGTAGAGAATTTATGGTTTGCTTGTTTGTTCAAAGCTAAATAAAATGATAAATTTTTTTTTTTTTTAAGTTTTTAGAAAGACTGACGTTTTTTCATGTGTAACAAGTGTGTATTCAGGCCCTGCTTTGTATTCTGCATGTGTGTGTCCATAAAGCATCACTTCAATTGGAGCAAAGCTTCCAAAACTTCACTCTGTGTGTGTGTGTGTGTGTGTGTGTGTGTGTGTGTGTGTTTGTGTGTGTGTGTGTGTGTGTGTGTGTGTATCCATTAAGCATGTCCCTCTCCATCTGTCTGGAGTGTGAATGGGCCAATTACCATCACATTGCAGGGGTCAAGCGGGTTGACGTCTTAATTGGTTCTCTCCGTAGGGCTTCTTCAAGCGCACCGTCCAGAACAACAAGCGCTACACATGTATAGAGAACCAGAGCTGCCAGATTGACAAGACCCAGAGGAAGCGCTGCCCGTACTGCCGCTTCCAGAAGTGCCTCACCGTCGGCATGAAGCTAGAAGGTACAGCAACATGTTTACATTATTATTTTTTTGCAGTTCAGGTGTTTGGAGTTATGGCAGAATGACTTCACAAGTTTTGCTGGTGTTTTGGATCTGAGATTCAGTGTGTTTCCAGCTTAAACATGGGGTTACAACACAGGGAGGGGTGTTCGAAAGTGTTTCAAAGTGCAACTATGGCTGAGTAGATAATGTGTGGCTGACTAAAGTTTGGGCTTCTTTAAAATAGATTAACAGTTGCATGAAGGAGAAAGGGTTTGCCAAACAACCAGTGATTATAATGATTATAATGGACTGTCCACTGGAATTTCAATGTCTTGCTCAAGGGCTCTGTTATTACCACTGAACATGTGACTGTCCAGTAACCAGTGATGGAAGAAAGTATTACTTAATAGGAGTGTCACAATTTTACAAATCCATGATTCGAGTTGACTTATGATTTTAAAGTTACGCTTCTATTTTTTTATTTAAACTTATTGCATCTTGATTTGCTAAGATCAACAGGTGATTGGCTTAACGCCCTGACAACTGTCATTTATGTTTTCAAATTCTTCTTTAAAAAGACAGTCTATAGCAGTGGCTCTCAAACGTTTTCAGTTGCGGACACAAAATAATCATGTTGGTGTTTATGACCCCCCCCCCCCACCTCTGTTTACCTGACATTGTTCAGGCAATACTGTAACACATGCAAGCTGCTAAATTCATATTTTTGTATATTTTTTATCTCCACAATTCGTGAATCGTGAATTGCAGACTCTGCCTTTTAAATTTAATTTTTGAAAAGAAGATTTTTCAATTGATTATTTAATATTGACATTGTGACACCCCTATTACTTACGTAAAAGTAGCAATATGAAAATACTCCACAAAGAGAAGTCCTGCACTGAAAATGTCACGTAAGAAAAAGCTGACATTATCAGTGAAATGCAGAAAATGTCCTTAGTGAGTGACATACCATTATATCTTAAATTACCGGATTATTTTACCGATGTAGGAGGTTGAGGTGGAGCTCATTTTACATAATATATACTGTTATGTGATTTATTCTACAACAGTGTTAATTATATAAGATAATCAAATATGATTCTCAGCCGTGGTAGAGTAGAAGGATAAAGTAGACTTAAATAGGGAATACTCAAGTAAAGTACCTCAGATATGTATGAGTATGGAATAACTGTACTTAGTTACATTCCACCACTGCCACATGGCAGCCAAATGCACCGGACAGCCTGCAGGCTCACCAGAAGCCTTTTTAAATTATATTTAAATCTGGGAGAATATTTCTCTTTTTTATAGTGCACATACAGTGCTGTTTTATAGTAACTGTATGATTTTAAGAACAGTTTGCGCACAGATTTAGTCTATTCTGGGGTTTCACAGTAAACACAGCTCACTAAAATATGATCTAGAACTTAACAGTAGACATCTGCGAGAGTGGAAAAGCAGAGCCGGGCAGTGTTACTGCATTCTGTGTGCTGCATCATATATATTTCAAGATATGACTGTTTGCAATTACTGTTACTGAAAGTTGATGAGGGAAAAATTACAACATGGAGCAGCTAAACCTGGAGGTTGACTGCTTCTGGACTTCCACAGAGGTGTAGTGAAATGAAACAGCGAGTCTTTTTCCATTTATTCACAATTGAGCACAGTTAATCGCAGTGCATTAACTTCTTCCAAGAACAATTTGCATGTGAATAGTTTCCTTCCAAACTGAGATGTCCACTATTTAAAAAAGGTTAATACCTGCTCTGACATAATGATTGCCTGTATAAAAAGAGAAGATTATATTTATTTAAACATTTAACAATGAATATCTCAGTAACATCTGTATACCTAGAACTTTGTGGAGTGAAACCTCTCGTTTCTACCACAGCATTGCTTATTAGTATTTAAGATGGGGTCAGGGGGAGTTGGGGGGTATCTGGTAGCTGCTTTGCACTTAAACTTGCCAGACAGAGTAATAGATAAAATATTAAACTTGGCGGCAGAGCGAGAATGGTAATGATGATACTTTTGGCCGGCCGTTTCGAGGCCTCTTTGTTTAATTTGAACGCGGCTCAGAAGCTTGTTCAAACACGCCTATACAGAAGTGACAGGACGGCAAGGCGAGAAACATTCTTCCAATGTTCAAAGATAATATTTTAAATCAACTATTTTTTCCACACATGAGCTAACAAGTTTTATTTTGAAATCGCTAATTGTGGAGTGAATAAAGTGACCTGAAGGTCACATTTAAATAAGTGTAAAATAGGGGATTTAACCGCTAAATGTGATAGTTATTATTTTGTTAAGCGAGAGGTTAAGTTACAATATTGTCCTTAAAAAGAGTGCAAATTGTTTTACTTTGTCCAGTCTTTTTATAAGAGTAGGTGCTGCTACTCATATAGTTTCAGCCTAATATTGAAACAAAATTCTTTGCACATTTGTAATTTAAACCAAATTAAAAATCCCTTGGCTCCTGAAATGATCACATGCAATTGAGAAGAGTTAATGTGTTAAAGAAATAAGACCCTGGGAGGGTGAAAGTAGAGCAAAGACAGCCTAACTAAAATCTTTCCGGAGGCTTCTTCTTCCTCTACCTGCCATGTGCGCTGTAATTAATTGCTGTTAATTGTGAATGGCCGCTGGGCAGAATGTCCCGGCCTGTCATTTTCCAGCTGACACGAGTGGGGAGGTGGGGGGTAGCGTTTCATTTGTTTTGCTGGCGGTAGCTTTCAGCTCGGGGGCAAGACGGGCCCTGCAGCACTTTGTCAGGGGCCAGAAGCTCCAGTGGGTGACTCCTGCCACAACCAGTAAAGACGTCCCGTACAGAAAGGCTGACACCCCTCAGCACGCACACACACACACACACACACACACACACACACATACAGCTCTCCTTGGTAAACACATACATAAATTCATGAGAAGCCCAAAAAGGTGTTCAGAAGGCCACAGGCAAGAGGGAGAAGCTGTCATTTGATCTAAAAAATGTGCAGTGAAAAGAGGAAAGGAGGTTTGGGGTCATGTGCTTTGTTATTGCAATCTTTTCATTCCGTTACACAGCAGCTTGCAGCAACATGTGAATTCAGGATATCGAGTGGAAACCAAATGTTGACAAAAAAATGTGAGGGAAACTTTAAAGTTGACACAAACTGCATTTTTTTTTGACTGTTTACTTTTGCCTTTCTGGTGCTGCTCAGTGTCCTTCCTGTTTGTCGATAAGTCTTCCAACCAATGGGACGCTCTGTGCAGTTTTAAGTTTGCTGCGAGGGTGGAGGCAGTAAAGCAGTCTGTTTGTTGTCGTTTGTGCTTGTTAATATTTTAAAGTTGAGATGAACAAGTTGAAGTAGCAGATGGGCACATCATCAGACATCAGAGTTACAGTAAACAGTGTTGTCACATGACTGTCTCCTCAGATCAGTTGTATTATCTTGAGCTTATTACAAAAGAAAACTAGTTGTGCTGTGCGATTTTGCAACAGGATAAATAAGTTACCCCTGACCCACTGTCAAACATTCAGATCAGTTCATTCAATATCATACTGTGACTTTAAAATGATCACATTTTAACAAAAACTATAATATATACTGAAACAACCTGGGAATGGGGAAGGATACTACACTGTATGGCAAAACTATGCCATGTGCACCATATTACATTACATGTTCTGTCCTCTGAGAAAGAGCCCATTACACAAGCGCTCTATCCAATCGTATCTTTCAAAACAAAAGCCCTACAAAGATCTACATACTGCGCCACCGTTTTACCAGCTGCTTGATCAGAGCAGAGTGGCGTTATCAGTCGTACAGATGTGATTGGTTGCTCTCTAATAACAAATATGGTTTCATTGTGGGTTTATTGAAAAATTATCATTTATACAGGGGCAGGCAGGTCATACTTTCTCTCTTGTATCTCGATGATGATGGAGCCTGGCAGTCACATTGAACCAAACACAAACACACATGCTACCGTGCTGTAAAAATCCTTCACTTCTTGGTATGCACTGTAGCATCTCAGCCAGTGTTGACTCATTCAGAAAAAAAAAAAGCCACATTCCACTAAGGTTTGACCCATTAGCACGCCATTCACTAAAGCTGATGAAGCGTGCCGTATCTGAGCAGCTCCCACTGGTATGATTTTCTTTTTATGCTCGCTGGAAGTTGCCTTGCATCATATGCTTCACTGAGCTGCCTAATATCTCCTTCACTTATGTATCATCTTAAAGACGGAGCGGAACAGCGGCGTTTGTGATCCTGAGAGCTTGACACTTCCTCTGTGTGGTATTTAATGAAGCAGAAGTTACATATGTTTTAAAACAACCATTGAAAATTAAAGCTTAGGACAGACCCCACATTAAAATGGTCTTGATTAATAACATTTAAAAAAAAAAACAAAGCATGCAACCTTTGTCCTCCACTGATAAAATGCTGATTATTTATTATTTGTTGACTGGTTCCTTGCCAGTTAATACTTTTTTTGTGTTTATTCTCAGCTTGGTTCAAAGCTGACTAGAGAGCACTGTCTTGTTTTAACTAGAGCCCGACCGATTTATTGGTTGACTGATATTATCAGCCCAATGTTGGCCTGTAATGGTCTATATCTGTAAGCACGATACGTGTTGTTATGAAACCTTTTTTAACAGAATATAAAGCAGATTTTATATGTTAGTCTTATAAGCAGCATTTATGCATATTTGATTCTTTTTTGTAATTCATGTTTAATATATACATGTCTGTTGTTCTATTTGTGTTTTTTAATTCATAATTGTTTATAGTTATTAAAAAATATTGAAACTTTAATGTTTCAGTGGCCTGATATAGTTTTGGACAATAACGTTTATTGTGAAAGTAAAATATCCTGCCTCCATTACATATCTGTGCCGCAAGCGTTTAGTAACCACTTTTGAGGGATTATTGCAAAAAATGTGTTCACGTAGGCTGCATATTCTATATTCGGTGTAAAGAATATCATTTGATATATCAGTATGAGAATTTTTCTACTCCCTAATCTTTCTGGGACGTCTGCTCCCAAAATCCAGTATCAGTCTGGCCCTATTTTTAACCCAGACATGACAAAGTGGCCTTTTTAGAAAACAGATTAACTCTCAGTTTTATCAGACTTTTCACTGTCAATCTGGATCAATATATCACTTCAGTGTTCCGATCCAACAATCCAATATGATTGATGCGAAGTGAAAATATTGATCTTTATTGTCATCTTTAAGATACACCTTCATATTGAAATTCCCTTAGCATGTCTTTGTCACTCTTCAATCAAAAAATTGTTGAATCATTATTTAA
The DNA here is from genome assembly GCF_056507025.1 of Lutjanus erythropterus. Taxonomy (NCBI): domain Eukaryota; kingdom Metazoa; phylum Chordata; class Actinopteri; order Lutjaniformes; family Lutjanidae; genus Lutjanus; species Lutjanus erythropterus. The sequence goes on along the minus strand of NC_139323.1, from coordinate 22,895,537 downwards.
TTGCTTTTTGTGAATTGAAATAAATATAATTGAATGTGTTAAATAGACATATGGTATTTAAGCAGCCAGTCTCAGGGATCAGGTGCTGGTCAGTCGCAGGAGCGTCTCAGGTAAAAACATCAACATAAACCACCACACACTGAAATGACTTACTGTGATTTTATTAGAAGTGAACAATGTGTGTCGACCTGTGGTTTCTTCAGGTTTGCGCAACAGCTGAGGACATATGGTATTGTCTCATATTGATCACAGGCCATTGAACTGAATAAAATTTAAATAACATCTCATATATCATATCGTTGTCAAAGAATTGATATGATATTGCATCATGATGAACAGACTTGCGTGGGCTTCATCAGGTATCACTTTTCCCAGCAATTTATAAATTTAACGTTGTTATCATGCAGCTAATCCATCATCAAATCTCAATTAATTAATCACTATAAATGCAAACCCCCTGCAGAGCCATTCAGCACAAATTAGCGACACCATCTGAGTGTTTATACTGTATTTTCCTCTCTGTATCCCTCTCTCCCTTTCAGTGCACTTTTTATTTCCTCCCTGTCTCCATCTTTCTCGCTCTGATTTGTCTTCCATCAGCCTCCCAGTACCTGCGGTAGAAGCCAGGGAGCTGTCCCATTACTTATGCATAGGTATCATAGGTATTCATGTGTGTGCATGGGATAGGGCGCATCCGGAGCAGGGGCCGGGGCTCCGACATGACAAACAGGGTGTCAGCAAGGCTCCGCGGGACCCATTAATATGCCGGCGGCCGACAGGGATCCTCACCTACGCGCGCTTAATATTCCTGTATATTAAACAACCATAAATCAGAGGATATAAGCGCTGAGGGCTGTGTGTATGTGATGTGTTTGAGTGTGTTAGAGGCTATGTGTGCGAAGAAACTGTGTGTGTGAAGGATGCTGTTTGTACATGTTTGAGATGGTGTATAAACGGGGCGCTGGATACTTTTGGGGAAAGACGAAGACGGTTTTGGTTGGGTCAGTTTGTGAATTTATGAATGTGTGTATGCCCGAGTGTGTTTTTGTGTGGATGTGCTCATAGACAGTAAGTCAGGGGAATTCAGAGTGGAAGATGGCGTCAGCCTTTCAGTCTGTCGACATTTCCCCAACTCAGATCCTGTTCACCCTAATAGAAGTTCTCATATATTCAAATAGTGCTTTAGTGATGTTTTCTCTTCATATATTGATTTTCTTCTTGCATCCTCCTTATTTTTTTAGTTTAAAGTTAAATTTTTCCTAAGCTAAGTGCTCCTAGCTGTACTCTTCCTGTCAATCAAGCTGTGTGCGAAGCAATATCCTCATTTTTCATTGCAATTTCTGTTGATGAAGTTTGAATTTCTGTAGGCGTTTGTATTTCTTGTTTTCCTGTTCAGCAATGATGGCTGTCACTGTCATGCTAACTATTCACTTGGTGTTGTTAATGCCAAACAAACCACAAACATCCAGACGTCACTTTCTTGGCACCACAAAAAGACTGTAACCAACACTCTGTAAGCTTTCATGAAAGGGAAATTCAATTAGTTCTGTGTTTTTCTAACATATAAAACATGTGTTTGCAGAAAAACATTGGAAAATTACTAGTTTAGATTATTTAAAGTGGGGTTGTATGAGTTACAATAGATGCTGGTCGGCATGCCCCACATTGTAGAAGCAGACAGGAATCCAGCTGAAGGAGGCTAACCAATGAACTCCTGTGGACAGGGCCCACCTAAAACATCAGTATCAGTTTAAGTGTACACTATATGTAAGATATAATAATACATTTAATTAATATAATTTACCTTGGTGTTGGACAGCCTTCTCTGATGAGAAACTGCTGTTATATAAGCAAACTATTACTCTTTCTCGCCCAACCAGACTCCATTGGCAAAATCAGTAATTTTACCTTGCAGAACAGAGGAGCTGCTGGGTTACCACTGCCTCAACCTGTTAGATTGTGTGTGTTATTATGTGACTTTGGTGAACTGGAACTATCCTTTTAAAATGCCAAAGTCACACAGTAACACGAGGGAAGCTAACTGATCCTGGCAACAGTAGACCAGCAACTGCAAGGTAAATTACTGATTTTGCCAATGGAGTTTGGTTGGTTGGAAGTGAGCAATATTAAGCTTATATGACAGTGGTTTCCTGTTAGAGTAGGCTGTCTGAGGGCAAGGTAAAGTGGTAAAAATATGATAAATATAATATAGACTTTTTTTTAAGTGACTAGAATGCCTTTTGTTGCTGACTACATCCACAGCGGTGCTTAGCTTCCTTCACTGGGACTCCTCTCTGTTTCTCCGAAGTGGGAACATGTCAACCAGCATCTGTTTTCGTTAATACGCTATCGATAAGTACCTCATACAACCCCACCTCAAATAATCCAAACTATCCATTTAAAGCAGCTTTTAATTTTCAACATACATAATTTTAACCCCCTAAAGTTGCAGGGTCACATGGTAACTCTGTCCTCATAAGCTTGGCGCAACAGCGTCTGACCCATTAACATTTCTCCACCTCCATCAAACACACACGTTCATCTTCTCCCCAACACACACACACACACACACACACACACACACACTGTCCTCCTCTCTACCCCTCCCCCGTCCATATTAATCTGTGTTACATGCATGCAAATCACCTTGTTTAATTAGAAAAGAATCTGTGTGTGTCTCTGTGTGTGTGTGTGTGTGTGTGTGTGTGGTGATGGTGAAACCTACATCCCCCAGTCCTGATATTCATGATGTGATGTGGGTCCCTGGGTCCGAGGCAGGCGAGAAGGCAGTCAGGGCCTAATTTTGTTTTCCCAGTAGAGCCCACTATTAGTTTCTCAGCTCATTAATTACGCTGTTGTGCAGGAATCATTAATAGTTAAAGTCGCCCTACAATAATGTATAATGGATACATTTGATGGCTCCTGATATCTGCTTTTTTACCTTTGATGTGTGATCAATTTTTCAGTGTTCATGATAATCCCTGAGCCTGGGTAAGTGGGCACTAGAGTTGACCTCAAGCATGTTGGGAAATAGTCCTGTGTGCGGGTCTGACCGTGTGTCTAAAATCACTGTGTATAAATTATATACCGTTTGAGCTGTCGGGGGCTCTCCAAGGTGGCAGAGCGTCTGGCCGGCTACCAACATCTCCGAGTGATCTGGACTGGTGTGTGTGATGCTTTCCAGTGGGTGTTTTTGTGTGTGTTTTCTTTAAGAATGTATGAGAAAGAGTCAGCATGCGAGTGTGTGTGTGTGTGTGTGTGTGCATGTGCGTGTGTGTTTGTATGTGTGTGTCTCCCCTCACGGCTCCTCTCGCTCAGATCAGTGACAGACACTTTTGTGACGGAGGTCATTAAAATCACTCCCAAGGCAGCTCGGAGTGTGTGAGTGTGTGTGTTTGTGTGTGTGTGTGTGTGTGTGTGTGTGTGCCCCAAACTGCGACCACCCCCCCAAACCCACCCACCCACCTCCACACCCCCTCTTCAATTTTCTTCTTCTGTTCTTTCACTCATCTGTCATGAGCTGAAGTGGACCCAGGCTGACTCTGAATGTTCACTGTGTAGGATCAGGGCAAATCTATGTGCTTTTATTTACATACACAGTTAAATATGTGGGTTTCTTTCAAAGCAGGAGCCAAGACCCTACTGAATACAATGAAAATAAGTCCATATTATTCTACAATATTGGTATTAGTGAGTGTTTTTCTGTTGCGTAGTCTCCCAGACGTCCGTTAGCTCATTGCACGCTGGGCTCGGCGAGCCTCGTCAGAGTAAGAAGTAATTAAGTATGAATAATTAACACCAGCGGCCCCCGACTGGGAGACAGCAGCGCGGCTTCCCCATGGCAGCAGTCGGCCAGATCACACATGGTCCTCGTAGCAGTCCACTTTGTGCCCGGCTCGTTCATTAGAAATACCCACGGCACAGACTCGTTGTGATCCTCACCACAGGATCCTGCACTGAGGGGGGAGGCAAGGAGGGGGCATCATGGGTATGTTTGGTTCATCAGAAACAAAAAAAAAAAAAATCCCAATTTAGTTATTGTCAGTCTTTTTATCCTTTTGGGGTTTTGTAAAGAAAAAAAAGTTTCTGCTAAAGCACAGTGACATTTTGCAGCTTTTAAATGTTGCATCATTTTAAAGCCTGTATTTTGAAAAGAAAACTTTTCTTTGAGTCTGTACTAATATCTGGCTTTTGAGGTGTGTGTTTCCTGAGTGGTAGGCAGAGATAGCCAGCTGTACAATGATCATTTTAGCAGGGCGGTTCATGGAAGTTTGTGTCTCTGGTCAATGAGTAACAGCACTATCTGTTAGACCTGTGGGGTTTAGGAGTCAACAGGTAAATGTCAAGTGTAATCACCACAGGAAAACCTTTGCCCCACATATAAGTTACAATTTAGGAGTTCACTTCCATAACACCATGTTTACATCTACATACATACATGGACAAATCTTACAGCATAATTTTTTTACAACTGAAGTCATATACCTGCTGTCCTCCATGTGACAAACTATTTTTTTCAGAGTACAAAACAAATGGTCCTGTCCTGTCAAATCCTGTCCACAGCAGTCCATTGCTTAGATTCTGTGCTGGTGCCCCTCTCTGCTTCTCTAAACTGGGGAGGTGTTGACTGGTAACTACTGTGCAGGGGCGCCGACAGAAATCTTGGGCCCCCTGAAAGATTAGATAGATAATACTATTAAAATAATATTGATAGCCCTCAAAGGGCCCCCTGTCAGGCCCGGGCACTTAGAATCATCCTAACTTTTCCCCCCCTGGCGGCGCCCCTGCTCCTGTAGCTTATACACTATCACTGAACTATGCATTAAAATGTGAACATGCCAAATACATAACTGTCAGAATAATCATGTATTCTTGTACAGACACTGTCAAGAATGACTAGCATGCAAGACAAAGATTTACATGCTAAAGAGCTAATATTGTCTTCTTCCTTTCTCATCTTTTTTCATCTCTCTTTCTGTCTGTCTCAGCTGTGCGGGCAGACCGTATGCGCGGTGGTCGCAACAAGTTCGGTCCGATGTACAAGCGTGACCGGGCCCTCAAGCAGCAAAAGAAGGCGCTAATCCGAGCCAACGGTCTGAAGATAGAGGCCATGACCCAGGTGATGCAAGCCGTGCCCACCGACCTCACCATCTCCTCAGCCATCCAAAACATCCACTCAGCCGCATCCAAAGGTCTCCCCCTGAGCCACCACGCAGGCCACCACACTGGTCACCACCACCACCACCACCACCATCATCACGCCACTGCCCTGCCCCCCACAGACTACGACCGCAGCCCGTTTGTCACTTCGCCGGTCAGCATGGCGATGCCACCGCACGCCGGCAGCCTGCAGGGCTACCAGGCAGCCTACGGACACTTCCAGGGTACGCGCACCATCAAGTCCGAGTACCCAGACCCGTACACCAGCTCGCCGGAGTCCATCATGGGTTACGCCTACGTCGACGCCTACCAGTCGGGCTCTCCGCCCAGCTTCCCTCACCTGATTGTAGAGCTGCTAAAGTGTGAGCCAGACGAGCCGCAGGTTCAGGCCAAGATCCTGGCGTACCTGCAGCAGGAGCAGGCCAGCCGAGGCAAACACGAGAAGCTCAACACCTTTGGCCTCATGTGCAAGATGGCTGACCAGACGCTCTTCTCCATCGTTGAGTGGGCACGCAGCAGCATCTTCTTCCGTGAACTCAAGGTAGGTTTGCATGATCCATGTGATGAGAGGGATTTTGAGACAGCATACTACTATTTAAGCTTTAATTCTATTTGCAGCTCCTCTGCAGGCCTTTAATAAATTATCCTACGTTTTGTTTCAGTGCTAAATCTTTCACCATGCTGCCATCCATAATTGACAGTCCTTTACACACTTCATGAGCATCATCTGCTCAGTCCTTTATCTTCAACAGGCCTTTAATCTTCCCCTTTTATGCACTGGCTCAACACTAATGCAAAGTACACACACACAGGGCCATGGGGGGCAAGGGGGGTCTGCTGCTCGTAGCTGCCACCGCTGTCTATCCTACTGCCTGATCAAAATTCAACAGAGAGCTGTATTTACTCGGTGTGTGACACATTTTGGCTATGGGTTGTGAAAACTTTGACTATGAGCTTCAGGCACTTTTCATACTAACAGGGTCCGAGTCTGAGGGTTTTTATGTGAACTGAATACAACCCATCTCCCCTTGAAGTATTCCTCAGATGTAAGTGGGAAAACACCGTACACTCTCAGAAATAAGAGATGGGCTGAGGCTCTACCCAGAACCATTTGCTTCTGCAGAACCTTTTTTTTAAGTATGGTTCATCAAGGGTTCTTTGTAAGACTATGTGCTCCGTTAAGAACCCTTTTCATTCAAAGAACCCTTTTCAGGAGTCATATTTCTTTTAGGATTGAAGAACTCTTTCACTGAAGATTCTCTGTACTATAATGTAAAGGAGTTCCCAATAGAACCTCCTAGGTGGGTTCTAGGTAAAATATTTGAAATTTAGAAGCCCTTTGGTGGGTTTGAGTTAAAACCCTCAGAATACAAAAGGGTTCTCAGTAGAGCCCGCTGATTGGGTTTTAGATTAAACCACTGGAATATAAAAGGGTTCTCTTTAAACCCCCCTGGGTGGGGTCTTCTTAGCACCCTTAGAAGGTAAAAAGATTCTGGATAGTACTTCCAGAGAAGGGTCTGTGTGGAACCTTTACACCAAAGAGGGGTTCTCTTTAGAATCTCTCATAGCAGGTTCTGGGTGAAACCTTTCGCAGATGGTTCTAGGTATAACCTTTTATGCTGGGTACTAGGTAGAAATCTCTGCCAAAATAAAAGATTCTGCCAGGAACCAAAATGGCTTCTCCTATGGGAACAAGTAGAACAGCCCCTCTAGTTAGCATCTTTATTTCAAATAATGTATGATGATATGAGATACTGTCCATTCGCATCAGTAGAATAAAATAGATGAGAGAGACATGATCAAAACAAATTTTAATTTCAGATTTAAGATTATATTTAACCTTACTTAGTTATTTGTTATGTGCATTCTTTAAATCATTTTACATGTAATCCACAGTCTGCTGAAACAGCTAAATTGGAGCCACATAAAGACTGAGTCCACTGTGAATGTTCAAAACAGTCAATCCCCGCTGACCAATAGTAACCATCCACCACCGCCTCACTGTAAAAATGTGATAATTCCCGCTTATTCATCACAGAGCCCACGGGAGAGTTTCTGGTGTGTGTTTTCACGCTCGCGGCTTTATTTGCTCTGAATGAAGGTTAATGTTCGGAGCGACATGAAAGGCGTTTGATTAGTCCGTGCTTCACCTGCTTTTCTTCCCGTTGTCTGACTCCTTTGTCTGTTTGTTTCACATCGCATCGCCAAAGGCTCAGCTGCATATTCATGGGCCTGGGCCGGCCTGTTGCGAAAATTCCCTCCAAATATTTAATATTATTTTGTTTTCAAAGGGGAAAATAACACATGAAATAAATGTAATATTAAAAAACAGAGCCAATTACAACACAGACAAGGGTCCTTGAAAAACACATGTTGACATTTAGCATGCGTCATGTCCCTGCTATTGACATTTTCGAGGTCTGTATTTGCATTCAACTGGGGTGCACAGTGCTTCACGCACACACACAGGCTCATCGCAGGGTGTGGCTATAGCTAATAATTGTGTGCGGTCGCCCATTAACTTTGAATGATCATTTTTGCTCCACTCTATTTCTCACACCCTCGTCCTAATTCAATTATCTCAGCCACTTGTGTTTGTCACTCCCTGATTTGCTGCTGAATGAAATGTCATTATGTTTGCCTGCCTAATGACTACCCATATTACTGCAGCTTAATAGTAATTGAGCTGGGTGCCTGTTACAAAGGTACAAAATGACCTGTGAAAGCAGGAGAAACCTCTTCCCAAAAAGCCTCTCCTGCTCCTGTTGCACAGGCCCCATTGGTTTAGTGGAGGTGGGGGCGTATTTCACTTAAGTGAGGGAGATAATTGAACTAAACCCCCCCTTGTCCTGTTTTAGAGAGTCATCTGAAACACAAGGGGGATTGAAATATAATGTGCTAGCTGTGGTTCAGGCAGTTTTTTCCCACACAATGCTCTCTTCCTTGTTTCTTTCTCATTAGTAACTACTGGGAGGACTGCTGAACAAAGCTTAGTGTTGGTGTTGGTGATGAGACTAAGCAAACTACATCTCAGCCAAACTGATCAGCTTTATAGATATTCTGATGCAGAAATATATTCCTCTCTTTGTTTGCTTTAGAGTTTTTTTTCCCAGCTGAGCTTTACTGATTCAATTAGTTTATTAATCATAATTGGAGAGTGTGTACTGTGCAGTGTGTGTGAATGCATTATTATTCTGCTGTGGTGCCACATTTTATGTTTTAGCAGCTCAACACCAAATTACACAGAAAAATCCTACCCATGACCTCCGCCGTCTCCCTGTGATATTTGTCTATGTACGTGTGTTTGTGTTCACACAAATACATGCATGGTAATGGTCTTATATTACTGGTCGAACATGACAAACATTTGCAATGCTGGGGAAATTCATTTCCATATATGCTAAAAATCTTCACACTTGTCTTATTATATGGAGCTTCAGAAAAAAACTACAAATCATGTGCACGTTCCTTAGTTTTAAAGGCGCAGTTTTAACAAGCGCTCAGTTTGGAGAAGCAATCGAGCAAGCAAGCTAAGCAGTGTACCACTGTGGAGAGGGTAAACTTTAAAGTGCACCTAAAAGGGACTGTTTCAGTGAGGATTATGCTGGATTTAGAATATTTTCACTACCTCACAATCAGACAGCCCTTTCTGATGGGAAGCCACCGACATTGTCGCTCTCCTCCAATGAGTCCATACGCAAAATCAACACAAGTTGCTGGTCTACCACTGCCTCAGTATTTTAGGTAGTTAGTGTATTGTGTGACTTTGTTGACTATGAACTATCCTCACCAAAGTCCCACTATAACATAAACCAATCTAACAGATTGAGGCAGCGACAGACCAGCTCCTCCCGTCTTCTGCGAGCTAAAATTACTTTTTTTTCGTCCGCAGAGTTTGGGTGGTTTTGGGAAAGTGATATTTGGCTCGTATAACAGCATATTTTGTTGTAAAAGACTGTCTAAAAATATTCTGTAGATGGCACAGACTTAAACTAATATTGATTGTTTTAGGTGATACTTTTTTAGGTGGCTAAAATACATTTTTCTGCTGACCCCGTCCGCAGCAGCACAATGCTGTCTCTCCTAACTGGGTGCATTCCGACTGACATTCACAATAAGACACTGACAATAGGTAAAGTATCTCGCAATACCTCACTTCAAATAATCCAAGCTATCCCTCTTAACCTATGATCACTAATTTAATTAAAGAAATCATGTTTTTGAATCCTCCTGACCTTTGATGCCTCCTGCTAATATAAATCTGATTATTTGATGTGAGGTCGAGCCTGTGACCACAGAGACAGGAAGCAGAGTAGAATTAAAAGTTTGTCACAGGAGTAGTGTGGCGCTGTAGGAAGCTATAAATACACTTTCATCTCACACACACACTCACACACACAGACATACCCACATTAAGACACAGACACCGCTCACACATAACGAACAGCCCCACTCACTATTATTAGCTCCGTAAGAACAAAAGAATTTCTCTGGTAATAGAGCCAAGCTGGGAGGGTGTGTGTGAGGCGTCTGCCAAAAAAAGTGTTTAAAGATTTAGTTTCCATAAGTTGGCCTCGGTCACGGGACTCATAAATATTTAGCCATTAGGAGTACCTTCTAAAGAGCTCCCCCCATTCTTTTCCAACACGGCACGCTGCCGCTCTCTTAGTACCCTCTCTTTCTGGGAATGAGGCATGACGTGAGGGACGTTTATTTCTAACACCTTGGATCCGAGAAGTTAGGGTGGGCTCTTACCGCCAATCTACTCCAGTTATGATTGATGATTTTAACACATCAACAATTAGAGAAAGTCAGGTGGTGCGCTGGTTTTGAAATCAATGACTCAGTGTCAGGATCACTTGTGGCTGATTTATAAAATTTTAAGTGAGCTGAAGATAGGTGTGTGTGTGTGTGTGTGTGTGTGTGTGGATGTGTGTGTAGATATGTTTGCACCTGCACATAAGAATATTAATTTTTCAGTGTGTGTGCTATACAGTCAATTCATCCCTCAATATGAGTTCCTACTCACAGAGTTGTGTTTTCCAACATATTAATGCTGTCACAAATGCAGAATTTTTCATTTAAAAAATTAATTATTGTCTAATGAAACTGGACTTTCATCTGTTATTTATTTCCACCCAAACTATTGAAAAAGTGTTTTTTTTTATTTTAAAATATACCAATCATTGGTAAAATGACAGTAATTGAACTTATTTTGTTTTTTGATCTTATTTAATGAGCATGTGTTACTGGAAATGTTCTGTTAGATCGGTGCCAATTTCAATAATCAAATGAGTAGAACTGCATTTTAAAATGTCAGTGTACATGTAATACGTTTCCTGTTTCTGAAAACATGTGGCAGTGGATATTTTCAAATGTGTAGATGTGTTTGTATGATGTATTTGAAAGTATACAAGTGTGTGCGTCTATTTATGAGTATATTCCAGTATCTGAGTGCGTTCTAAGGGGGGAAACACATGTGTTTGTCTCTCAGTGACATTTGCTAGCACAGGGCTGGTACTCTGCCACCCCTCCCTTCCCCGTCCTCCCCTGTCCTGCCATGAACCCCTCCGTCGGCCGCTCTGGTGCCAACCACCAACCAGGCAACTTAGCGTGTTAAAGGACAAATCCAATCAAAAACACTTATTAAAGCAGGTTACCGGCAATAGTTGATCTTGACTTGACATGACTTTTAATGTAAAACAGTTTGCAGCCAAATGGATGCTGTGTTTTGTGAGTCTTTGATTTAATTTTTTGTTAAAAAGGAAAGAAAAAAATAATTATAAAGGGCTTAATTGACAGAAGGCATTCTGGGAAATGTAGTAAATCTCCAACTGAAGCAGAAATAGATGAGGCAGGATGAAGAAGATGAGAAACTATACTTAACATTGAAGATTCAGAAATGCATTGATCATCATAGATAAGAAGTGGAATGTGGAATATGCACAAATAATCAGATGTATTTTATTTTTTAAAAATAATTTCTATTTGCCACTGACCTCATGTATTCTGTATGGCATCAAACCAAAAAAACATGTCATACTGCTTGATAAAAAAGTAAAGAAAGATGTGCATTACATAAAAAATACAAATACAGAGTTTAACATATGAGTAAAAAAAGAACAGCTTAGTAAGAATATTTAATGAAAAGAGAAAATAAAAAAAGCAAAGCAAACATATTAGAGTAATGAGCCTGGTAAATTTACATATTTTTCAAAAATTGCTGCATAAAACACAAGAAAATGTAAAAAATAAACTGAACTGCTCCAGGATAAAACTATAAGGCACCACATAGTTGAAGTTACTTGCTGACAAAATTAAAAAACTTGAACCTTCATAATTTAAGAAAGATACTTTCTTTATGAAAACTGTAAACACAGCCTTCTTAAAAACATGTTTTCTAATGTTCTTGTTTGTGTTGTGAGTGCATGACTGCTTGGACATGTGTGTTAACCCTGCGTGCCTCTGTGTGTGTGTGTGAGTGTGTGTGTGTGTGTTTGCATACATGAGTTTGTGTGTGTGTGTGTGTGTGTGTGTGTGTGTGTGTGTGTGTGTGTGTGTGTGTGTGTGTGTGTGTGTGTGTGTGAGGGTGAGTCATACCGTAGTTGCTCCAGTGCTACCCTCTCCTCCATTGTTCCAGTCTTGGGATGGCTGGCCTGACTCCCACCACAAACACAATGAGAGGCAGAATTTAGCAGGGCAATCGGGACTATTGATGATTCATATGTTTATATCTTACCTTCCTAACTCTACTCCCTTTTCACCACACCCCACCTGCCCCCTTTCCTCTCTACACCCTTTAATAAAAAGGATGTGTGTCTGGTGTTGGGACAGCGAGCACTTTTGTGTGCCTTGTCAACACACAACACACAGAGATTGATGAAGTTATGGAAATTGAAACGTCAGACAAGACTTTAAAGTGATCCAATGTATTAAGGCTGCTGTAGTAAAACGAAAATACACCTTCAGATATACAGTGTATCATTATTATTCAGTGTGCCATGTTTTTTAATCTGTTTTTCTGTATCCTATCAGAGCGAGAAAAAGAAAAACAGTCTCATGTTATAATATGGAAAGTTTGTTGTTAAAAGAAGATATTTGTTACATTATAACAAGATGTTTTCATATTATTGCGACATACAAACTTATCACTTTACAACAAGAGACTGTTGTTTATTATAACAAAAGAGTATCTATCTTGTTATAACCTGAAACATATCTTAACAGGTTGTAACATGATAACTCACATATATTGTTACAGGGTTATAATATAACAACATAAGATAAATAGCATACTCTTATAAGTAGATTTTTTGTCATAAAATTATAAGTTTGTGTGTTGTAAAACCTTGGAAATATCTTGATATAACATGAAAATATTCAATCACCATGTGAAAAACATTGTTATAACAATTACATTTTCACATTTTAAGGTGATACTGATCTGTTCTTTGTGGCAGTAATGTGCTTCTGTATGTCCCTGTTAACCTTAGCGTTTTGTCACGTGTACTTTGAGTAGAAATTTACTACAAATGATGTCCCAGAATGCCTTTCAACAGCACAGAGAACAGAGATGTGATCGTGTTGGATTCAATTCAATACAGACAATAGTGACATGCAGATTATCTTGCTTTGGATCCTTGACGTATCTACATTTACAGCCTTGTTTTCCAGAACGAACGTGTCCTAAAACTGCAATCAGTGCAAAATGGTGCTTAGATGTAGGGATGAGTGTTTGAATTTACTGATACAGATATAGATACTGACACTGATTATCAATACCAATACCTATTATTATCAGTACTGTTATTGATAATGCTCACCACAATATGGTGTCAAAAATAAAGACATGACATGAGACGATGACAAGATTCAACAATTTAATTATTTTATGATTACTCTTTTGCAGAAATAACAAGATAAAATGTTTCTTGATGTATTGCACTTAGTTGCATTTAATTAAATTTAGTAAAGTGAGGTTAAACTTCTGAATGTTTTGCCCTGTCAGCTGTTTATGTAATGTTACATAAATATTAGAGCAGTATCATTTGTCCCGGAGCTAATTGATATTTTGGTACCGATCTGTCTGTTTAGTGTCTGTTCTCAATACCCATCCTTAGAAAGAATCATTTGCTTTGTCTTAATCTTGACTGATTTTGGTGTATGAATGCTCACTTATTCACAGAAGTAAGTGTTTGGGCAGGTTTTTGGGAGAGCTGCTAAATGTCAGTTATCAGTATGTGTCAGCCTGCTAACAAATGCCATCTGATGTCTAACACAGTTTTGAGCCGCATAAATAAACCAACCTACAAAACCCTAAGGACAGCAAATAGTTTTCAAACTGCAAGTGCATCACAGAAACAACGTTTACAATGTTAAACAGTGTGGAAATTATTACAACTTGGGCCAACACATGAAACAGGAACGGTGTTTGCATTTTGCATTTTTAGGCATCTCTCTCATGTCATTGTCTGAATCCTGACTGTTAACAGCAGTAAGATGATTGTGTGCAACTCTGACCTCATCAGATCTTGTTACTTGAGTTATTTGCTAAAGATGACATGTTGTTTGGAATCTGTCTTGAGTAAAATGCTGTGTAACTTTATACATATATTTAGTCTGTCCACCTGATAAAAGTGTAGCAGGGAGGAAAATAGCCGTGACGTTTTGAAATGTGGCTTCACCGTTTATTTTAGGCACCCAGGGACAGTTTTTTTGGGGGGATCCAGACAGGTTTTTGTGCTTCTCTGTCTCTTTCGTTTTTTTCTGTTTTGTATCTCTGCATGTAGCGGGAATGGCAAAAGCAGAACTGAGGGCCATTAAGTTGAGGAGGAACTGTATTAGAAGTCTTGTTCCCTGGGAAAGCTCCCAGCTGAGATGGGACGGCCATATTGGATAAACAGATGGCCGGGGAGAGGAAAGGACAGGCGAGGAGAACAGAGGTGAAACAAAGAGGGGAGATGAGAGGAGAGGAGACGAGTAGAGGAGGAATGTGGAGAGAGCGGAGGAAAGGGACGGGAAGGAGAGGGAATAACAAAGAGGAAGAGGTGAAGGAGGAAATATAAAAGGTGATGTGTTGGAGGAGAAGAGAGGAGGATAGTAAAAGACAAGATAAAAGCAAAGAGGAAAAGAGATATGAGAGTTAAAGAAAGTCAACAGGAGGGGCCAAAGGGCAGGAGAGTGATGAGGTAATGCATGTAAAACATGAAACAAGTCAGGTATTATTTAACAGCTGTTTACATTTAACCAGGTCAAAGGCAACAACATATTCTATTACAATATAAAATACTCTAAAATACATTTACATAGGTACACCTGTTCATAAATTTTGCTCACACCATCCTTAATTTGGTGGAGCATCCTAGTGGCCTGGTTTAAGATGCTGACCGTGTAGCTGCAACATCAACAGTTCACATCTGACCTTTGTGCATGTTATCCCCTCCTCTTCTCTTCTCTTCACTTTTTCTTTCTGCTGCCAACTAAGTCCTGTCAAATAAAGGCAGAAATGCAAAATAATAATAATAGTTTGGGAGCGCTTTAATAGGTATACTAATGAGCACAATGTCACATTGTTAAAAATATAGTTCAAACTGTCAAAACATTTAGCAAAACTACAGTTTTTGATTTGAATAAAATGTGGGGAAAACTTAGATTACAAAGGATTTTTACACATTTTGTTATTTCTCTGTACAATGTAATATTATTAACTAGAAAATAATAAATTAAGGTACCCTACTTCAACTGTGTTGTTTTAAGACAATATGTGTTAAAGTATTCATAAAAGATGAATTTTGTTTAAATAATCTGAATTAATTTGAGACACCCTAAATCCAAATAAACAATTTAAAGGAACAGTTCACCCCAAAATCAAAAGTACATATATATTTTTTTATCTTTAATATTTTTTCTACATTGTTTTGGTATGAGTTTCTTTCTACTGCTGGAAGAAAGTTCTTACTTGAAACTATTCACAACAAAGTGTGTGGGTTATCTTGAGTAATCAGGTCCTGATTTCTGTAAAGAGACATTTTGTTGAGTTTTTCAAATGCACTTTTAGTGCTTTGAGCCCCACAAGCTGAGTGCCATCTCCTTCCGTCATATCCATGAGGAGGCAGGTATCTCCAAAACTCAGCAACTCACACCAAATCAATCTGGATGGATAAATAGTACTTCAGGCCAGAGAATTTGTGGTGAACTGTCCTTTTAATGTGGTCACAAATTCTCTTCAAACTCAAATTTCAAAAAGTCTTAAAACTCACAAAATTCACTGCAATCTGCAACAGTCAAAAAAATAAGATGAGCATTTTAAGTGGTAGAATTATTTACAACTCCGACTCTCCTCCGTCAGTTTCTTCGGCTCCTCTAAGCAGCTGCACGTCAGTCAATCACACAGTGTGACAGATCCCCAGGGTGGGGCAGGAGGGGGGCTGATGTTCACATCTCACACCTGAATATTCTCCACTTATAGATTTACCTGAGTGAATAATGTAAGGTCCTCTGATGCAGCCCACTCTGCCCTGCTGCATAATTTAACCCCCTCCTCCCCTCTCTCCCCTCCATCTACATCCATAAATATTACATGAATTTACTTTGGTGAAATTATACTTACACCACCCGCCCGCCCAGTTCAGACTGGAGGCCCTTTTTCTACAGTCTTAGTTATCCTACACACACACACACCTTGTTTTTCATGACCTATCCAGGAGCAGTTTAATTTTCAAGGTGCAACCTAGTGTGTGTGTGTGGACGCTGCACACTTGTGTGTGTATAAGTGTGTGTGTGTGTGTGTGCTGGAGAGGGAAGGGTTGCCCTACTTTGACCGCTGATTGCACCTTTTCTTTTTTTCTTCACACCCCATAACTGAGTGGAAATTAATAAGCCATTTTAGGCGTGATCTGTGATCCCTGGGAAGTGGTATATCTATACCACCTTACACACACACAGATTCAGTGCCTCAGGCTGCAATGTCTGTCTTGTCATAGAGGTCAACAGTCCCCCCTCCGCAACAACCTCCTCCCCCCCCGACACCCCAATCCTGACAAACTGCAAGCGTGATGGGGTTGGCGGCCGCACACAGTTGGCAGAGATTTGTAACCGTGTCCCTGGTCCATTGCATTTGAATTATTCGGCAGGCTGTGCTGCACCCCCCCAACACACACACACACACACACACACACACACACACACACACACACACCCCATAGTGCGCTTGCTTTACCTTAGCTGGGAAGAAAAAGGTTTAGAGAAGGACGGGGGGTGAATGGGATGTATGAGAGGAGACATGGAGTTCAAATGGACTGACAGAGAATGGAAAAGTGTTTTGTGGTCTGACGAGTCCACGTTACCAATTGTTTTTGGAAATCGAGGATGTTGTGTCCTCCTGGATGAAGAGGAAAAGGACCATCTAGATTATTACCAGCACCGACTTCAAAAGCAAGCATCTGTGATGGTATGGGGGTATGTTGGTGCCCATGGCATCATGGCTGACTGTCACATGTGTGAAGGCACCATTAATGCAGAATGGTTTTGGAGCAACATATGCTGCCATCCAGGCGATGTTTTCTTCAAAGATACCTTAGTTGGGAAGAAATAGGTGTAGAGAAGGACAGGGAGTGAATGAGGGATGTATGTAGGACAGCAGATGACATTTCCACATTTTTAATTGTTTTTGGAAATCATGATTGTTGTGTCCTCTGGGCTAAAGACGAAAAGGATCATCCAGATTGTTACCACCGGTAACTTCAAAAGCCAGTGTCAGTGGCCATAGCATCATGGGTAACTGGCACACCTGTGAAGGCACCATTAATGCTCAAAGGTACATACAGGTTTTGAAGCAACACATGATGTCATCCAGATGACTTTTTTTCAGAGACGCCTTAGCTTGGAAAAAAATTTGTGTAAAGAAGAACTGGGAGTGAAAGAGGGTTGTAGGAGAGGAGATGTGGAGTTTAAGAAGGAGTACAGACTGTGATGTGGGGTTGAAACAGAAACAGAAAGAGGGACAGTGTGAACGATTGAGAGCGAGAAAGCGACCGTGAGGGGACAAGGGGACTGAGTCAGAGATGCAGTTAAAGGCAGAGGAGAGAGATATCGCAGTGAAGAAGGAGGGAGGGGAAAAAAAAGTTGACCGTGAGAGATAAAGAGAGATAGAAAGAGATAATGAAGGACAGCCGCAGAAGGACAGAAAGAGGGAAATGAGGAGGAGAAGAAGGTGGTGGGGGTTAAATGGGAGGATGAACAAGGGGCTGCGAGAGGCAACAACCAAGGGCAAGAGGAGGAGGAGGAGGAGGAGAGGGGGTATGGTGAAGGACAACAGGGGAGGAGGGTGTGGGGAGGGGGGGGTGAAAAGAGGACCGCTAGGTTGGGGTAGGGTGGGGTGGGGGTGTAAGGGGGGAACAGGTGGAAGGTTAATGGGCCTGGAGCGGATCCACCAGACGCTCTTGGGCTTGATATATGGGCCCAGGGCCCGGCGCGGGGCGTAGGCTTTCAAAGATATATTATTTCATTTGAGGAGCAGCACCATTCTGGCCGACAACACCCCCCACCCCCACTTCCACCACCAACACCCCCCACAGCCCAGCATTTGTCCAGTGATAGATGACACGCCCCCCCACCGCCACCCCAACACACATGCACAAACACACATACAGTATTGTCCCCCCAGCACACGTACTACTGTCCGTCCTGTACAATTTTTGTTAAAGAGACCTGTCTAAATTTTCACTTACAGCTTCTTTCTTTCATTCTTTCTTTCTTCCTTCCTTTCTTCCTTGTTTTTTTTTTTATGTAAATCCAATATGGAAGGCAAATTCAATTAAAAAGATATTTTCTGATCATTTTTTAAACATTTTTTTTACCTTGAAATAAAAATGCATATAATATTTAAATTTTATTTAAATTTCATATTATATTTCACAGTTTTAAACAATTTTTTAGATTTTTCACAAGTTTTTGTCACTTTTCAGCACAGCATATTATTAAACCCAAAACAGGATTCAAAATGAATGAGTTTTTAAAATTTGTTTGTTTGTTTTGTTTTTGTTTTTTATTCACATGCCGAGTCGTGCAAGTGTTTAAGGAATCTCCTTGCCCAGAGTCACTTTTCATTTGTCCCAGCACATAATATTTTATTTTTTAAATAATTTTAATAACAAGACTTAAGTAACTGTCAGGTTTAATCTAGGCCAACATCTATAATATGTCAGAAAATGATTAAAATACAAAAATTGCATAAAAATTACTTTAATGATTGATCTATTAGCTCAATATTTTAATAGTTACATTTTTTTCCTCCTTGCTTCATCAGGAAACTGAGTTGCCAAATTTACTTGTCTAACATGGCATTTTACTTGTCCCAGGTAAAAAATAAATAATAAATGCTACTGTACTGCAACTGTGATGTTTTAGAAAGAAAAATATTAAGACAATGTGTTGAAATATTCAGAACAGATGACCCCCCCATCACGCCAACATGACACAAATACTTTCTTTATTTCTTTCTTTTTCTTGCTTTCTTTCTTTCACCTAGCCCCATCTCACCCCTCCCCTCTGCTTCTGTGCTGTCAGTCTTTCTCCCAGGCTGCAGGCAGGTCTTATGGCTGCCTGTGTGTTTTTTTAAGTTGCTATTTTAGTGGTAACAATATCTGTTTGATCAGCAGCGCTGGGTAGGAGCAGGAGTTTGGTGGTGGGGGGGTGTTGCAGGGGAGGGAGGAGAGGGTGGACGGGGGTTCACAAAGGCCTCTTTTCATTCATAAATTATTGACCATTGCGGAAGACATCATTCTTTCTTTTTCATAAATACTGTAAAACGGCCCTCCTGATTTCTTTTTTCAATGCTACCAATACAAAATGGGAAAAATTTTCGATTTTTTGATCTGTTTTAAAGACACAGTGTGTGGCCAGCAAAAAAGACAGCATAAATCAGACATAACAGAGGCTGGTCTGTACCTCGAAGGGTACAGGTTGGAACCCCCTCAATGTGTTCCTCCCATTGAAATGTCCCACAAGTGAAACATGTACATATATGCATAGTGTATGTGTCTCAGAAGGATCCTTATTCCACTGCATGCAAAATGACAAGATAGCAATTGCAGACGTGTCTAGTGTGAAGCTCTTATGGTGTAATTTTTTTTTCTCTACATCAGTTTTTATTTCCTGGCGTAGCCAAAGTCTGCATTTTCCAATAGCATCAGCCATGCTTTAGCTGTCTGACTGCAGTCGACCGCTGATCTGACAAAAATCAAATTTTCCAATGTCCTCCTCATGTCCCCTGATGGTTGTAGACAGAGCTTTAAGATACAGCCGTTTCCAAATACTGGAATGGTCCCGTAGGTCCAACCCCAGGGGACTGCAGGAGGCCGGAAGGAAGAACAGGAAACTTGTTAAAAGAGAAGATTTAAGGTTGCCCGTCCCACAGGAGCGGCAGCTATAAGGAGACGACGGGGGTTGGGAGGTTTTTAGCATGCGCAAAGTCTGCTCATCTACTTGTTGCTTTGATGAGGGATGAAAGGCTGTCATGAAGTACAAGTTTACAGAGCTCCCAGCAATGATAGACTCAACTGTCCTCAGCAGTGTTCCCTCTTCCCTGAACTTCTTCATCCACACTCAGGGAAGTTTCTCCTTTAATTTTTTCACAATTTCAACATTTGAAGGGATAGTTCGGATTATTTGATGTCGGGTTGCATGAGGTACTTATCAATAGTCAGTTTAGCAACAGTGGATGCTGGTCAGCACACCCTCAGTTTGGAGAAGCAGAGAGGAGCACCAGCATGGAAGTCAAGCAATGAACTGCTGTGGACGCGGTCAGCAACAAAAGACATTTTAGCCACTTAAAAAAGGTCTGCCTAATAAAATCAACACCATATGCTATATTTAGTATATTTTCACCTCTTTATCCTTTCTTCAGACAACCTTTTCTGATGGAAACCATTGTTATATAAGCCAAATATCGCTCACTCCAGCCCAACCAAATTTCATGGGTGAGAATAGTAATTTTACCTCACAGAACACATGAGCTGCTGGTCTAAAACTACCTCGATCTGTTGATTTGTTGCATTATTGTGACTTCTGTGAATTGAACCTAGCATTTTTTTAAATACCAAAGTCACACAAGAACATAAACAAACTAACAAATCAGTGCATCAGTAGACCAGCAACTCCCCTGCTCTACAAGTCCGAACTATTCCTTCAACTGAAATTCTCACACAGTATGTGAGAAGTACAGTTGCTTGGTCACTGACAAGACAAGTAACCGTTGATGGAGGAAACATTTTCGGACATCTGCACCACCCGACTAAACCTGGAGAAGGGATGTGTTTTTCAACTTCCATCCATCTCTGCCTTTCTCCGTCTCACCCTCCTCTCCAAACCACCGCTGATGAAGTAGCAAAGAAAAGCAAAAATTGCCTCCACCTCTTCTGTAGTTTTTCATTTTCAAGCAAGTTAACACAGCCTGATTCGCATTTGCGAGCACTTTGGGCATTCGGCGAGAGAAAGAGCAGGTTGTGTTTAAGTCTTGTTTGAGGACGATCAGGGTAAAAGCCTTTTTTATTGGCAGGTCATGCTGCTTGTTAAGACAGTGACGCAGGTGACTAGGCTGTGCTGTTAGCCTCGGTGGCCCCGAACTAACATGCTTGTTGTTTCACAAGTTGGCAACAGTCAGTCAAATCAGCAGGGAGAGAGGGAGAGCGATTGAAAAGGCAGAGAGGAAGTGGGAATGAGAGACAAAGAAAATAAAGAAAACAAAGTGGATATGGGGACTTGATTTAGTTGGCCAGGCTGCTAACAAATCAACTCAACAGCGTGCAAACACTTTACACACTCCCCCAAAGTACAAAGCAACTTTCTCCCTCCCCTCTCCTCTTCTCTGCTGTGCTTATAGTTATGAGCCGTGTTAAATCTACAGTTTATGTGGGAGCCTTTCCAAAATGCCTCCCATCCCAAAATCTGCAATCCCAAAAAGTGGTGCTCAAAGCCAAAAAAAGCAAATTGAGAGAAGCAAAGCGATCCTGTTAAACAGTATTGTTATCTGCGGGGGAGGTTGGTGGCAGAGGGTGGCGATATGTTGTCAGACAGAAGTGCTGGCATTTTGCTTCTAAATAGCTCCCGGCTATAGGGTTTCCTGGAGGTCAGAGGGGACGTGGTGTGGTTGCTGCAGCGTTACACCAACCGTCAACCTCTAAACTAAACTCACCACGCAAAACTATGCAAGCCTGTCAGGTAATTTATCTTCCTCTTTTACACTTGCATACGTTTGATGTTTGTGAAAGAAACAGTTTTGAAAGCATCAGAGTAGCTGAAAAAAGAGAGCACGTAATCGTAGGGTTTCACTTTGAAATAAGAAACAAACAGCTGATGGTGACAATTTTACATACAGAAATCACACAATGGAATCTTCAGGGTTGTTTGCTACATAGAAAAAAGAGAATTGTTGGATCAACTTTAATTAAATTTCTTCAGTTAGTAATATAAAAATGAGACACGTTTTTCAAATCAAGTTAACAAGTTATGAATACAGTCAGATTTAATTAATAATTTTATTGTTTTTAAATCAACAGTCAACCTAAATTTAAGGAAAGTCAACTTGAAAATTTCCAACATTCCAACTTAATTATTTGCTTTAACAAAAAGAAAACAACCAAATAGTATGGTTTCCTGAAAACTTTTACTGAAATGAGAATGGCAATTTTATTTATATAGCACATTTCATTACACATAATGTGCTTAGCAGGTAAGGATACGTCAGGTTAAGGGTATGGGATGTCATTTTAAATTGTCATAATCTATAAAAGTGGACTGCCATCACTAAAACAGAGCTGAATGGGACTCATTAAAAACATTAAATTACTTCACCTACAACTGAAATACACTTTTTATCGTATGGGATAGTAGACACTTTATAAGCCCTATATTTCTTAGTTTGAATTACATAATTGAAACCTGAATTATATATCTCAGATATGTCACTGTAGAACAATTAGCTGGCAACAACAACTTCTGTAATTCCGTTAACACGTTGAGTGAAAGTTTAGCTTTGTTTAGTGAGATTACTGAAAGAAAACTTATTTTCCTTTTTTTAAACACTTTATTTTTAGAGGTTTTTCCCATTTATCGTACAATACATAAACAGGCTTTTATCTCAAGGTGCAGATATGTACAAAACATAAAGGATAATGGAAAGTAATAAAAACCAAAACCAACAACAATGTAAAAAACAGGCAAAGGACAAAAAATTATCTTTGGTTTATTAGTGTTTGTATAGTAAAAATTGGATAAAAAATTAAACAAAATGTCCTATGATTATAAAAATAGACATTTATCAGACAAATCTTCTCGTATCATAAGGGATACTACATGGCAAACTTCTTCAAGCAAATATTTTGGTCCATAAACTGTGCTCTAAAACACAATGGCTTTTCAAGTGCAAAAAAAAAAAGTGCCTGTGCCTTCTTATGTTCCGATGTTGCGTGGCATCAATTATCTGCATGTAATCCGGCCTGCCTAGAGGTTGTGCCTGTGTCTGCCGCTTTCGTCACCGGGCTGTCAACAGTTGTCCCCCAACGTCTATTTTTGATGCTTATTTACGGCTTGTCTATTCTGGACAGGGAGTGGGGAAGCATGGCGGGGGAGTGGGGGGACAGGGGTCCAGGAGACAATAGATAAGACAGTAGTGGAGCGGAGTCAACAGCTAGGTTTACACTTAAAGAGTGGACGGGTATTTATATTCAACGGGGAAGGAGGGTGATTGAATTTGCACAGCGATGACTGATGCGCACAGTTCATAGGAGTAACACTAGACATTGTGGTTGTGTTGTGACGACGAGCGAGAAATTTCAATGGGACCGCACGCCAAACGACAACCCAGCCGAGAAAATGGTTTCAGCTCCACTGCTGGTAAAGTAGGACAAAGACACCTGTTCCCTGTCCCTACTTTAAGAACTGCTTTCTCTGCTGGTTTTAATTATGCTCTTGCTCTCCTTATTTCTTTTACACCACACCAGAACCTTTTATTACTCTCACATCATTCCCTCTTCCTCACTTCTCAATCTGTCAATCTCTTTCTCCATTTCTCCCAAAACGCCAGAACTGCAGACCTGGCACGAGCCACGGATAAATGATTCCACACATGTGAAATAAAGGCATGGCACTAATAATAGGCATTACAGTCCTGCGTTCTTTTAGGATTGCGCCCTCTCAGAGGGGGATAAAAAGAGGCTTTTCAAGCAAGCTGAAACAATGACGAGCAATAAACCAAATATGACTTGCTGAGAAGGGTGTCGACAACACCGTTAAACCTCGAGAAATGAACCAGGGATGCTGAACAAAAAGCTAAAATAAAAAGATTTTCAGGTGGCAAGCCGCAGTCTCACCTTCCCTGAGGCCAATACTTTATAGGCCACATGTTGCACTGCACTTCCCATCAGCAGCAGCACCACTAGGCCTCATAGAGAGACATCTTTCTGCTAATACAGTTGCATTCATGGCAGGTTCTGTCAGCCGAGGCCTGGAGATGCACTTCAGGGAGAAGCACGGCTCCATCTGTTCTGCAGCGTTGAGGTTTTGATGCCTCGTCCTCCTTGTACTTCGACTGTTTACATATCACAGGAGCTCCGGAAATGCTCAATTAGTTAATTCAGATATTCAATTTGTGCATCAAGGGCTGTGATCCCTGTGATCTCTGGAGCCATGCCACGTTTGGATTCGGATTCACAGCTGTCTGCTCTAAAACCCAACCCCCCATCAAAAACCCCCCCCAAACCCATCCCAGCGCGTCAAACACTAATGGGAATCTGTGTCTCCCGCCCTCTCAGACAGAAAGCATCACTGCATCAGTCTCTGCATTTTAAAACAGCTCTGGTCGTCTAAGCTGAGTTAAGTTATATTGCATATATGTGTGTCTGTGTGTGTGTAGCAGGGATGTCTCTACTGTTCTAAATAATACAAAAGGGGGAAGCCTTCAGCCTGTTGTCTTCTTTGTCTCCTCTTGTTCTTATCCTATCTTCCTCTTAACGCACACACAGCCAGACAAGAATTATGGGGTCATTTCCTACTGTCAGTCAATTAAAGTCACACAGACACAAAAATACGCAGTTGTACAAAACCACATGTACATACACACATGCAACTAAATCCTCTTCGACACCCACATTTCACAGAGTTCTGACTTTATAATAAAGTGAATGCAGAGACCCGGTTTTAAAAGGAATAGTGTGGATTATTCAATGTGTGGCTGTATAAGGTACTTATCAATAGTCAGTGTCCACCTAAAAAATTCTATATGCATGTACACTAAATTTAGAATATTCTCTTTTCTGACAAGAAACCAATGTTATAAAAGCCAAATATTGCTCTTACCAAACTAACCAAATTCCATTGGAGAAATCAGTAATCTTATCTCACAGAATAGGGGAGTTGCTGGTCTACTGCTTCTTCAATTTGTTAGTTTGCTTGTGTTTTTGTGTGACTTTGGTGTTTTAAAAGAATAATTCAGATTCACCAAAGTCACACAATAACACAAACAAAATAGCTAACCAATGAAAGAAGTGGCTGTGTTCTTCAAGGTAAAATGACTGATCTCATCTATGGAGTTTGGTTGGTTTGGAGAGAGCAAAATGGCTGTCTGATATCAGAGTAAAGTGGGGAAATATTCTAAATATCACATATATTTAAAGTGATATTGACTTTTTTTAGGTGAACCTTTATAAAGTGGCTAAAACACCCTTTGCTGCTGACCCTGTCCACAGCAGTGCATTGCTTAGCATCAGTGCTGGTGCTTCTCTCTGCTTCTCCTAATTGGGAGCATGCCAACCACCATCTACTATGGGTAATACACTGAATATTGCCACCGAATATTGCTTACTACCTCATACAACCCCACTTCAGTTAATCTGAAGTATCCATTTAACCCACACACACCCACAGAAATCTGAAACTCACTCACGCCCATGCCGGCATACATACACAATCACCTCCTCACCTCCTTATATTGCATCTCCTCCACCTGTGTTTCACACTCAAACACAGAGTCATAAATTGCAGCATTAACTCAAATAATGATTGCACGGCATGAAAATTCAATAGATGGAGCTTAATGCCCAGGAATCGCCTGGTAGATTAAGCTCTGGGTGTGTGTTTGTGTGCGCTTTGGGAGTCTGCCGGTTGGGGGGGGGGTTGGGTGTTGATGGATCAATAGGAGTTCAGTGATCAGTACCTCCCAGCCAGGAACCTTATAGACAGTCTACAGGCACAACTCATTTTGCATTTGGATGGCATGCATTTTCTCTGTCTGCAAAGAAGAGAGTGGAGTGGCGGGAAGGAAAGCAGGAGGCTGCGTGTGTGTGTATGTAAAAGTGTGTAAGTATGCAGGTATTACTGTCATGCATTTATATCTCTGTGTAAGTATGCAGGTCTTGACATGATTGCATCTGTGTGTGTGTGTGTGTGTGTGTGTGTGTGTGTTGGAGTGAAGGAGGAGGAAGGGTTACTTTTGGGAGATGCTGTTCCCTGGGCTGCATGTGTATTAGCGGTCTAATGTTCATGTGAATAATTGATTAGGGCCTCTCTGTGTTTTTGATAATTAGTTGATAGCTTCTTAGCTCTAAGCCCTGAGATTTTGTGTGTGTGTGTGTGTGTGTGTGGGTGTGTGTGTGTGTGTGTGATATGAGTATTTGAGTGTGTGTAGTATGGGGGGGTAGTCCACTTCTGAGGTATCCCGAAAATAACAGCTCTCAAAAAGAAGAAAAAACTCGTCTTCCTCTAAGCCATGCAGTCATGGATTAACTTTCTTCATGAGGCAATGAGGCAACAGTACATACATTTGTTTCTCATAACCTCATTTTTTTTTTTGTAGTGCAGGGTTTCTGCATGTCCTTAAAAAGTATTAAACCATCTTAAATCCAGTCATCTAAAATGTAAGCCTTAAAATGTCTTAACATGTTTTGACAGCTCTTAAAATTTGATTGAGTTATGAATTTAACGTGTCTTAAATTTCCTTTAACCTCAGTCTTGCTTTTCAGTGTGTTTTGGGCAAAATTGTACAGATCACTGTAACAACTATAAAACAACTAACATTGAACCAACAGTCACTAATACAAACTTTGCATGAACTTTTATGGCAGTATGGACAATGGCTGCAATGATATGGATTGTTTCTTACTGCGGTGACAAAGTAGCATATTCCTATGGGATGGCTTTTTACTGCAACTATCTTAATAATTAGATTTTATTTATACTTTATTTATATTTTATTTTATTCATACTTTATTTAAGCATACTGTCATAGGTGCGCTGTAGCTCCTTTAAGGAATAGGGCAGTGTGTAAGTGTGAGGTAGTCTGGCAGTGTTGCTCATAGCGGAGCAGAAACTAGTAGTAAGTTGTCAGTCTGGCAGTAAATGTACAGTACAGGTTACAGTGTGTCAGTTAATAAATACTGCAGCTTCTCAACATCAAGAGAAGTCTCGCTGGAAAAGTGAAGGGGGTTTCCCAAGGTGACTTGGTTTGAGTCTACTGACCAATCAGAGTCTGTGTTCCTGACTTGTGTGTGACAGAGCTGATATTTAGGTGTATTAATAGATCAATGCACTGATTTCAACATGAGCTTGACCCTTTAAAATAAAGTTTGTGGTGTTGACGGTAGTGAGGTCAATCTCACAGCATGACCACTGTATTGTGGTATTGCAGTTATTGTCACGCCCCTATAAGTCCTAAATTTAACTTATTGAAATGTAGAGAAACCCTGTGTCGTGCCTCACCCATGATTTCTGAATAAAACTGAGCCCAACTCACCTTCTTTTAGACACTCTGCCATCTAGAATATTGAGATAAACCTTCTCACTTTATATATGATTATAATAGAATGCTGGACATTACCTGATTTTGTACATAACCAGTAAACAGACTGGCCGTAGCAGACAACAATAAACATTGCATGCATGAAAACAACACACATCTATTGAAATTCATGTCTGGCCCCTCACTGGCCAGCTCTCTTGCCTTATTGATTTTTCTATCTTTCATATGCTTATGCATCAAGTAAAAACAGAATAAGAAAGTTTGGGGCGTGCTTAGTTCATCCTCAAATCCCAGTGCTAATATCAGACAGAGAGGAGGGTTTGTTGCCATCGTCAGCGACCTTGAGAAAACAAGACGTTCTTCCCGCTGCAACAGAGAGACCCACTGAGATACTTTGTTTTTCCTGCCTCATGAATGTAGTGCCACGCTTCTTGTAGATTCTCACAGATGTGTGTATGTGCTTAGCTGGCTTAAGCTAACAACTTAACCTTACATGCCGTGATACATCCAAGATTCTTTTGCATCTTATTTATTTATTTATTACCTATTTACATATTTATTAAGCACACACATTGCTACACTGGCTACAAAGCTACTGCATTTCCTGTATCTGTGCTGAGACGAGGTCCAGCCTGAGCAGGAAGTCCTTATTAAGCTCATGTCTTATTTCCTTTTGTCTTGACGAGGCCTGGGACAAGAGGATGCTGTACAGGATCAAAGGACGGGTAGGGGGTGCTACGAGAGACAGAGGGCATGTCCAATCATTGGCTGCGTTTTTGTTTTCCCTTTCTACCATGAGCCAGAGACAAGAGGAAGAATGTCAGGATGTGTAGACGGGTGAGAAGATGTGAAGATGGGGAGTAGGAGAGAGCACAGCCAATCGAAAGCAGAGTGTTCTCAGGGTCAGAGGTCAGCCTCCAGAGTCTGGTAATGCAGTCACCGTGGGAACCGATCAATCTCAGTGCCGCGGCTGTATCGATCAGACGTGGGCACACGTGGACACACACTTAGACAAGCACTAGCATTCTTTCTGACACACACACACACAATACAGCATTCATTTACTCTCTCAAAGTGGTTTCTGCTCCCCAACACACAGTGAGTTCATATTCATTGGCACACACAGACTCACACCTAATGCTTTTCAGAGAAGAAGTTATGGACAGTCACCACCTTAATAGTTTGAAACAGCAGCAACCACCTTTCTTAACTACATTTGAGTTTATTGTCAGAAAAGTAATTTCTAACGAGTGCGACCAATGTGTCACATAATGCTAATGGAGTTATTCCTTGTTATTGCAAGAAACACTATCATTATTTGGGCCATTCTCTAATACCAAAAGGGCTAAATCAGTGTGTGGGGACACAGGACCTCAGTTTCACTTACAGTCTTATAAATAAATAAAATGGAAACATAAAGCGTTCTTTGTCTTGTCCCCACAGGAGAACTCTTTTTGGCTTTATGAAGCTTAGACTTGGAACCCTTTCAGAGAGTTTTACCTAGAATCTAACATAAATGGTTATGCCTAGAACCATCTGTGAAAGGTTCCACCTAGAACATGGAACCAGAAAAATTGGTTGGAACTAAAGAAAAAGTATGTTTTTCGGGAACCAAAGTGGGTGTGTTATAGTCTTCAGGTCAACGCCCTCGGTTAATGACATCATTAATTGCAATGGTTCCACTCAAAACTGGTTTGCTAGATAAACCCGAGGTTCCAAGGATCTTGAACAGAGCTGGTTCAAGATCCAGAACTAATTTGGTGGTAAAGCACCTTGAGAGAGGTTCGAAATGAAAACCCTTTTATGGTGCAATGGCTCCACTCAGAACCATCTCTGAGGGTTCTATCCAGAATCTTTCCACCTTCTAAGGGTGCTAACAAGAATCCACCCTGGGTGTTCTACCACAAATCTTTTTATTTCATGGTACAAATAACCTTTGATGAAAGAGGATTTTAACAGTCCTTGAAGAACTCTTTCTTTTCAATAGGCTTCTTTGGATGAAAATGGTTCTCAGTGGAACCCAAGAGATCCCATAACAAACCCTCTCTATAAAGACAGGTTCTTCAGAAGAAAATTGTTCTGAGTAACACTTCAGCCCTTTAGTTCCAAGAATGTAGTACAATTTCTTTATAAAGTTCACAAAAAACACTTCAGAAGTCGTGTGACCTGCTGTCATCATCATAGACCGAGTCTTTGGTTTGGTTCACACTTGATCCACTTGTTTACTTCTCCAGCATTTCTTGCGCTCTGCATCGTTTCAATTTTCTATACTGAGCTTGTATGACTTCCCAGAGGAATGACAGTAGACCCTGAACCTGTTTGTGTCTTTACAAAAACACAGTGTTCCTTCAAACACCCATTTGCCACATCATTCTAACCTCAGTGTGGTGTCTTTTGTGTCCTAAAAGCAACTGTACATTAAAGTATCTTCTGTGGAAGGAAGGATTGTATGCTCTCTATTGCCTTATATTCTCTTCAATAACTTACTTTTATGTTTAACATTCTCCAGAATATCCTGAATTTGTTGAAACTCCAGCAGTACTATGCTGCATTGCCAAATGAATAGAAAGTATGTATGTAGGTGTTTCCTTCAGAAGAACACACATAATTGCAAAGAGCAAAACAAGCTATATTTTTAGAAAAATAAAATTATTAAAAAATATATTCCTGAAGTTTGTAAAACAGCCTCTCTGCACACAAACACAATGCATTCATGAGACAATGGTGATATTTTGTGAGCTCACAGATGGTCTGTGGCATCTCTATGACTGTTTAGGGACATGAAAACAGTCTAAGGTTTCTGTGGAGATAAACCCACAGGCATTCTCCACTACCTGATATGTTGGATTAGAGATACATGCAACCAACAAACAGGTGCCAGTGACATGAAATGTTGATGGGCACGCACGCAGTGATGTACAGTACATATTGTGTCACACACATGGATACATAGCATACATTCACAGGGCAAATCAAAGTGAGCAGTATCAAGCTGATGTTAAGTCTGTTAGCTTATTGTCTTTTAGAGAGATATGCATTAATGTATCTCTGAATGCCTGATGTATTATTTCTAACATTTGTTTCGGGATCCGTGTTGGCTCATGATCAATCTGGATCATACAAGGTTAAACTGACCACTCTGACTATAGAAAATTAAATTAATGGGGCTTAGTTTCTTTCCCGCAGTCAGTCTAATCTTATGACAGTGTTTGAAATACTGCAGAATATAAAAGAATGTGTATTTGGTGAACGGCCATCTCATGAAAGTCAGTAAAACACATCATAAGAAAAGTGGAAAGAGTTGTTCCAAGGGGCTGTATTTCATCCTTTCACACTCACGAAAAAAGACACCCACTATTTTGTACTATTACCTACTGTACCCTCAGGTTTTTGTGCAAGTTTTACCTCAACTGACCCAGGGAAGGATTTATATTTACTGTCCAAGCATTATCTATAAGCACAATAAGTAAAGTTTTAATGGCTTTCTTTCATTTGCCACGGAAATGACACTTGAAACCAAATTTAGAATGAAATCACAATTGTAGGAGAGTGAAAAGTCCAGTTTTTGCCATTCAGCCCAGTATCAAAGCAGTTCATCCAACAAAATGTAGTCTATAGATGTTTGCACATGACAGTCAATGTAACTTTCAAAGTAAATAATAACATACTATGAAGAGCAAGAAAGTCCGCATAGCGAAGAGGACTTGGTGGATGGGTTGGTCAAAAACATGACACAGGGTTTTGGTTCCTGTGTGAGACCAACAGTCAGTGTTGAGCATTTTAGGAAAATAGTTATTTCAACACACACCATTATCTTTTACTAAACCTAAACTAGTAGTTTTAGTGTCTACCTGAAACCCACAGTGGATAATATATTTGTTTGAAAGTCATACTGAGTGTCACAAAAAAAGTTAAATTTGTGTCTATGTACAGGAGTCTAATAGATTACATTTTGTGACTGTTACATGGAAACTCCTGAGACTGTGATAAGCCACTGAAAAAGGAAAAAGGAAAGGAAAGGAAAGGAAAAAGGAGGTTGCGCTTCAACAAAGAGATTCACAGTGTTTTGTGCTGAAATGCGTAAGCAAACTTGAGATGTGCTACCTTTTCAGTTTTTTGGAAAATGGTCACAGTCTGAGCCATTTTATGCTTCTTTAGCTGGACAGTAATAGGGAATGACAGTCTGAGTTTGCTACCAGTAACATTGGAAAAACTGCACCCTAAAAGTCATCTACACTGTTACGCAGGTAACCAGCAGCCATCCTGGTAGTTTTAATCTCAACCTTGTCTGCTGGCTGACAAACTCAGTTTTGCTGAAGCTGGTTGCTCAGTATATTATCTCCAGTATTATCATTCCTCTCTTCAGGCCCCTTCGTCTAGCAGCGCCACCTGCCACCTGTGTATTTTCCCAGCATTCTTATCAGCCAGCCGGCCGCGGTGTCGAGGCTCACACAAACTTCTGCAGTGTGCAGAGAAAAGCAGGACACAGTTTGAAACATGGACTCCCCCCCCCCCCCCCCCCCACCAGGTCACATAGCTGGAACATCCTGGGGATTTTGTCACTCACGCAGTTGTTTTTTCTGATGGATGTAACTCTATTTGTGGCGTTTGAAAGTTACTGCTGCCACAAATGATTTGCAGCGGGATTTAAGAGGTATTTACTGCTTCATTTAAAGGCACAGTTTACCCCCAAAATCAAAAATACATGTTTCCCCTGGACTGTAGTGCTCATCATTCATCTAGATTATTTTGGACTGTGTTTTGGGGGGTTTTAGAATTTCACTCTTCAATTATGCTGGAAAAATATATTTTATAAATCAAACTCATGGCTAAAAACCCAAACCTTGTAACGGGCCAACCCCCTAGTGATGTAATTTTTCTATTAAATAGCATTTTTTGTGGCCAAGGACTTGAAGTTTGTCAGCTCCATCAGACACACAGAAAGTCATAGTGTTATAATGTAAAAAATGTAGGAAATGTTTAAGTTAGATTTTTTTTTATCCAAGAAATAAATGCCATTATAATGTTGCCCACTTACAATTTCTGTTGATAATGTAATTTCTTTTTTTTTTTTTTTTTGATAAACAACATATAACATCATTTACAACTCAAGTGCCATATAGTTCCAATCTATTCAAGAGAAGGCAAACATCTCTATGCCCATAATTTCCAAAACTCTTCAACGCGCACCAAAACAATCTAGATGGATAAATAGCACTACAGGTAAGAGGGAAAATATGTATTTTTGACTTTGGGGTGAACTGTTTCTTTTGCCCACATTGTAAGTTTGTATTAGTTAAGACAATAGGAAGGATAATAAAGAATCAAACAGACTGAGATTAAGATTTTTATCTCAGATCAGGAGGATTCATGTGCCTCTAAAGGAAAAACTATCAAGCACTCAATCATTTGTGATACATTTATGACAAATTAGTTGAACAAAAATAATATTGTTGGCGTTGGAACCCCTCACTGAGGCTCTTTTCAATTAAATCACCAAACTAAACTGGAAATGAGCTACAGTACATTCAAGCACGACATAATTAAGTGTTCGCACCACTCTGAGAACAACAGGCGCTGTTCTAGGTGAATTAATGCCTGTTCCCAGGTGAATACACGGCCTGTTTGGCTCAAGGCGAACAGATGCCAAGACAGGACTGCACCAAAAGACGGCTGCTAGAGACGCACGAGCATTGATGTCAGCTTCAAACCTCACCTGTAGTAGTCCGAGACAGCATTGATTCCTGTCCAGCATAGAGAGACGGAGAGATAGAAGCACAGCTATTGTTTATGTACAAGTCGTTTGAGGCAGATAAACTCACGGTCTGTGTGTGTGTTTGGTGTTTGGTGTGTGTGTGTGTGTGTTCTCCCCCCTGTGTTAAAAAAAATAGCATGATTCTCTCCATTCATTAAGGCTCCACAGAAGGAGATTCCATTAATCTGTTCATTAGGCCACATCAAAAATGGAACTACTTATTAAAATCAGATCCAGCTGTGTACTCTCGTTAAAGCCCGCCGTACCGTACGAAGCTTAACAATGCTCGTGGCACTAGACCAAAACCCGGCCACAAGAAAGGGGGGAAAAGATTCTACTATATTGGCCTGTTTTGACTCAACACACCATGATAATTGCTCCACTCTTAGCAGGGGGCTATGAATAAACATTACTTTTGTCAGCGAGCCTCTGAATGCTCCATTTCCAATTAATTTACATTTGCCCAGAAATGGAGGGAATATCTGCTCTTAATCACTATGTTTTATTTTCTCAATTTCCCCCAAGTCTTTTCTCATTCTCTCATTCCCTGTCTGGCACTTTCATTCCCCCTCTCACCCACGCTCTCCGTCTTTTTCTACCTCTCTCTCTGGAAAATCCCATTAATCTCAGGCAGTGGTTTTGAACAAAAGCTATGGGCTAAGCGATTGATCCTGGCATTGATCCCACTCGCCTGAACGATCATAAAGGTGTTAAATTGGTTTCTTGGAGGATATGTATTTTTCATTGCCGGCTGCTGCAAGTAGAAGTTCCTGCTTGGAATTTCTCTCATTTTCTTTTTTTTTTTTTTAACCAAACACTGGTGATGATATTAAAATATTAAATAGATCACACCTTGAAAAGTAGCCTTAAATGTGGATTTTGAGGCCCAGTTTGAAGGGATTTCTGGGGAGTGTATTTTCTGCATCAGCTCGAACCTTTAGAAGCTAAATCCTTATAATGAGTTTTGCTCCATCCAAGGACAGGTGGAGGCTTGGGATTGTCCAAATATGTACAGTGGAAACAAAAGTAGAAAACTCCCGCACTTATGTAGCTGAAAATTCTGCTGTGAATTCATACTGTGTAACTAAACTGGTGCATTTAGACTCTAAACGCTAAATTTTTTAACCAATAAAACGATTATGTGTCATTTTCCCATTAGGTCATGGACAGACAACCTTTTACACAATGTCCTCACAATGACATTCAATAGGTTAAGTAAGTTTAAGGCCTATTTATTCTTTACTTAGATCCCCAATAGCTTCCGCAGAGGGGTCACTAGCCTTTCTGAGGTCCACACAAAAACTTGTCCTCCAGTTTGATAAAAAGATATATTAATGTTCATCGGCAGCGCATTTGGTTCATTTGCACATTTATAGTGAAAATACAAAAACTAACAATACAAGGCTATGAAAAGTGTTCAGCTGCTAAGGTCCTTTTGTGTAAGTAGTGTACTGACTCCTATAACCTACTGATATGATAACCTTGAACGCTAAGTTTCTAGAAATTAAAATCAGAATGAAAATCCAATGTTATTTGATAATAAGGAGACATATCTCCTTCACCTTCAAAGTAATTCACTTACAGAATTATCTTTCTGAAGTTTTCTATTTAGCAAATTGAATTTCTCCCAGTGAAACACATGAAAACTGAAGAAATGAGGAGTTTGAACTTTGCCATGTATAGATTTTCATATTTCTATCTTTTCAAGGCAGTTCAGGTTCTATTACATCAGAGCGGCATGAAAATTGCAATGTACTTAATGAAGTAAGGCTTTAAAAAAGCTTTTTAAAAAAGATGCTCATTTATAGAATTTAAATAAATATGCTGCACTTCACAACTTTATGTGGGTTTAGCTAGTTAGTTAGAGGGAACTATGGAGCTATTCATTAAGATAAGAAAAATTACAATCTGGCCTATTTATAACATTTCTGTCCTATAGTGAGTTGCACATAGTGTGCTAAGTATGTGTAATGTATGGTGATTGTAGTGGCTATTTTACCATACGCCAAGTTCCAAGTTCATACTTATTCAGTAGAGTAACTTGTTATGACTTGTTAGCGTTCCACTTAATTAAATACCCTCTTGTGAAAATCCAGTGTATCCTCACTGCAACAAGGCAGGTAAACTTGAATGAGGATTCATTGAATATTAATTACAGCATCACAGCGGAGGATCCAAACTTACATCTCAGTTCGATTTGTTATCGACTTGCTGTTCTGTTCACTCTGGTGCATATATCCATAAGTCGTACATCTTTTTTTTTTACATTCACTGACCTCTAATCACCACCACCTTGTCTAAAATTTTTTGCTCATGTGGATTTTGTCTGACATAAACTTAGCAGAATACAGTCTTCAAAATGTAAATAACTATTGTACAAACTTAAATATGATATGATATGAGAACATTAATCACATGTAATAACAACATATTTACTGAATAAGAATATGTACTAAAGTGGCTCCAAAAGTAAGTCATGATGTTTCTCAGTTACTCACATCAATATATAAAAAAAAAGTTATGTATTCTTTGTTGTAGAATTGCAATAAGCTTTAAAACTACTAGACCACGATATCCTGACTTTCCATGTTGCTATTTTGATTTCCAGAGAGTGATCACTTTTTACAACATTACAGCACTTAGACGCCCTTATCAATAAAAAATACCAGGTGATCTTATATCAAAATTTGTGATGTTAGTAATGAAACAGCAAACAGTTTTATATTGTCATCACAGACGAAAATAGGGAAGTGACACTCAAGAATAACAACACAACAAGAAGTTTGTTTCCTACTGACTCAACATAGCTTTAAACAGTAAATTAACAACTGTAAGCGTTATCTAAATTTTCCATGCGCATGTGTCGAGATAAGAGTTGACCGATTAAATAAATCACCTGTTATATTGCACAGAGTGAAATAAACATTTGAACTTTGTAGCGTCATATTGTGAATGAATCAAATTGTTAAAGCGTGTAATCAGCCTGGCAATCAGCCAGTGTTTTACTGACTGTAGTGACTCATTTTCTCAGTCCGCACAAAGACTGACTTGCGTGAAAACACAAGACGAAGCCGTCGTCGCCTCCATGTCAGAAAGTTCATACTATCTGAGTGAGCAGGCAGCAGATCTTGTAAGATCAGGCGCCATGAGCGTTGCTCATTTGACAGAGCAAAGGAAGAGCTTGTCAGGGAAACAGCTCGTGTCGCCGGCACTTAAAAGGTCAGCGAACTGAACCCCAACCCCTGGCCCGCCCTCACGCCTGTCTGTCTGTCTGTCACCAGTCCCCCCTCTTCCAGGCGGGTGTCCCCAGCCCTCGTCTCGGCTGCTATCACCCGCCGTCATCCCCTCTGAGCCGCCCCCCTTTGATGACCCAGGCCTCTTGTCAGAGAAGAGCTTCCAGGCAGGCAGAGTGAGGACAGCCCTTTGATGAGGACCCCGACACTTGCCAGCCCCGCTGACATGCAGGGGGGGTCCTTTGAAGAGCCTGGGCCTTACATGTACCCATCCGTCCACACACACACGCACACACACACTGATTCACGTGCTTCCAGGGTGGATGGAGTAACGAACAGAAGAGGATTGGGGCACAGTGCAGAGAACTCCCTCCTTTGACTGCGTTTCTGCCTCTCTGATGGTTTTAATGAAGGCATTTGAATTTTTTCATCCTGTGCCTGAGACGCCTTCAGTGTGGGACCACAAAAAGCAGATGTATAGAAAGGCGGCGGAAGGAGACAAAAAGAGTCCATGATGCTGTCAAAAACGTCAGCAAAGGTCACAGAAGCTTTGTTGTATTTTGTCACTTTTGACTGTCACTGATGAAAGAGGAAAGGGAGACATGAGGCAATACAAGACTGGGTACTTTGGGGAATTTTTTTGCTGTATAATTTCACCATATCTATTATGGTTGTCACGATTTCCACGGTTCGGTATGACCTTCGATTTTAAGGTCATTTACGTTTTCTTTATTTTGCACTGACAATTATGCCATTGTTAGACTATCAAGTTTTGATTTGCAAAGATCAACAGATAATTGGCTTTGTACCCTGACAACTGTCATTTACATTTTTTGAAATTCTTCTTTAAAAAGATTGTCTCCATGGTAACACGTGTGACATAATGGCCGATAAGCTATGCTGCGCTGTCTCTGAAGTGTTTTTATCCTCTGATGTCGCAATTAGGCAGGGATCAAGTGAAATACACTTAAAAAATCAGATTCTGCCCTTTCAATTCAATTCGTGAAATTGAAAGCTCCTTTTAACCGATTTTTAATTTACAGTATTTCCGTTTAAGCATAATCGAGCCATGATGAGCAGTTTGGGGTCCTAGAGACCTTGGCCCTCTGAATAGCACAAAAACTGCTCATAAAAATGAAAAGCAGCATGCATTACTTCGGTGTAAGACTTTTTGACATACAAAATGAATATTTATTTGTTCACACATAGCCCACATTAGATATGAAACATGAAATAGTTCATAATTTGGTGCTCATATTTTGTAATCTTCATCTGAAAAGTTTTAAATTTAAGGGTCAGAAGAAAATGTTTTTAAGAAGTATTTAAAACACAACATATGGTTAATTTGGAAATTTTACAACTATTTCTACACATACAAAGTTGAGGAAATAAAGGCAGTCTCAACAGATGGTTCAAGCTGGACCCATATAACATAAAATAAAGGAGTTCCTCACTTAAATCAGAGTCAGTACAGCTTCCAAATGGCAGCTGTGGCCAAAGACAGCCACAGCTGGGCAGCCCAAGTGTTCATGTCCTCTACAGTGTGCATGATTTGGCTTTGCTAGGTCAATGTTACGGCACAGCTATTGTTATGTCTGCCTTTTAAGTAAACAGACAGTATGACAGCAGCCCTGAATCACCAGTCATAACAACCTTAATCAACAAGCAGTAGTCTTCAGGCTTGGCCACAGACACTGCCCTGTCATACAAGGTAATAAAGAGTCTGTTGTTTGTTGGCAGAGCCTCAGTTGTTGACATCAAATCAGTACCTAAGGTCATTGTAGAGTTCAACAGATCCCTGTACGATTTCCAGACAGCACAGAAAGAAATTCCTTTCAGCAGTGTTCATGCTGCACCTGCCTGTGTCGCAGAGTTTTAACATCGATCCACATTCTTCACCCTTCAAGTGACGTCGGAGATGAACATCACAGACGGTTCTCACAGACTCAAAGCAACAAAGTAATTCACATCACCACAAAACCACAGTGTGCCCAGAAAGACACATTATTCCCAATGATACCACAAAGAGCACAATGTTTGTTGATAGAAAAAAAAAAAAAACTCTCAAATATTTTCCTCATTCCTTCCTTCTCAATGCAGCCTTTTTCTATCTGACTCTGGCTATGTGGAGTAATGATTAACACAGCCAGGCATGGGAAGAGACTAACGGTTACAATGGAGGGGGTTGTTTTGGTGTAGAGAACCACCGATTGACCTGCCGCAGCTTCCCAAACTCACCTGGCAGATCCCTGGGAGCCAGCGGCTGGCATTCAGGAAGAAAAAAAAAATGGCTACTTAATCATTATCATTGGTGGAATCACTCAGAAACTGCTGGCAATGTGCAAACAGATAAACCTGGCAACATTGTTAAATCAGGCACGTAACAAAGTGCTTAACTGAGTGTGGAAAGGTTCACATGAGAAAGCTTTAGAGTGTGTACAGGGGACTTTTGAGCTTTGTGTAAGGTTGAAAAAACAGTCTGTGGTGTGCAACTCATTGACCTGTGAGCAAGCTCACCTTGCAAACAGCTGCCTGTGATATTTACAAGCCGCTGAGGCTGACACAGTGCCTGAACCTTTTCTTTTAAGGGTGAAACACTTGTTTTTATCTTAGATTTGAGTGCAAGCTTTTAATGTGTCAATGTATACACATATAAAGTAAGCCTTTATTTCTCAAGGTTATCTTTCTCTGTCACCAGCACTGACAATTTTAAATGATTTTATCCACCAAGGACAATAAATGTTCACTGATTTGTGATGAAGGGACAAATCAACAGTTTACATTGTGACCAAGTACATATAGAAGAGTTTGATGTTTACAAGCAATCCAAGGACAGTTAGAGAGGCCACAACAGTTTTTTTTTTATGTTTTAACTATTTAGAAAAGAAACAACTTGAAAGAAACCTGAAAAATAGAGATGAATTTGTATGCAGCACTCATCCTCAGAATCATGTCAAACTGATCACCAAGACACAGATAAAGTATTGAAGCGTTTTCTGAGATTTCAAGGCAGTTTTTTTCATTCTAAAGTGCAAATAAACATGCCCACACGTGTGTACAAGGCTAGATTTTGTGTGAATACAGCCGAAGAGATCCTCAGTCTGCTCCACCGTGTGTGTGTGTGTGTGTGTGTGTGTGTGTGTGTGTGTGTGTGTGTGTGTGTGTGTGTGTGTGTGTGTGTGTGTGTGTGTGTGTGTAGGTGTGTGTATCTCTCTGTGCAGCTCTCACAGACAGAGAGCAGAGGAAAGAGACAGGGAATGTGATGTAACTGTTGGTTACTCAGTTTCTATAGAGTCCTGACCTCAAAATCTGCATACTGTATTGTCTGGGGGCTACAAACAGGCTGAAGCCTAGAAAAGTCCAGAACACAGCAAAATATGAGAAAACAAGAAAATACAGCTAGAGGGGGCCTGGAGATGCAGACACGCTTCTAGTGGGTCGTAAGTGATGACTTAGTGGGACTATGTTCAGAAGTCTTGTTTTTGTTAGAGAAAATGCTGTATAGTATGCCTTTAAACAGGCCGAACATACTAACAGTGTGACTTGTCTTACTTTAAATTAGACTTTTACTTGCTCGTCAGCTTCTGTGCAAAACTATAAACTATTTATTAAAATCCAGGGTTCTGGCCTATTTTTTACATTGTCATTGTGATGTCTCTTTTGTTACTACCTGCCTAGGGACTACAGATGAAAATGAGCACTTTTGCCATAATCTGATGTGTTTACATCATGTAATTTTATACTGATGTTCATTAATGTGCACTATCCCTATCAAATAAACACATAAAGTAAATATATGCACTTTGAGCTTACCTTCTTGGGATCTTCTTGATGTCTTTACTTTTTGCAGTGTTTCAGGCACAAACTTGACCTTCTAAAGAGATGACAGGCCTTGACACAAAATAAATGGTTACAGTGAAACACATACAATCTACAGCAATGACAGGGCATGTGATTATAGATACTACTATCTACTATTGATCACTCCAACATTGACTGTTGTTACAGTTTTGTAAGGGCAGAAAGTCTAGTAGTTGACCGGATGTGTTTATTTCTTACCAGGTGGACGACCAGATGAAGCTGCTGCAGAACTGCTGGAGTGAACTCCTCATCCTTGACCACGTCTTCCGGCAGGTGGTGCACGCCAAGGAGGGCTCCATCCTATTGGTCACTGGCCAGCAGGTGAGTTGGTTCAACAATACTCCAGAAACTTCCATCTCTACCCTTCCCTTTCTCCTCCAAAACTGTACCAACCGTGCATCAGTTGTTCCTCCAGGGACTCTGCAACAGCTCTTCAACATTTCCCCTGAAAGCCTTATTGATCATTTAGCCACACAGGAGTCACCGCTTCATTAAAAATAGATTATGCTTATAGATAAATACTCATGTCACCAGAATAATCAATTTTGCATTTTTTTTCCTCCGCCAGCGAATAAATAAAGCACTCGGTTACGCATGCTGCAGCATAGTGAGTGGGTGGACAGATAAAGAATGTGGCTAAGTGTGTGTTTTTGTTTTACTGGGGCCTTTGACGAAGTTGGTGGGAGCTGATGCCTTAGGCCCAAAATGGAGGTGATTCTGTTTTTGCTTCACACACACTCACAAAACACACCGTCAGACAGTGAACGCACAAACCCAGAGCACACAGCGAAGACCTCTTCAACGTTCAGTGATTTTCATAATCTCATGCACACACAAACACATGAAACCGCTCATCATGAAAGTGCCTCTGACCAGTGGCATGGCTGTCAGTGAGATGAGAAGTCATAAATTATTGATTGGCTGGCTCTCCAAAACATTGCTCTTCAACAAAATGTTTTACAACAATAGATGCTGGTATAAATATTGAAGCAAGGCAAGTGCAGTGTGTACAGAGAAGTCCTGCTTTATTCCATGATTCTGAATTGAAGACAAGGTCAGGGTGAAGATGCACTGCCTGTGGTAAACATGCAGTAGTAGTACAAACCTGGTAAATAATGCTATCATAGTGGAAGTATCAGGAGAAATTTAAGTACGTCATAGCAGAAGACAGTTCTGCTAAATCAGTTCCAGTCTGGTAGTATCACCAAGTCAATCTAGACTGATGAAAGAAAAGAAAAGAAGTATTTTGGTAACAAGTGGCGGTGATAAAAGATGGAAGAGAAGTGATGCATGATGTGGGTGGGAGAAAAGGAAATTGATGGAAGGAGATGGCAAAGAAGAAGAAAGGATACAGATGGGGAGTGACGAAGGGTAGAGATGGAGGAGTGAGAATGGGACAGCGTGGCAGACAGGAGAGGAAAGATAGAGAAAAGAAACGGAAGGAAGAAGGAAGAGGCAAAGGGGAACAAAGAGGGAAAAGAAAGGTGACAGGAAGATGGTCCAGAGGTGCTGGCATGAAGAAAGAAGAGGAAAGAGAGGAAGGAGAAAGAAGAGACAGAACACAAGAATGGTCCGACTGGAGAGGTCGTGAGATGGAAAAAGGTGGTCGTGGACAAGAGGGGATAAAGAAGGAGAAGAAACGAGGAGGAGATGATGAGGCAAAGAGATCGAGGCAGTTTGAAGCAACCAGAGCGGTAAGGAGAAGGAGGAGGAGGAGGAGGAAGAGAAGGAGGAGGAGGAGCTGATAATCAGGGGAGGCACAGGACGGCAGTTTCGTTTGCATACTTTGGTTAATGAACAGCTGGTGTTGGGGGTGGGTGGTGTGTGTGTATGTGTGTGTGTGTGTGTGTGTGTAGCTGTGAAACAGTTCATTATTTCCTATTATTCTCTGCCTGGCCGGGGGTGACAGCACAGCAATAACACCAGGGATATTTAGAACACGGTATCAGCATCACCTAAAGCAAATGATACACACACACACATGCACACACACACAACAAACAGATAACAAATCACACAATGACTGTTTGGGCTGTGCATTGACCACACTGGTCTCTAATGTGCTAATAACTTAATTGTTACAATATGGTCATCATATTGGTCTATATGGGATGTTACAAAAGCTTGATGAGTGTGAAGCCACATGTTGAAGTGTTGTAGTCAGAGAAGAGAGAACATTACATTAATGAAATATCTAAGAATCACGTTGCTCACGCTCGCAATCGGACTCCATAGGCACAAGTGAGGATTCTGGGTATAGGCCAAAACAGCACGTGGTGTGACATACACAAAGGTCCTGGTAGTTTGTTGATGTTACCAGGCTCCCCTGTAAGGTAACTAATGTTAAGTTAATGTTACATTTACTAAACTAACTTTAGCAACACTTTTGGTGCTTAAGAGGAGCTGAAGACACCCATGATCATGCATATATATCACATCCTTTGGATTTTTACAGAAAAACAGTCTCATTTTTTTAAGTTACATTACAATCCATTCACAAATTAAGTGATTAAAACATGTAAATTGCTTCACATGGTACCTTAAAAATCAAAACTTGGACCATCTAAGACTGACTGTCACTCCGTCACGTGAATCGAAACTGAGCATCAAATCAAAAGTCAAATTAAATTACGACACACCTATTAAAGTCACATCTTGCTAAGAAAAAGTCTACATTACCCTTTTGGTTCATGGTGGTCTATTTCCTGAATACCAAAATTGGTATATTTGCATTTTTGTGAAAATGTTTGAGGTCAAAATTTTTGGTATCAAAAAACTGATCATTTTCTTTTAAATACAACGAGGCAGATCAGGCCACTCATGCGATAGAAGTTTTATAGAGGATAAAGTTTGCACTGGCAAAAAAAAGTCCCTACTTTGAGGGATATTTTCAGTTCTTTTTGAAAGATTTGTTCAAATGTAAATCTGGACAGATGTTTCTCTCCTTTTGCTTTGAATCAAGCAGCTTCTTTGCTCTTGTCAGTGAAAAGCTGCACTCATACTGACCTTTGAAAAGAAATCCACGGTACCAGCAGATTTATTCTTGTAGCCTGTCAGTCTTGCTCTTTCTCTTGTGTTCCTCGCTTGCTAATTTCTGCCTTTGTCTTATTTTCTGTCCCTCTCTCTGAACTGCTGCTTGTCATCATGTCACCAGCAGCAGAGAGAAATGGCCATGAGTATTTTTTGTGTGTGTGTGTTTGGAGGAGGCTTTTTCTTTTATCCTGTCATAGGATCAAACGCACAGTGTAACTTGTACAAATGCGTGCAAACATAAAATGACTAAGATTGGACTGAACTGTTGAATGA
This sequence comes from Lutjanus erythropterus, assembly GCF_056507025.1. NCBI lineage: Eukaryota > Metazoa > Chordata > Actinopteri > Lutjaniformes > Lutjanidae > Lutjanus > Lutjanus erythropterus. Next base: position 22,852,432 of record NC_139323.1, on the reverse strand, counting down.
TTAAGCGAGGCCTTGCAGCTTGGCAGCCAGTTTTCAGTATAAAAATCCTGATATTCTGATAGCACAGTGCTCCTGGTGTACATGAAATTCAAATGATGCAAAAAAAGAAATGCAAAAACAGACGTTCCCCGGCTGGTCACAAATTTCTGTGCTCTCAAACAAGGTACATTTTCCATCCCCGTCTTCCACACATACACACATCAAAGCCCCGTATGCATCAAACCAATCTCACCTTCCATATTCATCTTTAATGTTCTGCTAAGATTGTTAATCGTATTCATGATGGGTGAAGATTTGAAGGTTTATTCATATATTTACTCTCTATGTCTCTCCAGGAGGGATAATAAAGTAGTATTGATTGATTGACTGATACGCAGGTCACCAGGGTTAGTGCTAAGTCTGCTATAGTGACATTATAGCGTTTTTTTCTTCTCTCTTTTTACTTAAGGCTAGAAGGCAATAACCCAAGGCATCGCCATCAACAGTCCAATCCTTCAATGAAGTTATTTCATGCACAGTTGATTTTATGTAAATTGATTGACACCTTGGAGGGGGGGGGCAGTGTCTGCTTTTCACCAAGTCATAACTCTTATCGTCTCGAAGGTGGGAAGAAAGAAAGAAAGAGAAGGGGACAAAGGAGTTAAGGATTAACTGGGAGAGGGGTACAGTGGTGCAGTAGAAGAAAAAGGAAAGGAAAAGGAGGGAAAGAAGACAGGGGATGAAAAACATGGTGTATTGTTAACATTTCCTTTACTTCAACCCTCCCCTTCCTCAGACAGATGAAAAACTGGCTCCAATCATACTGTTTACAGGATAAATAAATTCCAAATCCAGGGGTGTTTTTAATTGCAAATGGGTGCTCACAGGGACCCTCTTCCTCCCTGAGCTTTAGGAACTGCGCACGCCAACATCTACCTTCCCCTGGAAACCCGAGCACAGTCAATTATGGTAATGAATTGTCAATAAATATAAAAATTTAATATGGTCCTGCTTACTTTGAGTGGCAGCTAAGGACTTGCCTCCCAGACAAATGTGCTGCGGCTGCAGATATGAAGTGCACCTGAAAAAGGAGCGTGTGAGTGTGTGTGTTCAGACCCAAGAAAGATGGGTTTATGAAAAATCTATCTATCTTGTTTTTTGTCGTGTCTCAGCGTGCATGTTTTTTGTTTTTGCTGTATAACAAAGAACAGAGAGAGAAGTCAAATCTGGCAGCTCTAGTCAGTCAGAGGTGAACTCCCGTGCTCTCTCCATATGCCCGCAGCATGTTGTCATAAAAAACTGTTAAACTGCAAAAACCTACTGCCTGCAGCGGCCTTTTTTTTTTTACACACCCACCAGTGTCTCACACTCTGACAGACAGACCAAAGTGTTTGACTCCGTGTTGAGAGTGTAGTACAGCAGGTACAGGAATAAAATAAATCATTACATGAACCTCATGGTGGTGTTGTGTTCAGAGCACGGTCATGTGTTGTTTAGCTGTCATTCATCATTTTTGCTATTTGGGGTTTTACTTACATTTGCATTGGTTGAAATAATGCTTGAATAGTCAGAAAGAAGCTGCACAAAGAAAGCAAATTTCCACAGTCAGATACACCAGCTGCATTTTCATCTAATTTGAAGAGAATTTAAATTAAAAAAGTTTCCATGCATTAAGTGGTTGTAGCAAATAAGCTACACAAAGCGTAGTTTTGTCAGAAGTTGGTGGTATAGGCTACATTATAATGTTTGCCAAAGAACTGATTTTAAGACACTGCTGTCGGTTTACAAAGCACTGTATAGTTTAAGGCCATAAGGCCATTCCCAGCTTCTGCTGTTATGAACTATGCAGACGTCTCAAGTAATCTGGGACAGGTCTACTTTTTGTCCCCAAATAGCCAAACATCTTAGCTCTTTTAAATTAAGGCTGAAGAGTTTTCTGTTTGCAGATTGGTTTGCATTAAACCAAATCTGAGGTTTTGATCAGTATCTTAAAATTCACTGTAACTTTTATATTCCTGTTTTATCTTATTTTTATTTTCTATTCAACTCCTTTAATTGTACTGATGTACTTAATCTTTCATTAAGCCCACTAATCTTTAGAAAGAGGCAAACGTCACCTCAAAGAAGTGTAAAAAGAGCTTTGCAATTTTTTTGTCTCCAAAATTTCCACTAACTTTTTCTAATGTGATACTTCAAAAGCACTTCAGTGTCACTGAAACAAATTGAAAAAGGCAAAAAAGCAGGAGAAGAGGAAGATTATGTATTAAGTTTGCCGGATCTAAACATGCTAAGTTATCTATTTAGCAGGCGAGCCAAGCAATCCTGCAAGCTGTAGCTAGCTGGAGGTCGGATGCAACATCCACGAATCAATGAAAGAGTCTTTGGCATTGTTTTCTACTGTATATATACTGATGGACTATACTAGTGGTCAAAAACTCTAAGGTACCTTTAATCCATGAAACTGTCTTCAGAGGAGATCTGTTGGTGCTTAAACTCTGGTCTGGCTCTCTTTGGTGTTGAACTTCTCCTTACGTCCCTCTCTTCCTGCTTATTCCAGGTGGACTATGCAGTGATTGCATCACAGGCAGGAGCCACCCTCAACAACCTGTTGAGCCACGCCCAGGAGCTGGTGGCTAAGCTACGCTCTCTGCAGCTGGACCAACGGGAGTTCGTCTGCCTCAAGTTCCTGGTCCTATTCAGCTTGGGTGAGTTTCTGATGGCACTGCAGATTATGAGGGGAGGTAGAGTAAAAGAGGAAATAGTGGTTCATGGTCCTCCAAAGCTTTAGCGGGTTTCTACGTGACCTTTTCTAGGAATGTAGGAATGAATTTAGGAAATTTAGGAATTTTAGTAATTATCCATGCCTTTTTAGGAACCTGGGTAATCCCAAAATCATTGCTCCCAAGGTAGGAGTACAGGAAGAGGATCAAAGTGATGTAATGTGATAGAAAGAAGATGATGGGAAAGAAAGGAAATGGAAGGAAGAAGGGAGGGAGAGGGTAAACAGGTTCCTGGTATTGGTAAAAGATCTATAGGCGGGGAGAGGGAGGCGAGTGGAAAGGAGGAAAGGGAGGAAGGAAGAGGAGAGGAGGTGGGAGGGGAGGAAGGAAGGGACCAGTGGTGTAGATTGGACAAAAGAGAAAGTGAGGGAGGAAGGAAAGAGGGGAGGAATGGTGCTCAAGCATTTACACACAACTAGGCAAGTTTCTTTTTCTGCAAAACAACTGTAAATAAAAGCTTAATAAGTTTATTAATAAGGTCATGTTTTTTATTCATTTGCTTGCGATATTCAACATAGCCAAGTTTGCTTTCTAACTATTAGCTGTCTCATTAAAAAAAAAAGAAAAGGAAAACAAAAAAGCAATAATTGGCAGCACCAGCAGCAAATTACACTCATCAAACCATATTAATTTCAGGCTTAAATTAACAACTTTCAGCTAATGCTGTACCTGCTTATTGCTGTTACAGCAGAAGCAATACATGTTATAATATGTATGATTAAGATTTGCAAAATTCCAAGAAACTTTCATATTTTGTTGATTTTGAATGTTCCTGTGGACAAAATTGGTGCTATTTTCACCATAATAACAGCAAAATATCACATAAAAAAATTATTATCTAAATAAAAAACTTCTCCTGCTTTTTTTTAACTGGCTAGTGTACTGCTCACTGTAAATGTGTGGGGGAAATGTAAACACAGGCTTGTTTCATCTGATTTCATGATTTCAATGTTACCAAGAACTTCTGAAGAATTTCATAGATCATCTTATGGATAGTCTTAGTTTGCTTATGTAGATCACATAGAGGCATCAGTATGAAATTGAGACCAATAAAACCAATAAAAACTCCTAGTAGTAGGTTAGAGAGGGAATAAAGGGATTTTATTTAGTTTTGAGACACAGGAACAGGCCAAGAAGTGAGCTGGTGGGGCGAAAATAAGTATACGAGACAGTGAAGATGGAGAGTTGGAAGGGAATAGGAGTTATATTTAATCTTTTTATTGGTTCAAAGGGGGTTTTTAGTTTTTTTCCTCTCCAATTGAGCTTGGAGGATCGGAAAGGAAAGGAGGGAGTTGGAGAGCGTAGAGATCAACTGAGGAGGGGAGAAGAGAGGAAGGAAAGGCTGAGTAGGAGGAGATACGAGGATGATGAAGTGGAAGAGAGTGGGAGGCAGGCAGGTACCGTGAAGCTTTTGGGATGGACAGAGAGGGAGCAAGGGATTTGGGAAGGGAGCGAAGAGGAGGGATAAGTAGCCAAATGAGTTAAGGGACGAAGAGAAGGCAGTTCATTGTTGTGTGTGTGTGTGTGTGTGTGTGTGTGTGTGCGTGTGTGCGTGTGCTCAGATCCCAAAGCTGCTCTCCACTCTCTAAGCCGAGGTCAGACATTGCCAGGAGACTGTCATCTCTGTCTCTTTCCTAACAAGTCTGCAACAAACGGCCTCTGAGGAATACACACACACACACACACACACACACACACACACACACTCTCCCAAATCTACTTTAACATCCTACACTCTTAGAAATAATGATGCTAACGAAAAACCATAAGGGGTTCTTTGGCTTGTCCCAATGGGAGAACCTTTTTCAGACATAAAGGGTTTTACCAAGAACCATCAGTGAAAGCTTTCCCCCAGAACCCCTTTTCTAACCACTAAGGGTGCTAACAAGAACCCACCCAAGGGGATCTACCGATAACCTTTTTCAATAACCTTTCGATAACCATAAAATGCTTCCACACTGTTTGTCTGGTGTAATCCAAGTCAATTTGACTTGAGAGACTTTAGATCCTCAGCTTGGAGCCACATTCATGTGCATGAATGAACTGGGTGTGCATGGTGTGAAAGTGAACAGCATGGCAGGGCTTTAGGAGACTTGGATTACACCAGATGAGCAGCATGAGGTCATTTTATGATTTTTCTTTTGAGTTGTTTTTTCTATGATTGAAAACTGGATGCTTTCACTTCTGTTGTTTGGGAGATTCTGCAACACTGTTTTCCTGTGAAACTCCAACAGTATTTTGTGGACTTAAAAACTAAACCTGACCTTTTTAGGTGAACCATCCCTTTAATGGAACCCTCAGTCTTACAAAGAACCCTTGACAGATCATTTCTTCCAAAAAGGGTTCATTAGAAACAAATGGTTGTGGGTAGAACCTCAGCCGTTCAGGAAGGACCCTTTTGGAACCCTTATTTCTGAGTGTACACGACTGAAGCCAGTGATGTTAAGGAAGCTTCTCTCGACGTGGCCCGTCTGTGGCACTGCTGTGGCACACAAATGATGAATATTTACCTCATTTTTAACCACCCCATTCTCCATCCATCTGTAAACCACACAGGTCACACAGGTTGCTTGTTTGCCTTCTCTAAACAAAGAAAGAGGAGTAATGAACTCGACAAAAGCGCACACACACACACACACACACACACACTGAGGTGATCAGGCAGGATTAATGTTTGTGTTAGTGGTGTTTGTGGTACAGCAAAGAAAGAGGGAGGGATGGGGAGGACTGCAGCGGGGCTTTGGGGTGTGTATGTGTGTGTGGCGGGGTTGATGCTGGGGCTCAGGGTCTAAATAATTTGGCAGAAGCATCATCCATAATGAAAGGCTCACCTGAGGGATGTGTATCGCCCCCGGCAGTGCCTGTTCTCCGGCGTGCCCAGGCCTCCCGCAAAAGAAGCCCGACACAGACGCCATAGAGCTGGCTGAGGGATCAGTGTTGGAGGAGGAGGAGGAGGAGGTGGGGAGGGGCTTGAGTATTGTAAAGTCAGGAGATTTAGAATTGATCTGATTAATATCACACACAGCTGAACGGAGACGTGTGTGTGATACATACATTTACCAGAGGGGAAGTGCATAATGTGTGTGTGGCGATGAGAGAGCAGGTGTGTGTGTGTGTGTGTGTGTTGACACAGTTGCTTTTGAACTACAAGCAGAGCCAATTAATAAGGATTGTAGTGAAATGAGGCATGAAAGTAGCACTGCACTGACTGCTGAACTAAAACATTAGACTCTCCCTCCTTTATTAGCTTTATTTAATCTCCACCACTGGTCACTGTACACTCTGGTGAGGCTCATATAAATGGGATGTATTCATTATGACACAGCAAAGGTGTAGAGGTTGGGGTTGACTGGATTGCATGTCCTTTTATAGACCTGATGTTTGCCTCTTAATTAACTGTAACCGTGATCTTTCTCTAGCACTTAATTCATGTTTAACTTTCCTACCTTTAACCATGAATAACCATACTTTTATTTGGCATGAATGATATATGAATGGTATGAGATACTTATCAATGATCAGTGTAGTATCTACAGTAGAGGCAGTCGGTATGCCCCCAGTTTCGAGAAGCAAAGAGGCATAAAAGCACGGAAACTAAGAGATGTACTGCTGTGGACAGGATCAGCAACAAGAGGTATTTTAGGCACTTAAATAAAGCACATCTAAAAGAGTTTTAAGTGTACAGTATATTTAGAATATTTTAACCACTTAACCTTGCCATCAGATAGCCTATTCCAGTGGGAAACCACCATTATATAACCAACCAAACTCCACAGGTAAAAACATTTTTGTGTCATTTGTTTGTGTTATTGTGTCACTTCGGTCAATCTGAACTAACCTTTTAAAACACCGAAGTCACACAGTAACACAAAAAAAAGTGACGCAGTGGTAGACCAGCAACTCCCACTAAACTCCCGCTAAATAAAATTACTGATTTCACCAATGAAGTCTGGTTGGTGTGGAGGAAGGGCAGTATTTGGCTTACATCAGCGCAGTTTTCCACCGCGAAAGGCTGTCTGACAGCAAGGTAAAATGGTGAAAATATCTGACATAGTTTCTTTTTTTAGGTAAGCCTTATTTTAGATAGTTAAAATACATTTTTCTTCTGATCGTGTCCACAGTTCTCCCCCAAACTGGGAGCATGCTGACCACCATCTACAGTGGGTAATACACTGAAAAGAGATAAGTACCTCATACAACCCCACTTAAAAAAAACAAACAAAAAAACACCTGTGATGATCATTTTCCTAACCTTAAAAAAAATGTACAGCCCCAGTTCTAGAAAAGTTGTGACATTGAGTAAAACCTAAATAAACACAAAATGCAATGCTTTGCATGCAACTGTTTATTTTTATGTTTTACACAGCATCACAACTTTATTGGAATTAAGGTTGTATAAGGAAAAAAATGTGATAGCAGAGGTACTGTCGTGGTGCAGTCTATATATCTCCATCTTTCTTCCTCTTTTTCTCCTTTTCTATCATTCTGTTTGTGTCTTGATTTCTCTCAGTAATTCTCGCTCTACAGCTCTCTCTCTCTCTGAGCATGGTCAATCAGTCACCTCCTCCCTGCCACGGGAGCTGTTAGTTAAGCCAGTTGTCGATAAAGACAGGGATATAGATGTCACTCCGGCTGAGAGGAGACACTTGTCCTGATCTGTGTGCGTATGTTTGTTGTCAGGGTTAGACAACCCTTTTTTTTCTAACTTTTTATTTTTATATTTTCTCTCTGTCTTTATCTATCTACCGCTGTCTCACTCTGTCCCTTGTCGCTCTTCGCTTGACTTAAGTGAAGGCTTTCACCCTCTATCAAGGAGGAGATTATCACTCGAGGAGCATTGATCTCTTAAGTGTTGGTAAGACTTCGAGCAATGATTGTGCGTGTTGGCTGTAGAGCAAGAGACGCACAAATCGGCAGGGACGGAGAGAGTGAGTGCTGCCCGGGTCAGAGTTCAGTAAAGGATTACTACCAGTTGTTGAATGGTGTCAGAACACTGTTAATGGCTCTTTGATTTCCTTTAAAAGGCTTAAAGGCCTAATAGAAAGACTGACAGGTTGTTTTATATATGACCAGGTGACAGGGGAAACCCAGAGGTGAGAACTGGGTCACACAAGTTCAAATTCAGGCTGAAAAAAGTTTTTAAAAAGAGACTCTCTTTTATCTATTTTACTACACTGTATAGGCTCAGTATAAATTCGTGTTTGCAACAGGCAGGTCACAGGTGTGAAGTTATAGAGGTTTGTAAGAGGACAGTGTGCTTCCTAAAATAAGTGAATTTGGTGATACTGTGCAGCTTGAAACCTGCTTAAACCTCCCCCGAAGGAAAAAAAAAAAAAAACGTTATCCATGTCAGTAAGTATGCATGATACATGCCACCACACGGATAGTTTCCATAGTGGCAAAGCAGACGCAGTGACAGAGGTCAGAGAGTGTTCAGCCAGCAACCAGTTAACCCAGCTGTGCAGGTCAGACCCCGTCAGGTGTAATTGGGTGAGACAGGCGCTGCCAGTCCTTGTCAGCCGAGAGGAGAACCAGAGTAGCTGCCAGACCAACGCGGGGTGGTAAATGCTCCCAGTGGAGAGAGCAGATTTGTGGACATAGCCCTAAATAATGCTCCCATATTGAAGCCTTTAAGAGGAACAAAGCCAGTGAAAAGCTGCTAAAACAGAGAATTTAGCTTTGATTCTTCAGTAGTGAAGGTTTATTTGAAGAAGTCTCATTGGTAGTTTAAAGTTAACGTCCAAGTGATTCTCCTTATGTTGCTTAAAACACAAGAACAGGTTAAAAGAATGTATTATGCATTAGGGTTGCAACTAACAATTACTTTCATTATCAATTAATCTGCTGATTGTTTTCAAGATTAATTGATTAATTGTTTAAATGAAAAACAATTCATGTACTATAAATGACAAAGAAAAGGTAAACAACAGCATCTTTACATTTAAGAAGCTGCAACCAGCAAACATTTGAAATGTTTGCTTTGTAAACTCTGCAAATACACTGATCCATAATGACATGCATGTTTCATTTATATGAATATGACCGCAGCTCATCATTGATGAATCTGCTGATTATTTTCTCAATTAATCGATTAATCATTTGATCCAAAACACATACATTAAGGCAAATAATTCCCATGACAATTTCTAAAAACCCAAGCTGACATATTCAAATTGCTTCTTTTGTCCCAAAACCAAAGGTAATTTAGTTTAATATTATAGATTAATTAATAAAATTCACAAATATTTGCATTTTATGAGCTGGAACAGTTTCATTTTTGGAGTTTATTGAGTTATCAGATAATAGAAAAGTAATAGTAGAAAATTATGCATATTTTCCTATTAGCCTATAGTGCACAGTTGGCACCTGAAAACTGCTGGTTAGGTTAAAATGATGTGTGATTTGAAAGCCAACCAAGAAGTTAATCTCAAGATAATGGACTAGAGCACAAAACATGCATTTTTACAATTTAAAGCCAATTGATGCACTGAAATAAATATTCAAAACACAATGAAATGATGTGTACTGTTGGCCGTTCTTTATTCCAGGTCAGTGAAATCAGTGGTGTTGTCCATTCATAACAAACCAGGACAGCCAGTGATTCAAGAGCTGCCTCAGCACCACATTAGCTGTCCGTCAAGTGATTAGTCAGGCTCTGAGGTTGGAGTTTAGAGACACCCACCTATCCATCCCTCCTGCACCCCATCCCTCACCATCCATCCAGCCCCTCTGCATTGTCTCTCCTCTCAATGCACTACCGTCTGTCTTTTTTTTCACATCCGTCTTTGTATGCCTCGATCTATCACAACTCCATCCTCACATCTGCCTCAATCGCCTCCTCGTTTATCTTAACCCACGTCTGGACTGCAATTTATCTCTTTTCCTCCCCCACTCAACTTTTCCTCCACCCATTTCCTTCCGTAAAATGTCTTAACTATGGTTATTTAAACTTGTGTTAAGTCTCCCTCTGTAATTTCTTCTTCAAATAACTGAAATCAAGTATAATATAGGGCTTAGGTCACTTCACAAGTCTCTAAATAAATATTTTTTCTGTAACAAGTGACATGACTTTGATAATTAACATGTAACATAGGGGTTAGGGGTAATTTAGAGGTAATTTCAAAGAAATTTCAAACACTTCACTAGCTAATTACCACCTACTTTACAGGTCCTCATGAAATTTTGGACCTGTAAAATGAAGCGTTACCTTTTATGGAAAAATAATTGAAATTGTGGCATAAAGATTTAGATTTCCCATCTTTCTTTATTGCTTTAACTCACCTTTCCATTTAACTTTGTCCTCCTACACTTCATCTGCCCCCAGACTCGTATGCTAGGACGCGTCTCTCATTAGCATGTTTAGCGCGCCACACACTGAAGGCAGACTTTTTCTGTTTTGTGCACCGCGAGGTCAGACACCAATCTGCTGACAACAACACAAACACAGCAAACGTGATTAACCTTGATGAAAAAAGACAAGTATTTTCTCTCTCTCTCTCTCTAAATCTCCATCATATTTGTCTTTCCACACAATGAGAGAAAAAAAAACCACATAATTCCCAGACAGGTACGTCCTAATTAAGCAACAGCCGAGGCTGCTCAGAATCAATGCCCTGATCCCTGGCCAGCGAGCAAGGGAGCTGGCTAATTCATGCAGACCACCCTCCCTCTCCCCCCATAAAGCCTGGCAAATATTCATTTCCTGAAATGAACCGAATCATTTAGAATTCGGTTGGGGATTGATTAACATCGAGAGGCGGCGACGGTTCAATATTTATACCCATTGAGACCGATGTAGGGGCCAAATAATGGAGCATATAACCAGCACAACGCTTTACAACTTAATTAAAAAGCAACATAACAGGGACTTTTTTGTACTGCGTGCTGTGTGGGACCCACGCTTTTTGTTGGGCCATAAGTCAACAGAATAGAGTCATCATGTGTACCTTTGACCTGATCAATACATGTATAAAGGTAGGGTAAGTGTGTGTGTGAGTTGTTGGGCCTACGGGAAGCGTTGACGCAACATGAAATGTGACTGTCATTTCCTGCTCTCACGAGGGACTGGACATATCAGAATCAGCCAGTAAAGCATATATTTCTCAGAATTTAGGGAGTGCTGCTTAATAGGAACACAGCAGCTAAAAAGACACATGCAACGTAACTTCATCCATTTAACCTTTACCGTTAAATACAGGTGCCAATTATAGAACAAATATGACAGATAACTTACAGAAACTCCCAACTCAAACAAACAGCAGAAATTATTTCCCATTCATTCACGCCATTTATGTACTAGAAAATCCTTAGGAAAAAGTTTTTAAGCGTGGAACCAATCAACCAACTATGAGATGAATTGTGACCATAAAACATTTGAATCAAAGCAAAAAAGAGCTTGAAAAACAGAAAAAAAGGGAAAGCTACAGATAGGTAATGGACTGTGTACATAATCACTGAAGGAACTGCTTATCCCATAAACCATTGCTAATGATATTGTTTCTTCTTAAATTCATTTTTTGTCATAATTATAGTACAATACAAATATTGTTAACAGTATTGCAATATATTGTAGTTTCTGCTTTTACTATACTAGAAGTTAATGAGAAAAAACAAAGATACTATACGACAGTTGCATGAAAGGTGGCACAAATCGTGCTCCATACTGTGTGTTTGTGTGTGTGTGTGTGTGTACGGGCATGCAGCCCCTATGCTTGACTAATGTTTGTGTGTCCCCCAAATTACAGACTCAGTGACTGGATTGGTGCAATGGCAGCAGTAATGGAAAATACAGTAGTGGTGATTGCAGTGGAGCTAAGACAATAAATGTATGTATAAGGTTCATAAAGTGCAATCCATGCACAGAGCGGCTGCATCTAGTGCTTTTTCATCACTCTGTTTTGAAACTTGGTGAAGTGCTCGGCAAACACGTGCTGATTGAAAAGTATTGGACTCTCATCTTTCAAACAAATCTTTTTACCCCCATCAGCTTCCATCGGGCATCAATGTGACCCGGGAAACAAACAAACAAAAAAAAAAATTGCTCAAACTTTGTCCCCGACAGAAAAGCCAAACCCAGCTAATCATGTTTGAGTGTCCCGACTTTTCTTTCATCTTAACAGGAGTAGGTGGGAGTGTGCCCTTAAGCAATGAACCTAATACTTCTGCCTATTTTCTGTCAATTTTAGCCTAAGAAATCTAACATGGCGTGCTGTCGCCTTCTGATGCCGGCCGCCACTTTGTAGGGAATTCCATGTAATGAGGCTGCCTAAAAGGCTTTCAGACTTTATCAAGCAATAAAAGCTCCAAGTCTCCAGCCTGCCACTATTACCTGGCAATACTGCAGGCTGTTGTCATTAAGCAGCAGTTGCGGTGAGTTGTGGTGGTGGCAGCGGGGATATTGAGGACCGCTGCCTCTCACCCTTGACCTGACTCCCGCCTTTAGCCTCAGCCTTATATCTCGCCAGTCAGAGATACATTACAGTTTCCTGATGGATTTCAACATTTCCCAGATTATCACCAAAGTATCTTTCCAATTTACAGCTCACGCGTGCCTTTTTTCTTCTCTTTTTAGTTCTTATCACAGTCATACAAGGATTTATATGGTGATTATGTTGACACTGTTCTTTATCTGGTTCCAAACAAGCACAGTTATCAGAGACTAAAGCAACATAATGGGGGGGGGGTTGTTTAAATGGGGATTTCTAAATTGACAGACCTCAGTATTAACCACTTGAGTGATAAATATAAGTGATAAGACAAAAAGCCACATCATTGTTGTTCTCCACAGGAGATCTTGTAGATAGAGAGCATAGGCTATCGCTGACCCTGAGAATGGTCACATAATTAAACATATTTATGTGGATTTAATACTCCTGAAAACCAAACTAAAGAAAGAATAGACAGCAGACTCAGTGTCTCACATATAAAATGTATGCTAAGTCTAATATAGGTGAACAGTCCTATGTTAACAAATAAAATGGAAGCTGAGGCCGGTTTTAGGGATTTTAGCTATTAGTTACCTACATTTTTTGTTTGTTTGTTTGTTTGTTTTTGCACAGTTCTTCCTGTGGCTCAAGAGTATCGAAACTGAACCCAAGAGACCTGGTTTCGAAATGTAGTAAGAAAAGATAAATTTTCACAACAACAGTGGTGGGCAAGTTACTTTCAAAATGTAACATATTGGATATTACTACTTACCATCATTTGAAAGTAATGGTTACTAAGATACTTAAGTTATTAATATTACTGTCTGTATAGAATAAAGCCTTACACCACTTTTATGTCACTTTCACCAGAATAATCACAGAACTACAGCCGGGCATTATAAAATGGGTGAAGGTAATCTTGCTTCATAGGGGTATTCTGCAAATACTACAACAGTTGCGGTAAAAAGACATTTCCAATCGTTCCTGTCCTCTCCACATCTGCAACTCTGTGTGAGCTCACATCTCAGCTGTCTCTCAACCCCAACCTGAAACATTTATTTCCACTTTGTCTTTTTTTTTTCTTTTTTTAAAATACAAGCGTAAACACAAGGCTAATGCCAAATAAAAAGTAACTGAATACATGTATTTATGTACTTTTTGTTTTGAGTGTGCTGCTCTCCACTCCCACTTGTAATGTAGGTTAAAATATCTTTGATCGCCCACGTTACCCATCAGTCATAGTGGATAAAAAAAGGAACAAACTCAGTAGACTGATTAGTTTAAGTTTGTTTATGTTTAAAAATGCAAACATTGCTTCTTGTTAGTGTTTGTAATGTGTCCAAAACATGGTGGTTTATGTTGGTAATTGTCATTTCTGTGCCAGTATACAATTTTAACCATTAGTGAGGTGGCCGTTGCATTTCTTGACACCAGCTATGTTTTTCTACATGAATCCAAAGCATGCAACTTCATCACAACAGAGTGCTCCTGCAACAGTGTGGGCCAACAAAGTGGCAATGCAGATGCACATTCTCTCACCATCTACCAGTGGTGTTACAAGCGTAGTAATCTCTCTATGAATTTCAACACACCCAGTAAACAGTCAAGACACGTGCAGCCCAGGTCTGCACTCCTACCTGAATATGGTGACATCTGCACGGTGGCAGTTGGATTTAATACACACTTTAAGTCACTGCCCTGCCAAAGCAATACAGGACATATCCCCCTAAACTTCTGCTCCCCTCCATCAATACACTCTCTAACTACCGTAGCATTGAGTACAACCAGACAAATGCCCCTGCAAAAGTTTTTTTCTACTCAAGAAAAAACCTCTTCCTTCCTCCTACCTCCTCCTCTGCTCCTCTCCTGCACTCCCATGTGGGGTGATTTAAGACAGGCAAGCTATGGAGAAACTGTTGCCCTCCATCTCTCCCCTCCTCCCTCCCTCTCATTCTCTCTCTCCTTTGGCCTTATTACAGGCTGTCAGTTTATTATAAAACATTAGGAAAGCAGAGGGACACTTGCAGTTACTGTCCTATCGATCGGCAGGGATAGATTCTGTGATTTAGAGTCAGCCTCTGCTCGCGCCCTCCACATTCTCGGTCTCCTATTAAGGCACCAGCGCTTTGCTTTGGCTATTGATGTCTCAACATTAACAGTTACAAGCTGCTACAGAAAATCAATGTTCAACTTTTATTACCGACTGCATAACGCAGAGGACCTCCCGCCAGCTGGTACTTAGCAGTCAAAAGGAGGCGCGGATGGTCCACACGGCACGTCAGGTGTTTTCTAAGTGATATCTGCAGTAATATCAATCATGTGTACAGCATATAGGGGCTTTCAGGGGCCAGTTGAGGGCCGAAGAACTTAGGGGTATAGCATAGGAAGGTATAGATCGCCAAACGAATTAGCATAATGTGCCTGAACACTTGAAAGTGTGAATGTAAGACAGACAGGGAAGTTTTTATCAGAAATTCTCACACTCAATAGTTTTTTCCAAACGCCTGCAACTTTCTGGAATCTCTTTGAACATCGCTGTCAACACACCTTCAGCTCTCCGCCACAGAAACACACACAAACAGTACACCATCTAAATGTCATCAAGCTAAAATACGATCGATCCCTTCAACCACCACCACCGAGCAGCCATCCATCCATCATCAGCATCAACCTGGATGTGTTTGTGTTGTAACCCAGGTAGCGTGGATCTAGAGCGGCTCAGGCCTCTCAAACATTTATGAGGGGCTACTGAGTAGCAGTACGGCAGCCCTTCTGGGACAAACAGCCCCCGGTCCTATACTCTCAGTCCCGATCAATGGAACTGAAGTTCATTACACACACTTTTCAGCCGAACGGCGGCAACTGTTTTTTTTTCCCCCCTCTCCTTACCCGATCGTCGAGCAGCCAACCGCTGGGGCTGCATTACACTTGCTTGTTTACGTGACTGCGTGTGCAGGGGGAGACGGGGGCAGGGAGTGTGTACCGGTGTGGATTTGTGTGTAGAGAGTGTATGTGTGTGTGTGTGCGTGCTTGTGTGTGTGTGTGTGTGTGAACAGCAGCTGCTCCCAGTGGCCAAAGCTTGAGGTTATCATTATGTACAGGTCGGTTTGCTGCAATGCTAATGCTAATGCATTCTCAGTGGCCGCAGCTCGGGTCCCAGTGCTGTGCTAGCTAGGTTGCTACTCCTCTCCAATTAAAGACTGAGGGATGTGTGTTTGGGGTAGGGAGGACAGGCCTGGGCTATCTAGGGCCCTGCGGAGAACAGGCTCACATTAGTCGGGGAAAACAGACTCAGAGAACAAATTGTGCATACATTGGAGCGCTGCAGAAAATCCCACTCTTGATTTGAATGATTTGTTGACTGGAGATCATCTATTCCCTGGCTGTGATTTCGTGCAGTTTAATAATTTGTTTAGAAGACTTATTTACTTTTACTCTGCATCACGTAATCTTACTGTTACCTCACTTAGCCAGCTGGCTTCAAACTGAACCAAAGTTTGGTCATGCTAGACAGTAATTTTCTTGATTCAAAAAGCATGGTCTCAGGAGCATTTTGAACCAAAAAACATGAGCTGTTGATAAATCTGAGCTGATTCTAGCAATCGAAAGAACATCAATTTTTCACTCACAAGCTGTAGCAGCAGCGCTGCAAGATAAAGACTGTGCGTGTGCATCTGTGTGTGTGGTTTCCAGTATTACATGACAGCAGGGAAAGAACAACTGCCACAGTCATGCAGTGTATTGATCAGACCGCCTGCCTCGACCTTACTTAAACATTACATACGAACAGCAGCAAAGAGTTACACAACCCTCCCCATGGAGCTTTCTCAACCATTGATCACTCTTTCTCGGTTGCCTTTTCTTGTGATACTGCAAGCATGCAGAATATATTTTCTTTAACACAGAGAATTCTTTGTTATTCTGCCACAAATTTTGCAACTTAACTCCTCATTCAAACATCATAATATTCAACTCAATTAAGACATTATTGCTATTTCTTTTCTCATTTGTTCCTTCCATACTTTCCAAAATATTCCAGAAATTATTTTTCATTCAAATGAATGGACTGAATGTTCAAAACAGACTTATTTTCAAACTTTTTCAACTTTTCAGTCTACTCATTCATACTTTCAGCTTGAAATTTTACAAATTCATGACACTTCATACTTCCTCAGCTGCCTCTTCATACAATTTAAAGCAATTCATTTTTGTGTCAGCTTAATAACAAATGTTAAAATATTCAACACCTGTCATATATTATTGGTATTACTCAACCTTTAAAGCCAGCAATGCAGTTTTGCATCAATACTGGTGTTAATCAACTTTTGAAGCCAGTAATGTAGTTTTGAATCAGTTTTTCAACAAACATTAAAATATTCCACATCTTTCGTACATAAGCCTACTGGTATCATTCAACTTTTAAAACAAGCATTGCAGTTTAGCTTCAGCTTTTCAACATCCAGCATTCACACCGAAATCTCTTGCCTTCTCTAGTTTTTCTTTCTTTCACTCATTCAAGGAAGCCCTCACTGACTGAGGCAGTTACATATATGCATGCACATACACACACAGACACAGTATACTGTGGTGTAGCACACGCAGGTAGACACTCATGTAAACACACACACCATGAGGCCCTTAAAGCATTTAAGTGTGTAACAGGTCAGATGTTCAAAAATATGTACAAATGCAATCAGATGAACCCCCAGCTTTACACACCCGCCTTGTCAATCATTTGTAAAGTTGTAAATGTGAATGGCAGCCCTTCACTCCTTCAATCCGTGTCGCAGTAGTTGCTACAGTATTAGTGCTGTTGTTTCCGCTGTGAAGACAAATCTTTATGACAAGATGTTTATGGCCACTATAGCTCAAGATGTGTCATTTATGTTACTCATTGGAGAATCATTAGTATACAAGAAATGTAAAAGACAAAGGCGTGGAATGAACTCAGAGGTGTAATGACTGAAAAAGATAAGAGCGATGAAGCAATTTGAAAAGACTTAATGCTCATTTAGGATACTACTGTAATTGATGTGCTTCACTTTGTAGTTTAAAGATGCTGATTTTTAAAATCAAACTTTTCATTTGCATCTAATTTCTGACCGACTTCACTTAGCGTGTGAGCCTCCGCATGAGAAAACGCTGACGATTAGAGTAGAAGTAAAAATAATCCTCTGCATTCACCTGCCGCCCTGATATCACAAATGGAGCTCAGTGGCATCACAGCACTGCGTGGCATGTGGATTGTCAGCCATTGTGTTCCTGTGTGAATGTGTACAGTGCAGAGGCATGTGTTGAAACTATGGTGGTGGTAAGCTATATGGTAGTCAGGTGGCTGCTATAAGATTATACACCCTCTTGCCTTTGCTCTTTGAGCTTCTGTGCATGTGTGTGTGTGTGTGTGTGCGTGTGTGTGTGTGACTCTGGACAATGTGGTTACAAGATACTTCTGGCAGCAGGGCAGAGAACAGCAGAGCTTTAAGGTGATGTGTGGTGTATGCATGCTGTGGCGTGTGTGTGTGTGCGTAACCAGAGACAGTGATTAAACGTTTTAAAGCACAGATGATCCAACAGGTGCTCTGGCTCACTGTCTCTTGTCCTCCCACCCTTCTTTCTCTCTCTCTACTCTGAGCCCCCACCCACTCTGTGACCCCCAACCCCCACCCCACCCACCCCGCACACCCGAACCATCACAGCTCCTTTCTTGTCTCTTGTAGTGGAGGATATTTTAAGCAACAAAGCCCTGCGAGTCCACTGTCTTGAGCACAAAGACACACACACATGTTGGGCATAGCTGTTCCTTGCGTTGCATTAAAAAGTGTGGTGCAATGGAAACCTTCAGAGCTGCTGGCAAATGTTAGAAACGAGGGTCAGGGAGTCAACACATGCTGAAACACAAGAGGGCATTAATCAATCAGCCTTTTCTTCACAAACTCAAACCTACAGTACACACACATACATCATCAGAAAATGATGTTGTGTAATGTAAAGGAATATTCCTAGGCACTGCCAGACATTTGTCATGCCAGCTCTTTGGCCTGTGCAAGCTGCCTTAGAGCATAAAGTTGCACTTTAGTGCCACCTGGCACTGATATCCATAGCTACTGTTGACATTACACTGTAAGCCTGTAAATTCTGTGCTCAGTGATGAGAAATTTTTGTCTGACACATAGACACCAAACTCAACAACCTTCATATAAAGCCTTACAACAAAGATTTAAAACAGAATAATCAGACACTCAGCATCAGCAAAGATTTGCACTGGAAATATAATAGAATAAAAGAGCAGGTTGTCTTGGAGGAAACAAGCATTATAAAAGGAGAGCAGTCACTTTAAAGATGAGCCACAAGTTTGACACAGATTATATTTGTAGACTATTGATTTTCAAAGGAATAGTTCGGATTGTGGGGTTGTATGAGCTACATCAGTAGTCAGTGTATTAGCTACATTAGATGCTGGTCGGCACGTCCGCAGTTTGGGGAAACAGAGAGGGACAAAAGCACAGAGGCAAAGCAATGAACTGCTGTGGACAGGCTCAGCCACAAAAGACATTTTAGCCCTATTATACAAGGTCCACCCCAAAAAATCAATGTCAGTTTATGTGTACACTAGACTTAGAACATTTTCACCACTTTATCTTGCCATCAATTGGAAACTGCCAAATATCACTCTCTGCAAAACAACCAGACTCTATGAGTGCAATCAGTAATTTTTACCTCACAGAACAGAGGAGCTGTTGCCCTATTTGCTTGTGTTATTTAGCAACTTTGGTGAATCCAAACTATCCTTTTAAAACACCAAAGTCAAACAGATCGAGGCGGCGGAAGTGCAGAAACTCCCAGTTCCTTCAAGTAAAATGATTTCATCCATGGAGTCTGGTTGGTTTGGACAGAGTGGTATTTGGTTTATGTTACGGCAGTTTCCCATCAGAAAAGAGTTTTTAACAGCAAAGTTAACTGGTGAAAATATTCTAAATATAGCCTATATTTAAACTGATACTGATTTTTTTTTTAAGGCGGCTAAAACACCTTTTGTTGCTGACCCTGTCCACAGCAGTATATTGCTTAGTTTCTGTGCTGGTGTCCCTCTCTGTCTTAACTGGGGGCTTGTTGACTGGCATCTACGGTAGGTAATACACTGACAAGCAATAAGGACCTCATACAACCCCACTTCAAAAAATAAGATCTATTCTTTTTTTGGCATGCTTGTAAGTTTTCCTAGATATTTCAGCCGATTTTGTTCGGTAGAATGTTAAACAATTTCGGCACAAGCTGGTTTCTGTTCTAATTGGTAAAGTTGCCATCCCATGACTCCTCTGGAAAGTAAACATCCTTTCTTTCTCTTTCTCTTCATGTTATGTTGTTTTTGGAATTTTACTTTTATGGTTAGAAATTGCGGTAAAAGTATAATGGAGGACCCAAGAGCACACAGCGAAATAAGCCCATTTTGTCTCTTAGAAATCTCAAACCACAGTGGGTGCAGAACACAAACAGACACCCACAACCACAGATAAACACACTCCACAATATCTTTTTTTTTTTATTAAGCAAGCCTCTTTGTGGTTTCTCCTTAAATTACTCATTTCCTCTTATTTCCTTGTATTGTGCATTTGAATGTCCTAACATTTGGCACAGTAGAAACATCCAGTAAAACCCCACTTCTCTAAATCAAGTCCAGCTTTGAGAGGCAGTGTGCAAACATGTCATCTTACATTAGCCCTGAGGGGGAGGAGAGAACAGCCACCGCCATCCAATACTTTCGAATAAATTAAACTCCAATTTGCACTTAAGTCGACTCCACTTGTCACATGACAGGGGACAAAAATCACACAGAGAAAAAAGAAGTTAAAAGACAGCGTGGAAAACACGCAGGACACTCTTTTCTCCTTAGTCCGCACTCTACCTGCGGGCTGCCATCATCAAATGAAGCAAGGGAGGTGGGAGAGAGCGGGGTAGATGTAAAACCAGAGTGCAGAAAAGAGGAAGGAGTGAGAGGGTGAGAAGGGGGGAAAATGACGCTATGGATTAACTGTCCTTCATGCTGAAAATATACATCCCCAGGCGCTTGGCACTGAATTATTAATTCAAATTTGTCAGAGAAAGAATGAGAGAAATCTATTGACGGGGAGACGGGCCCTTTAATGGTCTCATTAAAGGGGAGGCTTCCCACACCAGGCACCTTCTATACTGCTGCAGGAGTTTTCGGGGCAGCGGAGGGTTGGAGGGGGGTACTTGACCCCCCAATGATTTTCTGTCACTTTATCATAAACAAGAAAGGTTGACATGCCCCTCCGCTCCCCACGCCCTCCCTCCACCGCCAAACAAACCCTGTGTGTAATTAGCCAAGGGGTGCAAAAGTGCACTGAATGTAAACGAGGTTCACACGCATGCATGGCAATGGCACACACACACACACACACACACACACACACACACACACACACACACACACACACACACACACACACACACGCTGCTGCTACTGTTGCTGACAGGCACAAATGAAGTGAGGGGTAATGTCTACGCTGTTAGAAATAAAGGTGCTAACATTTAACAAGGTTCGACATGGAAACTCTTCAGAAAGTTCGACCTAAACCCAACATAAAGGATTAAACATCTGTGAATGGTTTCATCCAGAACCCGCAAACAGAGGTTCTACAGAGAACCCTTCCATGGTGTAATGGTTCCACCCAGCACCCACCAAGAACCCTTACTTATATTATGAAAGTTTCATCTAGAATTGACCCAGGGTTTAAAAGGGTTTCACCAGGAACCCACCCTGGGTGTACTACCAAGAATCTTTTTATATTACGAAGGGTTCAGCTAGAATCCAGCTAGAGAATTCCACCAAAATCCTTTTTTATATTACAAAGGTTTCATTTAGAAAAGAAAAAGTTCTTCAAGGATCTGGATTAAATGGTTCATAATGGACTCTTAGTTTTATGAAGAACCCTTGACGAACACTTTCCTCAAAAGAAGGGCTCTAGGAACCAACTGGTTGTGAGTAGAGCCTCAGCACTTCAGGAAGAACCATTTTGGAACCCTTATTTCTAAGAGTGTAGAAGAACCTGACCTCACAGGTGCGGCCATATTGATTTCTGATTCAACAGATTTTTATTTTTCTCCATTTCACCGCTCCATAGATCATTTCCTCAGGTTTACACCAGACTCAGTGACTTTCCGTCTGGATCGTTGTCCATTAGGTTTGAGCCTGTCAGTCAAGTGTTAGCATCATTAGCTGCATATAGCTACATGACTGGGAGCTGTTTGGGTGAGGGTGGGGGGGGGGGGGGGGGGTTAACTGTCCGTACAATCCAGACGGCATTAGGAAGGTGAGAGAGCAGGGACCTGTGGGGTGCACCGCGCCGTCCGAGGTCGGCTCATTGAAAGGCATTTGGTTCCGCCTCCAGGGGGACTAAAGAAGGGGGCAATAAGGAGTGGAGGGCAGGAGGACTGGAGGGACCACAGAGGGCTAAGCACCAGGTTCATTGCTGATTCAAGTCTCCCAGTCTCCCTCTGGCAAGTGGATTTTCATAATGCTGAGACAATGTGATTTTTTTTTTTCTCCCCAGCAATGTGACTTTAATCCCAGCGAGTCCACAGCTCATCAGAAATGAACAACTAGGGCCAATTAACAAAAATATTTTAAGCCACAACACAGAACTAAAAATAGTTTAACAAGTCAACAAATGAAGGTTTTTTTGGAGGTGTACTTTTGTCTTAATTTTTGCCTCACAAACTGTAAGCTCACTGGCTTATCTCCAACCAAAAGAGATGCAGTCTAAGTTAATGTCCATCAAGGTTGTGAGAAGTGCTACACGGTATGGTAAAGAAAAAATCATACTGCAATTATTTTGACCGATATTGCGATTGTGATATGGTTCTCACTTAGTGGGAATTATAATTTTTGCACCACAATTTTCATTTTCACAAACAAATAATTTCCAGCTGTGAAATTTTGGACTTATGTTAAAATTTGTCATATGATGCTTGATAAATATATACATAATATTATGAAACATATCATATCAGGGCATCTCATTCAATACTTCATGCTGTTTTGTCACTCATTCCTCCTTTATCAAAAAGTTGCACCTCCTGCAACTTGGCCATATTGTGATTAAGATAACATTTTGGGTAATTGTGCAGCCCTATGAATATATATTTTCTGATTAATCATTTAGCATATAACTGATTTGATTAATCATTTAGCATATAACATGTCTGAAAATGCATACTGCAAGTCCCCTGAGCCCAAGTTTACATTTCAAAATTACATATTTTGTCCAATCAGTACCCTGAAGGCAAAAGATATTCAGATACTTGTAACCACAGAAAAACAGAAAACAGCAAATCCTGATATGTGAGAAGCTGAAGAACCAGAAAATATTCTGCCTAGTTTGCCTGAAGAATGACTTAACTTATAAATCAATTATTACAATTTTTACTGATTTCTTTTTTTATGATGGACACATCGATTAAAGCCGGTGTAGGTAGCTTATTTTTGGCATCATTGGGCAAGTTGTCTGAGAAAAAACTAGACTTCTGCTCCTCTTCTTGGCTCTGCTTTCAGGCTTTAGAAAATCTAGCCAGTGACAGGAGACTTTGGCCAATCACATGTCTGCAAAGTAGCTGATTGATTAGTCTTGTTCCTAAGATGTCAGTAGTTGATAACCTGAGAATGAAGTAACTATATTTCTCCAGAATCACCTTTAATCGATTAATTGTTGCAGCTCCAATGTCCTTGCATCAATATGACAGGAAATAACTATCACCGTCATTTGTAAAAGAACAATCCCTTTAACATTTATTTATTTAGCATTTATTCCCACTAATATTATCCTCCCTGGCTGCACCCATCTGTTGAAGCCCTCAAAGTCCATAATAACACAGGCACAGACAGGATCAACTGATAGAGGATGTAAATTTGTTTTCCCCTCCACCTCGGGATAAATCCCCAACACCTTCCAGCCAGCATAGGCAATGAGAGAAGCTTGTCTCCTTCCTGCTCCGAGCGCCTTTTCTCTTGTTTATTTTATCGGACCTAAGGCACTTTTCCCTTCCTCTCAATATCTCTCGACCTCTCTCCATCGCCCCGCCGAGCCCGCCAACCCGTCCTTGGGCGACAGAACTGAACCAGCCGCTACCTGTTTAGCTTAACAACAATAGCGATGTTGTCGGCAGAGGTTTAGATTTGACTTAATATATCCCCAACTGGACCGTACCTGCTTAATTCTCTTTCATAGCTGCATGGCATTTGGCCCCCTGAGTGGCTAAAGGGAGGGTTTGATGAGTCGGTGGGCAAATTGAGCCTTCATGCTTTATTCTGACACGCTGACAATAACCCATCCCCATTGGTGGCCTGTTTCCAGAGCCGGGAACTGTGAGATAGTTGTTATTATGCATTGTTAGCGCAGAGGATATTTGGCCTCTGGACATCAGGCTCTATGTTAGCTTGAGGGCATGTAGCAACAGTATGTTACTGTGTGCCAATGAAATAAAGGGTCACTTTTCAAGATGAAGGGTCACTGTTCAGTGCTTAATGAGGCCTTTGTTAAATGAGTTAAAAGTTAATGAGTGTAAAGGAGACTTCCTGAGATCCTTTCACTCCATTAGATACAGGAGAAAATAAGACTCAGAATTAGCTTTGGCTGACAGTTGCTCTGTGGGCTCAGATAAAACTGTCAACCAAGGACTATACGTCAGGTTGTTCTAACTATAATGAAGACTTGCATAATGTAAAGAGGCAATTAACAATACACAGTGTATGCAGATATTACATTTAACCCCAATTCACAATAAAAATAAATATATTCTTATCACATGAAAGCAAAAAACACAAAAAACTTCAATGTTAACCCTAGCCTAACCTTATTTTATTGCCTAAGGGCACCAGCATGCTCCAACCAAAGTGCTTCTTGGATGGTCGAATAGCATCTTAAACCTTCAACCCCTACACCTCTCTGACGTATTCTGACAGACGCTGTGTTCAACAATTTATGTAACTTTCTGAAAATTAAAACAAACCCACCTCATGCAGTGCTTGGCTAGGAGAGCAGAGGTGAGAAAATAAGCAGGGCTTGAACTTTTGACTCTTTTTTTTTTTTTCATTATTTCCAACTATTTCTGTCACTTTTTGCATATAGACCGAATCACTGTGATGGCACACTAACAACAACAGTCACTTGTGGGCAGACAACTGACAGTTGAGTTGAATTATGGAGATGTAAAAAAGACAAATTTGTTTATTTCTGATGTCAATTTCAGCTGTAACTGTATTGTTTATAGATAAGTAGTTAAACACTGTGGTCCAATCTATCTGATGTTCCTGCTGTGCTTTTTTTATGCACTGTGTTGCTGTTACAACAGTGACCAGCATTAAGACGTCAGTCAGAAATATCACTGAAAACGGACGTTATCCAGGCAAATGATGATAATCTCTCAGTTGTGCCTGCAATAACTTGCACTTTATGCTGCAAAATAGCAATAACCAAGAAGCTTCCTTTAGCTTGTGTTCATTAGTTTCAGGGGAGAGAGAGCACTCAACAGTGGTCCAACAAGGTAGAGACTGAATAGCAGTGGTACCTAAAAAGCCAGTGAATCAAAGAAATAAAACGTTATTTTATGATTGTTTCACAGCAGTTTAAAGTACAAATAAACACCCCCTACCCCCCACGACGCCACACAACCCTGCGCATAGATTTGGTCCAAATGTAGCATAACTGCTAATTTGGGTAAACTCAAGATGTCATCTTCTTTAGTCTGTGGCCCAACAAGTAAATTATTCTCATTTAAGTGTTAATAATGTGATATGAAAGCATAAAACATGCATTCTAGATGAATGAGACATACACACTTTGAAATTACATCATGAAAAAAGAAAACACTCAACATATTGTTGCCATTAAATTGTTACTGGTTCCATAATATGCCACAGCTATTATCTTTTTTTTTTTTTTTGAGTATATCCCCGAACAGCAGCACAATCAAAATTCAGCTGATAAAACTGACAACACATACACTCTATTGCAGCTTTACATGATTCTCTTGTATCCAAAGGTACTATAGTTATGATGCTATTTATCCTGTTAGACTTTGGTGTATCAAGTCTGAAGGACCTCACATTAAATGTTTAGGAGCATACATCTCCAGTTTTACCTCTCCTGTCTCCTGACGCCTCTAACGTGGAGGCGTCGTATCGGAGAAAGGGAATTCCCCAAATGGGACTTGCAGGAAAACAAGGAAGCAGAGAGCTCCGGGGAGCAGGGAAACTTGTTTGCTGGCAAACATGGATAGATGAGGACTGAAATACTCTAATGGAGAAGCTGTAGAGGGAAAAAAAATACACACACACTTCCACGTGAAATGCTGTCAGTGGAGTATTGATGGGAGCTGTGGTGAGTGTGTGTGTAGCTGTTTGTGTACTTCATGACTTTATGGCGATGTCAGGGCAAAACGAGTGTTAGCTTTTCTCCAACACAAAAGACCAGCTTACGTATCAGTGCAGTGCACCGCAACACAGATAATAGCCTACTTAAACGATACCGTTAACCATGCGGCCATTGCCCCTTGCCCCGTGAACCTTATTTGCTTTGTTTGCCCTTGCTGCCCTGTTTTTTAACACCACGCTCACACACAAACACACAGACACATTGTGAACACGTAGCTCTACATGTTGCCTATTGAAGGCAGTCCTCAGTCCTCACTTGGTCTCTTGGAGTTAAAGGTTATTGGGTTCTCTTCTTTCAACGCCCCTGCCTCTGATTGGAGACAAGCTGCCAGGCAGATTAATAATGAATAAAGTAGCAGTGTCGACTTGATAACAATCCAGTATGGGGCAATAAAGAGGACTTGGCCTGGACATGGGTTCAACTACTTGCTCTTTGAAGCACCGCTGCCATAGTAAAAGGTGCCTCAGTTTTGATAGGCTCGTATAAACGGCTGTGAAAGTCCCTATTGGAAGAGCCAAGCCCCTAATTCCCGCTTGTACAGGAAGTAACCAGTTTGTCTTCCACTCACGTTTAATTGGCCAAGTTTACTGACAGCACTTGACTCAATAACTGTTTATGACCCAAGAGTTTTATGTGTTGTTTTTGGACCCAGCAGGAAACACGTTGTGAAGTTTTGAAAGGCAGAGTGAATTGGCAGCATGTGACTGAGAGGTTTATTGATTGGGGCACTAAATGTATAATGTGAGACAGCATGGTGTTATTTTGTTATTGTAAGTGTTGCCCTATAGCAGTGTCTTACATGAAGATAACATGATGGGAAATGGTGATAGCTTGATGAGGAAAATAAAGGTGTGGGAGGGCTTATTTTAGACTTAATGTATACCAAAATGTTTTTAATGCCAAAGGGTTTTTCAGTAAACGTGACCTTACCCTTATCTTAATACAGTTTTATCTAAACAACAGTAGTTTTAAGTGACTGAATCTGAGCAGAGAGACAAACAAAATCATTTTAATATTAATAGTGGGGGTAAAGTTAAGTGTTTGTCCAGGTGAATTCCCAACTTACGCCACAAGATTTTCTTCCCTGATGTCAGCCATAGCCTAATACCCAGCTCTGTTGGTGGCGCTGAGGCAGCCGAATGAAGTGGCTTCCTAGTGGCTAGCCACCTGTGATGTGGCCACACCCTTAATTATGCATAACTTTAAGCCTTACTATAACTTCGATGGGTTACATAAAAATTCACCCCCCATACTGTACCAGGATGTAAATGTGTATTTTGCTGTGGGCATTTTAATATGGGGGTCTAGGGGGTCTAACTCACATGTGGAGCAGGCCTCAAGTGGCCATTTGAGGAACTGCAGTTGCCACTTGACCTTAACGCATTTCTGTCGAACGAAATGTTTTTTTTAAGTGATTAAATCTTAGCAAATAAAGCATTAATTCTCACGTGGCCAATCATCATTTATGACCTACATAATCTACCTTTTTGATCCTTTTGTTGTCATGTTTTCATTCATTTTTTATTTTTTTAATGACGTTTCACACTTACCATGAATGTACTAGTCTTGTTTGATTTGACTGATTTAAATTGAGTTGTGTAAAAAGTAGGAATATTCAAGTTTAATACAAAGTTTATTGATCAAATATACAAGAAAGTGATAGGTATTTACCTCTTCCTACTCTTGTTGTTGTTCTTGTGAATTTGCTAAATGTTTGCTGTTAATTTTTGGCATCACTGGGCATCTCCTTCTTATCATTTCTAATTTTTCACACGTTTAAAATAAAATTTAATCTAACCGAAAGTCAACTTAGATCTGTTACCATGCTGCCTCACAGTACAGTGCAGTATTTTTCTACCTCTTTGGCTCTTTTCAGCCATAAACAAAGTGATGCCTGTTTGCTTTTGGACAGAATGTTGAACTCTGACACCAAATTATGTTTATTTTATTTTTTCACATCAGTGTCCACTCTGTGAGGCATTATTGAGATCAGAGTGAAGTAATGAAGCGCGTATTTGCATGAATGTGAATGTGTATCTAAATGCTGTGTGTGTGTGTGTGTGTGTGTGTGTGTGTGTGTGTGTGTGTGTGTGTCCCTAGAGCAGGTTGATTGTAAGGGGCAGTGAAAGAGTAAAGAAAAGCACATGCGGACACACAAACACACACACATGCACTCATAGCGCAGAGCAGATCTAGTCTAATTAAAAAGCACAGCGGTGATTTCAGGGGCTTTGTGAAAGAGAGAATGAATGTGAAAATGTGTGTGTGTTTGTGTGTGTGTGTGTGTGCTCCTGCATTAGGTCGCTGGCTTCAGCATGATCGCCCGTCAAATGAAACAATGTATTCCGTGGGACCTCGGGGTTTCCATTTGAGTATTCAGACGCGGCGCTGCAACGAACTGTGGCTGTTTTATGTGAAAAAAAGTTGATAATTAGTCCCACAGTGACTGAACAATGAAATGGAGAGAGATGGAGAGAGGAGGGGGGGCAATGAAGGAAGAGGAGAGAGTGCTTAGCACACTTAATGCTCCGACCTGACACTGTCTGGGAATCATTGATCAATTGTTGATTTTTTTTCTGTTTTTTAAATTCCCCCTAACCCTTTTCACTCCTCCATCATGCCTCTCCTGTCTTTGACTAATCAGTAAATTAGAATCAATCCACTTGTCTGATTTGATTAGCAACAAAATTAAGAAACATTTCCCATCAACCTGAGTGGGTTTTCTCTGGTTTCTCACTTGCCCACTGGTTTTGCAAACGGGAGTAGATATCAAACTATTGTCATTTATGCTTTTTTTTTTTTCTTTTTTAGGAGCCCTCATTCATTATTTTTTCAAAAGGGGCTCTGGTAATAATTAGCAATTAAAATGCTGTCTTTTTGCCTCACTTTCCCCTAATTAGCTTGACAGAGACATTGGGTACTAATTCTCCCCCCCTCCAACATCCACACATACCCCAACAAACTCCCCTCCACATGCAGACACACACACACAAACACACACAGACAAATCTCTCTGAGAAACCATGGCAACACCTCACATGTTTTTGCCGTGATCTGGGCTCACCTTGTCATGTTTCTGCTGATTTAACCAAATCAAACTCAGAAGAGGCTCTGACATCCCTGAATTGATTATTAAGCAGCATGAGATGTTTGTTATCGACAGTGTCTGTGCTGCAGAGAACACTCGTCCACACTTGTCATACATTACATTAACACATTTATAGACTTTTGCGCCTAAAAATATACTGCATTATCTCTACTGTGCTAAACAAAATTTTGCAGTTTCATCTTCTAAATTTACACACACTAATCAACTTCATACTTTTTCTTTGGCCTTGAATTTGAAGATTTAATCAATGTCCAATATTCAGAGGTTGTACAGGTTGAGGGGATGAAATGAGGTGATGTTTTTGGTATTTTTCTGCAAAGAGTTCCACATTTGAAAACTTATTCATTATTATTTTATATAATAATTCCAGTAGGTTTAGACCTAATTTACTTGAATTTAACTACCTTTAAAACCCACAAAAAATAATTTAATACATACAACACATACAGCAGGGCACTGATATCTAATCCATATAAAACCTCTCATAGGAGGATAAAACAAGTTATGACTTTTAGTCTTTTCCTTTAACAAAATATATCAAACTGTTCAATTCAGGGTCACACTTTGTATAAACCAAATGCAGCTAACAAATAAGTCAAGAAGAATATGATGCCACATTTAATTTCTTAACTTAATTTAATTAATTTAATGCCAACATTAAATACAGCTTAAGGACCCACACAATACATACAAATTAGACCATACACCGAGTTTGAGAGGATTTTGTCATAAGGAATCCCCAGAGTATTTTTATTTTATTTTATTTTTATGTCTGAAGATAATAAAGTCTTCATCAATGTTCAACTAGGATCACTATAAATTACAACGTTCAATGTTCAACTGTGATAAAAGTTAAAATATTCTCTCTTCTCTTATAGCTGGGGATCCCTAACAACCCACTCAAGGAGCTCTGTTGGTCCCCAGACCCCAGTTTGAAAACCACTCTCACATACAATTAACAGTCAGGATGTATTTAGGTTTGGTAACTTGCACTAGACAGGGCTCGGTATTTAAACAACATTTAGAGAATAAAATTTACAGACAATATTGTTGAATGTTTATCATAGTAAATAAAATATACCCAGTTTGGAGATTTAGATGTGAGGGGAGATGCAGCAATAAGCATAAAAATGTTGTTCTAAACTTACAAACCCATGTCTTTTCTGCATTTGTATAGTGTGCAGATGAAAACAAGTCTGTTCTTCTTCTTGCTGACCTGCGTAGGACGTCTGTGTGTTAAAGCCTACAGCCCACACTCTGAGCTTATGTAAGGCTATATCACTGCTTCTCGGAGGTTTTGGCCGCGTAAAAGGCGGTTCAGGAGTGCGATAGGGGGTCAGACAGCTGAGTGGCAGCAGGAAAAAGCACATGTCATGTTTGTTTGGAGCCTCCTTTGTCACAGGCCACACCCCCTCCCCCTTTTCCTGCCCTCCTCTTGGCCTTATTTAGCCCCCCGCCGTGTCACCCAGAGGTCAGGGTGAGCACGCACACGCTACACGCCAGCTCATACATACACAGGCAACACAAGAACACACGCACACACACACACATACAGATTGTAATAGCATGGTAGAGTGCATCATAGATGGAAGTGCCTTGAAGGACCTGCTTCTCATTCTCTAGACCTCATTAGCTGCTGATTTATCTCCCCCTCCTTCCTCCTAATGCTCTGGGTGGGTGGATGGGGTGTATGTGTGTGTGTGTGTGTGTGTGTGTGTGTGAGAGTGTGTGGGAAGGGGATACTGTGTGAGAGAGAGAGAAATATCATGTGTATTTCCATGGATTAGTGTCAGTACTGTATGTGTGTGCGTTTGAGAGAAAAGCAGAGATTTGGCGTGAAAGATGGTATATTTTAGTGCGTGTTGGTCCGGAGGTGTCAACTAGACACAGGGACTCTGTCATTCCACATTAGCTTGCTGTGAGCACACTCAACCTGGGGTCAAACCGATTAATAAAAGATCACACACACACACATTCACAGAGAGAGAGAGAGAGAGCGAGAGCTAGTATCTGATTAAATATTCTGCAGCCCTGCGCTTCATAATCATGACAAGTACACACAGCGCTGTGGTCCACCATTATCCATTTAGCAAATTTTTGTCTTGTCTTGCAATAATCTGCTCAAACCCCCAGTGATCTTATTATTGTCAAGGAAAAGTGCTTATAGCTGCGTGTAAAGGTGGGATTTTGGAAAGATGCTAAATGTATTTTGCACAAGGAATTAATAGAGAAAAAAATGACTTCCCACCAGGATGGATGTTTTGCACCTTGCAGTTAGAGTGATTCTGTTTCTCATTGGATTGACGCTTTAAAAAAAAACAAAAAAACCCAACTTTTTTTTACTCACTAATAATGGCGACACATTGTGTTTTTTTGTTATGGTATAAAGAGGATGGTGAAGGCGTTAGGTTAAGGAGCAGCTCTGGTGCTAATATGACTGTAACTCTGCCCTACATAATTCATGTACTCCTGGGGAATGAATCTCTCAGGAGGAGAACCTTTTTTGCCTTTACCTGATTCTCTTTACATCGCAGTCTCAAGAGAGGAAAAAAGGAGAGGAGGTGGGGATATTTCGTCATGCGGTGCAGTTTGAAGTCCTCTTAAAAGTAAAAAAAACATAAGCCACAACTGAAGATGTCAAGTTGTAGCACTGTCCCCTGATAAATGAGAATATTCTTTATTCTAACCTTTTTGTCTTTGAAATATCAACCATTACGGTCCCTTAATTTATCTACAAATTGAGGATACTGTGACACTACTAACTGTTGCAATTTGACATAACATGAGACAAAGGCAGCTGATATTTAAATGGCTGCAACTAATGATTTTTCAGTCATTTAGTCTATAAAATGTTTTTAAAAATGCCCAAAAGAAACCCAATAATTACTTTTACACATATTACCAAGTGGGTTTTATCCATGTGAGGATGCTTTTAATGCATCTATTCTATATTCTGTTTGTCATTTTATCTAATTTTTACGAGTGGGTTTTATTTTTCATCTTATTTTACATTATGGCATTCTATTCCTGTTTTTATGTTAATTGTATGTCTTTTATATTAAGCATCCTGTGTATGTAATTTCTTAGTTTCTTTTTCATTTGTAAGAGTATTATTATGTTTTATCATTATTTAGTAGTAGTATTATTATAGTACTGTGTGATAGTGCTGTGGTTACGCCTTTTCCCCCCCCTAAATTAAACTACTGTCATGATCCCGGCATAATACAGGGCACCACTACCTGTCTGCAACATAAACCTACCAGGCTCCATTATTATTTTCATTACATTGTTCTTCTCAACAGCCCCCACAGAGATTGTTCATCTTATCTTACCTTTTTTCTTGCTTCCTCTTGTAGATGTGAAGAACCTGGAGAACTTCCACCTGGTAGAAAGTGTCCAGGAGCAGGTCAACGCAGCGCTGCTGGACTACGTCATGTGCAACTACCCGCAGCAAACGGACAAGTTTGGCCAGCTGCTCCTCCGGCTGCCGGAGATCCGAGCCATCAGCCTGCAGGCCGAAGAATACCTTTACTACAAACACCTGAACGGCGACGTTCCGTGCAACAACCTGCTCATTGAAATGCTACATGCCAAGAGAGCTTAGGAGGGGACTGCGCTACCCACAATGCAGTTTTGCTGCAGCCCAAAAACTCCAAGTAATGCTTTCACCAAACTGAACCTCCAGCTCAGACTTGACACAAGAACATATGGATCCCTTTATTCTAAAAAAAAAAGAAAAAAAAAAGAAAGAAGAGCCGCTTCTCCTCAACCACACAAGACAATATTGAAAGGAAAAAAACACTTGAAACTAACACTGCATTTGACACTTCGAGATGGGATGTAATCGTCTGCACAAGCACGGACTATCAAGACTGGCAGGCTGCAACTTAAAGAATTAACAACCCTTGAGTGTTTTAGCGCTGGTGACACTGTGAGAGGATTTTTGTGCTGAGACAGGAAGCTGAGTAACAGCAGCCATCTTTCAGACAGCTTTGCGGCCAGGGAGGTGGCTTCTTTTGGTTCGACTCTCACTGAAACCAGCTTTTAGCTGTTGTTGGTACTGTAAAGTAAAACGGACACGCAGTCAACCAGGCCAGAGACTCTTACTGTACCGTCACGTCTGTCTGTTTTTCAAACTCACATAAGACGCCTGCCACGGCAGCTTGACCTGACTCAAAAGGGTGGACTGACGGTTAAAAAATAAAGGTCTAAAAAAAGGAACATTCTTTAATGAACAAAATGATAAATAGGCCAATAAGAAGAAAAATAAGATGTTTTTTTTTCTCTTGTACTGGAAGTCATTTGCTTCTCATGGTCACCTTGTGGTTCCCCTTTCGTATTCCACCTCCCTGAATCATCTTAAACTATGTACCTCAGAAAGACCAGTGTTAAATAAATTCAATTAATAATGTCAGCTGAAACAATTGTATTTATAGCCCTTTTTTCCTGCAAAAAAACACCCTCTTCCCTCCTTTTTATTATTTCTCTACAACTGGAACAAAACAAAGTGTGATTCTGGAGACAGAGAAGGATCGACCCTGCCTTTGTCCGCAAAGACCAAAGCCTGCTGCAGAACAGAAGAAGGAAATTACAAAAAACCTTAATAATCAGTATTATAAGAGAAAAAAAAGATTTGTGATGTCACAGTTATGTGAGTCTTGCCTTATTTCATTACCATGCTAGCTAACCGTGCAGATGTGAATGGAAATATGTACAAATATATATATAAAGTATTAATGTTGTAAAAAATTTAAAAAAGAATAATTCAACAGGTGTTTACATTCACGTGGTCATATGGGAGAGAACTGTGATGAAGCATAAATTGCAAAGCAATGATTTCCTAAAAAATGAAATCAACGAAATGAAAAAAAAAAGATCCCTCTGGTTTGCTTTCTTTGGTGTGTGTACAGTGTTTTATTTTTTATTTGTTTCGAGCAGTACTTAAATTATGTCGTGAGACACTAAAATCAAAAAGGAATCACACTTAAAATATTAATTTCTACCTGTGTCTGCTGGCATTCAAACATTTGTTTCTTAACCATTTCTGTACAAGGGTTCCGTTTCACTTTCAACCTTTTTTTGTAGACTTTTTTTTTATTTACAGTGCTTTTACCTTTTTGATGTACAGTATGTCACTGGTTACGCTTAATAATGAAGATAATTTATTGCGTCTCTGGGTTTCCATCTATGTGTTACATGACGTGAGGTGTCCGCGCCACAATAAATTTGTTTACTGTAGCATGTTCTTGTTTTGTTTCCATAAATAGTTCAGAGATGCAGGTCTGGAGCAAAAAATATTGGGCTTTTAAAAGGGAGAAAGTCACCACAATTTTCTTTTTTTCTTTTTAAGTGTTTATGCAAGTGTGTACATTCAGTATTGTATTTAAGCGAGTAGGTGTGAAAGATGTTTGTGCCACATCGGTTTTTCTTAATGAATTTCAACCTGCATCATTGTTCTGTCCAGTCTGCTCTTGTACCAAAGACTGCATCCCCCCCATGTGAGCTGTGACTTCGAGTATTGTGTCCAAAATGAACAAAACTGGCTTGTTTTTATTTTTCTTAAAACAACCTAAATTATTCTCATGTGGAAGTTTTTCACATGTACAGTAGTTGTTGTTACTGCTTTTTAAAATGTCCCAACACTTGCCTCCCACAAAAACCTGTGGTGTTTATTTGTTTACCTGTTGACATTTTGTTGACGGAGTCACGATCACAAGTCTTTCAGTGGCATGTTTAATGTATAGAAGATTGACGTAAACCCCATGTCATGAAGCAGTTCCTGGTCCCGAGCTCCATTTTTTCACACCTTCATTAATTGTGTCTAATGATCAGACAATCTTTTATCACCCACTTCCTCGAATTCTGTGTTTAGGTTCTGCAGCTGCCTTGGACTCCCTATAACATACAGATGAACTCTACACAGTACCACATGCAGGCAATGCAGTCATGCACATAAATGTGGTCATTGCAGAAGTCCCATGTTTTGACTATATGTTTGGTGAAACTTTGGAAGTCCTGCTCTGTTGCTAACAGGAGTTTGTTTGGAGATGACATTTCGTAAAAGCTTAGGGAAATTGTTTTCTGTCACTCCAGCTGTAATAAGTTAAAATTTAGCTGTTTGCTTTACAACAAACCAATCTGTAGCTTAAATGGATAGTTGTGGTTATTTGAAGTGGGGTTGTGCGACTGCTTATTTGTAGTCAGTGTATTACCTACATTAGATGACAGTCAACACACCCCCAGTTTGGAAAAGCAATGCACTGCTGAGGACATGGTCAGCAGCAAAATATTCTTCACTTCAAAAAAGGCCCACCTAAAGAAAAAAAAAGATATCAGTTTAAATGTATGCTATATTTAGAACACTTTAACTGCTTTATTTTGCTGTCAGTCAGCCTTTTCTGACCATAAACCTCTCTCTCTCCAAACCAGTGAAAGGTAAAATTAATAATTTTACAATGTGGTAAAGTTATCTGGTTGAGGTACAATTAATGTTTTTGCCAGAGGAGTGGTTGAGCGCAAGAAAGCGATATTTGGCTTATAATATAACAGTGGTTTCCTGTTGGACCAGGCTGCCTGACAGCAAGGTAAAGCCCCGACAATATCATAAATATAGTGTATGTTTAAACAGATATTGAATTTTTTTAAGCGGCTAAAATATGTTTTGCTGCTAACCACAGAAGTACATCGTTTGGCCTATGACACTGGGACTCCACTGCTGCTCCTCCACACTGGGGGTGTGTGGACCGCCATCTACTGTAGGTAATACACTGACAATCGATAAGTACCTCATACAACCCCACTTCAGATAATCTGAACTATCCCTTAGACTTGTATGCAGGATAAATGCTTTGACAAGGACTTACACAATGCTTTCCTTTGTGCAGTTACACGCTCATGTACACTGTCACCACATGAATACACACAATGCATCAAAATGCCTCCCCCCACCCCCATTTGTGTGTGACTTTTGCCCCTCCAACTGACACCCTGACTCCCCCCCATCACTACCCCTGTCCTGGGGAGTGTCTCTCTGAGGCTAATTGAATTTTTCTTCATATTTCAATAAATAATTATTATGCTTATAACACCAGATTCTCGCTTCCTACGCACAACAACACTGTTCAGTTCCATTACATGTGTTTTTTCTGCTGGAAAAATAAATAGTTATTCCAACACCCGCTGAATAACATTACGGTACAATAACATGTAGGAATAAGAGATGAATTCCCCGGTGATATGCAGATTTAGAAACATATTATTCTATAGAGAAAACATCTCAGTCCCTGCTGATGTTGGCACGTAGAGGGAAAAACACATGAAATGAGATTTGTAATTGCTCCTAATATTTGTTGCTGAAAGAAAATTTAAAGAATAGGTACTTAATTTATTGGGTCTTTGGAGCACTGTTTTGTTGGAACATTTTGTCTTGATGTCACAAAAATAAGTTTCATTGAGCAGATATGTTTTTTTCTGTTTTATAAGTTAGTATCAAATGAGCAGAAAAAAATATGACTTCACTGTTCTTCTTCTTATTATTATTTTTTAAATGCCATTCTGGCCTTTATTTGACAGTTGATAGTAGAGTGACAGCAACAGTGAAAGTTAAGAAAAGCTGCTTAATTGCGTTTTTGTTTTGTCTGTGAGTATACGCCTTCTGCAGAATCAGGAAAGATGCTGCACATTATCACTCAGCCGTTCTGCTTCATCTTATTTTCTTCCAAGTCATTCTCACCTTTATGTGATAGTGTGACAGTATCAGGAAGAGAGAGAAAGGGGATGGCGTGTGATAAAAGTGTCCTCCTGAATCAAACCAGGAACATCACAGTCACATGAGCTGTATCTCACACGATTGGGTCCTGAGTAGGCCCCATTACTCACACTGCAGCATTACCCCACGCTTTAACTGGGCAATATACAGTTACGTTTTCGCAAGCAAATGTACAGCAAGTGAAGCCATGAGAATACACCATGAAAAACACAAATATACCAGATACAAAGAACTTGGTTAGCTTATTGAAAACATGAAATTGAGGTTTAGATTGAAATTTGAGGGATTTAGCTTGTATTATTATGTGCTGCATCTTAAAATAAAAGCAGTTAAAAGCAGAATGAGTCATAGATCATTAAAAATACTACTATTAAGGTAAGCAACACCACATTTGGACACAGATGTACCAAATATTCCTGCATCTCTACAATGATCATAGGTGACTGAAGATTAAAGTGTTGAAGAGAATGATAAAACATTTCACCGACTCTGATTAAAAAAAAAAAAAAAAAAGAATCACAATATAAAACTACAATAATTGTCATCAGCCCAGTCAGTCAACGTACACGAGGCCGTAGCTTTTCTGAGGTGCAGGGCTGCGAGGAAAACAGGGAGCTGCAAACTCCAGCTCCATGGGAACGTGAAGACTACAACCAGCCGGCAAAGCGTCCACCTCTGAGGGAGGAGGCTCCTCCTGCATGGGAGAAGGAGATGGGTAAGTGGAGAGTGTCAAGTCAAACTAAGAAGACAATATTTACTACACACGACTGAGGTCTAGGGCAGCAACGATAAATTATTTTCGATTTTCTCAATTGATCACTAAGTTCTTTGGTCCATAAAATGCCGAAAAATGTTGATCACTCTTTCCGAAAGTCTAAGGTGACGTCCTCAAATGTCCTGTTTTGTCCACAACCCAAAGATTTTCAGTTTATTGTCACAGAGGAGTAAAGAAACCAGATATAATTATTCACATTTGAAAAGCTGATAAAAGAGAATTTGAATTTTTTCTCTCAAAATGATTAATTGATTACCAAAATAGTTGCTGATTAATTCAAAAGATGACAACTAATCAATTAATTGACTAATCACTGCAGCTTCACTGAGGTCCTAAAATACACTGGTATATGCAGATGATGGGACATTTCCTATTTAAAATTAGGAAAAAGATCAATTACAGAATATAAAATGTGTAATTATTGTGTTTTTCTATGTTTTATTGAAGCATTTTTGTCACTGACATTGATTCACACATCAATTAAACAAACCCTTCCTCTTTAAAAAAACAAACAAACTACCTTTTAATTC
The DNA here is from genome assembly GCF_056507025.1 of Lutjanus erythropterus. Taxonomy (NCBI): domain Eukaryota; kingdom Metazoa; phylum Chordata; class Actinopteri; order Lutjaniformes; family Lutjanidae; genus Lutjanus; species Lutjanus erythropterus. Next base: position 22,814,615 of record NC_139323.1, on the reverse strand, counting down.
ATAATGACACTTAAATGTTCTGTTTTTCATATTACCTTTTTTTTTTTTACATTTCCTTCATGATTTGATTAGATTTTTTAAAATTCCATCAATGCTTCAGTAGAGTAATGTCTGTCTTACTGTATATGACATTGACCTTTACTGCCCGCAACTCAGATTTTTGCAGTTTTCTTCTGCATTTTTATCTTTCGTTTCACTCTTGCTATCAAAGTACCTAAATTATAATATATGCAGCAAGTCTTTTTAAATCGTGAATTGATCAAAACATTTCCAAAAATTATATAAAATGTCTTCAAGCCTAATATAGAAAACAACTCAAAAGCAATTAAAATTTAAAGTGCAGCTCTGTTTACACTGTCTCAACTTTTGACTCCACTCATCAACAACCTTCAACAGCACGAATGTTGGTTTTAATATAAATTACACTTTTTATTTATTGAAACACACTTTTGCTATTGCAAAGTAGTTTTTGTCATTATGTCAATGAATTATCTAAAGTTACCAGGGACAGTTTTGTGAAAAATACATTAAATCATTAGCTAAGTAATGAAGAATCATTTTCATCATTTTCTTGTACTTTATAGTACACAATACGTGACATCAGACTAGACTGACTGACCCGATTTCTAACTTCAGCAGCACATACACAACTACCTGCAACTACCTGTAACACAGAACATGCCTTTCCCTCTCCCTCTCTCTCTCAGGTATGTTCATTTCTTTTTAAGTTTTGTTTTATACCCAGTACATACAGGATAAAATATACATTTTGCCCTTCTGTAATACATAAGTCGTTAAAAGGTTATGTATTTTATTAGTGTAATAATACTAGGATTGCAGGAGTCTCTGCAAAGTCAACCTGAAAGAATCACAATGCAGCAAAAACTGCTGACATTGTTTCTGTAATCAAATATATACAGCAGGCTTTACAACTTCTCTATGTTTTCAGGATATTTAGGAAACCAAACTCCAGCAACAATAGCCAACAGGTTTCCAAACGTCTCTTGTAATAGCAAACCAAAGTTTTGACAATCTATTCTTTTTTCAAAGATGTGAGGGATCATTCGACTGCTGAGGTGTTGATGATAATGTTAGCGCCTGTGTTCTCGTGCAGCATTAAGGATGCTGGTCACAGTCGGGCAAGAGGCCAGCTCAATCCCTGGCGCGCAGCATTGCAATCCTCACTTGGAGCTTGGCTTGCAGTGCCTGGCCTCCTGTCTGTAAATGTGTTAAACCTGCTTTCACTCGCCCTGAATTTGTATAAATAATGTATATACATTTATCCACAGACTCTAACAAGTGCAGCCTCAGGTGAAAATACTCAGAAATGCATGCTATGCGCATCCCCGAAGGTGGACATCAGCTCCAAACCGACCAACTCAAAAGATAACCACACAGAGAGCAAGAAAAAAAGAAAAAAAGCACAAATGAATAACTTGCCAAAAGCAACATAAACACACATACACGCAGTTTCGCTCTGTCTCTAACACACACGCACACACACACACACACACACACACAGAGCTGTCAGTTTCTAAACAAGTTTTCCTTTCCATCACACAAACAGCCCCAAGTTGTGTCTGCCAGTGTTATGTGAAGCTTTTAAACTCTGGAACCACATCACTCGTGTTTACTGAGATGCGCTTGTATGTTTCCCTGCATTGTCAAAGCGCAGTCAAAGAGAAAGAGATTGAGGGCACAAGAAAAAACAAAAGCTGTTGGAAATGTTCCAAGATTGCAAGAAAAGGTGCAACTGAACACTGGAATAAGCCAGTTTGGTATTCAGTCCAGTTTGAAGCAGGACCGCAGGCCCAAGAGGCCTGAGAAAAGCACAGCCAGTCTGAACAAAATGCACACCTGCTCAGCGCCACATGGTGGCAAAACTCATCTTTGGTGGATTCATCACTAAGGATAACCTATAACACACCCATCGGTGACTTGATAATAGATTATACTATTTTAACATACACCATATGAAACCTTTGTTTTAAATGTTTATTTGCCTTTATTTTAAAAGCTTTAAATAAACAAAGTTTTGGATTCTGCATACCTGTGTGTATTTTATTTATGTGTTTTATTTATATTTTACTTTACAATACAATGAATATACTCACTAGGGGTTGTTAAAATCATTGGGACAGAATCTCCAAAACTGATAGAAAAAACATTTCATTGCATTATATTGAGAAATAAAGTGGTTTATTCGTCATTTTTGAGTGTTAAAACTAGTAGTGGCTTGTGCCTGGAGCATACTAGAGCAACATTTTCCAAGTTTAAGAATGCCATGGCCCAGTTTGAAATATATGTTCCCAGATTGATGTATTCACCAAATACAGTGCAACAACTAGGTCAGATAAATGGAAAAATAACACATACTTTAAATCCAATGGTTTTGATTTATTAGCTGTGAATGCTTTTTTAAAAACCGATCCTGAATATTTTATATTAATTTCAGAATTATAAAATTGAAACTCCTAGCCCCGGCCTACATTTTGGAAATCACTGTACTAAAGTATTTCAAATCTTAGCTGATTTTATAAACATGGGAAACCACAGACATAATTATAGTTTCATCAGATTTTTTAAATATTTTCATTGTAAAAATGCACACATGATTCAGTCAGGAGGCAGGACCACATACTTGACATTTATGCTAAACAATTTCAGAGTGATGATTACAGGTACACAGGAACTCACAGAAACCTGTGTGATCACAGATTACTTCAAACCTCGTCAGTTGGCTGCACTTGTGAGTGCTATGCTTTGCACACAAAAAAACCCCCAAAACAAAACAAACACAAAAGCCGTATTTATGCTGCTGGCAATCTAGTCACACTAGTGACACTTCCTGGTCAGTTTGCTCTCATTGGCTAATGTGGTTTTCTGCCCAGTACTCAATTGCTGTTCCTTTCATACTTCAGGATTTCAAATCATGTTTGATATTTAGGATTAGAATTTGGGGAGACTCTGATCCAATCATAAACATTATCCGTGTTTCCTTATACCTGAATTGTCAAGCGAAACTGAAGTGAACTTAATATAACAAAAAACAACATAAAAAGAAACTGGGAATTAGGCATATTTCTATTAGCTGGTTTGGAGCAAACGAACATGGCAATGCAAACTGTAATTTTGTTGTAACCTGACAGGTTAGGCTACATTAATAAGCAGTAGAAGAAGTAGAGGTCGTGAACCAGAAATAAAATGAGTTCTTTGCAAACTGCCAAAAAACCTCAAAGAAGAAAAGAAACAAAACCAGTGACTCACACTGGCCATCTTTGACAGAAAAATAGAGAGAGGACATTTTTTTGTCAGTAGGGCAAGTTGTAATTATTCTTTTACGAGGCAGTCAGCCAAAATGGAACCAGCTTCTTCTTGTTCTCTCAGAAAAAAAAACAGCCTATTAGTCATGTAATTTAAATGTATGCTACATCAGAACTGTGTTTTCTTCTCCTATTAAGTGCATCAACTGGTTTCTGAAAAAGGCAAAACCTACCTCAAGCAAGCATAAAAACTTTTTGTGAAATTAGCTTTTTTTTTTATTTTGTCATTTCCATCATTTTTTCTAACACAATACTTCCATAAAAATATGTTGATGGAAACACGGCCTCTCACACCACAGGATAATTTGGGCAGACCTGCCGCAAATCAAGACCATCCCCAATTGGAGGGGTGAGTCGGACCCATACTCTCCCAGTTATCCTCTAGTGTGGGGCCAGCGTTACAGATGAAGAACAAGAAGGCTAAAGAGAAACAGCACAACTCTTCAGAGAGGCAATTAGGCAACTTTCTAATCACTTATACCAAACAGCGACTGGGGGACCCATTGTTTGGCGGCCTGATGGACAAACTTTAAAAATGTAAAGATCAAATTAATAGGCAAGCATTGTTAATGGGAACACTCACTATTGTTATGCAAAAGCCTCACTGTGGCATGCAAAACAAATACACTAAGGTTTGGAGATGGAATGGTTCGAAGGCCGCTGCCGTTTCATTTCAAAGCATGCATTATACATCATTGTGCATAAAGAGGAAGCCTACAGCATTATGATGTTTTTTTCCACGATGATTATCCTTTATTAGTCATTAAAAAGAGAGCGAGAGAGAGAGAAAAAATACAACTTTTAAGCACCTGAACCTCGCTGCCAGCATTCCATTAATTGCCTGCACAATGGGGAGAGCCTTTGGAGATTTTTCAATTTCAAAAAATGAGGAGCATGCATTCAGTCGTGCTCATGTTATACCGGCACTTAAATCCTACAGAGCTCACATAAAAAAGGACTCAAGGTTGCATCCGATTGAAAGCCTCCAACTACAGCCACTTCAGAAATCCATTTAGCAAGCGGGGGGTTAGAACATCTAATTCAAACAGAGTCGCCCTGTTAAAACGGTTGCACCAATGTCTTTTAAAAACACACACACAAACACACACACTTTCAGGCACACTTTTTCTCCTGTGTTTGCTTGGCTCCATTGTAAGAAAGATGAACCTGGCACATAGAGAGACAGCAAGATACAAAGAATTAATCTTGCCAGACCTCAGCCAAGTGGCGAAGGTGAATGCTCGACAGCACGTGGAATCTTGACCTTTGCTTCAGCAGTGTCAAAAAGACAGGGACGTCAGAGAAAGAGGTCTGTGGCATCAGTAGTAACATAGCGACCTGAACGTCACAAAACTGTTCATCAGCTGCAGAATCCTCAGCAAAGAGAATGTTTTATTATGACTATATCCCAAAAATTAATTACATTTTTGGACTGACCTCAAAGCATTTCTGGAAGGAGAGACAATAATTAAAAAAAAAAAAACAACTTTCAAACAATTCCATTAAACCAAGATGAGGATATAAAATTTGGTAGTTTTGTGAGGTGATGTTTCAGAGGAAATTATGACAGGTTATTGTAGCGTGTATGCAATAATCAACTACCTTATCGACTTGATTAGCCAAAGTCTCCGGTCACAGGACAAATTTTCTAAAGCCTGAAAAAAGACCCAAGAAGAAGAAGCAGAAGTCTTGTTTTCTCTAAGACCATTAGAATTACATTATACTAACGTTATCATGAAACGTTTGTCCAATGATGACAAACTAAACTGCCAACCCCAGCTTTAATAAATTAATAATTTAAGAGCCCATGGATAGTGGCTTATACTTTAACTTAAACACTTGAACAGTGGCCAGGAAAACCGCCACCACACAATTGCCAAGATAAGTGACTATTTTCGAACTATCAATCATTTTGAGCTTGTAGTTTTGCTCATGCTCATACTAAGTTACTAATTACGCAGTTCTGCCTCTGTTCATTTCTAAAAAAAAAAAAAAAAAAAAATGCTCTTATTACTGCAGAAAACAAGTTCATCACCTTTTCCTGGAAAAGACCACAGACTAGTAGACAACAGCATAGTATTAAACTACCCTGCACTCAAAAGTAAAGGTGTTTGTGACAGGTGCTTTGACGAAGACACAATCATGCTATAGGAAATCAGCACACCCACACACTGTCATTACTTGCTTATTTATTTACTTCTCAGAAAGTTTCTGCGTGCGACCTTACACAAAGTGTTTAGAACAACAAAAGTAAGGCGGTTTATGATCTGAGAAGAGACTGAATCAGACTGACAAGCACATAGAAGTGGGCTCACAAACACACACACAACTTGAACTACTACGACATGACAACACTGTATTGCTGTTTATTACGGGAGGCTGCTACATGTCTAATCACAACACTAATCCCAACGTAATCTTAATTCCAGTCCTACAGCTAAAACGAAGCGTTAACTAGGGCTGTGCATTGACAAGAATCTGGTGATATGATACATATCATGATACAGGGGTTACAACTGAATTAATTATAATACAATAAGCAAGGTGATATCAAAGTCAAAAATCAAAGACAGCTTTTTCATCTGAAAGAGAAAAGAATACAATTTGCACACAAAAAATATTAGAAACAAAAAGAATACGTCTCAAGTTAAGCTTAAAAAATGGCTGTGGAGACCAAATTTGTGTCCCAAGGTGTCAGATAAAACCCTACATGTTACCATGTGAACAGATTTGTGTCCAAGCAGTGTGATTAATATGTAGAGTAGATGCACACAAACACACATACACGCTAGTTTCAGAATATATTCAAACACGTTCACTTTCTCAAGATTTTGTCGCATCACATACTTCACGCAACACTAAAATAAAATAACCTACTATTACTCTTCAACACAGAAAAATGTGAAAAACTGAGAAGGCCGTAATACTTTTTGTGATACATGTGTGTTCATTCATACTAACACTGATGGACATGCAGTAAAATGAATATCCAACAACATTAACTGGGGCAGAGTGGTGACCTCAGATCCCAGCACATAAAACCAGAACATTTTTAATCTCACAAGCCCACTGGTAGCCTTGAGCTGTGATCAGCTGTGAAGACCAACACAGAATAGGACCATCACCAATCACACAGAATGTAACAAGTACTATGCTCACGTGTAAGGATCTATGCAAGTATTTATTAACAGAAATACATTAAAGTGAACAAACAAAGACACACACTTAATGATGCCTTTTGTGTGAAACATAACACTTACATCACTGAGCTGAGAGGCACGCTCGGTGTCAAACAAAGGCAGCAAATGGTTTGGCTAGCACTGCTTTTACTAAAGACTGAATGCTTTCCATCAAGGTCCTGTGCAATTCCAACCACAAGCCTGAGCAGGTGATGTACAGCATTTGAAAACACACTCTTAACATTCTGGCCTTAATGTAAGAGTTTTCATTCAACTGTCTTTACTCTTTGACTGCCTTTAACATTGGTGTTTGTTTGGAGTCAACCTTTTTTGTTTCCTATTGTGAAGCGCCACATAAATGTTGCAAAACAAACAAAAATAATGCATATAAATCATAAATCAAATAATGTACATCCTTGAGTTTACTGTATTCCATACCTATGACAAAAACAAAAGATTCAACTTCAAATTAATGAGCATCAGTGTGTGTCTCTACTAATGTGTACATGTGCGTCTACAGACGAACGTATTTGTGCATGTGTCTCTGCACATTCATCTGCAGGTCTGTTGGTGAGATCAATATGAAAACCCTGAAGAGGACTGAATCAAGCAGAAAGAAACTTTCCTTTCATCTTCCCTTCCCTCTATGCCTCCTTTCTTTCCTTCTCTGTTTCAGAACGTCACGGACAATCGCTGGCAGGCCTTCAGATGCAAACAGCTGCTCTCACATTGTCACTTGTGATGGGAAACTGATTATTTAGTCTGCTGTCCCTCCTTTGGGACAGCAACAGTTTCTGTAAGCTACTGAGGACTCTGAGGAGGCTGGGTCCTTTGCCAGAGGCAGCAATAACACTGTAATAGAGGCTCCTATAAATGAGCATCACAGACTTTAACATGTCTATGAAAACGGAGAGTATGGGCCCCAGGGAAGATCGTAGGGGAACATCCCCTTAGCATCTGTTCAGAGCTGTGGCTCTGTTTTAGAGAGGCCAGGAGTTAAGTGTAACAAGGAAAAGGCTGCCTCTCATCACCCGGAGTTCTGGGTTTGTCAAGCCGGTGTTGATCAAGTTCGACCTGACAAGGCCTGGATCCACTCCACTGAATCACAATTTTTTCCTTTCACCTGTATTAAACTGTTAACTGTATAAGCACTTGATCATCACAATTCTGTGCTTTCTGGTTGGAGGGACTAACAGAGAGAAAGTCTGGGTGTACAGGCTTTGTGTTAGCTGGAAATCTGTTGGATATCATTATAATACCTGGTGCCAGTTGCTGAGGCAGCTGCAACCCACACAACAAGATCGTGGCCCAGCCCTACTTGGCAGTGTATGCTCTATGTTTTTCAGACCAACCAGGTCACTGTTGCAGTCCAACTAAAGCTGTTTTTCCACTGCATAGCACAGCTCGGGTAGACTCGACTCGCTCTTTTTTGTTTTTCCATTGTGAATAGAACCCAGGGCTCGACAATAAGGATTGCTACCTTGCTTGGGGCAAGTAAAATGTCTTCTTGGGCCAGTAAATCTGGCTTGACTAGGCAAATGGTAAAATAGAATTAAACTATTAAACTATTTGATAATTGATTAATCGTTAAAAGTGTTTTTTCATGCAAATTACATTACATTTAAAGACATCAACTTAGACTTTAAAAAACTGGGACAGACATTTTTCAGGATCTTCTGACATTTTATAGATGTTGCAGTTTGCCACAACAATTAACTTTAGTTTTTGTTATTATGATATTTTGTTGTGATAACTGCTAATAAATATCACCCAGTATTTTTAAATATCCAAGCTACCATCAATAACATCCACAATTTTTTAATTCACTCGACCCATCTTTTAAAAAGTGGATTTAAAAAACCATGCCATGGTCAACTGATGAAGTGCAGATGTATCAGCAACACCATCACATCAATATCCTCTATTATAAGAGTAGTGTAGCTCCTTTTTGTCTGCATATGAAAAGATGGATGGTGAGAGAAAGCGAGCAGCAAAGAGTCATGGTGAATGTGACTGGTGCAGAGTAAATGTTAGCATTGAAATTGACAGTTTAGCAGTAAATCTACAGTGTAAGCTACACTTTGTCAGTGAGTAAAGGCTGCTGCTTCTCTGCCAGAGGAAAATTTCTGGAAAACTTTAACCCATGTTAAAGATGATGTCAGGCAATGTCACACTTTACACATGTTGAGAGGGTACTATCTGCAGTGGAAACAAAGTAGATAAAAGTAACTGGTACCAAAAACGAGTAGAGTCAAGCTGCACCATGTAGTGGAAACACGGCCTAAATTTCCTGGTCACTGACTGGCATTCCAGTTCCATTTAACGCTGCCATCTTAAACTCTCCACCCCTTTCATACTACAGCATATGGCACAGCATCTGGTGTTACAATGGCAGAGTGGTTTTCCCTCATTTTGGCGGTGCTCTTAAAAGGAAACATTTTTAAGGCAGGGCACTTCCACAAGCTAAAAAGGGTGCTCAATTTTTCTGCCTCACCACAGTACTCATCTTGGGACATCTGTGTGTGGGACAAAGGTGGGCAGTTAGCTGACAGCCTATTGGATAATTTAGATTTTTTTTTGTTTGTTTTTTTTCCCGGAGGTTTAATACATGTATGGTCAACACTGTATTCTTAGAGATGTCCTAAAGTAATATATGTTAATAGGGGTGTGCAATATGACGATATTAGATCGTGAAGGATTAGAATGTGTCCACTATCCTAAAACAGGTCCCCGGGCTGAATTAATATAGATAGTAGCATTGATAAGCTCCAACATTATAATTTTGTTTGTTTGTTTGTTTGTTTTTTTAAGTTTGGCGCAATTTATAACAACGTGGCAGCACTGCAACTTGTCCACTTCTCTGTCTGTGTCAAGCCCTTCCACATGCGCACACACACACACACACACACACACACACACACACACAGAGAGAGAGCAAGTTCAGTGTAAGGCAGAGCGGAGTCATCGCAGGAGGAGAGAGTGAAATTTAAGAAGAGAAATAACTGGAAGGTTACTTGATCATATCTACACTCATTATTGTTAATAAGTGCAATAAAACCCTTGCCATTATAAAGCCAGTGCTTCATCAATACACCTGTTCAATGAGTATTAACATGTAACATATGGAGAGCAATATTTTAATCTGCTCTGCCCGTGTCTCTCATGCACCACCACTGTTTTACACAAGCGCTCCATGCTGCCTCGGCTAATACCATACTGAAACAAGCCAAAGCGAGAGACCTGCAGGCAGTGCATCACCTCAGCATCAGAGGGAGGAGGACAGAGGACAGGATGAAGATACTGAATAATGCCTGTGTTCTTTAATTGTTTATAAACTTCACTCAGTGTTTTGATGTCAGGAATATGATTTTTTTTTTAAATGCAGGAAAGTAGTGCGGTGCATCCGACTTTTTTTTAACTAAATTTTAGATTTGATCCCATATGATAGATTAATATAGTGACTTCATTGTTGTAAACAACATTTTACAGTTGCTGCTTTAGTTATGGCTAATTATAAGCATACCCAATTCACACAGATTGCACACACCGTTTGAAATCTGTTCAAAAGGGGACTTGGGCCAAAATAGTCTGTTATGCTTTTTTTTCTTTTAGGACTGTTCTTTTTAAAAAGATAAATGAGATTGATTGGTTACTGTTCAGTTAATCTTAAAACCAATATGAAAAAGAATCATGATGAAACAGTGATTGTGATCCTGCCATCAAAAAAATCATGATATGATCTTTTTGCCCATCACCCACCCCTATATAACAGAATAAATACATGAATGACTTCTTTCTTGTATCTGGATGGTTTAAACAATTTTCAGTCTTTCATTTTCACCTAAAATGTTGCTGTTAGCATGGGTGCTTTTGCTGATGTTTATTTGTGTCTGGCAAAAAGCCACCACCTGCCAGGGAGTATATTTGTCACCCATGCACACTACATTTCTACCAGCTATACAATAAGTGGGTGAAACAAAAGATACTTTGCCCATTCTGTAACAATTTTCCCACAAGATCAGAAGTGGTGAAAAATACAACAGCGAAAACAAAGAATATGAATTTCCTGTGTCTAATCAAGGTTCTGCTGACAATAACAACAATTTACGGATTTTCAAACACAACTCTGTAAAAAATAAAAATGTATAATAGATGGCACACCATTGTTGAGTCGACCTCCAGCACCCGATGCAAGATTGACAGCAAGTGGGCGGCATTTTGGTAGCGCTCACGTTAACTGGCATTTGACAAGTTCTCTCTCTGGGAGTGTACCAGAGCCTAACAGTGCATATCAAGCCCAGAGTCTAATGTGAGGTGAGTGATGTAAGGTGAGGTGAGGCTGTGTGAAGCCTGAGGCTGAACACCAAAGCACAGGGCAGCCGTCGGATCAATACTGGCTCAGCCACAGACGAACGAGGTCGGGGTGGTAGGCTGCAGAGAGACGGAGCTTCCTGATAGACCTGGGCTGGTTATTCATGTACACACGCCCACATTTATTCATAACAATGAGGGTAGTCATTTCTGCATTCTGCCTTTATCATGCATTTTCTCGCTTTCCTTCAGTTTTTTACATTAAAAATGGCAACATATAATCAATTAAGTTATTCTGAAGTATATTTATTAGCTGGAGAGCTAAAATGCAACATTTGATTTGTTAACAGTTTTGGTGTAGTCTACATGCCAGATGAAAAACTTAAAGTTGCATAGAGGTGTAGAGTTGAGCTTAGTTTATACATTGATGGTTCCCCTGCCAGTGTTCGAAGAACATAAAAAACTCAACACAAATGGCACAGAAACCCCAACTACTCCCAACTAGTGTTTTGGGAGTGTAATTGCAGAGCAACACAGACACACAAGCGCACAAGTATAAATGTTCAACCATGTAGGCCACTTGTGTAGACTACACTGTAAGTTCTGCATAGAGTCTATGCAGAATCATAAATTAGTCTTTGGCTCTTACTTTGTAGTGGACCTGGTAATAGGAGCAACCATTTTATTTTCCAAAAAATAGTGGATTTAGGTGTCAAGCGGCTTTCAGAGACAATCTGACAGCAGCACAGCTGTGCTCTGAAACCCATTATTTTCAATGGCTTGTGTATTATTATTATTTTCAATGGCTTGCGCATGGCTTAGATAGCTCACACAGCTCGGTGAGCACAGCTCAAATCACATTGTGAGGCCTTTATCAAGTGTATTACTTTTAAAGCAGGGGTGATTAATGACCTATTCTTTGTGTCCTCACTTGAAATATAAGCTTTTACTCATTTCCTATCCATTCTACAAACATTGCCAAAAAGCATACATACATGTAAAAGTAATAAGAAATCTGCACCCAACAGTAAAAGTCTTCCTTTGCAATATCAAGCAGCTGTATTTGACCAATATTTTCATCTTGATGGGGAAGGACAGACACACCCAGTGTAGCCAAATCAGAAACCGACATCCACAACTGATAAAAATGTCAGATGAAATTTGTAAAAACTCATAAATAATGGATGCTCCAAGTAGGCAGGGGAGCATCTTCAATGAGCCCAGAGTGCCGAGCACGCTTTCTCATCTCCAAACCGAGAAGCCATCTTAATGACTGCGCCCGGAGACCTAGGGGTCTCCATCAGACACCCCCCCAACACCATTTCCCACAACCCCTCCACAGGACCCCCCTCGTCAAGCCTGTCCATGCTCCCAACCACCACATATCGTACAGAGGGGAACATGAGCTCTTAAATTAAACATTCACAGCAGCGGCCGCTGCCTGTTTTAGGCAAATCAGCAGAAAATGAAACAAACAGGGCGCCTCAGGAAGATCCATGTGTGTGCAATTGAGACATTTTTTTGGGGAGACTGGTGGGGTCTCTTAAGTCTTGTGGAGAGCACAAATGCAAATAATGTCATATCTGCTTTGCTGTGTTTTGTGGATAAGAGGCTGCTTTACAGTTACCCATTTGAGCATGTTGGAAGAAGTACAAAAAAGAAGAAGTACAAAAACAGTTTGTGGCTATATCTCAGAGGCAAAGGAAGATGAGCTGCTTTTGTGGTTATTTTGTTTAGTGACAGAAAGAGGAAGTGAGAAATTAAAAAAAAAGACCTGTATTTTGTTCAAAATAATGACACTGGGCTCTGTAGGATCCTGCATCATCAAGACTGGGGTCACCTCTAGGGAAGGATGATGGTGGATGAGGTAGCGACCACTATACCCCTCTATTGACCTGAATTCAGACATAAACAGGAAATTGCCTACAGGAAGGAAGTCATATTTTTTACAGCTGTGCCCTGGACGCGGACGGCACTGTGCAAGAGCTACATTTTATAAATACATACGAGATATACTCGAGATCTGTGATATCTACTATGAGCCATTCAGAATCAAACACAACATAAAAAAATGACAAGCCGGGCAGAGTGAGGCTAGTGTTTGTGTTTAGAAGCAAAACTGCGGCCATTGCCTTTTTCCTGTCACCATCAAAAAGGCCTTTTCCTGCACCAGCAACAGATAAACCTTTTTGTTTCTTTGTTTTTGTTCTTGGATGAAGATCAAAGCATCAGGTCCAGACTCTGGGCTTGTGATCTGTCAGGGTGCAGGGATTTATATGGCACTTACATCCTACGATACTCATCACATCTGCAAGCCACAGCGATAAATCAGATTGGCAAGCTGCACAGCGTTACATATACAGTACATACGCTGTGAACATGAGGCAACAGATTCAAGTTTTGAAGCAGAGGTGTTTTGTATTGTTAAAAGATAAAACCACAGTTGTTCTGATGGGGTCTCAAGCCTCTTCTCTCCGTTATTGATGAGTTATTTGACTCATCACTGCGATACACGAGAGACGCACCCACAGGAGCATGCACACTTTTTACACACAGATGAAGAGGCTTGATCAATTTCTCTGTCTGCCAAAAGGGTGGTTGAACTGGGCTGAGGGAGCTGGGGGCTGAGGATGGTGGGGGAGGCAGCCCAACAGGAAGTGATTTAATGTCCAAAAAGACATGCGCTTGTTTTTGCGCTGTCTCTTTCCTGTTGTGTTCTGATAGGGACTTCCTCTCCCCAGTGGGGATGGATACGGGTGTCATCCGTCCATCCATCCCACCCACCCCCACCCACACACAGCTCACGGAAATATCATTCTGCTGCCATGCAATCCCTGCAAAAAAAAAAAAATCCATCAAACCCTTCGGACATTGGCGCAAATGGTCACAAAGTGTGCGTGTGTGCATGTGTATGTAAATAACTGGGCGGGCGGAGTGGACACGTGTGAAAACATTTTACATCATAGGCTTTTGTAAACATATGATAAGTTATTGTGAATGCTACACACTTTTGACTATTAAAATTGCAACAACAAATACTGAGAAGGTAAAAAGTTAAGGGGTGAAAGGCCAGGGGGGAGGAGACATTACATTCATCTTTGTAACTTTGTGTGCACTGGCATCCCCATCCATTTGACTGTGTGAGCGTATCAGTAACCTGTGTGTGTACTGTGTGTGGGCCCGGGGAGCCAGAAAGCTCAACCCCAGTCATGGTAACACCAGGATGATCTCTTCCTGTCTGCCTCAGTATCTCTTCAACCAACTCCCTTCCTTTCCGCTAAAACACACAGATACACACACACACTCACACATGCACTCACACATGCGCACACACACACACACACACACTCACACATGCACTCACACACACACACACACACAATTGTGTTACCACGGGCATCTTGTCCTGAAGACATTCTTGATCTCTAACCCTTACTTGAAACTGATCCTTGGTCTAACCCTAAATGTTGTATCTGTTTTTTTTTCCAGGAATTAAATGAACAAAAGTTCAATATAAACAAGGCCTATTTAATACCTCAAAAAAAAAGTATTGACAAAAACTGAATATCATAGGCTTTAAAAAGGTAGTATTGTTATTTGTTGCAGTGATCTTGTGCTTGTATCTCTCTTGTTATTTTCACTCTACCCTGTAAGTCATTTGTTAAAGTAAATCTGGCATGTCCATACTTTGCTCATCTGTGGTACCAGGAGGCTCCACACTCAGAGATTATGGATAAACAGCTCATTCATGGAAGTTCCACTGTTCTCATGTCCTGTCATACAGAGGTGTCCATATAAATACGAACAATCTTCTTAAACAATCAATCACTAACTTGTTAAATGAACACACGACAATGTAGTTAATGGTCTGATTGACTGTGTAGCTTTCCAAAAAGCGATCAGCTAGGGTTATCGGTATCATGGTCAGGGATATTTAAAGAGGACATCTAGCCAGACAGTCCTGGTGATGAGGAGACTGACCTCACATTCTAGGACTGCATGAAATCGTAATGATTTTTATTTTAACTGAAAATACAATTAAAATCAGGATGTGACACTTGTGGGGGTCTGTACCAAACAAACACATTTAATTTTTACATCTGGAGATTTATATTCCAGGGCATCTGTACAGCTCTACAGCATTTCAATATAATTTTTTTTCCTACACATTTTTCCTTTATTAAAAAAATGCAGTTTTTGCAATTTAATAATATTTCAATTAATTGTGCAGCTCTAACTCTTTCAAATAACTAGGCCATGCTGACACCTAAAATCAGATTGTATCATACAGATATTTAACAAGAATAGTAATTAACATTCAAAAGGATAGGGCTTGACTTGAAACCATTTCATAGGCCAAAAACTAAAATTATGTTTACTGAGATGTTTGACTACAAAAGAAGGAATCAAGTGATATCTATCATCGTCCTTAGCATCATGTCTGACTTAAACTTGTTGTCACAGTCTGTCATAGATTAGATTAGACATAGAGTTTAGCTAGCCTTGTTCTGTACACAGAAATGACTTTTTGTGTGGGTGTGTGTATGTCACCAGCTCTCTGTGGCGTTTCCACCACTGGCCAAAAGCAACTCATGCCACAGTGCTTATCTGCTCTCTTCTCTTCTTCTCTGTTGAGCGATTTAAGGCTATCACACACACACAATGACCCACCCTCCAACCTCCTCTCTTACTCATTCACCCCATCTAACAACACACTTGTACACTGTTAGCCACACACACACACACACACACACACACACACACACACACACACACACACAGATGCATATGTGTGCACTCATTCACCTACAGATGGAGGAAATAAGCTCAGTGCTGCCTGTGTCTGCTAAGGATGTGAGGTGCAGTGATGGCACATTAACGATAGGACCCATGACAGCAGTATGCATCAGCCTCACTGAACAAAGCATGCAGCCAGCGTTTAATTCAATGAGGATTGTTTAAGTGAAACAATGGTCCTGCGCCCCACTGAGGGTTAGGAAAGGGTGAGAAAGGTGAGTTTGTCAGTGGTAGCTGGCCGCTGTTTTTGTATTTTAAGCCACGGATGATCCCGTGGGTTTGATGGGGTCGTGCATCAGAAATATCGCTGTGGTGCAGTGACATCCGCTGTTTTTCAGGTAACTAACAAAAAAATCTAACAATGAGTGGGATAAAAGGAAAATACTACCAGACACGCTCACTTATGGCTCATAAAGACTATTTGGAGGCAGTATGATTCATATATGTTTATATTTGCAACATTATTTTTCCTGTCATTCTTATCAAGAACATCCTACAATTAATTTGAAAGTATGAAGGACGAGTTTGCTCAAGTGTCTTTGAGAAAGAATCAATTTGTCTGTGGCATTATTAGCACAGGCATTACACAACATGACAGCACAACAGAAATTCTTCTAACTGTTCTAGTGTCATAAACATTCAGAGCATTTCAAAAGTCTTAACAAATCCATGTGTGGGAAAGCATTGAAAAATACTTAAACTAGTGATGCCACAATTTCCCATTATCTCCATGTTAAAAATCTGATTTATGCATGTCTTTTGTCTAATGTCCACACAAAGGGTTCGGTGCTGTCTACAATCAATCAGAAACTGTTTTACATGAGACATGGAACTGGATGCAGTATGGTGTCATGTGCAAAAAGAAAGTCATAACTTTTAAATTTAACTGGTAGGTTTGTTTTCTTACATTATTGTTGTAATGAGATCAAGCTTTATTGAAAACTGAACATGTTTATGTTCATTATTGCTAGAATTTATGTTGAACAGTACAAATCAGGCAGTCACAAATATTTTCTCAGTAATAGAAAAGGGGTATGATAGTTAAATCATTGATGATTTCACCATTAAATGATCATTTCAAAATTCCTGACAACTCCAGTGTTGTCAAACTTTATCGAAAGAGAGACCACTACACTACATTTAATCAATTAAATAAAACTCTCATTATTTTTACAATATAAAGAGGGTGGATACAATGATCGGACCAAATTTAGTAATGTAGCCCTGCAGGATATGTTACATAATTGATTGTAATGAGCAATTTCTGGTGAGGCCATGTCAGAGAGATGTCGATTCTGTTTTTCTTGATATTTTTTGAGAATCCAGTTTGCCAAATCAGATAGGTTTACATTTGATTACCTTACAATATAATCCAGCCCAATAAAACAGCATTTTCTACATTATAGATTTCTATAATTGGATGCATATCGCTTAAAAAGATCACAGAAATGTGTGACACAAATCATAATTATATATATCAATACATAAACACTAGATATAGGGCAAAGCTACGTGGCCTGTGTGTGTGTGTGTGTTTTCACTCCAGCATTTGCATTCCTCACTGCCCATTTTATCTATGCTAATGGAGTCTACTCATGCAGAGCAGCAGGTCTTAATGAAAAACCTTTGGCTGGTGATCAGTGCTATTGATCAGGCTGAGCTCCAGCTTTAAGCAGGGCTAATTGATCAATCACCACTGGTTGCTTCGGATTAATGGAACATGACTGGTTCTCCCCTGAAGACATACCCACCTCTCTGAGTGTGTGTGTGTGTTTGTGTATGTGTGCTTGTCAGTTATAAACATTGTGCATATGTTTATTTGCATTTGTATGTGAGAGCGCAGGAGTGCAAATAGCCCTGCCTTACCCCTACTGTGTGAAAGAAAAATGACTTTTGATTAAAACTACATAAAAGCAACAAAAGTAAATATTTTCAAGACTCTTTCACTGACACATATATAGTTTCTGTGTGGCATTTTACCATAAATATCACCAAATATCTTTGGCACTTATGGAAGTGAAGAGCATGTTTTCCCTCACAGGGAAATGTTTAACACTTCATCAAACATCTGCTGAAATTAAAGCAGACTTGCTGGAATTGCATTTGTGTGAATGCATGCCTTTAAAGCTCAGTTCAATCTAAAGCTTTAAACTTGTACTTGCAAGGCACCAGTCTGCAACCTTCTGAAAACCTGCCAGTTTACACTATGGTAGCTGAACATAATTTGTAGTGTATTAAAATATAAATGAGCATAGTGAATTTCTTGCTACAGTTGCATTTCTGGCATTGATGAATTGGCATGTGTGTGGCTGCATGGAATGAGACAGAGACGTGGAGTGGATGCGTGATGGTGAATGCGAGCAGAGCAAAAGCAGTGAAACTGTCAGTTAAGGAGTAAATTAAAATTTCAAGGGTTGTTTCATGGACTACTGCTCAAAGAAACTGATAAGGTGATCCTCTCTGTCCTCTGTCCAAAACTGTGTGATGTGTGAAAGTGATATATTTTTTTAAATATACCAGGCTGTTCTAGTGGTCCAATCAATTGCTTTTATCCACTTTCATTAAATTCACATTTCTGATGATGATTTATCAAAAATCTCACAGTGTTAATATTTTGTGAAAGCACCAACTGTCATCCCTACAATTAGGGCTGCACAACTAATCACAATATTATCAAAACTGCAGGATGACCAAGTGCAAAATCCAAATCCCAGACAGAGGTAAAATGTGCGACAAAACAGCACAATAATGAAGTACTGTAGTTCTGCAGAAATTCCCTGGCCTTAAATTCTTGTTTGCCAGATGTAAGAAATCATGCTTGTTTGGTACAGACCACAACATTATATTTTTTTCTTTTTTTTTTTTTTTGGTGAAAATGAACGTTTGGGTTAATGTAATGTGACCTACAGAGTGTTGGTGTGTATTCTTCCAATCAACAGTCTCATCCTCAAGAAGAGCTGCTGAGTCCCAAACCCTGGTCTAAATGCTGTTCTAGAAAACTTTCCATACTGGCAAGAACATAGAGGAATAAAAGACATTTCTGACATTAAAAAAATCATTAAAGGTATCAGATATCAGCTGCAAAAACCCTAGTGTATATTTTGTGTCTTGCTAGTCCCACAGCTGACAGACATGACACGAGCAGTTCCCCGGCCAGGAAGGACTGAAGCACACAGGCCAAAACAGGAAGCCCCAACAACACTCCACAACACACACACATACACACGTTCATAACCCTCCCACTGAATGACTGACAGACTGGCTGGCCAGTGTGGGTTCCATGGAGGATTTCTGTCTGTATGTGTGTTGGGGGGGGGGGGCAAGGTTCCAGCTGGCCCGTCATGGGACTCCCAGTTGCGTGTGAATGGTACTCAGAGGGAGCAATGGCTAACTGGTCCAACACTGAAGCACTCAACAGGCTGGAAAAGGTCGACTGGGGTGAGGTTCAACAGGGCAAAACCAGGAATACTGTTTTTATGTTTAATGCAACAGACCTAAAGGGCCTTTGGATTATTTCAAAATGGTGGTTCATTTAAAATAATAAAATAATTTGAACTGAAAAAAAGTGTAATGATTATCGCAAGGATTGAAAAAATATAATCATTATTTAATTGGGGTCAAAAGTACTGGAAGACATCTCGTCTGGTCCAGACTTTGAGACTTTTCAGAATCGGGAATACTATTTATTGATCCCTTGGGGGAAAACTGGTTGTGTTACAGTTGCACCAATCCAAGAATGTAAGTATATATAAGCATATTGAAAATATAGGAAAATAGGCATGAAAGTAATATGTATGTAAAAATAAGAATAAGTTAAAATGTGTGTATTATACAACAATATATAGAAAAAATTCAAAATAAGAAAATAAGACGCGTAAAAATATAATAACATGTATACAATACATATAACAGTCTATGCATAGTATAAACAAACAACAATACTGAAGACTAATGCAAAATTACAGGCATGAAACCTGCTGCAGACCATGGTCCTGATCATAAGTGGAACTTTGGTCCTACTGAAAGATCAGACTGAACCATGGTTTGGTGTGTTTCTAGTCTGAAAACACTTCAGGGTTCAGACATTCCGAGTACAGTAAGTTCTGGCAGGCTATATTCAGAACTGGAGAAAGGAACATAACAAAACAAAATATTCTGCAGTAGCACAAGGGGAAAGGAGGAGAGCAAATGTTTTAAATGACAGAACAACAATGTAACAAAAATGTGAACCTTAATTTGCACCTTGGTTCAGACTTTTGGGTGTGAAAAGCTCCTGAGAAATGTCATCCATAATGCTTGGTTTTCTTGTCATTACTTTTCGTATCAGGATATAAGCCATATATATTATATTTTTAAAAAATTCAAGTAATGCTGCTGCATTGCTCGTGGATAAGCGAGCCACTCAGGTGGCCAAAAAAGTGTTACTCTTGTATTCTGATACAATGACAAAAACTTTTCATAACTTTCCCAACATCGCAGCTGGCAAAAAGAAAATGTACATCAACTTTGCATACGTCACAAAATCCATTTACAACACTCTACTTACATGAATCACAATTTTTTTTCAAAAACAGCTGAAAACAATCGCCACACTCACTAAAAACGTATCTTTGATTGTGACTGGGCTGTGCTGGACCGCCTCGACAACACACACACACTCACACACACATGCATGCACACCATCTCCACCTCCTATCATTTAGTTAACCTTGACCAACTAACCAACCACACATAAACACTCACACCCTCCTATCCTGTGACTGAGTCTCACATTTTGTGGAATGAGACCACACTTCCACCCAATAACCTCTAGTGTGAACTTAATTGTGTATACTCTGGTGTTGAGTTTCGGACCGTGCCTGGGTCTCGTAGCACTCAAAGAGAAACAGACGCTGTGAACTTGACAATGAGTGAGAGAGAGCGCGAGAGGGAGAGAGAGAGGGAGAGAGAGAGAGAGAGAGAGAGTGAAAGAGAGGGAGAGGGAGCGAGAGACACAGACCACCCAACGGCTGCGAAGAAAAACAAAGCTGGGTGGAAAGCAAAGTCAGCTTCGATCAACTCGGAGGTAGGACAGTTGGAAGTTGTGTGGTAGCAGTTCGCTAAGGGTGAAAGAGACAGAGAAAAGTGGAGTGCTGAAAATATCACTTAATCCTGAAGTAGGTCTTTAACAGCATTTATCTCAATGAAAAATCTGCTGTTTTGTTTAATGTAATTATTTATTTTTAAGTCAGTTTTTTGTAATTTCTGTTTCTTAATATGGCTGAAAAGTTGCTAGTTCTGGGACAATTTCTGGTGTTATCAAGGAGTGGAGGTACACATGAGCAGTGCTTTTTTAATCTTCCACTCTGAGCACTGCTGTTTTCTATTTTAGACCCCACTTTCACTTATAATTCAGAGTTCAG
This sequence comes from Lutjanus erythropterus, assembly GCF_056507025.1. Taxonomy (NCBI): domain Eukaryota; kingdom Metazoa; phylum Chordata; class Actinopteri; order Lutjaniformes; family Lutjanidae; genus Lutjanus; species Lutjanus erythropterus. The sequence continues at coordinate 22,793,603 of NC_139323.1, read as the reverse complement.
TTTTGCTTACTTAGGGATAGAAATACATTTCTAAAACGTTCCTGAATAAGAAGTTGGATATCCCCTCTATGAACATGGATTCTAGCATTTCTGCTTTTAATTTGTGATCCGTACCCTCCCTTCTTCTTTGTTATTTGTTTTTTTTAGATTGTTTTTACACTGATATCACTTATTACTGTTCTATTTGTTGCTGCTTTTATGCTGATATTGCCTTTACTGTTTCTATATTTTGTAACTAATTTTCTGCCATGTAAAAATGCCTGAGTACCTTTTAAAGTTCTACACAAATAAAATATATTCTCATTACTGTTATTATTAAAAAATCAATGCAATACAAACATTTACTACAGGTGTCCATCTTAATTTAACTACTCTGTGCAACAGAATAACTTTATTCTTTGTCACATAAAAACAGGATTCAAAACCACTGGACTGGGTTATGGCTGGCTTTGAATCACTAAATCAACTGGAAAAAAAACTCAGAAGGTAAAGTGATTGACACTCTGCCCTCCATTAATAATAACCACTCATGTGCCTTGATCTGGATACTTAACCTCTTGGTGTATGAATCTGAAGCACAAAAGACATTCAGTACAATTTTGTCTGAATAAACAAAGGTAAAGACACCAAGCATGTGTAATTCACACAGTGTGCTCTTTATAATTTAGTTATTTCAGCAGCATATAAATCATAAGGTTTAAGCATTGTTAACATTATGTAACTCCAGATATCAGATTTTCTACAAATCTGGGATACAAAAGACTGTAGATTTAGCATGAATTAAAGTAACTTGTTAAAAGAGTTATGAGGTGATGTGTGATGTGATTCTAATGCTGGCCACCAGGGGGACGGGGACATGCACAGAGTTGAGGCTTCGATTTATTTCAGTGGAGAGGCAGTTAGTCAAGCATGGTGCAAGTGTGTGTGAGAGACAGAGTGAGCGGGAGAGGGAAAGGGACCTCTGTTAAGTCCTGTAAGTAGTTTCACTGATATGAAAAAAAAAAGAAAAAGAAAATAAAGTTACCTGGTGTTGACTGTGTAGTCATTGAAAAGCAAATCTTAAAAAGCAATGAGTTTCAACGCCTGTTCATATCATGTCATCATTGAGTAGCAGGAAATCCAGGGCTAAAACTCATACAATATTTTATTTTACTGTACTTAATAATGAAGTATAGAAGTGTATGGTTACATATTTTTAATTAATTATCCTTTACAGAATACATTTTTAAAAGGCTAGGTTAAACTTTCTAGTTTTAACTGTACAAAGGTTTATCATGTTTTTATTTATTTATTTACTGTATCGTTAACAGGGAGAATTACAAGTATTTATTCTAACTTCTGGAAACGAAGCTCAATCAGACTGAACAGACAAACTTAAGTGTACTAACAGACCTGCTGCTGTTGAACGTGTTAACCAACACAGTAGTCAGTCAGCCCCTGACTTCAGTCTGTTTTTGTCCTGAGGTCAAAGATCAAATGCCACTGTTTGACCCCCTGAACTGCCCCGTTACCCAAAGCTCAAAGTCAAACTGTAGTGACGGATACACCCTGCTCTGTGTGCGTGAGTGTAAGGAGTCAGTTACCTTTCTATGCAGATGAGCGCCTTTGGAGGTTTGGCTCGAGGGATTGTCTAGTCTCTCTGGAACACAAGGAATGGACAGCTGACCTGAAGACAGACAGACAGACAGGCAGACACACACACACACACAGAGAGAGAGAGAGAGAGAGAGAGAGAGAGAGAGAGAGAGAGAGAGAGAGAGAGAGAGAGAGAGAGAGTGTGTGTTAGGACTGCCAATAGTGTTCAGCTCTGCTGAAAAGTAACCAAATACACACATGCACACACACAAGGACACGTGCTTGGAGCAAGTAAGGTAGAAGGGGTATCTTAAAGTATCTTAAATTTTGCAATGAATAATAACATACAAAAGACCATAATTTACATATTTGAAGTTAATAAGATATGACAGAATTTCATTCATATTTTATAACCCAAATATTACCCTGAAAAATCCTAAGACAACATTGTGGGTGTGATTTTTCTATTTTACATTTGTTCTGAATAATTATACCGGCGCCATCCAAGAGCAACATTCAACAGAGGCTGAATGTGGTCTTACTGATTCATGTGCATGTGCTATATGCCCCCACAAACACACTTGCTGTTGGATAAGAGCATAAATTGCTAATATTAATTTTTCTAATTTCAGAATCATGACCTAGAAACGGAATGTAACATATCACCACAATGTCCAGGAAGTGGGCAAAGGAAGGGCTATTTTTGAACCACTTAGTGTCATTCTTCTCCTGTTCTTCTTATACAGTTTATCAACTGTCATTCAAGCATTTAGTAAAAATTAAGACTTTCAACATGTTTATTCAGGATTCATCTTGACAAATGGGATAACATTAAGATAATCTTTCAATTGTTTAAGCATTGTTTCACTCTTTGTCTGTGCCTATATGTTTTTGTATGTTTTCTTTAATGTTTGTTATATGCCATCAACCTGCTAGGGACTGCAGATTATTATTTAATTCATGTGCATTGTCCCTTCTTAAGTAAAACAAACATCAACAATTAAATAGCTTGTGTGTAGGTTCCAGTTAGTCCAAACTGCACAAATCAAAAAGCTCTTTAAATAACTAACAAAAGTATTTTAGTGTACATGTGAACCATCAAGTTAAATATAATAAAAATGATCCAAGGATTTCTCCCCTGTATGTGACCTGTAAGATGCACTGATCTGAACCAATTATAGAAGGAAACAAGACAGAATTACAAAGGATGGCCCAAAGGTGGAGGATTATAAATTGGAGCCAATTAAAGCAGAAAACGAAGAGGGCAAGACAAGCGTGGCTAATGATACCATATTCATCAACTTCTGACACTCATTTTACATTTCAGGCACTTAGCAGCTCATCTGGACTGTCTTACAATGACTGAGCAGGTACTGTAAGGGTTGTTCAAGGACACTTCAAAAGGCCAGATGAACACTGATGGACACCAGGATTACTGCATAGATCCAATGGGACATATCCCTAATTATAATGCCACCTTGCTATCAGATGGACTATGGAAAACATTTTTTCTAATATATTTGCAGCATCTCATGTTTCTGTCCAACAATATACATTTAAATAACTATTGGCACACAAACAATCATAAATGGATGATATTCCGCCTCACGGTTGTATGCCTCCACCAACCAGTCACTTTACATTCATGTCTGTTTAATATATGTAGTGAAGACTTTGAAGGAATTTAATAAAAGGTATTATGTGTATTTTTCATCACTATATTGACATGTATGATTCCTCTGAATTTCCAGTTTCCAGCGAGAAACATGCTGTCCATGCTGCCAGGACCCTGGCACAGTCGGAGGCATGAAAATGTGACACACTAGCTATAGTTAAGTAGTTATACATATTTAGCTGATTTTTGTAAGTTTACTCACAATAGACGTGGAGATACAGGGAGCAAATTTTGATGCAAATTGTATCTGTAAAGTTCAAAGTGTATTAACACTATTCCTGCTTTGCTAGCTAGTGTATTATCAATTAAACCGAGATTAAAATTCTGATTAGCTCACCGAGTAACATTTGCAATCTAACTAATAAATTTCATCAAAGTCCTCCCATCCTATATCAGGTAGTTTCTCATGTTTCTAGAGAAGGGTTGTCATGATACCAAAATTTTAAACTTTGAGGCAATTGTACTACACAAGAAAACAATATGTTGCATCACTTTCAATATTGTGACAAAAAAGTCCAAGGCACACAAAATATGATAATTTCTTCTTTATAAATTAACCTGTCTAACCAGTCTTGTTTATAAGCTTTGGTACTTTTGATACAATCAAATGTTAGTATTTGATGTGGTATTGAAAAGCATTAACGTAGCAGTGTGTTTGATAACCTTATCCGGGTTTACCTCACGAGAAGCATGTATTTAGCTTTAAAATCCTTGTGACATTGTGAAGAAAAATATGCATATACACATTTATTATATGCAGTTTTTTTATGAACGATAACTTAGAACAGATTAAAGTGTGTAAACTGTATGATTTGGTTGGTTGTTTTTCCAACCAGTGAAATCATCTAATAAAACAACATTTAAGAGTTACGCTAAATTTAGACTATTTTTTACATTTCATGTTGAAGAAACTTGGTCTTTACATCATTTGTGTCCCCAGCAGTCAAACAATCTGTATGTTAAACCGTAACATTACATACATACATAGATATATGGACACAATCTCAGTAGGTATATCATTGTCATGAACCCATCCGCCCCATCTGTCTGTCTACCTGCCTGTCTCTCTCCTCTCGTTCAGGGCCTGTCATGACTGCTCTCCAGCAGCCCCCCTGTGTCTGGATTAATCTCTCTGGTTGACTGCTGATCTGAAGGTGGGTCGGCCGCCATCCACCAACACCAAAACTAATTTCACTGTGTCACCGCGTGACACCCCCGCCCACCAACCCCACTGACACCCACACGAGCACACACATTGCAAAATATCTTCATCTGTCTCTGTCTCATCTACATGTACGAGGGCAGCAGGGCGGGTGACTAGTCCGAAGGAGAAAGGTCAGCGCATTGAAGGAGTTCATCATTCTGAGGTGTCACAGTCGCTCTTTAGGAGAGCAGATGAAGGGAAGAGGAAGGAGGAGAGGATGGGAAGGAGGGAGTAACAGAAAAAGAGAAGGGGGGGGGGGGTCCGTTTTATAGTTGTGTGGTTATTGGTTATCAGCCAAAAGTTCGTCATGGCCTGCAGAGTTGGCTGGCGTCCACTGTGTGCAAATCAATCATCATACTGTTTGTGTTTCACCATCACGTGTTGTCTTTGATTGTATCTTAATTATGAGAAAACTACACACACTCACACACGCCTTACTCAAGCTACGAATGGTCATTTGGTGGCTAAAAACACACCAGAGGGTTTATTGAAACACCAGAAGCTGGTAGTCACACACACATGCACACACGTTCAGTCATTCCGAAATGATCATACAATGCATCCACCATACTTGCTGGCGTCTGGCATGAGGTAAACAGCTTTTAATAGCATCAAACCCGCTGCAGTTTGTTTGGGACCATCTGTCCAGTCTATTGTGTTTCTCTGTTGTGGCTCTTTGGAAGCCCATCGGGTGACAGCTGATGTATGGGCTCCTACAAAGTCCCCAGCCAGGCCCTCGGGATCCTGCCACACCGTTTTCTCCCCATCTACTATCTATTTCTTCTTCTTTTGCTTCCGTTTTGTCTTATTATTTTCCTTGTCCCTTTTCTGCTTCACAGAGTATTTTTTTAGACCATGGTGCTGCAGTCTGCATCTTCCAGGGGTGCTCTGTCAGTTTATTATAGGTAATAAGAGTGAAGGAACAGGAAATTGTGTGCATATGTGTGTGTCTGTGTTAAAAGAGCAGGATAAGGACAAGCATCAAAGGGAGTGCTTATCAACTGTGCTTTTGGTTAGGCTAAGGTTGGACAAAAAGACTTACATTTGTTAGTTTTGTGTTTACCTTTAGCTTAATACAGTCATATATTTCAGCATTAAAAGAAAGGAATATTAATAAACGTCCTCATAGTTTGTGGTTGACCTTGTGACTATTTAATGTCATGACCCCCACAAAAATGAAACCAATGTGTAAGATGCAAAATACTACTGTATGTATGTATGTATGTATGTAAAATTGTGAAAAATGCTCATCAAATTCCTTCTATTGTCCAATCAAGAGTCCAAAGCCCCAAGACTCTTCATTTACCATCATAAGTGACAAAGAAAAGCAGGAAATTCTCACATTTAAGTAGCATTTTACCAAAACGATTAATTATCAAAATAGTTGGAAATTAATTTTCTTTTGATCTAGAATTGATCAATTAACTTAGCTTTGCAGCTCTACTTTAAAAGAAATATAATTCTACAGCATGAGAAGATACAAAGAATCTGTAAACTGTAAACAAGCAAGACAAAACACCCCCAAATCAGAAATTCATATTTTTCCTCTTACCACTATTCATCCATCTAGATTGTTTTGGTTTGAGTTGCTGTACAGATGTCTGCTTTCCCTAAAATATAACAGGGCTGGTTGGTTCTTGGTTCGTGTGCTCAAAACACTGAAAAAATACATTAACACCAGTATCTCTTACCAGAAATCATGACCCTGTTATTCCAGATAATCTGTGTTTCATGTAGGAACTACTTTCCCTCTGCAGTAGAATCTACTGGAATTACTTTCTGTGTAGAGAAAAGAAAGTAGTTCCTACATGAAACTCACAAGGTCTGTGGATTATCTTGAGTGACTGGGTCACAATATCTGTAAAGAGACATAGCTGTTAGTATTTTTTTTGCACTTTGAGCAACACAAGAGTGTGATCTAGTTCCTTTATATTCTATAACTCCAAAACTCTGCAACTCACAGAAAAACAATCTAGATGAATAAATAGCACTACAGGTCAGAGGAAAATATGTATTTTTAATTTAGGGGTCAAATTTGTTGTTAACATTAGAACATTTCTGGTAGTATAGTTAGATAGCTGTGAACTGGGAATTCACAAGTGTTAATATCTCAATATTTTTAGACTATTCTGTGATTTCAAATATATATCTTGCTACACACAGTTTCTCTATAATAACATACCTTTAGTGCTGGGTGGTGTGGACAAAATCATCAATATATTTTGAGCAAATACTTTAAAATCAATATTGTGACAATATTGTAGGGACGGCTATTCGTGCTTTCACAAAATATTAAAACAATGAGATTTTTTGATAAATAATAATCAGTACTGTGGATATGATGTCTATGTGGCTAAATAGAAGCCATATCAGAACATAACAATATCCATAAGTAGTCTCATATCACACAATCAATATAATATTGATATTTTGCGCATCCCAAATTTAAGGGCTTTGAGTGCAATGTGGAACAGGTACAACTTCTACCATTCCTTTACTGGTCTACAATGGGCACCCTTGTATGCAAACAGCACCACCGTCACATCTCTGCCTGACTGAGAATTTTTCTCCTATTGTTTATAGAAAAAAAAACACCAGTGTGAATATAAGGGGTTGAGGGGTACGCTAGGGTTGAAGGGTGGGGGGGTGAACGCTGGGTTCAGGAAGTTTTCACTCCTTTCTTCCCAGGGTGCCCCTGGCCTCTCCAACTTTCAGTCAAAGGCTGAAAGAAGCCAGATGCAGGCAGGATAATCACCACCTAATAAGAGGCTATATTGAAAGCAGGCTGGTGCTCATACCCTACAAGCTTGAAAGACCTGTGCACACACATACGCACATTTACACATGGGTAGTTGAATACATATGCGCATACACACGCACACACAGTCAGGGCAGGTGCAATTATGGTGTGTGATGACACACTTTAAAAAGAAGCATATCACTCACATTCTGTACATGAACGAAACACAACATGCTCACACACACATAAAAACACACAGACAGCCACACAGGATCCAGATCATTTTTCCTTCCTCTGACTTTAGTCTTTCTACCACCAGCCTAGAAAAATGTTAGCATATGGAAAAAGATATCAATAATTTCATGATATACCAATTATCAATTTAGGAAAAGACAGAACAGGATCCTCTACAGGTTTGTGTCTGTTTTATAGTGACCCTATGAAAGAATATAAGGATAAGCACAGTAACTGAAGTTCTACCCACAAGAGAAAAAAAAGAGAACTTTCTATAATGGAGAAGGGAGAACTTTCTATAACCGTTTCAGGAGCACTGTTGTTTCAAAAATATTTACTGTATATTACTATATTGATTACTACTACGTATTTTTTTTTCTTTGTTTTTTGGTCCTCATTATGTATAAAAAATTTAACTGTACTTCCTTTGTATGTTGGAACAGCTTCTGATGGAGACTAAAAAATATGCTGGCAGTGCTAAAACAAAACAAAACAAAACAAAAAACAGCTGAGGGGATCATCCAACCACCAATCTTACATTTCATCAGAAAAAATGGCTCAACCGGCATTGGTCGACTGCAGCCCAAAATGAATCAGCACCATTTAAAAATGTGGTCTACCATTCCATGTGTATTTAAGCAAAGAACATGTTTTTTTTTCTCTCACGCATGGCTTTGCAGACACAAACACTCACCATTTAGCATTCATGAATTAAAAAAAAAAATACTAACAGTGACTACGTACATCAGTACGTCTGCAGCATGCAACATGTTAGAGACATGCTTACACTAATATTTCAAAACCGACTCATGCAGACAGTTGTATTTAGATTGCTTCAAGGCGGTCATTCACTTAGCTGTAACTTTATGGTGCAGGATAGTAGCTTTTATGTGTAGTACTTAAGCAAATAAAATATTAGAGGTAATGAGCAATGGTGTTAAGAGGAGGGACTGTGCCCTTTTCTATCCACAGGAGGTGGTCTTGGTTGGTGGAAGTGAAAGTTTTGTAGAAACATGCCTGTACTGCTTAAGTTTTCTATATTCCTTTACTTTATTCACTAGAATACTTATTTTCATTTACACATCACCTGCCTTGCTTTCTTCCTGTCTATTACTATCATCTCCCTGGTCACCTTCTATCTTCTGCAATACCTCTTTTTTTCACCTTTTCGCTGTGCAATGGAGTTTTGGTTTATGCAGGCTGAGCATGTTCTGCAGGGGAAGACTGAGGCGATGTGGGAATTTACTATGATAAATTATTATTTGTTTTGGTTATTTCTCTGTCTGCAAAAACTTGTGAAAAGAAACTACAGCAAGTGTTGAGTTTGTAATGCTAACCTTGTTTTACTAATGTTCGTAATTGTCTGGTCTTAAATCAAAACAGTTTTTACTCAGGATGTTCAAGGTAACTAATTTCCCTGTTGATTAAATGGAAATTTAAATCTAGCTGACTTGTCTAAAAGTAAGAAAACATTCGGAAAACAGTCAAATTTTGCACAAATTATTAAAAAGTAAAATAAATATTTTCTAAAAAATATTGTGTATTATGTATTAAGAGCCATTAGAAGCCATTACTCATATTATTCAATAATCTAGTTGTATTCTAAACGCAGCTGAAATGTGCATCACTATGTGCCATGCGCTATGAACACTGCACATTATCCTGCAAAACAAGTCATTAAATTAATTATTTTTTCAGATCTAGCAGGATCATAGTCATATCTGTGGGTAAACAATTTCATATATGACATTGTAATGTTAGCTGCCACATTAGCAGTGGTAGCACCAGCATCCTGCTCTCCTTGCAAGTTAACATCCACATGCCTGTGCTAAATGTGGGTACTTATTCCTCCAGTTGAGTAGTTATGTTAGTTTATTCAGACACAGCCTACATACAGCTTTATTTTAATTTTCTAGATCAAAATACTGCCAAACCACACTGCTTTTAGGATACGTTATCTTTGCCCCACTTTCTACTTTCCACCTTGCTGGTTTACATCCAGGCATTAGCACAGGGAGAGGGGGGCTACTGTCTGCTGGTGCTGTAGTCCTGACTAGTGGCAGGCGGCTGTGTTATATTGTAGAGGCAACAGTTAACTGCCGTTGCACATGAATAAATATTAATAATTAATTTAACTGACTAGTATTACTGGTGCCAAATAGCACCAATTTGCAATTGGTGGGCTAAAAACACTTGGGGCACTGCACTGAATTTACATAGATAAGCTGCAAAAATCCTCCTCCAAACACACACAAACACACTGACTCTACAACATGTAAATGCAAACACATGCAAGCCCTTATTGTAACACACACACAATTCCAAATATATATTCATAATCCAGCCATCCTTTCACACACCCTCACACACAACACAATCATTAGTCCAAACGTACACATCCCCGCTGTGGCACAGCACACCCTGTGTCCTGCTCTTACACCATCAGCAGCATCAAAAGGAGAATCTATATTCTCCCCTCTGCCTTTTTTTTCATTTGAGTGACTATGAGGAGCAGCAGCAGCAGCTGCAGCCTCTCTCCCTGCTCATGCTCAGCCGGGGGAAGGCAGTAGGTTTAGCAGGCGAGGCAGATTTATGGTGCTGGAGGTGACCTCTGGGGCCGTAACACGGTGATGGGTGAGTGGCTCTCAACAGTAAGCTACTGGCACTTGACAAAGTGCCCGAAGCAGAATGAATTTACTTCTCTTTTCCTCAATCATCAAGCAGCCACTGCCCTGACCCCCATCCTGACTGCTATAACAAGATCTCCCATCTCACAAGGGCCTGAAAAATTTACTGTCACATCTACTTTTCAATGAGCTCAAGTGAGCACTTCTTTCACCTTCAGCGGAGCAGGTGCCGGTGTGGAGGAGGGCTAACCTGCCCCAGTGTGTGTTTGTGTGTGTGTTCTATGTGGCGTGTGTGTAAGGGAGAGAGGAGGAGGGAGAAATTTGTGTATTCACACATGTACGCAGATCCATGAAAATGGCCCCTCACTTACCCAAGCTCATTGTCTTACACTCACAGACCTTCACAAACACAAGCTTTAATACAGTATTTGCAAACATAAAAGATCACAGAAACTAAAAATAAGAACACGCAGCATTGTAACCTTGCACTCAAAGACACACATGGTACAACAATCTCCCCCTTCTCTCAAACCCTCTCTGACACACACACACACACACACACACACTAGGAGAGAATGAGGTTGCCAGGCAGGGACACAAAGGGCACTGCTATACGGATGTCAGTAGACACCTCGACCGTTTATATTAGAAGTCAATCTACCTTATCACATCCCTTATACACACACACACACATACTGGCACACACACCAGGCATTATGAAGTCTGTGTGTTTGCCAGCTTTCATCAGCTTGATGGCAGTAGAGTTGGACTTAATGATCCTGATATTTTTTTACATGCAGATGATAAATCTTGGCATGCACACATTCAAATTTCACCTTTCTTGCACTCCAGTTGTTGAGGTGAAATCACAGTGGATCTGACAGAGAACAAAGTGGGCAAAACTAAAGACACACTAGTGCTTTAATTGTGCTAGCAGTTTCTTGCTAATTATAGTGTTTATAAAGTGTTGTATAATGAAAACAAATACAAGTAAGATGCATTCCCTTAATTTACTCAAACTGTATTTCAATTTTGTTTAGATTTAAGCCAATTGTGAAATTCTGTAGAATTATTTTTGTAATCTAAAAGGTCCAGTGTGTAATATTTACAAGGATTTATTGCCACAATATGGCAGAAATAGGAAGGGGGAAAGGACGAAATGAAATGAAAATGGAAATGTGTAACATATTTTAAGTTGGAACATTGTTTATGGTCTTGGAAAAGCTAATATCAAAGAGAAGGGCTTCCTAAGAAACTTTCTAATCAACTTCCCCGTCTTTGCTGTACTGAATGTCATTTCAATGATCTCATGTGGCTGGAGAATGCACCAACGTAAAGTTATTTTATTTTACTTCACGAAAGTACATACGGTTAATAGATGATGGCTTTAGATATCTCCAGATATCTGACCTTCATAGAGAAAACTATGACTGAAAATCCTTGAGGAAAACGACAGAGGTACTTTCTTACCATGCAACCCTATAATAAATTGCACACATAACATAATTTGGTTTGTGCACAATTTTTGAAATTCCTTGGTGATCATACAGTCATAGTTGATATTTAATCTTGTCTTTGATCTCAACATACAGACACACTTTGGCAACAGGAAGAGAAAAAAAAGGTTTCACTTGTTTAAATGGTTACTGCATTAAACAGTCCATGTATATAATAGTTACAGTGCCAATCAATATACTGTATATTAGACAATGTAAGTTGGTTATGCCAACATTTCATTGTGTCAACTTCACTCTTTAAAATGCCATAACTAATCCAACCTCTTTTCTTTTATGAGGCGCTCTTTTGCCCACCCTCACCCACTGGGATAATGTTATCATGATGAGCCAATAAAAATCAATGATTAAACATGTGTAATTTTCCAGAGACGATGTATTAAAATTTATTGTCTCTCTCTCTCTAGCGAGCCATCACATCAGCCCTGGAGCGGCGGACACACTGTGGGTTACAACTGAAAATAAAGAAGGGCATTAAAAGCTATTCAATAAGCCACTGTAAAATTGATCAGGCTATAAAAGCTGCTACCCGCCTGCTCTCCACCCCTCCCACCTACTCTGAACAGGGGAATGTGGCTGCCAAGGCATAGAGGGAGTGACAGAGTTTAGAAAGAGACAAAAAAGAGAGAGAATGAAAAGGGGAGACAGAGAAAGAAGAGATGAATTGAAGCTGAGAGAGGAGGGAATGTTTACGGAGTGAGAAGTGAGACAGACAGTGAGGAGAGAGTGATGAAGAGTTTGAAACAAACAAGATAAAACAGAGCAAGAGGAGTTGTGATTTTGTTGCTGACGCAGCACTCATTGTATGATCACAGAGCAGTTAAACAGCATAATTTACAGTGTAAAATAACTATTAAACCATTGAATATACTGAAAGTTACCAGTCTCTAACTCTGCATTACACACTTCACAATACACAGTAGAGTAATTTAGAACAACCTATTTACTCTCCTCTTTTTACAGTTGGTATCATTATTTTAGTTATAAGGTAAACCAAACAGAAAAAAAAAACTATTTTACATTACACCAGTACCATAGAAATACACCTGCATTTTGGGTAAGAGGGCTCCCTGGAGGTTTTATCACCAAGACTTCAGACTCAGTTAAAATACTCTTACAACCTTACAGCTCTGACATATCAGAAATGTTTTTTTTTTTTTTTTTTTTGCTTCTACCACTAGAAGCTGCTTGTTGATTCTCTTATGTAGCATGATTCTTTAACTTAATTTAATTTAATTAACTTTTACCTTGTGATCCATTTCACTTCATATGCTTAACATAAAACGACATGTGTGCTTATACTTCCTGTGCTCTGTGGAAACAACATTGACTACCTACTGCAATCTCAAAGGGCCAGAACTCAAAGTCGAAATTCCCTATGGAGTTAGTGACATTGAGGGCAGCACATTTCTATTTTATTTATTGTTCACTCCTTGATGAGCGGGAACATCTTGATGTGGCACTTTACTTCACAAAGTATGTAAGTCCAAGGTTTTGAAAGGGCAGTTTTTAAGTTAAATTTCCTTTGTGTAGGATATCAATTTAAATGCTCACATTTATGATATGTGCTGTTTTCAGGGACTTCATTCATTTCGACCTAACCTTATGATTTTCTTATGGCACTAGCTGCTGAGCAGAAACTGATAATCTATCTGTTTACTTCAAAAGTATTTTATTTACTACTTTTTATGCAGTATAGCAACAATGCTGCTGCATTGAATTAGCACCCAAGATAAGAATATTATCCTGGCCTGACATGTCCTCTATGGGTCTGTGTAACATAAATTTTGTCTTCAGACTGAGTACGCTCTAGGCTCTATGCAAACATCTGCATATCACCAGTTTGTTGTGACCACGCTATCACCTTAGAATCATATCTAGAGAGGGCACAGGTCCTCTTCCACAGAGGATGCCGTTTTGCACCGGCATGTTTCTACAGCCTCCTAGAAGGGACAAATCAAACACAGGCTCTTTTTGCATTTTGTGCATGCTTCATGACCACTGTAGGTTCTCCTACATGCTTGAAACAGTAAAGTAACACAGTGTTTGCAATCTGCAAGCTCACCACTACTGTTACCGTACTATTATTGGCCAGTTTTGCCAGGATATCACCAACTAATGGCAACCAAGTCAATAGAAAAAGTTACTGTGATCTAGCCTTTGCCACCAAAAAAAAATGACTGTAGGCCATTAGAGGACAACACCTCAGAACACGATCAAGGAGAAGGATGTGCACATTCTCTCACCAACTTCAGAAAGTGCAGAAAACTCTCCAAAGTGGGAAACATGCTACACAACAACCACTGGAGATTTATTGTTTGATAATCTATATGGACAATGTGCCACTTGGGCATTTCTACTGCTGCATTAAAAGAAAAAGAAGAAAAAGAAATAAGAAAATTCCAGAGGCAGAGAGCAGTGCTGTCGGCTGAAGCAGTGGCAGTGGCTCGGCAAACTGCGTTTTTCTTTTAACTTTCAATTCTCCTAAGCATCCGTGCTTCACAGCCCCTTGGGCTATTGCCTTTCTCAATCTGTCCCTGGAGAGGCAGGAGTTATGGTCCCTGTCGATTGAGGAGAAAGGGATGTTATTCCCCTGTCACCTCCTGGTCGCGCCGCCATCCTCCCTGCCCTGATCTACGGCCCGACTTCCCCCCTTACCCCCTTCCTCTTCCCCACTTTGCTTCGTCGTAAGCTGCCGGCTATGTCGTTGCCATGGGCTGTTGAGATGAGGACGATGGAAAAATGTTCTGGGGGGGAGGGTGATGGAGGTGCTGATATTGGTTTAGAGGTGCTGTTGGCAGCTGCACGATGGTAGTAGTGGTGAATGCTTTAGTACTGTGTTAAGATATTTGCAGAAAAACGGTGTGTGTGTGTGTGTGTGTGTGTGTGTGTGTGTGTGTGTGTGTGTGTGTGTGTGTGTGTGTGTGTATAAAAATGTGCCCTGAACACATACGGAACCAGAAGAACAAATAAAATTTGGTGATGTATTTTTTTATAAAAAATATTGTCAATGCAGTTTTACACAATGCATATTTATTAAGATAAAGTGTAGTTCCCACTCTTTGGTGGAGAGGGGGGTGATGACATGGGGGGGGAGATAAACTGTGAGACCATTCGGCCCAGGGGAGCTGACCTGCCCCGGGGCACATGCAGGTCCTTGAGTGACACCCTTGATAGGGGAGCAGTGACAGGGTTAAACATGAAAGGCAGTTAGTGGATGGTTGTGTGTGATCAAAAGTATAATAGTTGCTGCTTCTGTGTCACAGGAATCCATAAAGGTTTGGTCTCATGTTGGGTTGTTGATTGTGACAATTAAATTGTATCAATCAAATATTCTTCAATACATTATCACACATTTTTAAAACAGTGACACAAACTGATTTCATTTTGTTTGGTTTTAGTTTCAGACAGGCATTCAAACTGGTCAGCAGTGGAAAAGGATGCGTGAGCAGAAACATACACAGACCTGCTAAAGGGGTCTGGGTGTTTGCTAACCCAGATATATATACATATATATATATCTATATATATCTATATATATATCTATATATATATCTATATATCTATACATATATATCTATATATATATATATATATATATATATATATATATATATATATATATATATATATATATATATATATATATATATATATATAAATATGTATATATATATATATATATATATATATATATATATATAATACAAGCAGAAGAAAACAGGACAAAACTGAGTTTTAAGGACAATAGCAAAGCATAGACAAGATGATTAACATGTCATTTGATCAAAATTTGTATTTTTCTGGCTTTGATTGTTTTAAAATGTAAAAAGTGTTCATCTTACAATGTTGTCCCCTGCAGTATAATTAATAACAACGTATCAGCATAATCTCAGGGCAAAAGCTCCATTTTATTTCTGAAATAGGACCAGTGTCATTACCCACCAAGTAGTGATCAATATAAGAGATCACTCAAATGCTGTCTCGTTAATTTATCTGGTCTGTTGTTTTCTATCATATTCACCACACTGAATATAGGACAGACTAGTTAATGTGAAAACTAGCAGCAAAAAAACCCTCAGTTTTGCCCTTTTTCTTGCACTTTTGATAAGAGCTGACTCATACATACATTACAGGTTACATATCCATCCTATGTGTATGTTATACATGCAATACATGTTGTGTACACAAAACATATTTATCAACTTCTGCAAGATGTGAGAGATTGCAAATTGCTAGATTACATCCAGGTTACTGACACTGTTTTCCATAAATGAGCCAACTTGCTAACAATTGATGTTTCCTTCAATTTGCTCTCTTTCCTCAGGCTACCTGTGGCAAGTTTGTTTTGGCTTTTTCCACAATGCAGGTTACAGACCAGTGATCTGGGCCCATGCTGTACTGTGACTCTGGAATTGATTGTAGGTGCTTGCTGCCTTTTGTTAACAGTCAATGCACAAGCATCTGTCTTTATGGAAGTTACTTTCTGCAGATCTCAACAGATCTACACAAATCATTTAGGTGACCTATTTTGGTTTTGAAATGGTGAGTTTCTTTGAAAAGTAACAAGTTTGCATTCCCATTCATGACTATGTTTCTTTCTCTGTATTTTTTTTGTGGCTCATTCTTTTTAGGGCTTTTTTGCCTTCATTGGTAGGGACAGCATAAGAATAGACAGGAAAGGGAGTAGAGAGGAGGGATAACAGACAGCAAAGTGCCGCAGATAAGAACTGAACTTGCCTCAACACACGGGGTGCATGCTCCACCAACCAAACCACAGGGATGCCCCTGTTCATGACAATGTTGTCTTTCATTTCAGGGGATACATCTTAAGTTTTCTGAAATTTTGGACTACTTGTGTTTATTTAGAGAATAGGATGGCTGAGGGGAGCAAAATAAAACAGACACGATGATAGCTGTTTTGGTGGGATTCAGCCCTCAAGATGAGTCTTAACCACAGCACCATCCCAGATACATACAGCACCAACAACAATCCTTCAAGAAACAAAAGCTGGGCTCTAATGTGTTGAAATTCATCAGGACAAATTTGCTTGCTTGTTCAAATACACTACTCTTCTGTGTGATATGACTTTCTTTTGTGGTTTCTAAGAAGCTCTTACGGACAAAATGTGTCATGGATTTGTTCTCTGGTTTAGTCGACAGAGGAACTATCAAGATTCAACAAACTGCAGGCCCCCTGAAACCACCAACACCACCAATGAACATCAGCACAGACATCAGTGCACCTGACACATGCACGACAGAGGACTTCCAGACCTCGGAAGAGTTTGTCCTCATTTCCATACTGCCCAGCATCTTTTAGGAACTAGTGCACCTTAGGCAAATCCAGAGTTTGTGAGGGTCTTTCTGGGTGAAGGAATAAATAAATAAGCAAATAAATAGATGAATAACCCAGAGGAATGGGAGCCCATGTGGCTTGGCCATCCATCATATATCCTATTACCACGCACTCAGCGGCACCTGCAGTATGTATAATGCAGTCAACCTCTGTAAGCAGATACAAATTCAACTCTTTTCCTCCTCAATTTGTTATATCTGACAACGCCACAGCTCGTGCCTTGTTGTTTCTTTGAATTATGAATAGATTCCCTTCACCAGACTTTCGCTTGTGCGTGATAGCGTGGCGTTGTTATGCAGAACAGCCGCAGAAAACAAATTTGAGGAGCTTGGTACGCTTTGTAGCGGCTGGGTGAATATGCATAAACAGTTGCGCTTAAAGCCACTTAAGAACAACCAAATGGGCTCAATATTTCATCTCTAGATTTGTTTCATCGGGTGTGATGAATATGAAATGCCAGAAAGTAGTACGAGTGCAGAAAATGCTGATGTTTAAGTGATTCAAATGATCTAAGAACAGTTCTGAGATTTTTCACACAACAGTGAGAAATGGTAGAAGTGCTTTAACTGACAATTTAAATCTTAATTCCTGTCACAAAGTGCCTTTTCTAATTTATCCATGAGACAGAAACCACAAATAGTACAAAAATCATTCACAAACTGAGGGAATAAAGGGAATGAATGTGTCAGAGGAAAAGAGGGAGCAGAAGAAAGAAGAAAGCAAAGCTAGCAAGTAAATACAAATTAACAAATCAGATGCCCGAGGAAAACAGTGAAAGAGAGAGTGAGAGCAACTGAGTGGGGAGAGAGGAAGAGGAATGTAAATATATGGCAAACCGACAGCACACCGACCGCTGCCTGTTTGTTTGGGTATTTACACTGTGGGACTACAATCAAGTCCTCAAAGCTTCAGCCCACATGACAAGAGCCTATTTCATGGCCACATATCCTCTGAACAGCCAAGCCAACAAACCAAATTTCAATCCACACACAAAACCCCAAAATCAAAGTCATATCCACTTATTTGTCCATCACTTCAAGATGCAAAAAGGATGCAGGGAAAATGCATCAAATTTAATTTGCGGACAGAGAGAAGAGTAGCGGAAGATAAGTTGTGAGCAAGTGATTTTTTTAGGGCGACTTGGCTGAACTTTCAAGTCTTGTTTGGTTTGAGCAGATGTAGAATTAGTACACATCACTTTGAATCAGAGAGACATTGAACACAAGCTGCTGCTCAGAGGCCAAATACCTCTCCGTCACACACACATACAGGCACACCTCACCCCTAGTGTCTGTGATTCTGTTGTGGTAATTATCAATGTGATGTCAATCCCCACAGAAACAAAGTCTTCATCTTATTCTTGGTTGGTCTCCAAATACCAGTGGCCTGTTACACCAATTTAAACTACTATAAAACACAATCAGTTTTAGGCATGGGACTGTTACCTGCTGAGGTGAACACACACGGTTAATCAGACACACTTCTTTGCTATTGGTTGTGGCTGGTACTTTGCTGGTAAAAGTTGACCAAAGTAGAACCCTATGTGAAACAAAGATGTGAATTCACACATGTAACTGTGCCCTTATAGCAGCGCCAAAGTAGGAAAAAAAAACCTGTTACTTTGTCCACAATTAGCCAGCATCTCAATTTTAACCTCTGTGTTTAAGTTGAACATAATTCACACTTCACAGCAAATGACTTTGGCTTTCAAGCAGTAGTACAGATTATTCCTATAGTTTTAGAATTTGCACTGTACTTTTCTTTGAAAAGAAAAGACGTATACTACTACTGGGATTTTTAAGACTTGTATTGTCCTGCTGGTAAATGCATATAGATAAGTGAAAAATTATATGAATACTGCATTCAATCATCAATTTTGTGTGTAAACATCTTCTGACAGAACAGTAATAATTTTATTTTAAAACACTATCACTTTCCCTTAATATATAGCGATGTTGAGGTAATTTATTGAAAATATTGTGACATTTGATTTTGTCAGTATTGCTCAGCTTTATTCATAGCGCATGGGCCACAGAAGTGAACAAGCACCCAGATGAAACTGCTGCAAACATGCTGTCATTACACAAGGGAATATTTCTTTTTTTGTATTTTTGGAGCAGGGGATCCTGCTGCTTGTCAATGAACTGGGCTAAATATGCATGACAAGTGATAGTGTGTGGGTGGAGGGAGGTAAAGGGGGGAGTCAACCCCATGGTGGTGTCAGCGAAGGATCTGTCTGTAATCTGCAGAAGATGCATGCAATAGACCGCCACACTACTTTATCTACAAGGCCCCTAATTGCGAGGGATGCTGAGGAACACATGTTAGCAAAAGAGGAAGGGGAAGGGGGGTGTCAGATGTCAGCAATGTGCAGGCATATGGTTCCTACAAGCTGGGTTACGTAAACTGGAAATGACACTAGAAATCAGGTTTTCTACGATGAACTTGTGAGGACCTCATGATACTGTACAATACTGAGAAATACTGTGCATTTTCTTAATTTTAGTGACCTGGTAAACAGGTTAACAAAATGGAAGGACAGACGATAAAACAACTGATCAATTGCTCTGTCTATTTCTGAACCTGTAGGTACTTAAAATTTTAAATCACACTACATAAAATCCTGACTAAAATCTCAAAATGATTGTGATCTTACTTTAAGAAACAGTATGGCAGTGATTGTAAGTGAACTGACAGCTCACGGCCCACATCTGGCCTGCCAAAGCTTCCCATCTGGCCAGCAGAATGGCCACTGATCAAAATTTTGCAATATTTATATATTTGCAGTATTACAGACTGAGTCTAGGCAAGCTGATTCCTGGAAAAATGTTATATGAAGTTACTGCTATTGCAAACCAAAGATTTCATACTGCTGTAGCTTCATATTAAAAGTATTTCACCGGCACAAGTTGAGTTTTATTAATGAAGTAGTCACAGGAAATCAATGTGTTGAGTGAGCTTAGATTTACTGCTATCATTTATTTAAAAAATCATCTATAAGTGGTCATTTTCAGCAGTTTTTTGCAGTGGATCCGTTTGAAATATTGCAGGGAGTAATGGAACAAGAAGGAGCAGCCACAGTAAGCTGTTAGATGAAGAGCTCCTGGCAACAGGCTGCACACCTCCAACTTCAACAAGGTAACAAACTCCTTTCACGGTGCCTTGCTCTTCTCAGATTCGTGCCATATGCAGCATAAAAAAATCTTTATTAAAGCGATAATAGTGTGTTTCCCTGCTCCCAGAATTCTGTGTCCTGTATTATTACATAGGGGTGCAAGAAAATATTGATATATTGTTTGCAAAATTATGTTCCGTTATACTGTATTGATTCATGATTCATTGATTCATATTGTGATATATGCAAAGATTCATGGCAGTGGGTCATTTTGTGTCGTTTAAACCTCATGACTGCTACACAGCAGTGTTGTTGTCCACCTTCAGTGATCTGGCTGCATAAAAAAAGTTAACTTTTAACTCAGAACTTATGCATATCACCATATGCATGTTTTTTTTATACAATTTGCCAACACACAACTCTACTATTAAAGTCTGTGGCTGTTATCACCAGAAACTAGATGTGTTATATCTTCAATAACGATGCAACTGCATAAAAGGCCAAAACTGTCAAATTTAATTTCCGTTAATGATAACCCCTCAGTGAACTGTCTCCTTGGCAGAGCTCTGAGAACATTTTCTAGTTTAAGCATCTACTTATCATTATACATTTCTTATATTTTTAGAAGTCTGTTAACACTAATATAGGCTGATACAAATAGCAATAATTTTGTAAGAAAGTAAAAATATTAAATAATAAGAGGAAAATTAGGCCTGAATACATTTAATTTCTTTTATCTGAAAGCCCTGCCTTCACAGTGTCAGCTTAGACAAAAATTTGGCCCTCAGGCAAATGTAGACTACACTACACTACACTATGATATTAAGAAGCCATCATTTTTGCACCATCAAATATTGACAAGAATTGGGCATGAAACAGCAATCCATCCAGTCAAAAATATTTTGAAGCAAAATTTACCCCACAGGAAAACTAAATGACCTTTTGAATTCAAATATGAACCATTAAAGAAAGATAACTGCCTGGCCATCTTTGCTCATTGAGAAGGAGGCTTTAACAAAGCAAGAACATGACGTGCGGTAACACTGGTGACCCAGCATATTATTCCCGCTTAAAAGGGCTCGCAACCTTCAACTCAGCCATTGTGTGAGACCGTCTCATCAGGAATGCAACACTCATGCACACACACAAACACCCACACAACCCTTCCCCTTTCAATTCAAAGCCCCCCACACTTCACCCCCTGTTCCTCTTTTATTCCTTCATTATGCACTTGTCCTTCTCTTATGTTCACAGCAAATATGTGCTTTACTTTGTTCACCTTTTTCACCGTGTACCTTCGACATAACCCACTGTCTGCCTTGGACATTTGTGCCAACCAACTTGAGTAAACAGAAAGATGGAAAAGGCACAAGGGTATCAAAAGCAGAACACTTATACACACTTACCCCTACACATGCAGCCCTACCAAGAAGGGGATGACCTTGTATGCAAGCTACCACTATCACTTAGGAGATGCTGTGGTTATTGTTTGGAAAAATGGGGCCCATCTGTTTATTTTTTGTTTGTACTTAATGCTGAGAAGACATATTGTACCATATGTGGAGCGTACAGTTGAATTAAAGGCATCAACATTACAGAGCCAACACTTCACAAAAAGAGGTCCTGGCATGGTTAGACTTCATTTTGTTTTGTTTTTTACAAAATTGTAGAAATGCTTTATGGTAACTGTCAGGCAGAGATGGGCAGTATAATAATTAAATGTATTTAAAATATGCATTTAATTACCATTGAGTATTGTGTAATATGTATTTTGATGGGCAGAAAAGGAATGATGTAATTTATAACAAAATATTTTAAAAGCTTGCATTTGTGTACTTGAAACACTTGAAAGATATTACTGAATATTTCCTTTTATTCTCAAACACACAAACACATTTTTAAACCCAGGTTTAAACTGTAGAAAAAAAACTTCATGTCCTGTCGGATCCAGCAACACACTTTCATTTTTGTCTTTTTTTTTTGTTTGTGTCTCTCCCTTTGTGGACTTTCTTGCTCTTTATACTGCAACTGTAATAACTGCTATTGCCACTAGAGGTCGCTGACCTTTGATGTTGTTTTTTCTGGTGAGGACGGACTGAATCCACCTAGCATGTACACCTAAGTTCACGGCCTGCCACCTCCAAGAAATCCTGATTGATTACTTCAAATCTATGATGCGGGAAATCAGCTGAGTTCATCTTTTCAATGTATGGGGGTTAAGGCGACATAAAATGGGACAATATCAGTATATGTAGAATGTATTTTTGTATTTTCAAATAACAAATGACTTATTTTTGAATGTAAACGTAGATTATGACAAACTGTCCGTTTGCTCCATAGAAACTTGCAAACTTCTTTACCACCTAAAAGATTGAGTCACCTCTCACTTAGTATGAAATTGCAGTCCCATGGTGGATTCATCAAGATAATTAGTTACAGTGTATTGAGTGTGTTTGTGCCATGCTGCATGATAATATGTGTACAGTAGCATTATTTTGTAGTGTACAAGCCCTCGGCCACTGCCAATTCAGTCCCAGCACTCAATCACACGGAGCTGATCGCATTTGCATCTTGTAGCATTGAGTCGGGGGCAGATTGGAGGGGCAGCAAATGGGCTGAATAATATCTTCTGACAATCAATTATTTCTGCAATTGTGTTACATTAGTGCTGCCAGGTTTGATTTGTCGGGTTACGTTGGGGGTTCAGTCATGTAAATGTGACATAGGGACTGATTTAACAACTGCGTGCTGAGTGAATGAAAGACACAGTAATAGTGTCAGGGACCATGCAAATCACCTGCAAAGGAAACGCTGTAAATCACCGTCTGAGAGGTGCACAGAGCTGCAACATGGAGCAATAACACACAGCACATGTACTATTCAAATGTGAATATCATTATTGCACAAGTCATAAACCATGATCCACACAGTATTTACCAGATGAAGATACTGTGGATTAAGTTATATTCAATTGCTCTACAGTCAGTAAAAATAAAGCATTATGTAACTACAATAAAAAAAAAACAAGACAAGAACTATGTTCTTAAAAGTATTAAAAAGTGTCTATTTCTTTATGTTTTTCTCTCATGCATTCTAGTGTCTACAGGTGCACAGAGATGTCACTATTTGTGTATGTTCAACCAACAAAATTATCCATCTCTGTGCATTCAGATAGAAGACCAGAAGTTTCTTTAGTTTTAGCTAAATGTTTAAAATTTTATGAATTTTCTGAAGCCCATCACCACTACCCTGTTAACAGAGGCATAATGAAAAATCTAAAAATGAAAAATAACAACATGTCTACAGATTCTGTTTCTCTCTACATAGCATCTAAAGTTAAGGTATACAAGTATGTAAAATATCAATCAGTTGAAGGGAAAATCTTAAATCAAATGGGTGCATTAAATCAGTGAGATAATCATGCCTTTTTAACTGTGCTGAGGTAATCGTGGAGCTGACTTCTTCCGAATAATAATGACCAACAATGGAGAGAAGAAATATCTGTTTCCATCACAATATTTGTGCTTTCCTGAATAATGCATTTGAATGCAGGTGCATCCTTACTGATGACTTTGCATCCCTGAGACAGAACATAGGAGCTTTTAACATAAACCTCTCTGTATAGTTTTGTTCAGTCTTTATCTTCTCTGTTTTTATTGAAAGTGATAGCAATTAGCAATATTGCTAATACAATAATTTAAAGTTAAAAATAAACATTCTACACGCTGCATCAACTAGCGCAACTGAACGAGTGACACTAAGACCGGCTTTAAATTACAGAATGAAACCAGGGATAAACCTCTCCCTCTTTCTTTCCCTGCTTTGAAACCGGTGACTCCAATCTTTTCCACAACCAAATGACTCTTAACTCTACTGAGTGCAGCATGGGTCAGGCAGCTAGATTGAAGCCAGGGTGTCTGGTTAGTGTTGAAATTTAACAGGAGATTTCTGATGTCTGATTTCACTCAACAGGCCAGCCGCTACTCTTTCTTTCAGAGTGCTTTTCAGTAATGCCTTGCAGATACACCAGTGGGGGAACAGTGGGGGAATATACACATATATACATGGCTTATGCAACTTCATTCCTCTTTTCTAATATTTTGACCACAGATTTACTACATATCAATAAAGGTAGACTAGTACAATACAACTGACAGTTCCACAAGCTCAATATAGCCCCTAAAATGACAATTAAGTGGAATCAACACCTCTCGAAAAGATTTTCAACAAAGTAACCTTAATGAAAACACTATTTGTTGTTGGGCTATTGTATTAGACTGCATTCGCTTTAGCTGGATGTACTTAATAAGCTGGATTTGAGTGCATCTAAAACGTTTATGCAGAGAAAAAAAGGAATGTGTGCAAATGACATAAAAAATATGTGTTAATGGAAACAAATTACCTCAAAAAATGTGAGAGCTGGGTGGCATTGGGACTTAAGTCATTGAGTGGGCACATTCGATCATACAGTAAATGTTTGGATGAATTTGGGGCAGTCTACTTAATGTGCCACCCACATATTGTACACATGCACACACAACACTCGAGTTCAACAACATTTGTTAATGCTATTGAATTAATCAGTGAAAAGGTTTAGGTGTATTTGAGGTACTAAACTGTGCAGTGAAAATTAAAATCCTTCACAGGCAAATTACCACTTATAAACCTAAAATTTTCAAAAGGCAAGGCTACAGGTGCTGCCCTCTTCAAAAGAGAGGGTACATTAAGAAAAAAAGGTACACAACCCACAAAATATTTCATTTATTCTTATACATTCAGATTTCATCTTTCAGTCTAATTTAAAAAAATATCACTAGATGGTTGGCCTTCCTTGTTCTTTTTAAGTGACAGTGGGTTGGTTGTGCTTTTTGAGAAGCAAGGCCAGCAGAGAAATCAAATTAGCAAGCAATCCTGTGACTTGCTATTATGTTCAGTTCCAGAGCTAGTTCAAATCCTCTGATCAACTAGAAATAACTGTGAGTGAAAAGTGAATGAGAGATAGTACTAATATAGTTACAGCACCAATCCAACTGTAACCAAAAGTTAGTCTGTCTATAAGTAGTAATTGCTTATTTCCAGTGGTAGCTACATTGAATTATCTTTATCACTCACTGTTAAAATTGATGGACGGATGTATTGTGTATACTGCATAGGATATGGTGTTTCAAGATGGCACTCATTTCATTCCTGTAACTGCTGCTCACAATGTTTTCCTGGTATTCTGGCCCAGAACACATCTAAATTAAATTCTATACTGAACCACCAGGGTAAAACTCTGACAATATCAGGTGCACAGGTATCTACCAATGTGTATGTGCCTTTTTGTGAGTGTTGAAACCTGAGCTGGAGGATGTTAACAGTGAGGCAGAGAGGAGGTGAATCTGATTTCAGCAAACATGAGGGCTCTATATAATGTTTATAGGTCTAGCATTACTGTTTTATTGTTTCAGTTGCTTTAACTTTAAAAATGAGAAAGACATTTCTAGGTCTTACTATTATCTTTTCCTCAGTAAATATACTTGTCAAAGTAGGAAAAGCAGAGGTGTAACTTACAACATTCATAATGATTCTGTTTCATTTCAGTTTGCCACTAAGCCATACAAGAGCGCAAACAAGCACTGCACACGTTGACTTATTACCTGTGTTTTATGAGACAAAATGTTCATTGTCTGAAAGGTCAACAGTACTACTGTCAACCAAGGGGTGTCACTGTTTCAATGCACATTGCAAGTTGTCTGTAATATATTATATAAAGTTAGATTTTATTACCTGTTGATTGTCAGTGACTGAAAACAGAAAACCAGAGACTATCTTGACTCGACTGAAGAAGTAAAGATGCCAAGAGCCTGGCTGTCTACCTGTGGTTGTATGTTACTGGTCCAACTACTCACCTTTGGTCTTCTCTTCTTCCTTCCCCAGGGCTGGGGTGGTGCTGCAAGTGTAGGTAGGGGTGGTCTCCTCCTCCTGGCTTGGGGTAGTTCCTAGTGGGAAACTAACTGGACGAGAGCTGGTGACTGAGCTAGATGGTCGGGAACTGGCACAGTTCTGTAAGAAATGAGATAGTTCACTGTCAGGTTTTATACCACTTAAAGAAGCACAGTGACTAGTCAATTTCCCTGTTCACTGATAGGAACAGCATCTAGCACAGCAATACTTTCCAATATGATCATTGGTAATGCAAATTAAACCAGGCTCAGACTACAGTTCTGGACCAGTCTATCCCAGATTCACCTCTCTAGAAAATAGGAGGAGAAATGTGGTCTGGGACCTTGGTCAGTATTGTAATTTGGTGGGTTTACAGATCTAGTCTCAATATCATCAATCTCAAATAGTTCACAGACTCAGCTGGGTCATCCCGATAATATCAAAAATGTTTGATATTTAGTAGTAAAAATCTGGACGATTATGTCTTATTATACTTTCTGAGTGGAACCACAATGGCCAATGAGAGAAACAAGTCTATAAAGTAACACAACCCAACACAACACAGCTCAACGTAGAGCAGCGCAACGCAGCATTACTATAGCAAGTCGCTGCACCACATCAATGTCTGTTTTGTTTATATTGTTTGCATTGCTCCTTCTGGCATGATGATCTTGTAGTCATTATGTATTGCATAGGGGAATCGTTGTGCACTGCCTAAATCCTTATCAGATAGATTAATGGTAGGTTTTGAATTGAAAAGGTGTTTTGTCTTCTTTGTAATACTATGCTGCTCATTAAGCTGCCACAATTAATATAACCTAATGAACATAAAAATATGTCATGGGCTATTGTAGATTACTGTATTGACCTCCACACAATTCCAGCACCAAACCTGAGCAGCCACTCTGTGAGTTTGACTCAGAGACCTCCTTGTTTCACAGATGGACACGAATCTTCCAGCCAGACCAAAATAAACGGCAATCACAGAAAACCCATTTGTTTGCACAGCTCTCAAACAGACTGTGGGGCTTTAACAGGCCTCTTATATTTCATACTGTACTTCTATCGTGCAGGAATGCCTCACATTGCAAACAGTCGGGGCCTGCCATTCTGGCTGCTTTTGTGTACTGCTGATGTCCAGCTTCAGTGCATATGACCCACGTGCACAGAGATAAATGCACTCCTACATGTCATTGTAAGTCATTCCAACCAGGGGTCCCAGTAGGCATCCAAGAAGCCTAACAACATGCAGCTATTCAACAGCTATTTTTGTGGCACAAAAGACAAAACAGAAACATCATCTCTTGACTGTCCACTTGTGAAAATTAAATTCTATTCAAATATTTTTTTTTTCTAGTGCCGAGACAGATTCTAACCAGCTCCCTGCTTCCTATACGTTGTGAAAACTTGAATTAAGATCAAAAAAACTAATCCGCTTCCAATTTATATCTATATTTCAGTGGTGTCAGGGGCATGGAGTATTGAGGGGGGGTTGTTTTTTATTTGGGTCCTGCAACTGACAGCTTTATTTCACAAAGCAATCTGGCTGTGTGTGTACATGAAGGAGGTCAGGGTGGGTCAGGAGGTACTTGGTATCAAACAGGCAGGCTACACTGGTCAAAGTGCGTGTTTGCGTGTGTGTGTGGGTATAAAACCCCCACCCCCAGGGCTAAAAAAGCTGTGTGTACGACCCACGCACATGTAAAGGGTTACTACAAGGAAGGGGCCTAAAGAGGTCAGCAGGTGTGTGCAATTTAAGAGGGGAGAGTGTGTGATTAGGTTTAGAGGACTTTATATGAGAGGTTGTCAAGGTCAGAGGTGGTTCATATCACTGTACAAAGAGCAATATATAGTTAAATTGTTGACAGAATATATTTAAATTATTTTCATGTTTTGTGCTAGGTGACATACAATACAGTCATTCTGGTGTCATGTGCACTGTAGATACAGCAAAAGACTGTTACTGTATCAGCCTGGGGTTTGACCCTCCCTAAAAGTCTATACCATGCCAACCATTCAAGAGATGCTAAAATATCTGACGGAGTGGCTTTGACCTTAGCGAGGCTTAGGATTGGCTGCTTGTAAAGTTGATAATCAAGGAATAAAATTCACAATGAAAGTTTCGAATGATCTTTTTTTAATGTAAATAACCACTTTAAATCCTTAAATTGAAGTTGCAGTGAATTATCCCATTGGGTCAACCCTTCAATCGTTACAAATAATACAACATATAAACCCCTCTATCTCCGACAAGTGCCATTCGTCTTCAAATGACCCCATATGCAGTAACACCGCCAAAGCCTCTTTATCCCTCAGCTGCCAAGGCACGATACCCAATCCTATGTTTTACAACAAGGGGATATATAGGGGCATGTGCGGTCATCTAGAGCCAAATGTCTCCTATCTAACCAAAGGACAGGTAGATACAGTATTTCAAGCAGGATTTATGGCACAAAATAGCATTAGCTAAAAACCGTCAGGCGGCAGTGATGGCTAAAAAACGCATTCTGGTAGCGGAACCCGGCAAGATTGGAAAATTGCCACCACCAGAGGGGAGAGGAAGCAGTAAAAATGATGGTAGATGGTGGGGGGGGCTCACTGATAACATGAGCATCCAATATATCAGACTGCACCTGGTGGCGAGGGGCCCCCAGGGCCCCCCCCTAACACCCAACACACAGACACATTAAATCTGTCTATTTATTTATTTCATTTCTTTCCATCCATACAGTGTCCATCTCTGAGGTGGGGGGTCACAAGGAAGTAGAGGCAGCCTGATATTTTAAAAATCAATCTACCGTCAAAACTGGTTTCATCCCTTCTTCAATGACCTGAAGTGCGTGAGGGTGGGGAATATTTGGGGGTACATATGTGTGGGTCAGGATGCAGTGGGAGGGGCAGGACGAAGACTTACAGGCCAAAGAGGAGTGGAGTAAATGTGATCACTCATAAGGGACAAGATGCATGTTGCGTGTGTATGAGATGGCACAGGCAAAGGAGTGTGGATTGATGAAAGTGGGTGTTTGTCAAGGCGCTACAGTCTATAATTGTCTGTTTGTGTGTGTGGTATATGCCTATTTGTGTGTGCTAGAGACTATTAAGTACTTTTAAAGTGTTTTGCGTAGGCTATGATTATCCACACACACACACACACACACACACACACATCAACAGGCACACACACACATTTGCACCCACACACACGCAGCATCCCACCACTTCAGCCAAACAGCACCGTCCAACAAGGTATAAATACTGGCCTGACACTTTAATGTCAGGGGACTGCTTGTCCTGGATTAGAAACTTGTAACCCACCACGGAGCTTGACATTGCTGGGATGAAGGTGCTGCAATGGACAGGGTGAGGAAGGGGGGGGGGGGCTATTACAGAGGGTCTATGTTTGATGTATAAGGGCATCTAACATGGACTGTCTACTAGTGAGAGGCCAGCAGATGTACAATGTTGCTTTGTGGCCAGCTTTCATTGGCATTGCTGGAGTGGGTTTTTTTTTTTATCACGAGAAGCAAAAGCTGTAAGGTAAATTGAGTCTGTCGCACCAGTGTGTGTTTCAGAGACACACACACACACACACACACACACACACACACGCACACAAAGACATATGCACGCACACACTTGTTCACAGGAAAATAGAGGACTACATACTGAAAAATTAAGCGCTTTTCTCCTCTCCTTGATCCTGTTGACCGTGCTCCGAACCTGAAAGAGAGGGAGAGAGAATGGGAGAGAAAGAGATAAGTGTATCTGACACAGCACTCAATGAAACACACTTACAATGAATCAAAACAAAAAATCTTTCACTCCTGCAAACTCCTGCAAGCACCAAAAATGTAAAAAGGAGGAAAGAGAATAAAATATGGATACAAAATATCAAATCTTAAGCGTTAGTTTGAGGACACTGACAGTAGTTGGGGAAGTGTGAGTGCATATGTGTGTGCGTGTTTGTGCATGTACGTGTGTTCCAGTATGTCCCAGTGGCTAATGGGACTTGAAAGTGACACATAGAGCTGGCAAACTAAGGAGACGACTTCAAGCTATCATCTGTCAGCATAGAGCGCCGGGACCAACAAATGGAGCTATTGGAGGAGAAGGGACCGCCCTAGCAGAACAGATTACATTTTTACACTCCGGATGAAACAGTGTACGGCACACCGTCATTTAACACACACAATACCAGACAAGTATTTCATAGACTTTAGAGATATATAGTTCACATACATACAATTTTACCATATTGCTGTAATTTTTACTAACCTCCAAACTGATTTGTAATTTAACAGCTTTTTTTAACTGAATCTCTTATAAAATAAAAAATAAAAATAATTTTTCTTTTTCTTTTTAAAATGAAAAGCTGATGAAAATTTTAATCCCAAAACCATAGAGACCAGTGACAATTTGGATGAGCTTTGCTTATATTTAACTGGTGAATTTAATCAACTGTATAACTGCATCCATCTCAGTATTTATGACTGATGAGTAATAATAATAATAATAATAATAATAATAATAATAATAATAATAATAACAAACAAATGTCAAGTAAATAATGATTTAATTAAGGCAACATGATACAGTCAGCAAATCAGCAATTTAGTACTTGTCCTTAGTCTACCTAAAAAAAACTCATTCATTAACCTATGAAAAAAAAATATTTACAAAATAAAAACATTTTTACATTTTAAAAAACAAACTTTAAATGATGCTCACAAAAGTCTTACTTGTTACTCAATTATAGGTTCATAATATGTATAGTTTAGTACAATATGTTATTAAATATATCTTTATTGAAAAATAACATTAAAAACTTATGATTTAATCTAAAAGCGTTCCTACATATTCTGAAGGAAGGCCAGAGGAGGAATGAAAACATGGGAGTCATTATTTTTATTTAAAAATAATTTTAGCATTATTAATTTGATATTGGAACATCTCTACTATTTTGCTGATGAGCAATTAGTTCCTGTAAACAAGAGCAGGATAATTATCTGTTTAATTAAAAAAAAAAAAAAAAACTAAATAAAAAAAACAAAACAGCAGGAGGCACTGAGTGTGTTCAGTTAAACAGGGCGAAGTCTTCTATGGAAAGCCTCTGGCATTTATGAGGTTTGTGTCTGTGTGTGCACGTGCATGTGTTTGTGCACAATGTCAGCGCTCACTGTAAATTTGTAGCGGCTGGGCACTCATCACTACAGCCCATCCCAGCCCAGCCCACCACGTTAGTGAATATGCATTATGGCTTATGGCTTCATTAAGTCGCAGTGTGTTATAAATTATGACACCACACTGAACACACACACACACAGTCTCAGAGACAGCGTGTGTATACGGAGGATGTTTTGCATACATACCAACGTTGAAGGGCCACATAATGAAGAGAGCCCGAGCCTTGTGACACGGCAGAATCAACAGCATCATGTTTCCAAAACCCTGCTATTATTTCTGACAAGATGCGCAGAAGGCCTTCGACACGGTGCAGATGTTGGAGAGACACCGTCTTAACGCAGTTTAATGGGGAAAGTAAGTCCTGGGGATTTCATTGATATCAAAAGCAGACGGCGTGCTGAGGCAATTACATGACACAACTTAATTAATCATTTGACAATGAGGGGAAGGGCATTGTTTTAGATGATCGTTATGTGTTTAAGGGATTTTGCGCACACTCAAGGTTTCGCAATGATGCAAAGCGTGGTTCCCCATGTAAATGGGCGCTAAGCGATTACCATATGAAAGCAGTGCGCCCGACAACACCTGCCGACATCCTTGGAGCTGATGGAAATAAAAGGTCATCAAAGCGTGGGATTACAAGGTGACCACCAAGGAAAAGCTAATTGCAATGAATAATGGAAAGCTATTGTCAGGTAATTAGCAATTAAAACGCTGCATTTTGAGTGTAATAGCAGAAGACACAGTCTGTCTTCCATGCCATATTTGTAATTACTGAGCGTGTAAACCAGCCTCATGAATGGAGCATTTTCTGACTTTGAGACAACATGTTTCTTTAGCATATCAAAGTAAAAATTCTTCACATTAAGATGGGTAACAATTAATTTGTTCTACCAGGTTAACAACTAACAGCAACTTTGCAAAGTTTTTTTTCCTCACTCTTCACTCTTTGTTAAACAGAGCAGCCTCATATGTGTGATAATGCAATCAAAGGAGGGGTTATCATCCCCTGCCATCAAGGCTGGTTACCCCTCAGACAGAGCAGGAACCCCCTGTCTTAGTCTGGCCTCTCTCTACCACTCTGATTATAGGGAAGAAACAAACAAACAAACAAACAAAAAGTTTTTAGCATTCCCATTCAATGCTACTGTGATTTCCCTATGAATCAGATATTTACTCTTAGTTACGGTGGGAGAACAAAAGGAGACCCCAGGAAAGGTGGTGATGGTTCAGAGGAAGAAAGAAAAATGTTTAGATGTGAATAATGGCAAGATCACAGTTTTTTTCAAGCTTTAACAAAGAAGTGCAGTCCTTTTGAAAACTGGAACATGTACATGAGCTGCTCACAAATTGTGAAGACCCTAGTGTCAAGGACAACTTGAGTATAAGAAAATGAATTCCTAAGCACTAAAAAAGCCACTTAAACAAGAATGCAATGTTGATTTATTTCACAGAGTAAGGGGTCAGCCCTCCCTGGCCCTGCATTGTCAGTGCATCGCCTATGACTCAGGGACAGCTCTTCATGCTCTGGAGAAGACAAGGATGAAGAAAGGAAAGAGAGAATGGGAAATAAAAAAGGCCAGGAAATGCAATTGTTACGTGAGAGACGTCTCTTGGATGGTCAGATGCACAGAGGCGATGATGACAAAAGGTTAAAATAAAGGAGTTCAGAGAAAAACAGATATACAAGTTACCCAGTTTTTTAAAAAAAAAAAAAAAAAAAAACTGCTTTTATACAGTGACCTTCAGTCACAGCAACAAGAGGCAAATGAATAGAAGAGGTATGTTTATATTTATCAGAAGTGAAGATGTGGTTGAACCATGGTTCATTCTACCAGACAGATTGTTAGATTAACTTCGGTGTACTGTTATTTACACACTTTACTTTTCTTTTGAAATTTTGCTGCCGCATTAACAGTCAGTCTTTTCCAATTTATTATAATATTCCAGCAACCTGAACATAGATAGTTTGCTCGAAGTCTACTCTGAAAACAGACTTTTGCAATGGTATTATAGCCAGACAGATATATCAGTTGACTGTTCTTGGCCTATCACAGCTAAATCTTTTTTGGTATCAGCATAAATTTGGGCTGCAACTAATCATTATTTTCATTATCGATTAATCAGTTGATTATTTTCTTGATTAATTAGTTGTTGATCCATAAAATGGAGAAAAATGTTGGCCATTGTTTCCCAAAGGCCAAGATGACATCCTCAAATGTTTTGTACACAACCCAAGATATTCAGTTTACTGTCACAGTGGACTAGAAAAAAAAGATTCAAAAAGCTGATGTCAGACATTTTTTTTCTAAAAAATGATTTAAAACGAATGATTATTAAAATAGTTGGCAATTAATTTAATAACTGATTAATAGATTAATCGTTGCAACTCTAGCGTACATACTGTCTGGTATCTGCTGATATGACTTTTTTTTAAAGAATAATGCAGACTGGTTTTACTTTTTGTTTTATTTTTTGTTTTATAGCTAGCTTTTGATGTTTTCTTTTTATTAATCTCAATTTAATATATATTTTATATTTGTTATTTTATAATTATTAATAATCATTAAAAATATCAGTGCAAGTTTATTATTTCAGGGAAAGTTTGTTGTTAAACTGTCAAACATGCCGCCCCCATTAATTTCACTTGTGTTTGATGACCACATCAAACAACATCGGCTGAAATATCAACATTAGAATATTTTTTTAGCCCCAGATATCCAGTATTGATTGGGCTCTAAATGTTATTACTGTACAAGTGTCTGAAAATGAGAAATAGATCACAAGTTCAGAAAAAAGCACCAAATTTTAAGAAGGCTCAGTTGCAATATTACTTATTCATGTCTAAGGTTAACCCTATTTACATAGACTAACAGCCACATTTGACCAAGAGTGATTTTCACGACTTACGTCTCATCCATTAAATCGCATCTCTCGGTCTCTCTGCAGTTACCCACCCTCCACCCCCACACAGCTACGGCGTATCTAAATGGTAATAAAGCAGCATCTCAATACGATATCCTCACTCCTTCATTGCATATTGTTGGTTGCATATTGTTTTTCTTTTTTTGTCCTACCACAGTTACTGCTCGGGTCCCCACGAAGCCCTGGCCACCGGCTTTGTCAGGATGCTAAATGGAGGGCCGTGAGTTTAAAAACTTAAAGAGGCAGTGAAATATTAGCCAATGTGGGTGAGGAATGAGTGGCTGAGAACCGCGGCGTGTCAGTGTTTAATGGTCGGACTCGGATGCATATAAGTTAGTCCAAGCATGAAGGGCAGTGGGACGCTCGCGTGGAAACGATGTCCCCTCCCCTCCTTCCCCATCCCTCCTCCCATCCCACAGACGCACGCTTGCGCACACACACACACACACACACACACACACACACACACACACACACACACACACACACACACACACACACACACACACACACTCATACCCCACCCACACAGCTTTTAAGCAGGAAGCCCATCAGAAACTTGTCATTTCTCTCATTCACTCCGACAGCCTTGAGACACAATGCAGACTTACCTCTGTGTTGTACACCCCATATATCAGGAAGATGAACAGGCCCTGCAAACACAGACAAAGAAAGAGAGGGAGAGAGAAAGAAAGAGGAAGAGGAGGACAAAGTTGTTACAGTTGTTTTCTCTCTTAACCTCTAGTAAAAAACAAAAGATCAAAAGTAATAAGTGAAGAGACACAAATGGCTTATCTTGATTCGTACTCTATCCCAACAAGGCAGAGCTGAAGTAGAATGAAGTGAAAAGTAATGAGAAAAGAAGCAGGACTTGAAAGAGTGCAACTTCTCCAAACTGGGCCACCTCCGTAAGGCTCAGCTTGCATTTGTTTCGTCTACAATGCTCGCGCTGCTCATTCCAGCCCCCACTAAGTCATCAAAGGCTCAAACCCAAGGTTCCACACAGCTTTATCGAAATAGAAAATCTCAAGTGCCTGTGTTCAGTCTGTGTGCTTTGACACAGAAACATGCATATATATGATTAAGTTCCAATAAACACACATAGCACACAGAATTCAAGCTTGCACATGAATAGAAAGACACAAATTCTATGCATTTACAAATATATGGAACAGACACATACAGCCATATATTATGAGGAAACAAAGGCAATATGAACCCAAACACATATTAAAAGACACACATACATACACACATACACACACACATATACGCACATAAAGAGAGCAACTCAGGCCAGACGAGACTATCAAGGAAAACCATTGGAGGAAAGCGGAGAAAGAGAGAGACAGAGGGAGCATAATGAAAAAAACGACACATAAAAGAAGATATTTCATGTTCACAAAACTCCACGGCTAGTACCCAGGGCCCAAGAATGCCATGCCCTTGGATGCATAAAGGCCACACTTTTGGTCACAGAAAAACAGATATTTTTCATTCCAATCCATTGTGGCATCCATTGAATGTACAAGCTGTGCATTCGCCTTCGGGCCATAATGTAATACTGTTGCCTCAAAGGAAACAGTGAGAACAACATTCTCAGAGCACTGATTGAATTGTGCCACAAAAACATGTAACGAGAAAAATGAAAGGCAGGTAAAATCCTATAAATTTCAAGGCTAATAGATACAGTAGATTCTTTGATGAGCCTACAGTATGTCGATGTGGCTCTAGCGAACACAAAAAAAAACTTTTAAAAGTACATCTCTCCCCTTTCACTGCTTAAGAGTGCATGTGTTGCTTCATCTTTAAATGAAGGTAAGGACACATCCTGAGGACAGGCAGGCACAACCTGGTCAATGCATCAATCAAGCTGAGTTTGGAGCATCCAATTTTTGCCAGAGGGAGATCTCAATGCATCACCATTGACAACATGATTTGGGGGCCCATTCAGAGTGACAGGCCGACGACAATGGCCGACAATGACGACCTCTAGCCCAAGCTACTGCCCATTCACCTCCTATTGGCTGCTCTGTCCTGTCCTCCGGGGACTGAATTGCCCTGTCGGCCTGTCAGGTGACACCTTAGAACATTTATCCTCTTTAAACTGACACTTCTGCTGGTCTCTGACATGCAGAAGACAACAGGCATAACAAGGAATCTCAGACCGGCGATTTTATTTCATACACATCTTGCTTTCAAATGCACGTAATGTTGGCTACAACCTAATACAGCACAAGAGGTGCTTAATTTAAAAGGGACAGTTAAATACCTATTTATCCTCTTACTTAATGCTATTTATCCATCTGGATGGTTTTAATATGAGTGGCAGAGGAAAGCGATGTCTCTTTTCAGAAATCATGACCTGGTTACTCAAGATAATCCCCAGAACTTGTTGTTACTCATGGAAAGCTCAGCTGAAAAGAACACCATGTTTACATTCCACGCTATCACAAGCACAAGCCTCTCATCCATGAGTAAATGCACGCTTGCTTCCGCGCAGTGACACAGTGGGGGGTGAAGTTTAGTAGAAAAAAACAGTTCCTAAATCAAACTGAAATGATTGTCATATAGTTCCATTATATTCAAGAAAAGGCAGACATCTCAATGACAGATACCTCCAAATCTCTACAACACCAAAACAGTCTAGATCATGGGTCTGCAACCTCTACTCTCAATAGACATTTTTAACCAAAGAAAGACAAAATCTGCCTCGAGCTGCAAAAATTAAATTCTGATTTACTTACTCTGTTTTAATTTTAGGCCTAAAACAATGGCAAATGAAAACTAAAATGTTTAAAAAAGTATTGTTATTCATTTCCATATAGTTTTTTTGTGAAGCCGCAGAGCCACAGGTTGCAGACCCTGGACTAGATGGATAAAAAGCAGTACAGATAAGAGGATTTTGGGGTGAACTGTCCCTTAAAGAGAAAATAAACATTTGACCATAAGAGGACTGACAAGGTTACGTATTATTACCAGCAACTGCAGATGTACAACTAGAGCTGAGATTTCAGACTTTAAAAACTCTGATTCATACTAAACTCTGCATGTCACATAACACTCAGCATGTCCACTCAGCCCATCACATATCTATTCACACTTCTAAATAACAGAGGATGCTACCACAAAAGAATAATAACAATATAGCACTTTTTTTTTGGCTGCAAAGGCTACAAAGCCCTTTTCTTGAGCCAAAATTTCAATGACTAAACTGTGATATTCAAGTATAGTAGTGGTATTCAAGTATAGGCAAAGTGACATATCTTTTTACTGGCACGTTATCATTTTTGCTCCAATTCACTACTGTTAACTTATTCTTACATTGTTAAAATGCGATATGATTGTTGGGTCAGCTACAGGCCTCTGTGGCTCAAAGAGACTGTAAGACTGAAAAGCTGACACCTGACAACAACAGCGTGTCAATAACATGACAAGTTCTGAACTTTTTTCATAAATTCCTACAAGCTAATAAGGCCCATATATTATTTAATTCCCCATTTTACTAATCTGCTTTGCTCTGCCATAGTTAAAGGTGGAGCTGTCAGGTTTACTGCTGAACTCTTTGGCCAAAAGTTCCATAGTAACATTTAAGCATAATTTAATTCATGTGGTCTGAGAGAAAATTAGACTTCTGGTCCTCCTCTTGGCTCTGCTTTCAGGCTTTAGAAAATCTTTGGCTAATCACGGGTCAGTACGATAATTGACTGTTGAGTCTCATTCCCTAAATGTCAGTATTTCAAAACATGGGAATGAAACTCAACAATCAACCATCTTCGAGCCATCAATCCAAACTGTCAGTAATTTGATGACCTGTGAATAAGATTCAACAGAACAGAATCGATTGCTGCACCTTCAATTAACTTTTAAACAACAGATGTGTCACATAACAGACAAACTAACTGAGTGACATATAAGACTGTAATTAGAACACTGTATTTATACCCTGGAGATAAAGTAGTTTGTACTGTACATAAAACTGCTCACAGCAATGTCTGTGTATTATCTTAAGTAACCGGGTTCTGATTTTTTGACAGGCACATTGCTTTTAAAATGTATTCTATGGCACCGTGAGCATCACAAGCCAATGCCTTCTAGTTGAGAGAAGGCAGACATTTTTGCAACTTATATCTGCAAAACTTGGTGACTCAGACCAAATGATTTGATTTTGGGGTGAACTGTCCCTTTAATAAACAGGTTTTAAACAATGAGGTTAAGCTATTGTTCGGTAAAATATGACTTTCATTTTTTAAAATTAATGTATTTACAATCTCAGCTTATGATGTTTGTTGACAGTTATGTACAAGCACAAGCAAATTATTGCATATAGAAACACACTGAACTGTCATATACTCTTCACACATATGCACACACACAAAAAAGCACACATGTACACAAGCACACACATCAATAACAAGACAGTGGGTGGTTAATTTGCAACACATACCCTATTGTATTGCATTAGAATTGCAATTTCTAACTTACTGTTGCAATTTGATTATCATGTTTTTGATCATTCCTCTTATTTGTAATTAATCTTTTGTTGTGTAGTGAACAAAGTGGGGAGAACATACTGTGCACATTAGGAAAAGTGATCTATTAAAATATAATTGAGTTAAAAATAAGTGGCAGCACAACAATAATGATAGATTGTTTAAAATGTTAATTCATTAATATTCCCACTAAAAACAAACAGAGACAAAAAAAAAAAAATGGGGCGCATTATTTAAATGCATGTGTGCTTTTCTAAACCCAGTCCTGTTTCTTTTGAACTCAGCGGCAAATGCTACAAATTTATGCAAAAAATGAACGCAGTTGCTTTCAAAGTATTGCTATACTGTACATCAAACAGGGGAGCATAAATTAATTAGCATCCAGCTAATTAGGGAACAATTGTATGTTTAAAAAGTTAAAGCCAACAAACACTGTGTTTGACCAAAAACATTATCACCCAAGAGAGATGTACTATGGTGCAATGCAAGACAGAAAATAGCATTTGTTCAAATTAACAAGGGTGTTCTTTCTTATCAGATACGGAGAGCGTTGTCTGAGAAAGCAGAAGGAGCAAATCAAAGTCAGAGATCGATTTACTTACGAGAACTCTAAGTCAATTCGATTAAACCAGGATACTGTGGTTCTAATCCTTGTACTGTTTACTTCTGGCAGTTTGAAAACCTTTTGGAAATTTACCGCAATTTACCACGTTCTACCTCTGCTGTCCTTGTAACTCATTCTTCCTAAAAGCATCAACTAAGTGCATTAAATGTTTAAGGTGAGCCATCAACCACTGATAATACAAGTAATAAAAGCTTTCTTCGAGTGTTTGTGTAAGTGTGTCTACTTATTAGCTTCAATGTATGTGAAAATATAAAAATTATTTTAAAAAAGTGAATTTTCCACAAATGCCAAAATAAAATCCAAATAATATCCTGTCTATTTTGACCAACAGCTCTTGTATTAAGTAAAATCCAGTTTGCATTTCCATTTTCAACTAACTGCATCAATTGCCAGAGAACTGAACTGATTGGAGGCCTTTCACTTATTTAGACAAGTGAATGAGCGTGTAGGAGCTCAGTGTTTAGCTGAAGGATACTTTGCACAGAATACAAGGCTGCTGATGGATGTACTTGTAGCTGCCAGGATTGAGCCCATGACCTTTCAGTCTTTACAGTTCTTATCTTTAAGTATGTCAGTGGCAGGAAAGAACCAACCAATAAATGACAGCTTATAATACTTTGTATTTATCACAGATCTATGGTTATGCATTATTTTTAAGCTGATTTTATATATTAAAAAATGCAATGTGCTTTTCATAAAAGCTACAGAACACTGAAGGTTATTTTAATAAACTATAAAAAATCTAAAGGATACAGATTTAATCCACAATGACTGACCAGTCAAGTCTGCTGTAACTTGCAGTGTATACACAACTTCTACCATTTCATTTTCAAGATTGCATGATTTCAACATCCCTGTTATAATGATGGTTATGTGTAATCTTTCAAAACACACATTTTTAAGTATTGCTGTACTGTAAAACTGTAGTGGAAATGGTAATTTTAACAAATTTCAACAGAAATAACTAACTAACTGTAACTAACCATTGAGATAATAATCTATTGATCATTTTAGTCATGGCTACAGCTTCCTAAATATTCATCCTTTCTGCTTTTCTTTGTCATTTATGGAAGTAAATGAAGAGAAGCAATTTGAAGATGTCACTTTGGGCTCTGGGAAATTATGATGAGCATTTTTCAGAATGTTTTGACATTTTATAGTAAATGATTAATCAATTAATCATGAAAACAATCAGGAACTTAATCTATAATCAAAATAACTGTTAGTTGCAGTCCTAAGTTAGAGAGAGACAAATAAAGAGACAGAAAAACAGAACTGTTACTCAAAAAATCTTGATGGCTAAATCCCCCAATTTTTGGTTTTCTTCCTCTGATACTCCGGCAGAAAAGAGTGTCAGGGTTAACAGACTTGATCCTTGCTTAAGTCCAGCTGTCACTCAAACCTCCACAACAGCTTGGCTGTGAACATTGATAAATCTTTGTTAAACATATACAGCAGCACCAAGCTTCCACAACATACTATAGTTTAAATCTCATTTTGACAGTGAGCACACTGCAGCAGCACTATGTAAAAATACTTATCTCCATATTATTTGGTGACAATAAGTAGAAATAAAGTTTGCTTTTACTTGTGGAGTGCACCTGCCCTCCTCCTTGACACTCTACTGCAGTGCCAACTCAAACAAATGAACATCTACAGTACTTTTACAAACGATTACAAATTCACAGTGAACAATGCCCCTGTATTTACCCCCCTCCCTTACCTTTCAGTACCCTTATTTCACCATCTCCATCAACCTCCCAAATGTATAAAGTCAGGGAGCACAGCACAGTACTGGCAGGTAAAAATCTCAGAAAACAGCAAGTTGATGACATTGTCCTTGGGAAGCAAATTTTCAATGTAAAGATATGAAAACTATGATTAAGGAGGGAGGGCAGTATCTTGGCAAGGAGAGAACGACTGGCAGGGCAGCTTTCTCTTTCCTGCTGGAATATATTGCCGCTGTCAGCTTAGCGCTCCTTTTTGTATGAGGAGGGATGAAAAGGTAACATGAGGTTACAACGATAAGAGACATAATGACCTTTGTGTAAAACTGCTTTTTTAGAGAGATTAGAGGAAATGTGTTGTGTACTGTGTAGCATATGTCCATACTAGAGTAGTACACATAGCAAAGAAGTGCCTGCAAGTTTTCAAATTGCAAAAATAATTTGACAAGATACACGCCATGCAACTTTCATCAACTAATGCTACTGTGGCTAGTCAACCGAGACTCCAGTTATGACTAATTGCTCTGCAAGTTGACCAAAACACGTCACATTCTTTTTATTTTTGCTTTTTTTCTTTTCAACCTAGGGTGATAAACTTTTCTCTTAGCTACTATTGTAAGTTTGGATCACGGGTCCTTGTAAATGTTTAACCAGATGCTAATACTTAGTGCTGGTGAGTTACATATTGTAATCGCTCACATAGCATTTTACATGTTCTACATGCTTTTTCTTATCATATGGAAAGATAACCATTTGGTTTCTTCCTTTGGGTGAAGGGACACAAAATCTGCAGGACAGCCAGTTTGATAGGTGCTGCAAATTCACTTGCTGTAGTTTCACAGCTGGGGTTACTTATCCGTTGACACATCTATTTTCTATCTGGCTAGTCCCACTCCCTGCTGCAAAAATTTTGGAGAGGAGTTCATTTAGGAACACCAACAGTTCAGGGTTCAATATTATTGTTTTTTTTTCTCTTGGGCAATTGGTCAGATATCTGCTTGCCCAAAGTAAATTATTACTTGCCCCTATACATTTGTTTTCTTTACTAGCTGATAACAAATAACTGCTCTCTGCCCTACAGACAGCCATCTTTGTAAAACACACTCAGCATCAAAACTGGCAACTGCTGGCTATTGGTTCCATCATCAACTCTGAAAAAAGAATGTGTTTAATTCTTTTTTATCACTTGCCTGATCGGTCAAGTGAGTTGCTAGATTTACTAGCCCAAAGTGGTATTTTATTTGCCCTGGACAACCGGGAAATCTTTAATGTTGAGCTCTGCAGTTTTCTGGAGGTGTGTTGTCTTTCAGGACAGTCTTGTTGCTTTTCAGCCTCTGTCCCATTCTTTGTCTTCCTCTCCCATTGTTTTAGCTACTCATCTGTGTAGTCCAGTTTAAATAAATACATCATTAATGTGAAATGACTCAAGATTGTCCTCAATGCAGGGATAAATAGGTCATTAGTAGGGGTGTGTACCTCACTGACTGAGACCGATTTGATATATATCTCGATACTTGTTCCATGATATGATACATCTTAGAAATTTTTAAATAGTGATTGATTTGGTTAAATATGATTTAGCCCTGTCACGATATGATACGACGTAATACAAGACAATACAATGTGTGGATCTCTTTCATATGAAGAGTGCTGTGCTTTCGATCAGCATGGGGGAACAGTGATGCTAAGTGTTACTAGCTCTGTCCGACGTGTTTTGCATAAATGATTTGCAGCAGTGTTTCTCATCTTTCTTATAAAGTCCAAAACTTATTCTACACTTGTGTGTTATGAAAGTTTGGTGGCGTGATGCGGTACAATGTCACTTCTGTCGCTGTTTTCAGTGCAGTATGTTTTGAAGAAATGAAGAGGAGAGACAGGAGAGGGAGCATGGAGCGTTCGTTTTGTGTGAGCGCAGCAGAAGACGTCCAGCGAGAGCAGTGCAGGCAGAGGCAGGAGGAGAGAGAAACCAGAGGAAAGTTACAGTGGCAGCTCCTTGATGCCAAAAATGAAACATACACGTGTCCTAATGAGATGTATCGATACACTACTGCTGTATCAATTTGTTTCCGATTCATGTATAGCTTTTAACCGATAGAGGCTATCTTAATTGATGCATTCATATCTTACGCATTTAAGTCCAATGCATAGGATGCACGAGTAAATCGTTACACCCCTAGTAATTAGGTCAGCCAACAAGCTGACCGGGATGTAGCTCCTAATGCAGTTCGCCATTAAGGCCGTTTCATGCTGCTAAGTCCTTCTTGCTTTACACTTCAATGTGTGTTAAATAAATGCCTCAGAAAATTCTGCAAGAAATGCGAGGGTCAGTACCAGTTCAAGCTCAAGCAATGTTGGCTGTCTGTTACCCCGCTTCTAACTTGGAAGGTCCAAGTTTTGCCATGTTTTATGTTGTTTTATTGTTTATTTCGTAGGCTAACCTTTTGAACTTTGTGTTCATCTGCTGTGCAGCTATGTTGCTACTAACACAGGCTGGGGTGGACTGGTGTTGTAATATTTAGGGACAGATAATGCTACACTTAGTGTTACTTTATGTTTGGTTCATTTATCATAAAGGAAGTGTTCTGCAAAAACAAAAGAGTTGTACAAATACTGAATATCACGCTGCTGAGCCAACCTATATAACCACAGAGTAAATCTCGCCACTGCAACAGCCATGTATAGCACAATTCATAGAATAGTCACATTAATGGAAAACTTTCCGGGTTGCAATATACTGAAATTATCCTTTAAGTCTATATTGGCAGTCTGTCCCCTGACTAACATTATGTAATAATCTCATCAGCTCCATCAACCAAAGGAAATGTTACACTAGTCAGCTATGGTCACATTCAATGATATGTATATATATATATATATATATGCAATTCAGACATTCAATTCAGTATCACAAGATAGTAACTGAAGGCTATTTTTCAAATTTTCTCAGAACTTGAGCCCTTTGACTCTCCAGAGAATGTTACTAAAGCCTCTTTACG
Source organism: Lutjanus erythropterus (assembly GCF_056507025.1). Lineage (NCBI taxonomy): Eukaryota > Metazoa > Chordata > Actinopteri > Lutjaniformes > Lutjanidae > Lutjanus > Lutjanus erythropterus. The sequence continues at coordinate 22,749,685 of NC_139323.1, read as the reverse complement.
CTGGAGCTCAGGCCTAGTGGCCACCTCACCCCTTGAACCATGTGCCCACGGCCTGTTCTGTGATGTATCCATGCTGCTTCTGCCAGTAGTATTTATTTCCACATAAGGATCTCAAAACAAGTTAATATTTACATTATGTTGAAAATGTGACTGTTCGGCATTGCAGGCGGGCTACAAATATGACTTAACGTGTGCCTTTTGCTGTGAGAGTCTGCGTGACTTAAATCTAATCATCTGCTCATCCTCGGTATGATTTGGTTAGCAGTACAATATGGTCTTGCAGTAATGTGAAACACTCAAAAACACAGGCGTGGTCTTTTTAAAACCTCAAGCTTTACATTGTCTCTTAGGGGAAATAAATTCAGCCTCTATAAACATACAATGTCAGAAATGAGTCATTTAGGCAAGTCTATCATGTCAACACTGCATAAATGAAGTTGCTCTTGGGCAAGCACTAAAACTAAAATCCATGATTCAAAAGAATTTCCTCCATTGGTATGGCACAAAGTAAAAAGTTATGCCTGCTTGAGCAAGTTACACTCAATCTCAGAGTTTCATATCCATAATAAAAAAAACATACAGAATACTTTAACAAATGAGAGAGCTGTATTTGGTTACTTTCATTAGAGTAATTGTAAACCACATGTTCCACATAGTTTTTAGGGAGAACTTAAGGCACTGACATCGCACAATGTCAAAAATGATTTATACTTCTGTAACCCTACATCAAAAATCAAAATAGATATATTTTCACAAATGCCGTCTTTCAATCGGACCGGCAGCTTTCTCTTAAGTAGCTGAAGACCGCAACCTCCACATCCTTTTAGCAAATTCAAGGCATCGGTGTCACCCAATGCCAAAAATGAGAGCTATTCGAACAAGTTGGACCCGACGTCAAATATCTCAGCCTAAATTCAAACACACAGAGACACTTTTCACAAATAGAGCTATCTGCATCCCCACTTGGCAAAAAAGGGGAGGAAAAATTCTGCCCTCGCACCTGGTAATCATTACGGAAATGAGAGACAGAAGAGGTTAAAACGCTGTGATGGGGGAAAAAGACAAGAAATTCACACTTCTGCGCTGGGGCTTGCTAATGTCTCTGACCCCTCCACGCATAAACAGTTTAATTAACATGTATACATAACTTTCACTTTAACTGCTCATGGCATGTCAAATCAAAGTGTCTGTCAAAGCTGTGAAACAGGGAGTTGATACTTTGCAGGTCCTCAGTTCAAATCCAGCTCTGTGTAACTGCTCCAGCTGGCCAGAAAAGCTGGCAATAAGACATGAAGGCAGACAGACAGACAGGCGGGTAGACAGGCAGCCTGCCACTCTGTCAGTTTGATGAGGTAAACACCTCCCAATAAAAGCTTTAACACCCAGCTAAATTTCGCTGTACTCAAGCAAAAGGCAAGACAGCATTATGTTTTCAGTGTAAAAAAGGCAAACCAAACATAGAAGAACTTGATGCAACTTTTATGTTGTCTAGAGGCTCATTTATGCCCCCTTTATGTACAAAAATAGATTTGTCTGTTTCAAATGATGTAACCATCACTGCACAAATACTTCGATCCCTCCTTTACAGTCGCAGGGACATTGAGCAATGCATCCACTAGAAGATGCCACTCATAGTCGAAAGTTACCCCAAACAATGCAAAGAAAAGTCAAAAGTTTCTGATAACAAACTGACAACAAGAAGTTGTAATAATGTGCCTCTTGAGAAAAAGGTAAAAACCGTTGTGGATGGCAGTGGCCCATGAGGCAACACGAACACAGTGAATTCCTTATCATTTCCGATACTTGTGAATTCTTTTGTAAACTTCTTGTGTCCTGTGTTCTTGCTTGAACTATTAGCTACACTTCCCCCACTTCCAGTGGTACTGCTCTGTTTCATCAGTATCCCTAAGCTTTCTGAAAACGTGCTCCAATTCAGATATAATAAATGCAGAGTACAGACAGAAAGCAGAAAGCTCCACACATATCCGCATGCAAATCTAATGTTTAGCATAACTGAGCGTTAACAGGTTTTAGAAACCCAGATGACATCGATGTCACTGAAGTTGTGATTGACCATATAAATATTTGAAAAAGAAAAAAATGCTATATTTTTTGCTACAACTGAAGCAAGTCAATGTTGGTCAAATAAATATCAACATGAATAATAATTCTTAAGTGTAATAAAACAAACAAACAAACAAATAAACAAAAGCCTGTGCTTTGTTCATTAGTTCTGCAAAGTCAGGAACAGTGAAACTGCCCTGGTATACTGTACATGGCCAGTGAAGTTTAAAAATGGATCACCACATTCAACTTGTGTAGTCTGCCAACTAGGCATGTTAAAAATCTTCAAAGAGTAATTTCTAGTCAAATTTCATCTTTGATTTATGTCTAATTTGAATCACAATGTTTGTACATTCACTAGTTTACATTGCTGGTAAAATTGCAAGCAAATACAACAATCCTGACAAACTGGAATCGGCAGCAAGTGTTCTACAATGCACAGGCCATAATGTCCATCCAGTATCATTAAACTCTTCATTCAGTTGAGTTCATAACGATGCATTACAGTATATAGTCTGTGTATGAGGGTGTGGTCAGGGTCAAAGTTTTCTTCCTGTTTCCATCCTGTTGTGCATTATTAGGGGAAGTGGATCAGTCAGTCTTTGAAAAGAGCTATTAGGACTCTCCCTCTTTCTTTCCCACACACACAGTCAGTTGGGCTGTCACGTTGAGGAGGGGACCCCCAAGCCAGCCTGCCTCTACAGGGTGTACAGCTACAGAGGAAAACTGAGTGTGTACACACACACACACGCACACACACAAACAGGCGCACACTGAGGCCGACAGCAACACCAGTACCGGTGTGTGATGGCTCAGGAGAGGAGGGAGAGTTATTAGCTTAGCCCTGAACCACCTACTTAATATAGGGGCCGGCGGTGATTGCTAACAGAGCCTGGCAGAGGTGACAGCTTTTGGCCCTGCTTGAGGAAATCCAATTGAAAAGCAGCCAAGAGGAACAACAACCCCGAAACAGATGTTGCTCGCTACCACTGGCGCAACTTGGGTACACACAACCCAGCGGCAACAAACCGCGATGGCAAATCTGACACACAAACATACACAGAGTGAACACGGAGTGCAGCACACACATATATACACACACTCACACACACATGCTGGAGAGCCACATGAAACTGTACACTAACTGCAAGTACAAGGGAGACAATGCACACTAGAAATATACTTACACACAGAAGTTAGACATGATGCACACAAATAATGATCTGTAAAGCTCACTCTTGGTGCTGTTTCCAGTATTTTCATTACAACTGGCATTTTCATAATCTGACTTTCATCCTGCTTCTTGTATTATTGATGTTTTAATCCAGTTTTCGCTTTTTTAAAATATTAAAACATACTAATACATCCGCTATTTTTTTTAATAAATAACAAATGTAATTATCACTAAAAACCCTCATAAAGAGAATTTCTATCTGCATTGTTGATTTGACCAAGGTTGCACAAAACTGGCCACCAGTGCTGTATTTGTACAGATTAAACATGCACAATAAAAAGTGAATAATTTAAAAAATATATATTTTTTCCAATAAAACTATATAAAGGTTAAACATAAGACATTCACATCCACCCCATGTCAAAGACACATACTGGGCATTTCTCTCCAGTTTAAACACAATTTAAGGATCCATAAACTCTACCAATCCAAGGTTAGCGAGGAGTTTTTTTTCATGGTGGAGCACAAAACACTCTGGCAGCTAACCCAGAAATGGAATTAAGAGGAAAAGAAAAAAAAAATGAATTAGGGAAGAGTTTGTAAGTCTGTTAAAAACACCATATTGTGCGGAGGCCAAAACAAAACATTTCCCACCAGAGAATAGACCCACCCAACTGCCCATCCATCCATCTATTCCTCTTCTGTTCTTTTATAACATCTCTGGCAGGGCATTTCAGTGAAAACATAACACGCAGGCCCTCAAATCATTACAGCCCCTTGCTCCAATATTAATTGAGTTTGGCAAGGCTGACCATGCCTCAGTCATAATAACATTCTTTTTTTTTTTTTCTATTACTGCTACTGCAAAAGAGTAAGGAACAGAGGGGGGAGGGAGAAGAGACAGAGAGGGAGGGGAGAATGGGCTAAAATCAATTCTGACATATCTTTATTGCCAGTCGATGACAAATGACAGCACTTTTGCCATTGCTCTGGTATTGTGTCAGTGTATGTCATATCGATTTTACATCAGACGGACAAATGTTATTGATGAAGCGCCCAAGTAACAGATGAGCACTCTATTTTACTTGTTTTAACGTTTAAATACACTAGAATGGTGGGGGGTGAGGAGGTGATAGACTTGTGTAGCAGATCTTTCCATTCGCTAATACATGATTTTTCAATTTTTTTCTTCATTAAAATTAACTCAACAGCAAGGCATTTACACAAACCGGGCCTGTTGGGAGTGTGTAACTACACCCTGAACCTGATCACACTGCGCACATGTGGTAATGTATTGAGGGGGGTGGTAAAGAGAGCACGAGAAAAGAGAGTGAACTGTAAACAAACTAGCTTTTAAACAAGACAATTTAGGGTTGCGTGTCTTAGGCGCCAAGCAAAACAAAGCCATGGAAAACTGATACAAACTTTTAACACATGGGTCAAAGCAGGAGTCTTTGAACTGGTGAGGGAAAGCACGCTGCCAGTGCAGAGAGCTGTTTAATTAAAAATACTTAGGTATCCAACGGGCCTTTCTGTGGCGCCCCCTTGTCAAATTGTATGTGATCCCGCTGTCAATCTCACAGGGTGTTTTCTAATTGCATAGTTTTCCACTGACAGCGAGGAAAAAATGTTGGCACAGAACAAGTCCTGAGAAACAGCAGCTGGGGACTGGGTTTGGTTTATACTGTACACATGGACACACACGTGTTCTCACACTTTCATATATGTGCACACACTCTGTTGCACTGTACATAAGGCGCTCGAGTTACTGACACTGACACATGCACTGTACATACACATAGTGCCATATCATTGTATACACATACATGTGTATACAAATACAGTACAACATTCATGTGAAGATAAATCCGTCCACAGACACTTCCAGTCTGTCACACACTTACACTGCACACTTAATGGTAATTTGCACACATCAACTGGTGTAAAAGTGTTTTATTTGTTCTCATGACAGAAACACACACACATAAACAAGCAGGCTTGCACCCTCCCTTTCACCTAAAAACAAAGACATGTTGATAAACCTAAAAAATACGCTTGTGCAGACATACAGTTTTATTGCATAGGTCTCATACATACATATGTGATGAGCCATATTTTACAGAGATGCACACACTGGCATGCATTCATACAAAAAAAACACACAGCACATACATAAAACAACAACTGCATACACAAATTTATGGACTTGCATGTATCCATCAAAATATGCAAGACATTAGGGGTGTCAAAATTCTCTAAATCCACAATACGATTTGACTTTTAATTTTAAGATCACAATTCAATTTTTTAGAGTTTTTTTAGGGTATTAATTATTATATTAATATATTATTAATATTGAAGCTATGAGAGATGCCCCATTAGCTCAACTGGTAGAGTGATAACCACATGTGCCTGGATCGATTCTAACCTGCGGTCCTTTACTGCATGTGACCCTCACCTTCTCTACCTGCTGTTCTGTCAAACCTTACGCTGTCTAATAAAGGCAAAAAGGTGCCAAAATCATTAAAAAGAAAGAAAGAGCCTCTGAAATATACCACATGCAAACTTACATTTCCTACTATGTTTTTATATTATGCATCATGCAACTGGTGATTTTCCCCCTCAATTAACAGTGTTCACAAATTACATAATTTATGAAAACTGTCATTGTTTACATTTTGCCCTGCAGTACACAGTGGCATGCACAGCAGATTGTTAGCAAAGCATAACAAAACTGTCCTGAAACTCTGTCCAATATAGCATCAAAACTGTAAGAGAGAAAGGGTTGAGGGACAAATGAAATTAAGGCAATAATGTTTCCAACATTAAGGGATTTCCACATTAACAAACAGCTGTTCTCCTGCCACTAACACTCTGATTGGAGGCCATAGACAGACGTGTGCCACCTTTGTGACACATGGTATTACCAACCATGTTTTTTCACCTTGCAGTAAGGAGCTTCCCTGTGAAGGCATAACACAGACTATGTCCCCTAGATATTAACCCTAGCACAGGTGCCATCACTAACATCCCATCTGCAAAAACTTATTTCTTTCTTAAGAACACACAACTGGACCAAAGGTCCAGTTTACAGAAATCAAACTCAGATTTATGTGGCGGTGGGTAACAAATTTGCCTGAGCACTACATGTACACCAACAAAGCCTAGGTGCACGGTTTTTCTATGCAAGTGTGCCTAACCTGTGGAAACAAATATTTGGAACAATGTCTTTTGTATAAGTATACACTTTGCTCAGGGAACAATGGAATGCTTTCCCTTGGTCCCTTTTCTTTCTGATGTGCAATGTGTCCACTTATTCATATGCATACATTCGTAGGCATGAAAACAAATTTAAAATAACCTGACAGATGCATGTGCACACACAAACACTCCTTATGCATACACAGTAACACTGGAACAGAATATCTAAAATTGCACCGCTGACAAGACTGTTGCAGTGCCCTTGACTAACAATGACAAATGGATTCAATATGCAAAGTCTGAACAAGTTGCTTTTGGGTACAAAACAGGAAAAAGATTGCTCCAGGTACCATTATGGGATGCATTTGCTCTCATGTTTCCCAGCTGAGGTGAGCCGAGCTGAGGTTAATGGCATGTGTCAAGATCAAGAAGTGTGTAGGGATGTGTATGTGTGTGAGATGTGGGACCATGAAGGCATGCTTGAGACAGACAGAGAGAGAGAGAGAGAGAGAGTATCTTTCACTTATTTAGTGGTGCAAATTGTCAAAGGCTGAGTCTTGTGATGCATTATTGTGCTGTATCTGTGACCATGTATTTGCTAGGAATGTAAGCAACAAGAAATACATTTTCTGAATATGAAGAAATTATGCACTTTACATGGATACAAATTCTTCTAAATATGAGCAGCAATATTATTTTTTTAACCAATTATGTATATTTATCACAGTTTCTTCTAGCAGAAAACTTCACAATGAAGCAGTAGGCCCACACGCCTTTAGTAGTCCCTACTTGCTTCTGTTTTGCAGCTTTTAAAAGTCAAAATAATGCCCCAAACACATATTTAACTTCAAATCTTCTTGAGGTAAATTTCAACATGTCCAATACAGTTTTTTTGTTTTCTTTTTGTCCCAAAATAAGTTACAAGTAAAACAAAGGGGCTTCTAGAATAAATGCATTTGAAGAAATCAGAAGAGTTTTTAACTAAAATGTAAAGGGTCGGTTTCTCAGAAAATTGCACTAAATGATAAATGAAGCCCTAAAATATGTGGAAATGTACAATTCAAAAGAGGATCTGGTATAACCTTACCTCTGTCTGCGAGCATATGTGAATGTGATATTTGGGTCGTATGTGCTGTTTCTGTGTCTGTGTTCGTGTTTACGTGTCTGCAGAAATCCACCTCTGTGTGTCTCTGTGTTCATGTATTTGTGTGTGCGTACATGAGTGTGCGCGTGCTACAGCACCACCGTGGTGGCAGGGTGTATCCATCATGATAAACCGGCAGACTCGGCAACTGTCACATGCAATCACACTTCACTACGGTTCGCAGGACTTCAAAGTGAAAATGAATGGTAGTTCATCGACATGAAGACTTCATATATCTTCGTTTTTTTGCTTTTTCTCTCTCTTTTATTTTTTGGAGGAGACTTGTCTCTTTTCTCCCAGCCCCCTTTTGTTGTGAGGATCACTTGTGTTTTTGTCATTGTCTGAAATGCATGGTGGGACAAGTGGATTTTCAAAAAAAGAAAAATGTTCCAATTATCATTTTCTATAAATAAATGTAAAATGAATAAAATTCTTTTTTTTTCATAAAAATCTGACAGTGTGAATAAAAAAAAACTTTTCAAGAATTGAAGTTTGTTTTCCCACATTTCCAATCACAGTTCACATGTACAATCACATTTACACAGGAGATAGTGTGTACGGTGGAAGTTATGTTGGATTTGAAGTTACATTAGGCTTTATGTGGACCCTAAAGGGCACAAAGCTCAGCAACGATTCATGACACAATATCACCTTATCAACTTCTTTTGATATTTTGGCAAAGAATTTACTATCTACAATTTAGAGTGAGAAAAAGAGAGCAACACAGGCATTACAGTGCAATTTTATTTATGACCACCTGTCAGACTTAAGTCCAGTGGTTTGTTTGTTTTTTATTCATTTTCTTTTTTCAAATGCACAAGAAAAATATCTGTATCACTCTATGTTGGATTTCTCCATATCAATGTACAAATGCCTTTTGTGAGTTTGTGGGCAAAAAGTGGCTACCTATAATTTTAAATAACAAGGTGTGAAAACCAGTGAACCAAAACTACTAAAATAACAGGCAGATGGAATGATAAACAGTAAGCATAAAGTGGCTGAAGACTGCTGACTGAGACTGAGACCAATATAGCAACACATTCACATTACAGAGAATCCTTTGATTAGATGTGTATGTTTATATGAGAAATATATAAGATATGGGTTTTTCAATGGCAATATTATTTAGAGAGCAGAGAAAACAGAGAAAAGATGTGTAATTCCATTATTAAGTGCACATTATCTTTAGTCAGTAATATGTTGTTTAAAATGGAATATTGTGGATTACATTGGGTTAAGCTGTAGATTACAGAACATGACTGGAGTTTAAAGGAGAGTGAGGTCCAGTACGTCCAAAGTGATGTCATTTAACTGCTTTATTCTATACAATCTAACATAGTATATATTAACACCAGTAGTTTAAGATTTGATTTGCTGTCATCTAGGATGGGAGAAAAGTGTTAACATTTAGAAAAGATAATTATGACTGAGGACATTTAAGCAAACATGTAGGGAGTGCTAACATCGTTTCACAGCAGCCACACTGACAAGGCTGCTTGCAGATGTGTTTGCAGACATTTTTTGTTCATTGGCCTTGCGAAAACTGGCATCAGCCGATGCCGATTATCTCAAACTGCCAGTTGATCTGGCAAATTATTGGTTTATCACTACTTAATTAAGCTTTAAACATTCAACAAGACAAAAAAAAAAATCAAAAACAATGCAAGTGTAATACTACTGATAAGAAAATTTATGTGAAAATATTACTATTTCTAAGTAACCTCACAATTTCTCAAATATGAAATGTCATGATAGTAATGCAGCAAATGACAGAAAAAACCTTTTAAGATTGAAAGGTCTACATGGCATTAGGCTGTAATTGAACATGGCAAGTGTTAAATGTGATAATCATCAAATTTGTAACCACTAGAAAGTCAAATGAACCATAATAATGCCAGTGCTGCAGCTGCTGCAGCTCTCTCGCGCCATGCTAAGGCTTGCCTTTAATCTAGTAATGACTCAGAAATGACACTGCTTTAAAAAAAACTGTGGAGATGAGGCTATAGGTCTCTTTACCTCCCTCCCTCCTCCTCTCTCTGCCCTGGCCCAGGCCCTGCTCTCGCTCTCAAGCTGTTTGATTGGCACATGCTTTCACTTAATGAGGGATAATTACTAAGGAAAACAAGTGGGAGACCACATCTGCTCAGTGTAAAAAGAAGTCCAGGCCTGGTGCAATCTGTCAGACGGGGCTTTCAGGTTGCGTGTGTGAATGTTTTACCCACCTTCAGCGGCCTCCCAGTCCAACACAAACCCACCAGGACCCTCCCTTCACCCTGTCCCGACAAGAAGCAGATTAATAGGAATCAGCATGTGGCTGTAAACACTCAGCGGGAAGAGTGTATATCTGCGTGCATTGACGCGCATAGGAAATGACCCGGGGTATCTGTCGGGGACGAGCCAGGGGCCACAGCAGGAAGGGCAAAAGGCCAGTGGGGACGATCAACGTCAACATCCCAATCAGTGTCCTGCTGCCAGAGCTGTTGTTCTCCAGCTCACATCGCCGTTTTTTTGTTTACTTTCACACAATGCTGTAATGGTAGTGAAGTACACAGGTAGTCGCCCTGCTCCCCAGACACCTCCACACACTGCCCATAAATCATCTGTGCATGGGATTTACATTGTGCTAAATGGTCTCTTAATGACCTGTACATGTTTACAGGTAGTTGTCTTGATTATGGTTAACACAAGTGCCGTAAATCAAAGTTTTAAAGGGCCCCTTGCGATGTTTAATTAGATTTACTGTTACAAATTCATTTTGTTTGACCAGCCAAATTACAATGTGGTACGTTTTCAAAACAGGCATTAATTTACAAAGACAAACATTCAGTTGTGTGTGTTTGAGAAGTTAACACTCACATCAGGATTGGTTTTGGTCATGATATTCTCAATCAGACTTTAATACAGTGAATATTATGTGTGGTGAGTGAGTGTGTGTGTGTGTGTGTGTGTGTGTGTGTGTGTGTGTGTGTGTGTGTGTGTGTGTGTGTGTGTGTGTGTGTGTGCCTTACACTTGTAGATTGAGTGCAATCTTTTTGCTAAAAAACAGACAAAATATACAGTTAACAAAGTTAAATATGATTTGACTGAAAGCTTTTTTTTTTTTTTTTATTCCAATAGATTTAGATAATATCATTATCGTTCTTTTGGCCAATCTGATATGATGAACAGATATTTTGTGATATTTCACATCTTGTCCCACTTATCTCGCCAGTGTTCTACCATTTCATTTATTAAACAGGCATTTATGTCATTTAAGTAAAAAACAAAAATCAAAAATCAACTTTTTTTTGTTTAGTAATTAACACAACAAAATTATCTGACTTATTTTGCTAGCTTTTTTTTTAACAAGATGCAAAGTATTATATCAAATCAAATTGTGCGATAGTCCTTGACAGCACCAGATATACATTTCTAGATGTGCACAATAACTTATAGATGTGCATTACACATTTCTCGATGTACAGAAACACTTATAGACATCTTAAGTACTATTTAGTGGTAATTTTTATACTGTTATTGCTTTCTGCTGTTTGTAGTTTGGTTTTTTATACCAATATTACTTTACTGTTTACATTGTCTTTATTTCTTTCTACCATGTAAAGTGCCTTTGATCACCTTTTAAAGCGCTATAAATATAAAATGTAGTATTATAGCCCTCATCTCTCTTTCAGTCAAAACTGCATCATTGTTGTAAAGACAACTGATCACAGTAGCCAGCTGACAAAGTCTAAATTAAGTCAAAATTAAATCTTAAAATTTTAAATTCATTGAATAGCAGTTTGTCTCGGGTATACTTGCTATAAAACATCTAATACTAATTTAATCTCTGACACAATCAAATCTGACAATAAAAATCATAAAACCAGAGTAACATGAATAGTAGACCTTCACTTAATGGGTATCAATTCAGCTGCTTTTATTTGTCTTAGGCTGGCCCATGGCAAGCATGTGTTTAATTAAACTGTGCTGCCTCTCTAATTTTACAAACCAGTTTTTAAGACAATTAACTATTAATGTCCTAACTCGATTAAAAAAAAAAAAAAAAAAAAAAAAAAAAAAAGCAGCAGAGGCATTTTCCATCTATTGAAGAGAGACAGCAGTGTTTATTTGCTTTAACCTTAATGCAGCAAAAAGAAAATGGCTCACATATAAACTGGAACTGATATTTGACAGCCTTTTAACCTCCCGACACCCTCGCACCCCCTCCTCCAACCATCCAACCAGCCACCCACCCACTAGAAGAACAACAGGGTTTTGCTTTCTTGCCCTGTGCTGACCCAGTTCTCGCTAATTACCCGCAAAGTATACATCAAAGCCGGGCAAATCTACAGATCTGCTGCAATATGGCAGGGTAAGGGAAACCAGGACTATCCCTAACCTAGTCACCACCAGCCATCACTAATATATGTATGTATGTGTGTGTGTGTGTGTGTGTGTGTGTGTGTGTGTGTGTGCGCGCGTGCGCGCAGGTGACGTGGTGTCAGCCAATACAAAAGGCAAGGCGGTGAACTTATAAATAGAACAGTCATTGTTTCGACGTGGGTAATTTTGGGTGTCGGAGTTGTTCCTGACACTGTCTGCTGAGTGGGTCGGATGGGGGAGGAGGAGAAGGGGATGTGGAGGAGTGAGGTCATGAAGTTGATGGGATAACACGCCTGTTGACATGCATACACACACACAATCAAACCTAAAACCACGAACACATACATATCACTAAAGTTTCCCAGTATGATCACGGTTTTGTTAAAATGTGCTGAAAATGTTCAAAAAGGTCTGATATACACACACTGAAATAATTTGACCAAGTTTTATATTGAAAACCTCTCAACAATTTGAAATGTCACCATGTCCATGGCAACGTCAATATTTTAATTGTCACAAAACAAGCCCACGTTGCTGTAATGTAACTTTGGTTGATGCTGGACAGTATTAGCTCAAGCGTGGTCATCAAATCTGATTACTACAATAATTTATACTTGAAATGGTAATACTAATCATCAGGCATTTTATCATGGTTTATCATAACAGAGATTATCATTTCCAGGGTTCAACTTTTTCGTTTGTCTTCACTTGCCAGGTCAAGCAAGTGGGTCAGAAATCTACTTGCCCAAAGCCAATTTTTACTTGTCCCTATACAAACTGTTGGATTAATTAGCAGTTATTAAATAACAGCAAACACAGAGCTAATTGCCATGTTTAATATAGAGTTGCAATGTCAACAAAATGATAGAAAACAGTGAAAAACTGTTTCATCCCAGTGTCTCAAAGTCTTGTCTTCAAATATCTTGTTTTGTCAGTCAAAAACCCAAAGATATTCAGATGATTCGGCCATTACTGTATTAAAAATGACTTTAACCATTATTTCATGAGTATAGTTTAATAGTTTTTAATTTTTTATTTTTTTAAACCACTTTCCCAGTCAGGAAGTAGCCTGACTTAGTATTTTACTTGCCCCGAGCAAGTGGGCAAGTATTGTTAACCCGTGGTTTTATCCCTTTCAGTAAATGCATCAAAGCACGGATGAAAATACAAACTCAAGAGTACTCTCTCTCCCTGTCTGCCTGTCTTTCTCTCATACACGTACACACACACAAGTGCAGACATACAGGTATGGTAGGGCAGGGCCAAAGGGGATGGTTTGCTTTCTTATGACACAAGCTATTACTAAATTGAGCTGGCAGGTAATTCTAAGGCAAATAAATGCCAGCGGGTTTAACACGAGAGGTCTTAGGGGTGCTGGTGTGAGCAATGACAGGAATTCTCTTGCCTCTTTTGACAGGAAGCCTATTATTCTCACCACTTTATTTTCCCAGGCCAGTTTTTAAAAACTGATCTCTCTGATAGTATTTCACCCACCCCAGAAAAATCAGTCCTTCCTCATCGGAATTACCGCCGATCTTTGCTCATTTTCGGGTGTCTGTCTCTTCACTCCCAGACGGTAGATGGTAGAAGAGAATATAGGTTAATTTTTTTTTTTAATTTCAAGGGTACTCAGGTGACCATCTTTGTGAGGCCTTTTCCATAGAAAAACCTTGATGCTAATATCTTGAATTAAGTCTCTGTCTGTAAGAAATCCTCCTTCTAAGTAGGGAAACATACAGCATTATGAAATGTTGTTGCACTAATGTTGATGCTCTGCAAACTAAAAAAAATAGTAATAAAACAAACATAAAAATACAGAAAAAGATGAAAAGACAAAAGGGAAAAATATGTACAAGTTGAGACAAAACACACTATAAATACACTACTTTAAAAAAGCTGTGCTACATCCTCATTATAAGTGCCATCTCAGGGAAGCGTGGTGGGAGTCAGTGCTGACCTTGGTATCCCGTTTGAATATTGTTTTAATGCCGCGGCTGGTAATTGAGGATGCAACGCAAACAGTGGACTCCTTTTCAAAGGGAAAGTTATTTTCCCAGGCAATGGGAATGCAAACAATCATGTTGTGCATTTATTTGTTTGTTTTTCAACCCCACCTCATAATTATCCAAGACACTAATTAAAATATGGATTTATAAATAAATCTCCATGATTTTACCTATGACTACATTAACTTAAAAGTTTTCATCACCCTCACACAGAGGGGTTTTTTAAATTCCTTACGCAAGTACTTGAAAATCTTTTTGTTGTCTTTAAACATTATTTGTAATAATCTTATTAAACTGTGTATTTTTAAATATATAATTATTTGGTCTATAACTAAAGGCTACAATTAATGTGAAATAATATTTGTAGTATGAGAAAGATTATTATTATAAATTCATTTAGAACAAGTGCTGAATTTTGAAATAAAACTGATCCAAAGTCATTATTATTGTATACAGTATCCATATATAGTATGTGAGTATATGGAGTATTTATTTAATATATAAACATAGTATTTAAGCCAAATATTGCAATTCTTACTATGCATCATTAATGAGTTTGTTAGAGTAGTAGTCATCTTTGACAGTATGAGTTTTATAACTGAAAACAGCTAAAATGTTGTTGTGGCCAAAATAAAGTGTTGAAATTGTAAAGTCAACTCTGAAGATCTGTGTTTGTGCTACATTTTTACCTTTGGGCATTCAGGGTTGGAAACAGCCAAAATATGTCTTTTTTTTGATAAAGATATCTCTCAAACAAGAGCAGATTATCCAGAATCACTGATTGTCCCAGTACATTCAGTAAACTCCACTTCTCTGAGAGAGATGGCCGTTGTTTTAAATCGTGTGTGATGCGAGATGCAGCCGGCTCTGAATAAGAAGGTCAAGGGAATATCGTTCCTGCTTTCTCAAACAATCCAAAATGAAAAACATTTCCCTCCATAATCTGGCCGGTGAGAGGTCTGCTGCCATGTGTGCATGTGTATGCTCCTGCATGTGTCGCTCTATGTGTATGTATGCATGTACAGTGTGTGAGAAGGCAGCAAGGACTGGGCTATAACCAAGGTTATACTGAAAAATAACCCGTTCTCCTCGAGTGGTTAGCTTAGTATATTCCAATTACCAGTTTAAGAGAGAGCACACCCAAAATTCTAGTGTGCACAATTGCAGTGGTTTTTCAAACAAAATTTCTATTTCTTATACGTGTGAACATTTATTAATAATTCAGATTTTCACACTAATCTGATTTGCTCTTGATTTTAATATTAGGTGTCAACAAGTCAACAAAACCTGCAAGTCATGTTCTATTTTGCATATGTATTTCATTTTATTGTTGCATTATATATATTTTTAAATCTCTTTGTTACTGAAAGCAGTGTATCCCCCCTGCCATTTAATAGTTACGTTACCTTGTTTGTAACAGCTGCTTACCCTAAAATATTAATAAAAAATGGAAATAAAAGAACTGTTTTCATGTCCATTATGGTCTAAATGCTGTTTTAAATGCTTTTCCACCCTTTCAACAAACACATTGTGGAGAAATCCTTGTCATTTCTGAGCATGAAATAGATCAGATAAAAAAAAATAAATAAATATTGGCTAAATATCAGCTTCTGCAGCTCATTTACATAAGTATTATTATCAGTCCTCAAAAATTATGTGAACCTCAGTTGCAACATGGTACAGCAGGAAAAAAGAAACAGGGCGGGGAAGCGGGAAAAGAAAAAATCTGGCTTTGAATGGGCCGGTTGTCCAGGTCCAGATGAGTGGACTGGAGATGACTGACTGGGAAACTGGATCCAAGATCTGCTGTTTTTGTTTCTTCTGCCAAATGAGAAATTAAAATAACTCTTTGGTCAGGTGGGGGTTGTGGGTAATGGTGACAAGTGGTTACACACACTATGCGTGCACACAAGCATTTACAATACTTTTGGGGGCATTACATAAAAAATTCAAGCTGGTCTGCACAAGATTGGAAGTACAGGCTCACACACGGACACACACACACTCCACCATCACCTCTTTCAGGCGTTTGGCTTACGCTCAGCACAAGCCAGCCAAAAACTCTTTTTATCCCCTGGTTTATTCTCTGCTTTTGCTCTCCGGATTTTTGGCAGGTCATTCTTACCTGGCCAATTTAATGGTGAATGCTCTCTAATTCTATATTGGACAGTGTGGGGTTAGAGTTAAAGTAAAGGTTGAAATTATAATTTGTAGGGGAAATATTTTTGATGCACCAGCTTTTTAGGCTGCATGAACCACACGGCTACAAGACAGCAGTAACAGCAAATCACGCCTGATTAATAAGTGACAGTGTTAGGCAAAACAGAGACCCCAATATGGATCCACTTACACGTGATTTATTTCGTTTTCCAGTTCAACAACAACTATGGAGATGGCTTGACTTCAGCTTTTATGAGAGCCTCAAATCTGCAGGTTGACTCAAGGTAATATTAAAAGCACACTTTCTCCCACTTATGGTATACAGGAAAGTTTTCATTCCTGCCTGCCACCTGTTAAGGCCTAAATACCTAAATGAGAGCTCCTCGTAAAAATCCTCTGCCGTCATTCACAGATGTTTTGTTATTTTTATTCTGTTTGCAAAAACCAAGTAACAGAAGAAAATAAAATCCTACATCTGATTCTCGAAACATTTACAGATCACTGACTCGTTCTTGCACAAATGGAATCAAGACTGATCCTAAAAATTGAGGCATATGAGAATGTATCATTAGCATAAGAAAACAGTTACAAACTCTGATTTCAGTGCAGCAATTAGAGGTATATTAAAACTAACTATGTGGAAACTAAACATCAGAACATTATATATAATGTGCTGTTTTATCTCTGCAGGGGCAGAACAATTAATGGACAACTGAGTGTGGTCTAACATCAAGTGTATTTGATACATAGAGACCAAACACACAATAAACAAAGTTAAAAAAGAATGTGACTGATAGCAATTTTTTTTATAGACATCATGATTGTGTTGTGTGTGAGTTCTTTTGGCCATGATAATCATGTTGTGAAAATCTAATATCATGACAGCCCCACACTGAGCTTTAATTTCTAATACACTGACAAAACATAAGGAGAGCAAAACTATAGAGCGAAATGTTGAAAATACTACCTCTATTTCTTTCTTTTTTTCTTTTTTTTTTTTTACATTTTGTGGTTATCACACTATTTTACACTGGAAAATATTAAGACAGACTTCCATAATGTGTACATGAAATGCATATACGTTGTTGTGTGGAGACTTTTAACCTTTCACCACATCTCCAAAGTGTGAATGGTTAAGGGTCACAGAAGTGTGATACTGAATGGTTTAACCATATTATAATGGACATTTCCACACACTAATATTTATTATAAAGAAGCTGAAAAAGCAAGTTCAACAATTTATCAAGTGACTGAAGAGCTGACTGTGTAGTTTAGGTTGGTCAGGAGCTCTTTAAAGCAGATCTGCAATGATTGGTCAATTAATCAATTAGTCATTTGAAAGAAAATTAGTTGCCAACTATTTTGATAATTAATAAATCACTTCAGTCCTTTTTCAAACATTTGCTGGTTCTAGCTTCTTTAAATTTAAAGATTTGCTGCTTTCCTTTGTCATTTATGACAGTAAATGAAAAGTCCTTGGGTTTTGGACTGTTGGCCAATTTCGAGATATGGCTATAGTTTGTAGGACACTGTGATGAACATTTTTCACATTTCCTGACATTTTATAAAATAACCAGCAGATTAATAGATCATGAATACAATCATTAGTTGCAGCCCTACCTACCACATCAAACTTCAGAAAGATATTTAATTAGTTTTTAATTGCAATGTGCTCCAAATCAATAACTTTGAGGAGTAAAACAATATCACTATATAATCATAATACAAGTCAACAATAATAGTGCATGATCGCCAAATTCCAATAAAAACAGTCAGTGAAATTAAATGACAAACTAAATGTAACAAGATAAAATTTTATCTCTGATTTTACTGACAGTTTTTCCAGATTTAGCTGACATAACTGGCTGAAATGTAATATTGAATAAAAGGCTGATAAACTCCAGGTAGTACATCAGCCTGAGCTTACCCCTGTCTGCCAGTGATAATGCCGTGCTTTGTGCTCTAAGCCAAACTGGGAATAGAACCATTGACTCCAGTGGTACAAATACAATTTTGTAGTAACTGAGCTATAGGACAGACAAAAAATAAAAATTGCCTTTTCTCAAACAATCACTTCAGATGCAGTAAAAGCATTGCTTACTCACACAACAAATCTCCCATATGGCAAAAATCAATAAGCAGAGCAACACTCTATTGATCATATCTATATCTTGGATACACCCTGATGTCATGCTCCACTAGCCAAGTATGTGAGTGTGTGTTAAGGGAAGTAAGGTGGTGCTGCATTGGTTTCAATGGAAACAATATTCATTTTGAATTAAAACTCTGCCTCAGGTATACAGTTAATGTCCCAGTCAAGTGTTGTTTGCAATACTAGGTGTCTAATGAAGCTTTGGCTGTGTTGATAATCTCCACATTCTACTTGTGCCTACAGATAACATCACGGAAATGAAAAGAATGCACTGATGCAGATGCAGAAAACAGTAATGCTTTCATCAAATGAAAGGAAGTTTGTAACTTTTAAGAGGTGTAACATTCAGACAGAGTGTAAAATAATTACGCTGACTGACAAAATTTATTTGTTTATCTGAAAATGTCATGAAAGGGAACTGTTCTTTCATCAACTTTATTAAAATTTGTTACCACTTCAAGCTGGTGACACCATAGATGGATGTCAGATCAACACTGCATACTGTTTTCTTTTGAAATTATGCACTACTAAACTAATATACAATTACTGCATTATTCATTGACACATACGGTTTCTTTTCTAAAGTCACATTTAACCTCGAGTGAAATGATAAATTTCACTTCTAAAGCTTTACTGAATGCCTGTAAAATCTCATTATCACTTGTCAGTCTGTTCATTTCATAAGAAAGGTGAAAACATGGTCGTCATCAGTTCCTGTGATATAAAAGACCATAATGGGATATGAATGAAACGGCTCAGATAAATTCTCTCATTGATTTCTCTATATTTCCCCACTGTAATGACAAGGCACAGGGTTGCCCTCCGCAGGCAGCATACCGACATAACAGAACTAAAAGTATACATCCCCGACAAATATCTTGCCTGCTAAAGTAACCAAAACAAACCACAGGGACTCACTTGTATTCTCAAACAACTTGCGGTAGACGATCGTTACCCTAACATTTTCTTTCCGACTCCCTAACTTCCTTCACCTCTCTACTTTGTTTTCTTCCTCTCCTCCTTTCTCTTTCCCCCGCTGCCTCCCGGTGCAGCTCAAAGTTATTGATAGTTTAAAGTTATGGGCTAATAATAAGATGGACACTGCATGGCCAGGAGCCTATTATTCCCAGGTAATGGATAGTGCCGGGTTTTGAATGACATTGCCCAGAGATTGGATGACGAAGGGTGGAGCGATTTATGGGCTACCCAAAGAGCCCCACGTCCCCCTTCTCTCTCTCTCTCTCACACACACACACACACACACACCCACACACGCGCGCACACACACACACACACGCGCGCACACACACACACACACACACACACACACACACACACACACCATGCTATTTATCTCTAGCTTGATAAGGAAGCAGATGAGGCATGCCTGTATTTATGGTGAAGATGTTCATAAAAACTACTGGCTCAGAGTAGGAAGTTAGAATCGACTTGGAGGAACAGCATATCCACTCAAATCTCCGTATGCACCTCATTGATGCTGTCCCATGGAAATATAATTTTGTGTTTTGGTTGTTCATGGTTGAAATAAAACATGACATGACATTGTTGTAGTTTGCTTTTTCAACTATTGGGCTTTTAGAGTATCTTAAAAAAAAAAACCTACACTCTTAACTCTTAAAAAACTACATAAATTTGTCAACAAAATCAGTGAAATTATTTTTTCTTCCCTTCCTTATAAACACAGTGCTGTTTGACGTCAAAATAGCACAACAACACAATTCTGTATTAACTAAAGCTGCATTAACGGCAAATGCAAATAAGGTTCTTCAGAATGACCCCTAGACTAGTTAAAGGACCGGCCCATTTTTGAGGTTTCTATATCATTCTATAGCTTCCCAATGGTGTTCCTTGTGTATTCAAATCCAAACAGTCAAGTGTTAGTGTCAAAATATTAATTTTCACAATCCTCTCTAAAAATATTTTCCCACATGATGTGATGATGTGTATGATGATGTCCCTACATACAAATGGTTGTGTCTAGATGGTAACTGTAGACTTGTGAAATTCTTGCAAGACTCATGTGTGCTGTTCTGTCATATTTTGAAGTGGTTTGCGTGCAGAAGAAGTTTGCCTTCAGGGCTTTCTGCCTGAGAACTTGTGTCCTATGTGTAACCCTAGTAAACTTTAATTATTATTTAAACCAAAACCATGATCTTTTCCTAAACCTAACCACATAGTTTCGTTGCCTAAATCCAACAAAACCCCAGTCTCCTGGATGAGAGGCCTGTCTTTGACCTGTTCATCCACCACAACCTCCTGCGTATGTGGACTCTTTACCCTGACTGTCACCTGACTTCCTGAACTATATGGTGAATCAAAAGTGTGCAAGAGGTTTGCAAATTTATACCACCAATATTAAACCCCCAGATTAAGGAACCACTTTTGTTAACGGTTATTGGGGAGTTTCCATTTGAAAGACCCAGAAAATAATAGGGATGGACTCACCATTCAATAAAAAAGTTAACATGGTCCTTTGCTTTTTGTTCTGTCAAAGCCAAAATTCAAACAACTTAAACAACTTCTACAAATCAGTGATCAAGTGGTGTTCAGGGGTGACAGTTACAGATATATCCTGAGTTCTACTTGCACTCAAATGGAGCATCATCTGCCATCAATTAATGAAACAACAGGAAAACTCAAAAGCCCTGGTTGCTGAGACTAGTGCAGCAGACATGCATTTATGCTATGTCCACAACATGTTTGCTCAAAATGGTCTGCTCGGGTCTCTATTGAGTGAAACAGCAACATAGAGACACTTCAGATGGTGTTGTCAGGATGTAGGGGAAAGAGGAGAAGCAGGGAAGGCAAGAGGGAGTGCAATGAAAAAGGCTTGTCAACATTATCTGTTTTATTGATTTAACAGTAAAAGCTTGCCGCTTAAGCTTTATGTTGCTTTGGCTGGCTCCATTGAAAATACAACAACTGCAAATAAAAAACGATTTCCTAAAAAACTTGAGCGTTTTTATTTATTTATTTATTTAACTTTTTATCTCCTGCCTACCAGCTCGGGTTTTGCATGCATTATAGTTAAAGTTTCACACATTTCATCATCTTTATGAGTAACCATTATAGTGGGACTATGTACAGCTGTGCCCGCCCTCTCAAATGACATCAACGGCATTGAAATGGCATCAATGGTGTCTTCTGAAGGATATCATTGATAATGCCAAGCCTAACTGAAGGTCTAGTGTATAAGATTTACTCGTATATATTGGCAGAATATGGCAGAAATGAAAGAGAATATTCATAAGAATATTTCCATTAGTGTATAATCACCTGAAAACAATTATTGTGTTTTTATTTATATCTACAGAGGGCGTGGGTCATCTTCCACAGAGGTTGCAATATTTTACCACCATGTTTCTACCATAGCCCAGAACCGACAAGCCAAACACTGGCTCTAGATATGGCCTTTCATGTTTTGAGGGAGTTTCACCTGGAGATGGAAGGCGAGAAGATCCAAGTTTTTTACAATTCATCCTCTGGGGACCATGAATTTCTGCATCAAATTTTGCTGCAATCCCTCCAACAGTTGTTTAAACATTTCACTTGCAACCTGCAAGTGGTGCTAAAGCAAAAGTGAGGGAATCGCCAAAGTCATTAGAATGCACTACTGAGAACCATGAATATCTGTACAAAATTTGGTGCCGATGCATCCAGGAGATGTTTCACTGATTGAAAAAAAATGATATTATTGTTATTTTGACCTGCTGCTGGTGTTTTAAGAAACATCAGATGATCACCAAATTCATCTGTAACTAGCATCTCATGGCAATCAATCAAATAGTTGTCAAGATATTCCACTCTGAACCACAAGAGCAGTAGAGGAAAAGTCAAAGATCAGACGGCATCATCCTCTTAAGACCACTGGTTTCTATACAAAATGTAATGACAGTTCAGTCAGTGGTTGTCAAGATATTTTAGTCTTATTTTTAGACTTGACCAAAGTGGACGACCAACTGACTGACTAGGAGACAGATTGACATTGCCATCCTCAGATCCATGCCGCTATAGCATGACTTATGTCCAGACTCCTTTTCTGTTAAAGTCTTATCTATGCAGAGAATTTAAAAGCAAAGATGAGCAGCACAGGTGTTTGAGCACTTCTGTTAAATAAAAATTACCTGTTACAGCAAAAGTATATATTCAAACTTATTTTGATTATATATTTTTCCATCTATTTGACATGGTGTCTAGTAGATCTTTTCATAGGAAACACAGTGAATTTGTGTTTTACACGTCAGTTTTGTTTGGCAGAAGCTAGAAAAGGATCTTCTGTAGATAAGATTAGGGTAATGAGTGGCTATCCTGTTGGTATCATGGCTGAACAGGAAAATAATAATAATGTCACTACAATTACTAGATATATAATTATTTTCTAATTTATACTTATTTTGTATTCCAAGTAAAAAGATTAATTGAAAAAAAAAAAAAAAAAAAAGAATGCAACCTACAGAAATATCAGAGCTACACAAAATTAGAGGAAAAGTTAAAGCCATACCCACACTATCTGAGTAAGTAAATGGAAACAAAGTCACAGCACAGCAATAAGTATTTTATGTCAAGATGTATGTAAATTTTCTCAAAAAACACAGGATTTTGAGGATTACTCATTTTAATGTCAGTACACCCCATGCAGACTAGAGAGCAGTGGGGTCAACAGAGTGTGTCATTGGAGCAGCTTGGAGCCTGGTAGGGTTCCTGTTGTGTTTTGACCTGTTGAGGCCTATCAAAGACATGCTACATAGCTCTATTATGCCAGAGCGGCTGGTTATTGCCAGGGGCCTCAAACAGCTACTCAGAAGCTCCATCAGCACACATACACAACACATGTTAAATGATGTGGTTCATCTTAATTATTTGAGGAATCTGTTGGCGTTTTCTTTCCTTGTACAGCATGCACAACCAAAGGACGGAATAAGCAGTGAAGGTTGCATGCAAAAGAAGTAGCACAAGGCAACATGTGGGCATTTTTTTAAAATTGGGTTGTTGATATTGTGCTGAGAAGAGATGTTTGAACAGGAACAGTTGCACACATTACCACAAATTTGTAACTTGTTGGCAAAAAGTGCTGCTTGGTTTGTTTTTTTTGTAAAATATACTTTTATTTGCAATATGTGATGTAGCAGAATGATGACCACAATAGCTTCTATTAAATTTAATAGAACTAATTGGCAGAAAGACAGATGAACAGACAGGTAAAAGACCACAAGAGGTAGATAGGAAGAACAACAATCAGGAAGACTCCTGACAGATGGGGGGACAGCTAACAAACACAGACACACAGCTGCATGAAGCAGAATACAAATCGATATGTTGTGTTAACATGTGAAGCTGTGGAGTTGTAAAAAAAACTTCTGTATTAATTACTGTCGACATGGAAAAAATATAATTGGATATGAGGGGGGAAACCGAAACTATTTATGGCAACTGAAGGGCCTTGCTTAATGATCAGACTGCAGCTAAAACCTCTATTGATTTTCTAGTTAAATATACAGCTCAATTAAAGATACAGCTGATTAAAAGACAACTACAAATCACAGCGGCAGATCTGGACATGCTGGGGAAGATGGGTAACATGGGGCCGCCTGCTGCAGTCAGAGAATTACATGATTTCCCCGACATCTTCTCCCTCATCACTGCAGTGCAGCAGAAAATGAGGTTACACCGGTATTTCTCTTTTTCCACGTTAAAACTACTATTTATTGAAGTTGTGACCATTTTTAAATGGAGCTGTGACCCACAGGTGTACTACTTGTGACAAAACGGCTGCTGAAGCTCAGCATTAAAAACATAAAATCAATGCTGTTAAGCCACAAACAACTAAAATAATGCTGACCTCTGAATGCATAAAGCAGAAATAATCAAACAAACAATACAAATCGACTTTCCTTGTTAAAATGAAGCACCTGCTTAACACAAGCCAGACCAAGGCTCTTTTTTTCCCCTTTCTGCCTCAGCCTTGTCACTGACAAATAAAAACCTTGACAGTCTGTGTGCCCTAACCACGGGAGAAGGGCAGAATTACAATGTATAATGGAAAACCTTTCTGTTTCTCATTGAAGACAAAAAAAAGGCTGTTTAAAGTCTATAAACTGTGGAAGTTTTAAGTTTAAGTTCTCGCTGTGGAATTATTTTGTCTTACATTTTTTTTTTACTTTATTACAACAGATGGATGGCTGTTTTCAAGAATGTTTAGAAAGCCAAATTCAAGTTGTGTTTCTGTTTCCAATACTACTACACCATGCTTGGATTTATGTATTTAAAACCCCAATTAGTAATTTTTAATAAAATATTGACATAAGTATAGTAACAAAACAAAAACAAATAAATAATTTACTTTTTTACTACAAGGGCCACTCTAAAATTAACATTCACATTTGGATCACAGACTGTGCCCTGAAATAGATGCTTGCATTTTTTTGTATTTTTTATTTGTACATATATATAAATATATATAACCATTATACTTTTTTTTTTTGTAAGGGACACAGATCTCTAACTCCAATACAATCACATAAAATATAATTAATCTGTTTTTTTTTAAATGTGACTATTGCTGGTATTTCAAGATTTACACTCAGCGATGGCAACACCTGTGCGTGTGAGTGTGTGTGTGTGTGTGTGTGTGTGTGTGTGTGTACCTGCAGGGAGTTGAGAAGGATGAAGATGTAGGCCATGACAATGGAGAAAGGGACCAAGACGCCACACAGCCAGGTCAATCCAAGAATGGGCAGCAACACCAACACTGCTTTCACTGCAGCCCTGAAACAGTTCACAACAAAAAATGGATACACACATACATACTGGCATACATACAAACACACATACATAAAATTATAATCAAGCTCATATGATATAAACTCTGAACTGGCTGACTGGTTGACTGAACTGCACTTGCACCACATCAGATAAAATTAATTAAAGTATTCCCTAAAAGTTCTCCTCCCTCCCTGATGGTCCTGAACTCAGTTCTGGGTTACAAAACTTTTCAGTTCTTTTTGGACAAAACTGAGCGGCTTTGGCAGGCTGCTTGTTCCATATACAACACTGTGCGGCTGGGAAAGCTCATGGGGTGACAACTTCCCACCTTAAATCCGCCTTAATTCTGTTTAGAGTGGAATTATCTTCCTGCTCAGGTGACCGCCAAACCGCACCAGCTGTGTGTGTGTGTGTGTGTGTGTTCGTGTGTGTGTGACATGGCAGGCGGCGAGCCCTAGTTTACTCAGCGGAGGAATGTGTTTGAGTTTCCGCGACGGCTGCCACCCAGGGGTGCCAAATGGTTCAAGGCCTGCTTTGAAAACCTTCATAAAGCACCTACTGTGAGCCCTGGTGGGCTGAGGTAGTGAAAAACATATACACTTCAACATGATTTTCACTGATAGGATCATATACAAGCCTGCTGGGGGAAATCTACTGGATCACACACAGCTGACCTGCACTCTGATGAGCGAACACCAGTGCCAAAAAATGGAAGCGAAAGACAAAAGCAAAGACAGCAGTGATTGAATATTGTTTCTGTATGGACATCACAGAGCAATATTAATAGATATTATCCTATTAAGACTTAAAGATAACTAGTCTAGTCTATCTGATAAATAACAAGTATTATTTGGGCTGACTGAATTAGATTTTTATTACTTTGCCCGCACCTCAAATAACCAACTACAATCAAGATACAAGATTGATTTATTTATGCTTATACAACAGTGTTGTATAGCAACATTTAGATGTAGTTCCCTCTTTGCTATTCACAAAAAACAACACTGAAATCATATACAGTAGATTAGTTGAAGAGACAAAAATAAAGCAAACTATTTTACATAGTGGAGTGCTGCAGATGAATTAAGCAGTCTCATAGCCTGAGGGAAGAAATAACCCTTCTCAATCATTCAAAAGACAGACATACAACAATAAAACAAGCAAACAAATGTATTGTGTGGATTTATAATTATAATATATGGAGTTATGGAAGTTCCAATATATACCTTTTTAAAAATGCAATTTCATTGTATTTTTCAAAAGCCTAAATTTATTGCAGTTTTAAATTGTTATTTCTTTCCATTATCATTCAGTCTAAAGCCGCAACAAGTATTAGATCATTGATAAAAGAAAAAAATTGAGATATTCTTGAATCGCACCATTGCAAGGGATAAGAAATTCTTCCATCCAAATATTTTAGCGATCATTTTGGAATATCAATATGTGAATTAGAGTTTGATCAATAAGATTGTCTTGAAGGACATTAGTGCAAAATGCTGCTAATTTCAGGCTGCAGTTGCTAAGAGATGATATTTTACACTGATATTAAATGTCTTAAACACATTCTCTCTCTTT
Organism: Lutjanus erythropterus; assembly: GCF_056507025.1. NCBI lineage: Eukaryota > Metazoa > Chordata > Actinopteri > Lutjaniformes > Lutjanidae > Lutjanus > Lutjanus erythropterus. The sequence goes on along the minus strand of NC_139323.1, from coordinate 22,723,064 downwards.
TTTTCCTCAAAAGTGTATTTATAATCTTCCTAAAACTAATATTAAAAACACAATTACAACTGATACTGTCCCAGCTTCTATTACCATCTGTAATAGAAAACAATCCAGCTACATCAAGATAAACAGTATAAGGATAAGACCCTCTGATAAACAGACTGATTTGATAAATTCAATTATATTTCTTTAATATTTCAGAAAAAACACTGTCAATACACTGGAACTACAAAGTATGACATGTCAAATGTTTTTAAATTTAAATAAGCCAATACTGGCCCAACGTATCAAATTCATATCTGAATAATTCCTGTATCTTCTCAACACTAAAAGATACTGAAACACTAACAAATGGTAGAAGCTTGGAGCCTTTTTTGAAAAATACAAATGCAATCCATTCAAATTGTATTCCTATCTTGTTTGATAAATGAGGGTCACTGTTTTAAAATGACAAATCCAACATAAAATCTTCCAGCTGCTTTTTATTTGATGCCCAGTGACTACAGCTCATCTGCTCCAAGGCCTGTGGCCCAGGTGAATTATCTTAAAAAAGAGGATAAATGGCGCCTCCTTGTGGTTTGTACCTCATTTGCTCATAGGCTTGTTCAGCAGGACTGGTGCCCATGGCCAACATGATGGACCTTCTCTTGGCTGTGGAGATGGTGATGACCACTACTCTGGTCAGTACCATGATATTCACCTGAAATAAGGGGAACATAAAGAAATGAGAGGTTGAAAATGACAGAGAGATGAGCACAAAAGAGGTGCACTGAGATGAGAGGGTAAAGAAAAAAAGACAAAAGTACTACAAAGAGTGGAGATATTCAAGTTGACATGAGATTGTGGGAGACAAAAGGAAGAAGGATTACAGAAGTATAAACAATTGTACATTACTGCTGTCTAAAAACTGTGGTACAAAAATGGCTGAACACACATTATATTTGTATTTTAACAATTTCAGCCCGAACAGACTACGAGATATGATTAGGATTTAATTTGCTGACCATGATGATGAAGATGACAGGCCCAGCGAAGCCCCAGATAACACCGTTCTGGACACTGAGCCAACAGTAGCCATCGGCCGAATATTTGCCTGAGGCTGATGCCAGCGTGATGGTGACTATCAGCACTGGCAGACCTAGAGGGAGGGAGGGAGGGGGTGGAAATAAGAAAAAAACAGACAAGGACAAGAATAAAGGAGAGAAAAAATAGACAATCAGAAAGAGGAAGAGACAGAAGATATACTAAGAGACCACTGTAATAAAAATGGTCACAAGCATCAAAGTAAAAATCTGTTTTAATTACATAAAAGTATTATTTCCTGCTTCCTACAACTAAGGTGTATAAAATAAATTTATATCAGGTTTGTTTCAATCAAAAAGAGGATTTAATAAAAAACTAAGGGAATCTGACTCTATGTTGGATTTAAATCCATGATTTTTGTCATTGTCTTTGTCATTAGATTACAATATCCTTTAGAACAAAGTTCTAGCACATTTTTTTAGCCGTAGCTAAGCCGTCGTACCCCAGCCGATGAGATAGTAATACTTCATGTGTCTGTCCTCACTTAGGTTGACTGCAACCACCTTGCTCCAGAGCAGCAGACCCTCCACCAGCATCCAGCTAAATGCTGCCATGAAAAAGAGATGGAGCAGCGCTGCCACAAGAGTACATGCCACCTAGAGACACAACAGCACAGGCATACAGACAGATACGGGTTTTACATTTCATATTCCAAGCATTAAGGTTAGGCTCCTGACAAACATACCAAGCAACTTGTCTTTTTGGTAGGGTATATGTGGGGGCAGCAAGGGGCATAATCTGGGGATGAAACTGTCTGCCACCAAAAAATGAAACAAAAAAAGTAAAAAATGTCAGGTTTTCATCAGGGATCTATACATGCATGTTTTGTAAATTTTACAAAAAGGCTATATTTTGAAAATTAAAACTTAACAATTTGGTATTCAGAAATACAAGTGCATGACTGCCAAACAAACAAGAATCAACTGTAGAAGAAGAATTTAGAGCAGAGCAGATATGAAGTATTTCACTTTTCAGCTGTCAATAAAAGATACCAGTGGCTTGCAAACTGAAACACACACACACACACACACACACACACACACACACACACACACACACACACACACACACACACACACACAAACTGTCAGAGGTTAAAGAACTATTTGTTGTTGACAGATTGGTTGAGGGCAGCTAATGATCATAGGTGATGAATGAGGTGCCAGTGGTCACCAATATCCCATTTATACCATTTACAATCCCAAATTATTGTTGATGCATGCTTATTCAAAAAGTACTCTATCTTAAGAAAATGTCCTTTCTTTTTAATAATGTAACAGATTTGACAGAGGACATAAACTAAAGATTGAGTTGTAAATAAATTGTGTTTATTCTTATTTGACAACATTAGATGAAATAAAATAATTTAAAAAATAATAATAAAACATGAAATTTGGCGGATGATAAAAAGGAGAATGTAAAGAATTTATATACAAATAATGGTAATATTAACAACAAGTAAAGACCATAAAATACTTATTACATTGCAGATTAAATCCCAGCAAAACACCCCTCAGAGTAATTCACTGTAAAAAGCTCTGAAGTGTCACCAAACCATATGGTAAAAACCTTGTTAAAATCTGAAAAATGGTCAGTCAGCTTATATATACACATATGAAAGCATCTGATGAATTTCCAACAAGCGGCCAGCTGCCCCCAGGGATAAAGCCCACCCTGACATGACCTGAGGTCAAAGGACCAGGGGTCAAACCAACTACAGGCCATTGGGTGACCATTGAGAGACTGAACCATGTGTTCTCGCTGATAGGTATGACATTAATGGCCACTTATGTAACATCCAACATCCAACAGTTTGCTTCACTAAGAAGCCCTGTATGGATTTGGATTTCAAGTCTCATTAACGTAGCTATTTAAAACATAGTGCTGTGGGTTAACATTTAAATGTACAGGTGGGTGTTCAAATTTCACAATCTAGCTAATGAAAGCTTGTACTGCATTTGCAATCAGTAGTAAAGAAATGGGTATTGAAAGGATTACAATATTAAAAGACATTTGTGAGATTTTGATTGATATTGAGTTAATTTGATTGTGAAAATAAGTTTGGAGAACATAAAATTCCAATATTTAAACTTGTGCAAAAAAAAAGAAAAAAAAAAACTATCTTTTGTTAATTTCCTCTCACATTCATCATCTGACTGATGATTTTTCATGCAAAGCATATCTGTAAGTGATCAGTAAATGGGCGCTGTCTTACTGTTCATTCATTCAGTTTCATTTGTCCTCAGTTTACTGCTTGGTATAAGAAAATTAAATCATTATTGTTAAATAAAACAAAAGTTTTAGTCTTTCTATACCTTATTGTGAATGGCTGAGCCGCTGCAAAGAAGAATTACTTGGGCACAGATCAGTGAGATGAACAGGTTCTTATGGATGGACGTCCTGTCAGATTTGGGGATGCTATGGAAGAAGAAAGAACTCATGATATCAACACTCATGATAGCATGTTAGTTAAAAAAAATGGTACATTTTCAAGCACATTACATACATTTGGTTACTAACCTAACAAGAAGTTCATGCAAGTGGCCAATTATAAGTAAAGACCATAATTTTATCTAATAAGGGGGGACTTTCATTGACACGGTCAATTAATTCAAAACCATTTTAACCATTTAAAACATTTTACACTTAGTTTATCTGAGCTGTATTTATTCTCAGCTAAGCCTTGAGCTGAGTGGTAGTGTTGGGATTCATCCTCTACAGCTACGCCTGTCTGTTCCAAACAGCAAGCCATCCAATAGTTGTCAAGATATTTGATTCTGTACCACAGTGTTGGGCTGATAAGATCAATATTTCCATCACTAGAGGGATGAAATTCAGCAATATCCCATGCTACAAAATGACATGACTTTGATCAATTTTGAATCAATTTATGGATTCTATTTGTTCTACACTTTTCACCATTTTGATTGATATATATAGATATATTGCATTACACCATCTCTGGAGACAAACAAATACAGTATACTGTCTTTAGATGGCATCAGTGAGTTACATATTTCCATTTGAGTTCAAGATTTCTGGTTGTAACATATAAAAAGAAACAGACAGCTGAATCTAGACTAAAAAATAAAGGAGCTGAAGAGCTTCTCATTACCTCCTGATGGGTTCAGTCTATTTAGACTAATTTCCTATCTGCATCATTGCTCCTGACCACCATAATTTCATGGTCTGATTATGCATACATCTATGGGCCTGTGTACCTTCACTTTTGGCTGTGTGTGGGTATGTGTTGTGTGTGTGATGTGTGTATATTTAAGTACACAAATGCATGTACATCATACACCAGCATGTGTGCGACATGCATGGCTGCATTCTGATTTTGGGATGGTTGTAAATCGTCAGGGTGGCTTCTCTCCAGCTGACTGTGATCCCTCAGTGACCCTAATGTTAATTAACAGCTGCAGGATGTCACCATAAACCTTCAGAGTGGACTCACATGTAGACCACAGTAATTACTGGATTAGCACTAGTCAATACTCATAGCAGCCTTAGGAACACAGCACAGATAATACAGTGTCAATAAGTTATGTCTCTCATTTTAGGCTATGGGAGACAGTATTACATGCCCCATGAGGAGATCTGATGGTGGCGTATATACAAGGTGGATGGCAAGATTAATTTCAGCATATCTATGTTTACAAAATACCATAAACTTTACAAGTGGTTTCCCTGTTAGTCCAAACACACAAAATAAAATGTATGATGTGCAGCAATAACTAATTTGCATTTAAATGCATTTACATTTTAATGATACAATTAGATTGGTGGATCAACTAAGATCCAAATTTCACAAGTAAATAAACAAATTGCAAAGTTTGACAAACAGTCTTCTGAATAAATACATATTGTCAGTTCAAAATTACAAGTAAGACAAAATGAGACTGTAACAGGACAATAGATACAGTCAACAGGCACTTGTAGTGGTGCAGACCACCATTATAGCATTTAATAAACAAAAACATTTAAGACCTTCCCTACCAGAATTTTAGACTATTTAATACTTCTACTGGTAAATGTGAATTTACAACATTTTACGGAACTGTAGCCACGCTGATAAATATATAGCCAAGCTAGTGTAGCTCAATGTTTTCTGCAAAGAAAAAGGGGCTGGCATCCTAGGTAGGACAGACACGAAAATTAAATACTCACTCCAGCACAGTGAACAGCATTAAAGTCACCACCAGTGCACAGAGAGATGCACCACAGCCAATGAACGTCAGCTTGGTCAAAATAAGCTCTTCCTCAGGACTCCACTAGGGCAGAGGGGAGAAGTAGGTGTGTGAGACAGCGATAAAAAGAGAAAAGAGAAAGAGGGGAAAATGTCATCACAATATCATAGGTTTGAGCCATCCGGCGCCTTCTTAAAGACACTGATTCCCTGCCTCATAGCTGAATTTGTGAAAAGCTAAAAAAGTACAATTTAAAATTATCAAAGTGCTGCAGCTGGTTTTGCTTTTGGTGTTTTTTGCTACCTTCTATTAACTTTGGATAGACAAAAAGGAACATTTCTACTAAAGCATTCTACAACACGTGCTGGTTAATATGTGCTCCAAATCCTAGCCACAATTTTAGAGGTAAAAAATTACGAGCCAGATATAGATTTCACATCAGGAGCATTAGGGCTCAATATGTAAGTTGTCACGCTCATAGCACATAATCATTAAAATTACAAGTTCTAAAATTTCACCACAATACTCATAACCTTAACCACTTTTTTAATTCAAGGTCTACTTTCCATTTTCTATCTTGCAACCTCTAATTCAGTATGTGGGATTTCACTCACTGCATTTCAACATATTTCATTAGTTACCTTCGACTCCAGGTAATTCATCAGCACTGCAAAGTTGGTGGTGTGATTACACAGACAGGAAGTCACACCAGAGCTGGCAGAGGTCATCCTGCAACCATCACTGGACCAGCTATTGGTATGATTATGCCTGTACAGCACAAAACACAAGCACAGACACACAAACACACACTTAATTTGTCTCAGAAAGAAGACACATTTTCAGTATTAAATATGGTCAATTTAACACGCGCACACACGCATACACATATATGAACTATTTGGAATGAAGCACAACATAAGTACATATACAAAATTTTACATGGCACAGTAACACACCACCTCTTCATGACTGACCCAACAGCTTCAATCACTATCGCAATAATACTTCATCAGGGCTGTTTATGTAATTGTGTTGTCGGTAACTTACATCAAGCTGAAATTCCAAAAGGCACAGACAGGAGTAACACGCTGTGAATACTCCACCTAGAAACAGAAACACGTGTTTGCACTTGTTTTCCTTCTCTGACTATTTCACCCTTAATAAATTACCTTGGACTCTAACCAACAAAAGCGACATGGATGAAACCCATGTGCTGCTTGCTGGGAAATGAAAAATTCTGTGTAGTTTCATATTGCATTTGCTGCTTTTTATATAATATCTGATATCAGCATGGATTTCTGTTTCAACCTGTAAGTAAATGTTTTGAGAAATTTCAAAAGAACAAATTGTACCCTGAAAAATCCATCAGTCCATCCAATTTAGCATCCTTAAACCTCACACACGATTTTTTTTACTCAACTATCAACACGCAGTCTGTCTGTTCCAGACTAAAATGGATTCCTTGTCCAATCAGTCATCATGTCCAAATGTATAATTGATATCATGGGCTTAATATTCACCCCGCTGTACAATGGACTATACCACATGTAATGAGGAAAGGGTGTACTCGACGGCCACAGGGATGGTTTGGGCCTTGGAGGCATCACGGACGGTGGCTGATATGACAGCAGAAGCCAGGTGACCGGGGAGGATTCTGGGAAAGTAGACAATGATTAACACTTCATCTGTCTCACAACTTAAAGGTCATAAATACATGAAAAGCTTATGTAAGTGTAACTCACAGGTTAAATTCCTTAATGAAATTTATATGTAACTTTTTGTAAAATGGCAAGTTTAAAACTTAATTTAAGATTCTTTAGACATAAGGACAAAAAATTCAGAGGAAACCGTGGTCTGTTTGAGCAAGGCTCTTAAAAACACCTTTTTTTTCCAAATGTGTCATATTATGTATTAAGAGGAAGTTGCTGTGTCTGAGTCTGCCACTGACCAATGTGCAAAAGTAGGTATTATTGAATTTGAGCGATTGTCTTTCACTGAGCTGGTATTGTTTAGCTAGTTTTACAGTGCATTTCACATCACAAATCATTGTTTATGCTACAGGTGCACAAACTCCTCCCTGTCAGGACATTGAGACCACTGTTTTCCTGACAGGAGAAGAACGGGCAAAGGCTCCCATGCCGGGTGTATTTTGTGCAGGTGAAGAGTGACCACACAAGCACCTAACAAACAAAAAATTTATCAGGGAACTGTCATTCATCTCCTCCCCTCTCTCCCTTCTCTCTCAGTGTCCATCCCTCTCCATCTCTCTCCCCTCTCCCTCTCTGTCTCAGTCTCCGTCCCTATGTCACTCTCTCCCTCACCCTCTCTTTCTCACCACTATAGCGCTGTGTGTCAATTTACAGAAGGCAATGTGAGATAGGACTGATAAAAGCTGATACTCGAACATGAGCTGAACACAGGACTAACTGTTAGCCAACACCATTCACTCACCAAGACACCTGGCCGGTTCTCTGCTGATTCTCCTCACACCACAAATCAGTTTCTCTCCTGTGACCATTATGTCCTAACCTTGTTCTGTTCCTGGTCTATTTGACACCTAGTAGGCTCAAAATCATAAGGTTGTGGTCCATCATATTCATATGAATATACATTTTCAACCTTTTCAGAGACAAAGCTAGCATTGACATTGTTATTTATTCATGTTAATGTCAAGGTAATGTCTGCCTTAATCTACATCATTTCCAGTTTGTCATTTTTAGATGTGGAAGTAAAATTCTCTCACAAAAACTGCTCCAGAAGTCACTGTAGTCTGCATATATGTTTTCTTTTTCTTCTTCTTCTTCTTTTTTTTAAATAAAGTTTCTACATCATTTCATATGATATCAATTCACTGGAGGCTCCAACCTGCAAGTTACACTTCAAATTCAAACTACTGGTATCAACTATGCGAATGATCCCTACTCTTTCAAAAAAAAAAAAAAAAAAGCAAGCACACCTTACTTGGTTGAGACCAGGGCAGACAAGTTAATTTTTTGATTAACATTTTTTGTTTGGTTTCATTTTTTATTTTGGTTCAAGTTTGATTTGCAAGCCTGCCCAAATTTAGGAGTACACTAAATGTGTTCACAGTGTTGCATATTTTGATTATAAATGATCAGAGGCAGTGACAATTCCATTGCCTTAACTTAAATTTGGTATGAGCTTAAATTTGAGCATATGTGCCATTTTTAATGACGAAAGTATTTGTGCTTTTACTGTATCTGATGCCAAATGCTGTGATTTCTGCTGATTAGATGTTTGTAATAATTGCTTTCTAGAAGTGCTGAGCTATTGTTTTTATTTATATTGCAAATATAATATGCTGTGACGCTTAGCGTGTTTGTTTCTTGCAACATTTAAAGAACATAAAAGAAAATAACAGCCAAACTACCTTTCTACTTTCTCTTCGTGACTCAGTGGAGGCTCCTCTGCTCCAGACACGACCTCACTCAGATGGCTGTAGTGGGTATGAATAAACATCAATTCTTTATATCCTGGTTAGAGAGAGAGAGAAGGAGAAAAGCAGATTTATTTTTTTCCTTTCACACATTCATTCCGATAACTGCCTGATTCAAACACATCCTTCAGTTACAAGGAGTTACATTTATCCTTGAAGTTTCCAAAATGTCCTAGCAAAAAAAAGTTCTACAGCAAAGAATGTGTCTACTTGAGTACGAGTTCATTCAGTTAATATCTTTATTTTATGTAATCACGTATACATAAGCATTAAATACCATTTAAATGTGACTAGACAGAATCCTTGTGTGGTCACATTACATTACATCTGCTTGAAGGATGTATTTTTAAGTCGATCCTTTAGCCATAAGACAGTGGCAAAAATGGCAATTAAAATTTGAGCATATGGACAAATATGTTTTTCATTCTCATTTGGGTTAGCCTCTATGACAAGTGCATTTTCGTGTCTCTGTGTGTGTGTGTTTCCTACCCAGTGTGTGTAGTCTCTGGAGCTCAGTGTCAGGGATAAGCAACTCATCCTGACCACTGCTGCTGATGGTGTGAGAGCCGACCACAGATGGCTTGAAGACTTGACAACAGCTCTCTTCAGACAGCCTCTGCCACTTCATGTACACATCTGGCAACAAAGACGGTAGAGGAACCCAATACAATGAAGACAGATTAAGAATAATAGTAAAAATGAGTAGAAATGTAAGAATCTTTTTTATTTATCTATTCAAGCCAAGAGCTACCAATGGTTTGAGCCAGTCTATATGGTAGACTTGAAGACAGTGTATTAAAAAATATTCCCTGGATTCTGAACATGTAACCATTACAAAAACAAGGAGCTGAATGAGTGCAATAAAACTTATAAAGTCATAAACTAAAAAAGAATAGATATTACAATATTGTTTCAACCTCCACGACACAAGAGTGCTGACGTTTTTCTTCAAGTGAAATGTCTAAGTAAGTTTTGTGAATAAAATGTTCTCCTTTGAAATCTTGTTTTTCATCTTTCTTAAGTTTCTCCATCAACTTCTATCACCACTGAAACTGTGCCTCCTGGATTTTCAGCATAACACAGATGGATAATCAATATTATCTTTGAATAGATTTTTATTACCTATGTTTTTGGTAGAAAGAGTGAAGCCTCTTCCCTCAGCAGATAACATGTCTGCAAGTGTTTCAGTGAGACTGTCAATGCTCTTGACAATAGTAAATGGCCCCACGCTGACCTGTACAACAAATAAAAACCAAACAACAAAAAGTCAGACTGAGATAGTGAAAGAGAAAGGACAACTTTCCAGGATTAATAAAGTTGAGAAATTTATTTTACCCTTGAAATGGAACTAATTATGCAATATAAACATAGTGGGAGGCATTAAGTTAAAAGCAACTGTTGAACTGAATCCAAGTTACAAATAAAATTCTTCCATAAAACCCAGAAATATCTTTGGTTTATTTTTTCTGCCTGGTTAGACAGAATTTCCACAGTTTGCTTGGTGACAATCCAATGCTAACTGTACTTCCCATGGTGCACTTAAGCTGTTATTTTAGGGCATTACTGGGGGACAAAAATGAATCTGATCGTAACAGCACACTGCAGATAAATTAACCCTTAGAGAAATTTTTGGGGAGAAACAAAACCCTCACCCCATCCTCAGTCTGGCTCATCCACTGTGTAGCCATGTGGGGCTCCAGCATCAAACTCGCCATTTTTACATAATTGGTAGCTATGGACACCATGACCTCTGCTGCATCAACTCCAGCAGAGTGAGTGCTAGCCAGTGCAGTCAGGTCCATCTCAATCATCTGGGTGAGGTAGAGGACATCACTGGGGGTGAGGAGGTTTGGCCCACCGGCCTCCAACATATGCAGAACAGCCTGAGTCAGCTGCTGCAGCAAGGTTACATCTCTGTCCCAAGACATATTATCACTCAGCTCATCCATTACCTGAGTAAAAGAAGGATAGATAAATATTTTCAATTTTATTACCTGGAGAAAGAGGGTTACACTGTACTGTGGCTAATTCCATGTAAGTTAGTCCTGACAGTACTGAGAAAGTTAATCAGAAACTTATTATGCTCCTAAGATTACTATAAGATGAATTTTTGAATTAAGACAGTACTTTACATTTATGACTTTCCAGTATTTGCATGTCTGGTATCAGACACATAATACTGAGCTTCTTTGAAAGACACAGATTCTACATTATACATGGTCAACATTTCCTCAATACCACAGACGAAATTTATGTTCATAATATCTGTGTGGCTGCAAAATTGGGAAATTATTTTATCTTTTTACCACATAAATGTACATGTCTTCTTTGTATTGAACTGCCTCTGCACTAATATCACCAAGGTTAGTTCTTATTAGTTTATCACACTGGACCACTTAAGTGAAAATATTTGACATGCAAACTGCCCAACTCACAGGTTTGGTCCGAGGATCCTTGCTCAATCTACTGAATAATGGTGTCTTTGGTAAAGTGATAACATCCAGCCCATCTGCAGACAGAAACAGACACAAACATAATACATGAAATACATTACAGAAAAACACAACACACTACAGCCATTTCCATAGATTCAACACTCTGCTATGATGACACAGTGTTAACAACCTAAAAAATCTTATCAGACAACCTCCATTACAAAAAAGTTGGGACATTGTGTAAAACATGAATAAAAACAAAATTCAGTATATTAAATATTTAATGTTCCATTGATAAACTTTATTTTTTGTAAATATATATACATTCTGAATTGGATGCCTGTAACACATTTTTTTTAAAGTTGAGATACGGGCCATAATATACTGGAAAAGGTGTGGAATGCTCAAAAAACATATTTTCAGAACATCCAAAAAGTAAACGGGTTAATGAGTAAGATGTGACAATATCGTGATTGGCTATTAATTTTCACTTTATGAAAAACTGCATGGGAAAACAGTCCAACAATTTAAGACCAATGTTTCTCAACACCAAACTGAGAATAAAGAAATTTAGGGATTTCACATCTGCAATCTACAGTATCATTAAAAGACTCAGAAAATCCAAAGAAATCTCTGCACATAATTCCTGTAATCGCTGAGCTCTCAGGCGGCACTGCATTAAAAACTGCATTAAAAACCCACATAATTGTTTAAAGGATAGTACATGGGCTCTGGAGCACTTTATAAAAAAATAATGCAAAAAATACAACAACAGAGACTCTGGACTGTTGAGCACCATAAGTCATAAAGAGTCAGAAAGAATTTCCCTTTCAAAACTTCAGTGCTTACTGAACGTGGTTAAAAGAGAAGATGACATATCACAACAGTAAACATGCCCCTGTCCTGACTTTTTTGGAACATGTTGCAGGCAAATTCAGAATGAGTATATATTTACAAAAACCAATAAAATTAATTAGTTTGAACATTAAATATCTTGTATTTGTACTGTATTCGATTGAATATAGGTCAAAAGGTTTTTGGAAATCATTGCATTCTGTTTTTATTTACGTTTTACATGACATCCCAACTTATTGCTATAAATTAGGAAATGGTTATATTCATTACAACACTATCATATTGGATTGAAAGTCCAGGTAATGTTATTTTGTAATGGTCTCTCAAGGTTAGATACTGCAGATCAGCAGCAAACCATCATGTTACATCTAAAATATAATACATTAAAATTAATTTACATCATTATTGGTACCTTTCTTAAACTGGCAGACAGCCCCTCTGAATGAGTCACACTTGGCTGAGTCCAAGTTCCCAATAACAGGGTCAAAGACGCCACAATCCTCATCAGACTGAGATCTGTGGATCACCTCAAAGGTCAGTGTTTGGTTTTGCAAAGGCTTGCCGTCCCGGAGGGAATCCAAGAACGAATTTGTTAAGACAGTGATGTTTCCTAGTGAAGGAAATGGTGAAGGTTATTCTTAATATTAAGTTTTTGAAAATGAAACAGACACATCAAGACTGAATACCATGTCCAGTGACAGTAATGTGGATAATACCACACTTCAAAAGGCTTAAAAATTAAAAAGCTTGTCAAGATGTAATTCAATCGGGCACAACACCATAATTAATAATAATTCCTTATACTTATATAGCGCTTTTCAAAATACTCAGACACTGGACAAAAAAGAAAAGAGAAAGGAAGAAACAGCATACAACAATATAGCAAACAACAAAAAAAGAAAAAAACAAACAAGGGATGAGGAGAAGAAACTGTCAGTGGTTGAAAGCAGTGTTGAACAGGTGAGTCTTGAGCAATTTTTTGAATATGGGGAGAGAGGGCGAATATCTGATGGCTTTGGGGAGTGAGTTCCAGAGGGTGGGAGCAGTGATGGAGAAGGCTCTGTCCCCCCAGGATTTGTACTTAGTCCGGATGAGTGGGGACAGGAGATTAGCATCAGCAGAGCGGAGTGTGTCGGTGAAGAAGTTCAGACAGATGGGGGGGGGCAGGTTATTTAGGATTTTGTATGTGATTAGGAGGATTTTGAAATGAATTCTCTGGGGGATGGGCAGCCGGATGGGGGTGATGTGGTCATGGGTGCGGTGGTGAGTGCTTTTGGACCAATGATGATTATTTCAGATTTGTCGCAGTTTAGTTTGAGCAAATTGATTTGAAGCCAGGATTTTATTTCAGTGATGCAGTTAGTCAGGGTAGAGTGGGTGGCAGTGGAGATTGTCTTGGTGGAGATGAGGAGCTGGATATCATCAGCGAAGCAGTGGAACTGGAGACCCATGACGGCGGATAATGTGACCAAGACGGAACAAATACAGAATCAAGAGGAGGGGGCTGAAAACTGAACTTTGGGGGACACCTTGGGGGAGGGGAGCAGTGGGGGATTTGCAGTTGTTGATGGAGATGAATTGAAGTCTGTTAGAAAGATATGACTTGAACCAGTTTAGGGCAATGCTGGTGATGTTGAAGACTGTTTGAAGCCGGGTGAGAAGGATGGAATGGTTGATGGTGTCGAAGGCAGCACCGAGGTCGAGGAGGATGAGGATGTTGAGGTTAGAAGGAGGTCGTTGGTAATTTTGAGGAGAGCAGTTTCAGTACTGTGGTTTGATCGGAATCCGGATTGAAATGTTTCATACATGTTATTGGCAGAGAGGTGGTCTTTCAGTTGGGAGGCAACAGCACGTTCCAGTACTTTTGACAGGAAGGGTAGGTTGGAGATTGGCCTAAAGTTATTGGGGATGTCAGGGCTGAGTCCATTTTTTTTGTCATCTATTTTGGTTTGGAAGAATGAGAGGAAGGAGGTGCATTTGTCAGCTGTAAATGACTGAGAACCATCATCAACATAAGATGTCACATGACAATATGTCAAAATGAAAACTAAAAAGCATTATAACATAAAGAATTTCCCAACATCACTTTTTCCCAAAACATTATCTCTTGTGTTAAGCCAACACTCCCTCAGCCAAGAAGTTTTACTGAGCAAGTTGTCAGTGCGTATAAAATGATGATAAGTGTTTTCTGACCTGCTGTCCCTATGCTAGTGTACAACTAAGATACTTTGGTAGAAATGGATGCTGTCGCAATGACTGAATATGGCACTTTTGTTACAGGAACAGGTACTAGGTACCTCCATGTTGGTTAACATCATGTTACTGAAAGACTGAAGGATCAATCTTGGCAACAGTCAGTCTTTCAGCAGCTACTATACACAAACCCTTACTCTGTTTGTAAGTTGATCTTTAACAGATCAACAAATTTATTTCTCCAAAGCAACTGAAAATCACTGAAGAAATGCAAGCTCACTATCCTTGCTGCATGTTCAGTTCCAGGAGGGGGAGACAAGGCTCTGGACTCTCATCGCTCACTGGGGAGCATGATGTCAGAACGGGAGAAGTTTGTTTTGAAGGGTGGGATTCAGAGTGACGTGAGTCACAAAACATTTACAAGAACCATTAGGAACCTCTTCCAATTACAACTTGGTCACCGTCTCCCCTATTCACTGGAGAGTGGAAGAAAGAGAGAGCAAGAGACAAAAATCTCCTCTTTCCTTCAATCTCATTAAACTTCCAGCAGTTTTAAGTGCCAGAAAGTGTGAGTGTGTCTGTGATTCTTTACTGCACATATGTAGGTTTGCCAAAGAAGGATTAGGGATATCCTGATCAAGCTTTTTTGCTGATCCCAATGTGAGTCATTTAGTAATGAATACCTGCCAATACCAAACCAGAAAGTGATATTTATATTTTCCTACATAACACAGCTGTGTGGTGCACAATAACCAGTGTAGTTTGGCCTAATAATGTCACTCAATTTACATAGAAGCTGCTGCTTGCATATATGATAAACTTAATAGGTCATTTATCATAGTGAACAGAATGATTGCTCTTTTGTTTTTCTTTGGTTTTAATTCAATGCTTGGTATTACAGTTAAAGTGCAGACTGATTTGTCAAGCTGCCACACCATGACTGGGCCTAATTAACAGTTAGATTAAAGCACTGTGGATGTAAAAGAAGATGAAACAGAGACAGAGCAGATTTGGGTCTGGTTGTATCTGGAATGCCAGATGGGTGGAGTTATCTACACCAGGCCAGCTCAGATCTTGGCATGTTGCTGAAAAGTGAGTAGTCCAAAATGACTGTCAAATGGTCTCTATGTGATTGTTTTTTGTTTTTTTCTGCATAGCAACCCCACCCAGCCCCTGTGCCAAACTACCTAAACTGTAAACAGAATTTGAAAGTAATGCTTAACTATACCCCTGGACCTTGTGTATAGATTGGAGTCTCTTCTGTATTTCATGGTGAAAAGTGTTCCTGTACTTCCCTGTATCTTAACAAATGTACCTTGACATGGGTTGTTTCTCCACAGCTTCATGAGGGAGGGCTCTATTTCCATGGCTGCTCCACTCCACTTGAACACCAGCCCAGAGGAAAT
Source organism: Lutjanus erythropterus (assembly GCF_056507025.1). NCBI lineage: Eukaryota > Metazoa > Chordata > Actinopteri > Lutjaniformes > Lutjanidae > Lutjanus > Lutjanus erythropterus. Next base: position 22,707,451 of record NC_139323.1, on the reverse strand, counting down.
GGGTGAACACTGCTTTTCCATGGTGTAGATTTCGCTGGTGTTCAGTACCCGATCCCATATGTGCAGCTCTGTGATGCTCCCTGAGAATGACTCATCCTTCTTAAAAGAGCCCCCAAAGGTGTCCTGCTCCTGCCCGATAATGAAAAGGCCGTCACGGCCAATGCTGTCAGAACTATTTAGGCCAGCACCTCTAGAGACCACAAGGCCATGAGTAAATAGTGCCCATCGTCCACCATCCTGGCTCCAAGAAACACACACTGAGTGCCAGGAGCCGTCATGGTCGAAGGCTTCTCGGTAAGGTCCATGAATACCATGGACCAGCAAAGCCAGCTGAACAGGTTTGCCCAGGATCAGTTCTGCACGGAGCTGGAACTCATTAATATATGACTGGATGGAATAGGAGAAGATGGTGGAAATTCCAGAGCAGTTTGGGTCAAAGCGGAGACGGGTGCAAACGGTCACTGCACCCATAGAAGTGAACTTGTGTAGGAGACGAGCATACTTCCTGTCCGAGCGCCCGGTGAACTCCAGACTCAGGGTCTGGGAGGAACCTTTGGTTTCACCCCAAACAGAGAGAAGAAAAAGACATTACTATGAAGGAAAAATCCTGGCATACCTCTCGGAAAAGATCAAACCTAATCATAAAATTGCACTTAGTGGTCCTATTCCCACTGTAAACACTTTTTTGAGTGTTGTAGAGCAGCATCGTCAGTCCCACTTTACATTCTGTCAGTAAGTGAGAAAATAGCGAGCCTAGTATTAAAAAAGAAAAAGCCATGCTAATACCTAATAAAAAAGTGTCAGACTGAACATACTTGTCACATGTGTCATGACTTTCCTGGCAATCCACACAGGCTGAAAGATGTTCAAGGATTTTAAAAAGCTGGTTAGCTCTTCGTTCTCTACTGGGTTGGAGACAGTGGCTAAGGCCCCTGAGCGCTGGTTGCACAGTTCCTCTGCACGGCTCCACTGCAGGCGATCAGGCACATACTCATAGTACAAATCATCGAATGTCAGGGTTCTGGTTTCCAATGTAAAAGCTGTGCAACAAAGGGAAAAGAAGAATTAAGTCGAGATACCAAATAGCATTGGTAAAATTCAGACTAAAATGGCTAACCCTGACTAACAGCTCATATCTGGGACTTTTTTGTTGTTGTTTGTTTGGGTGTGCATTTTATGGGCTGCAAATAAATTAACTTTGATTTTTTTTTTCTTGGAGTTTATTTTGATCCTTTTAAAATTCAGATTTAGTTAATTCAGACATGTCTGTAAGAAAATGAGTAATTTGGATGACAATGCTTCAAAGAAGTGAAGCATTCAAAATACAATATGTAAGAATTTCTATTTAAAACATTCAAAAATTAAAATTAAAAGAAAAATACCAACAGAGGAGTTTTTCCACAGAGTGTGAAAAAGTTTTGATATTATGACGTCTGTGTATTGAATTGCATATGTATCTCCTAAAGTTCACATTAAAACCAGCTAGCTGCGGCTCGTTAATCTTGTTATACCACTTTGTACCTCAAGAGGAGACAGTCTGATAGTATTCTCCATTTGCACAATGTAGTGTGACAGATATCCACTCTATGGACGGTTGGCCACTTGGCACCCAGGGTCAAACCTGTAGTATACATTTATGGTCACCTGAGTGCTTTTTCATCCCCAAGTTATTAAAATACTTCATGTTTTAAATTTTATTTGTACATATTGTTAATATTTTACCATTTGCTCTGTATATTGTGTGTCTGAGTGTTTAGTTAGTATTTTTGATCATTTTGATAATCACACAGGTGTTTCTAAATACCAAGGTTAGCCAGTGAGCTAGCCTAGCTGGCTGCTAACATGAAGAAAACCACAGTGAAGTTTATGAGGAGAGTAGTCAGCTCCATAGAAGCCCTTTGTAATAAGAGATCCTGCAGTATCACTCCAATGAAGGCTTGCCTTTAAGCCAGCTTTGTGTTGTACACTGACCATGAAGCACTGGTATAACAATGTCCCGTGGCATAACAAAGCAGCACACCGGTCACCCAGGGATTCTGCCTGTCTACTCGTTTATAATCGCACACACAGTCCAGATAACCTCATGGATTTATGACAGAGAGGTTTTTATGTGTTCCTGGATAAACGGGATGTCGCTGTCTCTGCTACAGATAAGTTAAAAAGATTGCCTTGTGTGATGATATGGGGAGGATTTTGCGTAGTGCACACAATGCTGTGTCAGCGCTGCAAAAACTGTCCACTCGTCTCCCTCCTTCTCCCAGCTTAAAACAGCAGACAAATGTGTGAAATAAGTTTGTAACTTAACACATACAGCAGCACTTGCTTTCACAATACAGTGTAGGTTGGTCCCTTTCACACTGGGCAGCTCTCTCAGGCACTGGGTGTAGAAAAAAAAAAAAAAAAAAAAAAAAAAGAGCCGTAGCAGCCTAGTGTTAGCTTGTCAGCTTAGCTTTAAATTAAAATGACCAAAAATACTAACTAAACACTAACACAAAAATCAAACTGCAAAAAAGTTAAGTTTTTTAGGTAACTTGCGGATTAACAAACACGCATGAACATATAATGCAAACTTGACACTGGAAGCTCAGTGACCAACAATCCATAAAGCTGATATATGTCACATTAAATTGTGCAAGAGGAGAATAGCTACAACTACTAACTTACTGTCACCAACTGCCTTGTTTTTATTGTCCCTGGAGTCAAGAGTCCTGCTTGGAGCCTATAAATCAGCTCAATAGCATTACTATATTCCTTGATGTCTAACAGGTCTGCAGTCTTGGAGGCTGAATTCAAGTCCAGTCATACTCACTGTGAGCCCAATTCTGTTGCCCGCACACCCAGCTCTGGTGCCCATTCCATGCTCCAGCACTTCCTGCTAATTCTGACACATTGCACCTTTAATGCTAGTTATTCTCTTAGGCTCAGTGAAACCTCTATTTTACTAGTTAGTGGTTCAGGTTAGGGTTGTTTGCTAGGTCAAGCAGACTAGCTAAGCTAGCTATCTGTCACACTGGTCTTAATGTCTTGAATAAAAATGGTATTTAACTGAAAAGAGAAACATAAAGTGACTCACCTGATATGTAGCTGTGAAAACAAACCTGAAACAAAAGATTAAGTTTATTTCATTGACGATGGTATAAAGCAACAAACAATTTCTTCCTTACTAATAAGATAAAGCCAATGTACAACAGCTGACCTTATTAATGGAAAATAATGACATAGAGGCGAAGAACACCTGCATTTCCTCCGCCAAGCTCGTTGTCTTCAAACATAACACCTTCACTACATTTTTTTGTGCTTCGACATCAAATGTAGAAAAAAAAAGATGTTCCAAATTCAAATGGTTATCAAGATTTAACTCTGATAAATTTAATCCATAATTCATTTCAACAGCATAAAAGTTAAATTAGTTCCCTTCAATTTTACATGGCTGATTAATTTAGAAAGTTGAAGTCATGGAAGAAAAAAAAAATCTTGATTGACTTTCTAGCCAATCAAAAGCGAGCATTTAAACTAGCAACAAATCTATATCTAACATGTTGTCTAGGAATAAAATCATACAGAAAACGTGCAATCCGGCGATATGAAATCCCCAAATACACAAAGCCAGAAAACAACTATCAGACCATGAACAAGATAAACTAATAGGATTATAACATGTTATGGTTTACTCCTATATCTATTAGGATCTGGGAGTTTTACACGACTCTGAAAAACTGCCTGGTTAAAAGTCGACATGTTCTTGTCTAAAATAGAGAAGAGAAAACGTTAATACAGAGTTCAAGTACTTACAAGAAAGCCTAAATTGGGGAATAGTAACCAGTACATCCTGGAAGAAAAAAAAACATATTAGCTGAGAGTGAAGTTGAATTTAATCGTACGATGCTTTCTCAAGCATAAGAAAAGCAAAACTAGTCTGTGCTTTTACCTGAATTATTCGTCCTGTTAAAAACTTTTTTGCGCGTCTTCTCATTCCAATCGCGTCGTGTCTGTGAACGCAGCATACAACCACTCCTGAAAGTGAGAATGGTAATTCCACAAGTGTGAAGTTACTCAACAACGTAGGTTTTCTTCTCACTCCGTCACTGAAGTACAGAGGGAACCCTGATGGCAGCTGAATCCAGAGGGCAGGACGGGAGGATGCAGGGGAAGCTGCACAGAGGCGGAGGAGTGGGTGTAACCTGCAGGGAGCAGCATAGAGGGTTACCAAAAGTAGGGTTCAAGGACCTCCAGGGACCCTTGAGTGGCATGCGGGGTCTAGTCAAGTTAGAGGCTTGCACAGTGACGTAATACAGAAAAAAATGGGAATAACCTTGATGGATGTAACTAGAAGCTCATCATAGTAAACTGGTTCATTTTTAGTCTGAGACCTCAAATAGGGAGGATTTTCAAACAAAAAACATTTGAGACTGTTCCTTGTCATCTGGTGACTTTTAAAGAATGAAAACAACAAAATAAGTCAAACAAAATACATCTAGGATGAAGTTGCATAAATTAATAAATTAATATTCAGCAGTTTGCTTTCATTCATTTCATTTTTCACCCACCCCTAAAAGAAAATTGACGAGGCCAATTTTGCAAAATGCATGTCCCTTTCTTTTAAAACTTTCCTTACAAATCAGGAGTTCCTCATCGGAAGTCTGGTTTGGCGTAGCTGTATTATTGTCCTGCAGGGAACAGTAGACTTTTAGAGTTGTATAGGACTTAAATATGTTACGCAGTATCAGAAACAGGTTGTGACAATGAAAAGGGGGGGGGAATGTGTGAACATTTGTCAGAAATCAGGAGAAATAGGAGACAATTGGGATCCCAGGAGGAAATAGAGAGAGGGCAATGAAAAACAGGAGCGATGGCACGTATGGCAGTAGTTCCCAAACTAAGCTACAGGAACTACCAGGGGTTCCCCCCAACAATACTAGTAATGCAATAGTGAAGCCACAATTTAACTTCAAATAGTCTTTAATCTATAAATGTTTCATTTATAGGTTTCACTGCCCAGCTACAACAGACTGAAAAAATAACATTGTGTCGGCTGTGATTTCCAAGAATTTATTATACAGATTAACATGTATGTGTAAATACGAGGACTCTTATCAAATCATTTCACTAGTGGACGATCATTCTTCTTATAAAATGTTAAGTATAAAGTCAAAATTGATGTAGTATGTCAATAATAATGCAAAAAAGTTAAAGTTAACCTAATGGTAGGTTGCCAGTTCAGTCCTGCAACCAGGATAAATCTGGTTGGGGAAAGTGAAAGAACAGCCCTCGTGCCTCCCTTACTACCAGCACTGAGGTGCCCTTGAGCAAGCCCAACCACTCTAGCAGAGCTGATCAGAAGCCAGCAGATAAGACTGTGGTTATAGGCAGCTTCCAGGTGTGAATGTGATCAGGGTGATCCTGAAAAAGAGAGCATTGCTCTCAGTGAAACTTTTCCTCATGCCTGGCACAGATACCAAAAGTTCAACCTTTTTTCAATATTTTGACTTAATTCGCCAAAGTCTTCCAGTGCCAATTCATAACCAATACATATCTTGACATTATTGTGCAGTCTTCATCAGGAGTTCATGCTTTACTGAATATAGTAACCTGTAATATGAAAGGTTTGTCAAATCAAGCCACATGAATTTAATGCAATAGTACAAAGTTGCTATATTGTTTTGACATGTGAATTTTTTACCAAGTAATACAAAACATTAAAAAAGGACAAAAAAACACTGCTTTGTGAAAGTACATGTATTAAGAGGAAACACTGAGTAGCCAAGTCTCCTGAGTGCAAATTGTTGCAGCATATAATACAAAAAAGCAAACCTTTATGCAAATATGAGAACAAAATATATCTTCATACAAGAAAGATATCATATACAGCAGAGAATAGGGAGAAAAACTTTCATTATTTTACAAAACACCACCTGAGCTGCTGCATATTGAAATTCTGCATGTTTGAATTTATAAAAAATGCAGTAACGAATAATTTAGTGGCCTCTGAAAAATAGTACAACAGAGAAGGCCTGGTACAGCATAAGTTAATATTCTCCTTACAGCCAGTTAGTGTTCCTAAATGTGTTTATCCATCAAGAGTGACTGAAAGGTCCAGTGTGTAAAATTTATGGGGATTTATTAGCAGAACGTGGCAGAAATGGAATATAATATTCATTAAGTACCTAAGAATGAGCTGTTTATATCTAAAGAAGGCGCAGGTCCTTGTCCAAGGAGTCTGTCATGTTGCTGTGCCATGTCTCTACAGTAGCCCAGAACAGACAAAACAAATACTGGCTCTAGATATGCGTTACCATTTTGCACATTACGCAGCCACCGTGGGTTTTCTTACATGCTTGGACGGGAAGGATGAGGTAAGGTGTTTGCAATCTGCAATCTCACCTCTAGCTGCCACTAAATCCTACACAATGCCTACACACTGGTCTTTTAATGCTCTTAATTGCAAATTACTTGACTTAAAGCAAGCACAAGTAGCTTTTAACTGGTTATGAAACCAACTCAAACCCCTGCCAAACATTTTCCCAGACAAATTTAGAGTGAGTTGTACATTAGCCAGTTAAAAGGAAGCAAGAGGAGATTTTTAATTATATAATGATATTTTTTATGTTATATTTTATAACATCATGTTAGATTTTTATATTTTGTAATCATTACTGTGGAAACACTACTGCTTTTGTTCAGGGCCTCAGAAATCAACAAAACAATTAAAGTTCCTTGTAGTAGCTTTAAGAAAGAACCTACAGAAACCTTGACAGCAGTGCTTTTTGCACCGCATCAGAACCAACACGATAAGTTATTTCTGTATTTTCGAAGCTTCCACATATTTGTATTCATGTTTGCCCACATTTCAAAGTTTTCTCAATATCAGCAGTTCAATTTTACAGTAAATCGTACATGATGTGAGCACATCAAAAAGAACGACAAAGTCTAAAGGCACATCACACCCAGTGTGGGCTGCCTCTGGACAACACGCCTGGAGGGAGAGAGTATACTATCTTACTTACAACTCGATTTCTAACAGTGCTGTGAGTGGCAGTGCTCTCCTTAGTTAAAATTTCATTTTCTGTGATCTTATCGGAAGCGGCAGAGCTTCCGCTCTCTCCTGCCTCCTGCTGGTTCCAGGAGGACCACAGGGACTGCAGGGCAGAGTGGAGCTCATCTCGTGCGGCCATGACACTCTGAAGACAGGGAAGCTGCAGGGCCGGCGTCAGCGCTCCCTCCTTGGACAGACCAGTGATCAGATCGTCGACAGCCTTGGCAGAGGAGGCAATCAGCTCTCTGCAGCTGCTGAGGTCGGAGACTCTATCTTTTCCTGGAAAGGAGATGACAGTCAGATAGAAAAAGTGATATGTAGGACAAAAATCTGCTTCATGACCAACCAATCCACTTAATAGCCAAACACCAGAAGTGCTCTATGCAAAATATTAAGCCTTTCTTGAAAAGAAAGGGTATTATAGCAATGATAATGAAACAATATATAGTTTAACGCTCAAGAATAAGAATTTTATGACATATTGTAAAACTGAATAAGCTTTGATTGACTGAGCCTCAGGCACAGCTGTAAAAAAAAAAAAACAATATGTGCTATACACACACACACCATTCACAGAAGGCTAGGCAATATATCGAGATCACACTGAGATCATGATATGTGCCTTGATATCATCTTGGATTCTGGATGTCATTTTATCCTGATATGGCATAAGTGTTGAATTTTTCCTGTTTTTAAAAGCTGCATATTGAAAATAGTGAAGTAAATGGTTTCTTCTACTGTTCTCTGGCAACAGTTGCATTCCTATGCTGTACAATGTAAGATACACTGGATAAGACTTTTGGCTGAACATCCAGGCTGTGTGTTTGTCAGAAGCTTCACCTCGCAGGGCGGTAGACAGACAGGAATGCAGCTGTCTGATGGCCTGGTTCAGCTGGAACAGCTTGGTCACTGTAATCCTCAGTCTCTGCAGATGGGAAGCCTCCTCCGCCTCTTCCTCCAACTCCTCTGGGTCAGTCTCCCTCTCCTGCTTGAAAACAGGAACACACCCAAAAAACAAATTCAAGACAGAGCAAACAAACACTATTAAATGTAACGCAATCAAGAATTACACACACAACCATAAACATACAAGATCATACAATTGGACGCTATTGAAAAAAGTCAGTTGTTAACCACTTGTTAAGCAGCTCTTAGTGGCACTTTGCTTGAGGGAGTGTTACTTAACAAATAATCTAATTCTAATTTTCACCAGTTACATTTGCCTCAACTGGTCTTGATATTTTAACCAAGGATCTGTTAGTTGTCAGTTCCAATTCTGTAAGTAGCCTAAAGCCACTTCAAGAATCATACAGCTGCATGCAGACACACACACACACACACACGCACACACACACACACACACACACACACACACACACACACACACACACACACACACACACACACACACACACACACACACACACACACACACACACACACACACACACACTTCCAATGATGTCATTGAACAAATGGGGCTCCATGGTGATGTGTCCTTTTCTATGACATAAACCTGCTGGCCTCCCTCCCAGTTCACTGAAGTACAGCAAAAAATGTTGTTGCGCAATTCTGTTGACTCCAGTGCACAGTTCTGTAAACAGGCTATTTTAACCTAAAATGACCATTTGTGTTTAATTATCAGTTATTGTACTCAAGTAGTTTTTGTCCGTACATTTTGCTCATACAAAATAACACAACATGTTGACCAGTAATGACAAATCCATAACCATTTTTTCTCTATTTACACCAACATTAGAAACACCTTTTCTAAAGAGCTGCAAACTATAAAAGCACAACATATTTTGGTTCAACCAATAAATGATAATGTCTGCTGCAGTACACATTTATAGATGCATTTACATCCAGCATTATGCACATGTGCAGTCCTTGGTTACATGAAAGTAGATACCTCAGGCTATAACTCAGGTTTATTTGACTACAATAACACTGCGGGCAGCAAAATGCCCCTGTGCCTATATGTGTCAATGATTAGTTTTAACAAAAAAAACAGCTAGTTTGTGTGGCTAAGATAACGGCAAACAAGCCTGTTAGCTGTGACTGATGCCACTTCATTCAACACATTCATTACCTGAACGATCGTCAAGGGACGACTGCGGAGAGATAAGCCTACAGAGCATTGAGCTTTACAGGAGCAATAAAGGCTGAGTGGCATCTTTAACGGGGCTGCTGTGGGTGTGGGTATTAATCTGTAACATTTAAGCCTGTGTCAAGATGGAAGATTGGTTTTAACCTTCACATATCCAGGGAAGCTTTGCTGAGCATGTATTCTGCCTTTGAGCCACAGTTTACACAAACAAATACATGTAGTTTTTGTTAAGAAGCTGTAGATAAACAAAAGCTAATGACATTAATCAAATTCTTTAATTTGGATCATTTTTATTGCTATTGATTTTTTTTAGAGAAATCAAGAACAGACGTGAGCAACTGGTGGCCCGCGGCCCACATGCGGCCCTGTCCTCATTCACTGTGGCCCTCAAGTCCATTTCCAAATATCAAAACATTGTTGGTTGCACAGACATTGACAGTAAGCAGGCTGTTTGACTACATCCGAACCAGATGCCAACTGTAATGACACTCCCCACTGAGAGAGGGCGCTCCCGCCAAACCTCCCAACGGCCTTCTCCACAACAGCCAGCGAGGACGAGACAAATGAGCGGCCAAAGAAGAAACCTGGAGCAAGAGAACCGTGCCTTTCAGACAAGATGGGGAAACAGGTTCGTCTTTGAATTCTGTGACAAGATAATCTATGTGTTTAGTGTGCCTGGAAACAAAATCAGCCATGAAGGATTTCAACTTGAGTCGCCACTACAACACCATGCACAAAGACAAGTATGACCGACAACAGAACCCTTTTAACAGAGCCCCAACCACACAGGAGTCCTCTCTCAAGGTGTCCTATGCTGTTTCACTCGACATTGCTAAAGCAAAGAAACCCATGTCAGATGGAGAAATGGTGAAGCGATGTGCCGTAGAGATGGCTAAAGCTTTTGCAGACGATAACATGGCTAAAAACTTTGAGACTGTCTTCCTTACTGACCTCACATCTTGATCACCTGAACGTGCAGTTGCAGAGGAGAGGCCAAATTGTGTCGGATCTTTACGCACATATGAACACATTTCAGCATAAATTAGCCCTATTCAAAGAAAACTTTTCATCTGGGCGTTCAAATTTGACAAATTTCCCTGCCTGTGAAGAAATGCGAAAAGATGTCCCCGAATGCGAGAAAACATTTGTTAAGTAGAGAGCCAACATCAAAACACTGCAGCAGCAGTTAAAGGACCGCTTCCAGGACTTCCACGCCATGCAGCCATGAATAGCGTTATTCACAGACCCCCTCTCTGCTGCAATCAGCGAGCAACCCCCAGAGTTCCAGCTCGAACTGCGGCCTTAATGGCCAGCATGTTTGGGAGCACTTAGATTTGCGAGAGCAGCTTCTCAACAATGAAGCACATCAAGTCAAAAGACAGAAGCAGGCCAACAGATGAAACTCTGTTCCAGCTCATGCAGATTGGATGCACAAACATTGACATTGAGTCTATTGTACGACAGCGTGAGAGGCCACAAGTATCGCATTAAGACAGAACTTTACTGATCCACCAGTGGGTGAGGTTTATGAAAAGTATATAAAGTGCATGCTTATTTGAAACCTGCCATGGAATAGGAGTAGAAAAGCACTGTATACATGAATGTTAGTTGTTCTCAAAAAGTGGTTTGTCACTCAGGAATGTGGATTTTTTTTTCAACATTAAGTTCATTAACTGAATAGAGGCATTAGTATATGTATTTGAATATGAAAAATATAAAATGCATGTCTATTTGAAACAGCTCATGGAATGGGAGTAGAAATGCAATGTAAACATCAAACATGAATATTAGTTGTTGCACTTAATGTTAGTGTTCAGTTCTGTGCTATTACTGAATGGTGATTTTTGAGAACCCATTGTGGTTTATCACCAAGGAATGTGGAGCAGCGGTCAATATTTTAACTTACATTTTGCAATTTATGATTGTTCAGAATGTGTTTGGCACCAGGAAATAAAGAAGGCAGAGGGAGGAGCCGAGGATTTATTGGTGACACATGTAGGGGGCAACATAATCATCACCCATGTAACAGCAAGAAAAACAAAACTTTTATAAAGATGTGCAGAAATTACAAGTATTTTACAATTGTACCATAACTCCTAGTTTGTAGTATGTTGTGCAGCTGAAACTTACTTCAATATGGCAATGCATGTAGTTCTGCAGAGCACGGGCTAAATCAAGTGCCTTGGATTTTAGGCTCTGCAGGACCTGTAAGAAGAGATGGATTATCAGTGATGACAGCTAATTTGAAGAATATTAACTTTCACCTTTATGGGAAGGAAATTATCAAGACAACATCTAGTTGTATAACCATGACAACTTGTGTGACTGTGAGAACAAATGACACGATTAGATTAAATTCTCTTACTGGGTTCCTGGGGTAGGCCAGCTGAGCCTCTCTCAGCATTTCTCTGGTGATGGTGAGGGACTCCTCTAAAAGAGAGCGGACACCCTTAACGGTCCCCTTTAGCAGACACAGGACAACGGATTGCTGAAAAGATGGAGACATATAGTACCATAAATCATAATTTTAATCACATTTGCCCATTCATGCACTAAAAGCTACAACATATAATACACAATATAATCCAGATGGTTTAGAACAATATTTAAGAGCTTTGATAATAATAACGAATTTTTGATACTGATTCCTTAGAATTTTATTTTTTCAAGCATTGTGACCGAGATGCATATTTAGCGGTACGTTTTACTTTGTTTGGTCCAGCTGTGCTCGTTGTCACTGCTTGTGATATACCATGTTGTTTTGATTGCTTTTTGAAAAGAAGGGTAGAAGTTAAAATACTATTAAAAGTATCAGAGCTATGAGAGTTACGGTGAGATAGCGACAGACTTTCATTCAGCAGCATAGTAAACAAGCACTGAGCTGAACAACGAGCGAGAGGGAAACAGTATAGAGCCAGAATATTTTCTCATCTAACTCAGTAAATTACGGATTTATTTCAACCAAAGCAGAGTTGGTGATTAGTGGAACAGTGTAAAGACTAACCAAGACAGTTTTAGTGAGTTTTAATATAATTTTGTATCTGTCGAATTTGAATGAAGTGGACTTAACGATGAGTTAAGAGGCTCATCTTAGTTCAGTAAAAGATATTAACATAAATTAAGACGGTGTATGGATGTATTTTTCTGTTTTAGAAGGAAAATAGGTATAAGAAAGTAACATGTGTAACATAGCAAACTCGCCACTTGCATTACCTCTATCTGAAACACCGGGTAATATACACATCTATTGAATAAAACTATACTGAAGACAATATAATAGAATCTTATGTTCTTTACCACACCCCTTGCATTAAATGTTATACACCTTTAAAAGACTTACAATTCTAAACATTTCCTTACATTCCCCTCTGCTTACACAGCATAATGAGATACTACTGCACTTGCAAACCAACAAATCAAACATGCTGTATCCTTATTCCGTTCAATAATTCCCCATCCCCTAATGTGTTCCTTACTCGGAGATCCACATAGCTAATATTCCATTCTCCAGTATTGTGGAGTGGGGGCTTGATTACAGTGCACCCCAGAGCTTTTACATGGATAGTAGCTGCTGCGGTATTAATGGTGGTGTTACCTTGCCTGTGGCCTGGGCACCCAGCTCCACAGCATTCAGCTGCATGCCTGTCATTGCCGCCAGGTGGCCAAGTGCACGTAATGCAGCATCCAGGCACTGACTGCTCTTCCTCCGTGCCTCCGTTACCATTGATGTGATCTCAGATTCACAACCCTGGATGGGGAGAAGAAATTTCATTTTCAGTCAACATCAAGTCAGCACAAACACACAGACGGAATTAAAATTGATTTAACAGTAAATCAATGCAAGCAAGCCAACAAAACGGTCGACATAGTCTGAAGGGTCAGTAAATAAATTAAAATGCTAGAGAATGTGAAAAATCAGGAGTGGGAGAGGAAAATTGTGTGTTTAGGTGCTGAGGCTGGTAAGGAATTTAGATTTATTTTCCATATATTCATGTTCTGTTTGGGGCTCAAGGTTGAGAATTCCCTCTGCTTGGTCATTTCCATAGACAGAGCTCAAACAGCTCAGAGCCAAGACACGTCAATTAATGCTGTGCATTTTGATTAGCCACTCTCTGTCAAAACTACACTAAATTGAAAATCATTTTTCAGCTCGGATTTTGCGCTCTTTTCAACCAACTTATATACTGCAAATGCCATAAAAAGCACAATATAAAGTTGTGGCCTTTAAGGCATTGTGGTAAATTATTTGTGTTTACCTGAATGAGCAGCTGGAAGAATCCTCCCATCTTCTTGACTTGGCTCTTGAGCTCCTCAGCGATGGTGTAGAGCAGGCCGGAGGAGGGTTTTACTCCGGTCAGCCACTGCATGGTAACAAACACTGCGCTCTCTATGGCTGTGGTGGCCTTGATCAGCTGGGTCTGGGCCCCCAAATTACACGCAAACACTGCAGGAGAAAAAGACACAGGTTTGGTTCAACTACACAGTAAAGCAAAAACAACAAAAGAAGGTAAACCTGGCCCTTTTAGAGTAGTCTATAAATTAGTTGGACTGTTTCTATAAAAATGTTGACATTCTTTGAAGCTGAATAAATGAAAGATTTTGCATCACATCCCAAAACCATGAATCATTTTTTTTGTACAATGTTTTTATCTTGTACTTGTTTTAATATATGTAATACTTTATTATCTTATATGCTGTTTCATGTTTGTCATGTACGATGTATCTTGTAGCACATTGAGCTTGTCATATGAAATGTGCTTTATAAATAAAGTTGACTTGACTTGTCAGACAATTACATAAAAAAAAACGCAACATGTTTTTTTTCTAGTTGTTACACACATATAGGAAATGATGAACTTTGATTACTAACACTGAAACAGAAGTACCAGTGCTTATGTATTTGGATCCCCATTAGCTTGCTCCTCTCCTCAGCCATAAAGGGTTGAATTTTAGGTGGAAGCTCACCATTCTCCTGGCTGTCATCATCCAGGCTGTCGTACAGGTCAGATATGGTCTGGACCGCCACATACACAAGGTGCAGATCAGTGGCCAGCCTGTCTGCCAGGCTTTCTTCTGTCCTGCTACAACCACGCAGATGGGCCAGTGACTGGCCAATCAGCTCCTTGCAGATACCAGGCATGGCAGTATCTGTGTTGATGGAGCTGGTGGAGGGCGGTTTACCCATCAACCCTGGTACAGACAGACACGGGGAAGTGTTGGAGTGTGCACAGATGATCTCATTCTTACAACTCTCTTCTTACAGCAAAAAGTACAGTTACATCAGATACCGGGAAATACTACATGGCAAGCAATGAATATTTACCACTATTCCCACCTCAGATTCCCCAATACAGTATGAATTTAGATCCAAACAAAACAATCTGTCGTATGTGACAATAGTTAAATATGGTCTAGGGATGCACAATATGGATTTTTTTCAGCCAATATTGATAATTACCTGCTTTTCATGGTCGTTACCAGTAAGATAACCAATAATTTAAATTTTTGTATTTTAAAAATAAGTTTATACAAGCTGCAGTTCATGCACACCTGAAGGGAAGGATGGCTAAGATGTTGTGAACAAAGACGGATGACTTAATTATCCATATATCCCATTAGAACAAACCAACTGCCATCACTATTACAACAAAAACAAAGAAGAGTTCTGACTCTTCAAATGTTCATTTATTTTTTCAAGTACATCAAATATACTTGAGCTTTTATAGAGCTTTTATAGAGCATTTTGCCTTAGAATTCAAATTAAATACTTTGACATAATCTGTCAAATCATTTATTATTATTGTCAATATTGGCTATGACTGCATTATAGCAATCATAAATCATGTAAGATATTTCCCATTATCAGCCCCACTATTTACTGTGTTTCACTTATATGGTGCCAATCAGAAAGCTGCAAATAAAGTAATTTTATTTAGCATCTTACCAGCAGACTGTGAGGAACCGTTGTGGAGGCTTTGAATCGGATGGACCCGGATTTCATAGAGACGTCCTGAGATTCTCCTGCTCTTCAACAAGCTCCTGCTCCTGATGCCAAACATTATACAGAATTATATTTTCTAAAACCAACATTTATTACTATATTTATATATATATATATATATATTTAATATATTTTTGGGGGGCATTTTATGCCTTTAATGACAGGACAGCTGAAGATGCGACAGGAAATGGGGAGAGAGAGTGGGGGAATGACACACAGCAAACGGCCATGGGCGGGAGTCGAACCCACGGCCGCTGCAGAGGACTCACAGCCTCCGTATATGGGGCGCACGGTCTACAAACCAAGCTATCCAAGTGCCCTATATTTATAATGTTTAAGCATGATGATGCTCTCATTCTGAATGATTTAGTGCTCCGCTGTCCACTGAATTAATTTAGTGTCTTAAAGGCTGTTCATTACAACATTTAGCAAAAACTATAATACTCATTGCAGCTCAAGGTCTGTTTTTCTGTCCCAGTACTTTTTTAATTGAACTACTGTTGAAGGCTGTTACTCTCCATACTGCCTGTTATGTTTTTAATTTGGGTGGATTTCCTTACTGGATTTGACTGCTGTACTTTATTTGCTGAAATTGTTATGAGGGGTTTGGAGACAGACTACATTTACCCCTTATTAATGTGGGCAGTGCTCCTCGAAATATCTCTGGACATCATCATGGTAATCTTAAGCGTGTAATGGGCACATTTAAACATGGGTTTGGTATTATTTTACACATTAAACTCATGTGTAAAAGGGTTAAATGAGTTCAGCAGGAGAAAAGATTTTCATGATTACGAACAAGTTGCAGGAGAGGAGGACAGTAAACAGCAATGACTGTGGCCATAAGGCTTGGACATGGGCTTAATGGAGGGAGAAGGGATGAAGGAACCACAGAGCCTGTGCCATGTTTCATTTGGCCTGGCCTGCTGGTAGTTCAGGCACCACCAGAGGCACCATAAACATGCGTGACAAGAATAACAACAATGTGAGGGGAAAATGTTGGGGGTTCGGCATGTGCCATAGGTGCTGTGTTTGTGTGTTTGGGTTGTGGTTTGTAGAGTGAGAAACTTGGTGTCCCTTCCTTTTCTAAAACCCTTGGCCTAGTCTCAGTGCACATGAAATTAATAAACAGAGGAAAAAGAATAAAGAGGGAAATATTCTGAGCGCAGCAACTTCACATCAACTTTTCTTGAGAGAAAGAAGGATGTGTTGAATGTCAAAAATATGTGCCAGGTTGTAAATCACATTGGTGGAAAGTAGGAGGACTTTGTGAAAATAACCAAAATCTTCCAAACAGTTTGACAAAAATGATTTTCCGTGTTCCATACGCATACTTTTCAACTTTCCATATACATCCATTTGCCTGACACATTGCTCACATTAAAAGAGTGCAAGAGGATTTGAGTTCAGTTGAGCATGAGGGCTGTGGTTTGAAGACACACACTGAAAAGTAAAAATACGGTCCATCCAAACCCTGGCACTGCAAACAACGGTAAGGTGGACTCTTTCAGAGACTGTCCTGCACTTCCCTTAGGAGCTCGCTGTGGGTGTTTGTGAATACTCACCTACTTACACATTTCAAGTAATTGGACAAGAATACCAATTAGGTCCCTGAAATCTAATGTAAATGTCAGCTGCTGGAAGGAGGGATTGATGGATAGGAGGAGAGAGGAAGAGCTGGATAATTACCTTCGGCGTGAGAAGGAGGAGGTTGAAGAAGAGGAGGCCGATATATCTTGCTCCCACTCATCATCAGGGTCATAAAACACATCGTCATCTTTAGAGGTGGAATCCCCCTGCGGAGAGTAAAATACAGCTGACATGCCCAGTCTCATTTACTCAACTTAATGAGAAAAGCATGCCAAAGTGAAGCAGCATCCCTCTGTCAGGCATAAAACAACCCATTCTGGACTGTAAATAAGGTCAAACGCCTGGGAAATTGGCAATTGCACTTGAGGTGATGTCAGACTCTGAACATGCAAAATGAGGAACAGACAGGCTGGCTGGTTGAATATACTTCACTCAACAGGCATCATACATCAGCTTACTAGAGCACCGATCAAATTAAAGTAGAAAGTTTGTACAAACTCCCTATGAATTTTGTCAGTATTTTGTCGGTAGTTTGATCATGTGTCTCCTCGTTGCCAATTCTTCATCGTTATTAGTTCCTTATGGGTATAAATGGGTTTTTGATTTCATTATATCTATAATCATAATAATTCCATATAGAATGTCCAAAAATACTGTCCAATAAAGAAAGTTAATCCAGTCATATTTTCTCTACATTCCTTATTCTAAATAAAGACCAGATGTAGCTTGTGACAATATGAAAATTGGCTGAAAGACTATGGCTTTGTTCAGACTGCCAACCCAAATCTGTTTTTTGACACATACAGATTGTATCCAGATTGAATTTAGTCTGAACAGCAAAAAAATAATAAGAAAAACCCACATGAAATGTGATTTTTGTGATCCAAGCCACACTTGGAGGTGGTTTAAAAAGCAATTCCAATCAGATTCGTACAGATAGAGCATCTCAGTACAGACATTCTGGTCACTAAAATCAGATTTCAAAATGTCTTTTGTCTCACTTGCAAAGCTACACACAGTGACAACATCAAATCCAGAGTGACGTGGTGCATTAGAGCAGCTGTGCAGAATCCATGCTGATACGGAGCAGCGTGGAGGACAACATACTGGTGCAGCTGAGGAACTCTGCTCTGTGATCTGGCAGCACGATTGTTAGAAAAGAGAGATGATGGATCTCCATTTCTAATGCTCCAGCGATTGAAAGCTGCATCACCAGCATACCGATCTCTACATCAATACCACAGCAATCCATTCAGATGTCTGGACGCACAAATCTGATCTGATCATTTGTAAATAACAGTGCGGTCAGTCTGAAGGCAGATTTGATTTAAGAGACAAATCTGATTTGCCTGCAGTCTGCAATTTGGAATTTCCAGTTCATCTGACCATTTCTGTCTGGTGAGGGTTCTCACCACTGAGCATCTGTAGCACCCTGTGGATGTTTATTTATTCATAACTCATCATTAAATCGTCCAGGCTGTTTCCATACAAGGACTCAGCCCTGGTTTACTCTCATTCTCAAGTAAAATCTTAATCATGTTTCACCTATATCAACAAGACCTGCACTTCTTAATGAATATTAAGACATTAAAACAATTATCAACTAAAAAAAAAGTTATGACTTGAAAAGGCAGAACTGATTTCAGGCAGACCTGCTCGAGTTCCCTCATGGCAGCGATGTTGTTTTGGAACTTGTCCAGGCTCCAGAAGGTCGAGATCCCCAGCTTCGTGTTCTGAACCCGCACCTGCAGGGGACCACCCTGTGCCTGGCTCTCATCATCACAGCTTTCGTGTCTACAGCAGAGGAGAGTCAAAGGATTTTTGACTTAGCTTAAGGAACATAATATCTGCTGCTTCCAACACGGCCTATTAGCATTAATGTGAAACCTCAGTAGGTTTATAGATTCTTGGTAGGTTTGTAACCCATCTAATAGATCAGATCATATGTAAACTGTGGCCTGACCTTGTTATTTCATACCTGCTGAAGACTGTGTGTTTCCTTAGTTTAGCGCTGATCTTATTGGCTTCTTCAATCATCAGGGACAACTTCATGGCATCCCACTGTGGCAAGACTGCAATACAAAGATGGAATACATTAACTTCACCACAGCCAGCAGCCCGGAGTCAGAGTGCATGTAGCTTTGGTGGTCTTTATTTCAGCCTCAATTGATAGGACAAGGCAGAAGGGATTCAGCCTACATGAACTGCATAAATACAGTGACAGTATTACTTTTGGTACTGGGTAACATATCTCACAGTAAGTTTTTGTTTTTCAAGGACATATCGGTCAGAAACGGTTTTCTGTGCTCATTTTGTGAAGATAAATGGGCTTCTAGCATACAGATCACTCCTGACTTCACTGTGAATATGCTGCTCATGAGGCGAGAGGATGTCTAGCTCCCTTTATACAACACTAAATGAAATGGATACAGAGGATAACATTATAGACAGACTCTGCAACAAAAAGGATCTATAAATGTGGCTGCGGAGTAATAAAAAAAAAAATCCTTGACTCCTCTGCTGTCTGTGGCCTCAGTGAATGACACATATTTAAGATAAAATAGGGACATGTTTATACAGAGGAGAAGACATGTACGAAACCAATACAAAAGTACTGTTTGGTGCCATTATGATATTTCTATTCAATTGTATAACTATACAAACAAGTTAGATTTCAATTCATTCTATACATTGTATACTGCAAAATAATCACCATCCACATGAGGGCTGTAAACTACTTCAAGATAAATGACTAAATGAGATATGTTCTATGACCTCTCCGCTTCTGTCTCAGCTCACATTGTGTCCAAGTCCAATGTTTATATCCTGTCTTAGCACTCTCTCTACTCTAATGTGTCTGGCTCAAAAGTACGAACTCCACCCATCTGGAACTCCACTTATATGGTGTGAAATGTCATTGTGGTTCGTAACTCCAATATGTGCTCAGTGGCGACTTGAAAGCTCTTACCGTTTTGTGGAGTGTGATTTTCCCGTAAAGCTCTTTTCTTCTGCATCTCCTCAAGCTCCCTGCCGATCTTTTTCTTTTCCGCCTCCAGGGCCTCAACAATCTTCACTTGACGCACGCGGTGTTCCTCCATCGCCTGTCAGTGAATCATCGTAAGGTACACAATATTAAAAACCACCCGGCCCAAACATTATGCCCCTTGCCAAACTCCACCACGACTCAAAACACATCTCAAATGGACCATGAGTTAAACAGAAAACCCAGTGTCAGCATATTTTCCTAAGCTTCTCAAGCTCATGTTAGATCAGAGATCATGAGAATGAGCAGGAGATTGTATCATTAATGGTTACAGGATTTAACCAGATTTCCTATAAACTGACTATTGAGGGTCAAAAAATGGAAAAATGCCAAAAGCTGAGTGAAATAAGACCTGTTTAAGATCCTCTCTTAGATAATGCCACTCAGCCACTCACTACTCTGCATCACTGGCAGACCAAGTCGTCTCACTGTTCTGTCTCTTCCGGGGAAAAAGGAGGATTAGTTCACCAGCATGATGGCAAGAAATGAGACCTGTAAAATTGTTATTATTCAAATATTTTGGAAGGACCTCAACAGCAGGATAAAGCAGAGTAGACAGTGCTGTGTGTGTGTGGCAGTAATTTTTCTTTCAGACAGAACAAAACCCGTCGCAAGTAATCTAAAATATCCAACAAATTGTTGGAGTTAGAAGGAAGTTAAACATTCCCAGGTGTTGTTCTGGGTTCTGACCTGGGCCTCCATGTGTAGACGGAGGCGTGTCTTGTGGGTGTCCACTTCCTGCTCCAGCTCCTTCTTTGCCATTTGCAGCTCTGCCATCTGACTGGCCACCCTCTGCTGGTCCAACTCCTGTTGACGCTTCCATTCAGTCTCCCCGTTCTGAATCAATTATATTTTGACATCACTTGGTATTGGTTGCACAAATTGATCGGTGTAAAGATATACAATAGATTATACATGACTAGAATTATTTCATAGTTCTGTAATAGTGCAACATAGATGGTTTAAGGTTTAAGAAAATATAATATGCTATTTGTGAATATAGTTTTATCAGTTTGGTCACACCTTTATGAAATTTGACTTTCATTAATTGCAAAAGCAGAACTACAAAAAATGAATGTCAGCACACCCCCATTTGATCAGAACGACACCCATGATCTCCAAAAATGATTACAAATGGAAGAGAAATGCCAGGTTATCAGACCTTCAAGAGAAAATACAACGTTTCATCTTTTCATTAAAAGAATAAAAAGTGGAAGTTCTGTGTACCAGCTGTGTCTCCAGGGCTCGGATCCTGTTCTCATAAAGCTCCTTCTGGTCTGACAGCTCCTTCTGGGCCACCTCTTTTGCCATTTGGATCCCCTGCATCATCTCCTCTTTTGCCTTCAAATGGGCTTCTTCAATTTCTGCCTCCAGCCTGGGACACACAAAGATGGCTTGAGGGAGTTGTGACTTTAATCACTGGTTGGTTGCAAATAGATGATGTCCTGACAAAAATGGCTGCTATAGTGATCAGATTTTTTTATGGTCTTTGGTATTTGGTATGGTCTATGGTATTTTTTTCTTGGTCTTTTGCACTTACTGAGCTCTTTGAGCTGCGAGCAGCTCATTTTTGGCGAATTCAAAGTCTTTGTGGCCATCGCCTGCACCTGTCCAGCATGACACCCGCTTCCCAGACTGCACTTCTGCTGGATGGTTGAAGCGGAAGTAGTGGTCCCCACCAAGAATCACCCTGTCCCCCTAAAAACAATTACCACAAAGTTGAGAACAGTCAAATTCGTAAACAAGATGGATAAACCTGTTGGTCAGGTTACATTACAAATAAGCACAAAGACAGGCACTGCACAGATCTTACTGTAAATCACTGTGTGCTAAACTTCAGATTTTTTTCTGATACTTACATGGTGAAGGACAGTGGATTCAGATATGAGATTTCCATTAACAAAGGTTTTGGCCTTTTCCATTGGAGTGATGCTGACTGTATCTTGAAGGTTAGTTATAACACTAAAACAAACAAACAAATACATACACACAATATCATTTTTATGTTGAATGACTGCTGCTAAAAAGATAAGTATTGAAATGACATACAAGAGTGCAAACTGGCGATATACTTCTTTTATAAAAATTTAATTCCATTTATATAAAAATTTAATCATTTCTGCCACTTATTTTTACCAGTGCTGGTCAGCGATGAGGGCTCCTGTCAGCTGGATGTCATGACTGGACTCAGACTTGAGTTTGCCAACTGTGGTTCGACCCTCTTTGATCATATAGAGAAGCATCTCAGACAGCTGAGGATCCTCATTCAGGTTCACCAGGTTAGGAAGACGATTGTCCACTTTGAACGTCACACCTGCTTTCTGAAAACACACAAAGTTTCCAAACACTTCGTTTACACGTGGACAGAAGAATATTTAATCACAGCTTGTTTCAGGGTTTGTTGATTTGACCTTTTAGGATCATCATGGTGAAGAGATTATTATACACATACACACCGTGAACATTGGACACAGTGGAGGAGAGCCTCAAGAGACACATAAAATTGAAAGTAATGTATGCAGAAAGGTAAAAAAAATAAAAATTAGAATGGAAATAAATCTAAGAAAAATTACCTGCAGTTCTTTGGTCTCTTCACGTTTGCGGATTTCAGCTTGCTCCAGTTTCTCTCTCCATGCCCTGAGAGAAAAGAAGATAAAATATGACAAAAAATTTAATCACATTAGATCAAATTCTGCAGTGACCCTCCTCAATATCCCCTACTCAATCACTTAGACACCTTCCCACTGACTTAAGTTTATAAAAGGAAAATATCAACCGTGACTTATCGTAAGTATTTGTTTTCCTTTTTTGTTGTCCTTTTTCTTTAAAAAAAAAAGGAAAATATTTAAATATAATGCTTTGTTTCTCCTTTACAAAATAAGAATTTAATATTTACATTTCCATTCCATTGTCACATTCACATTTTATATACTAGTTCATGCTTAAATATTGCAATGCATTTCCAAGATGAAAAAACAAAGCAAATACAAACAATGCAAACATACGCAGATTGTTACAAAAATATTATTACTGTGACACAGGGTTCTCTAAACTCTTGAAATCTCCTGCTGCTTTCACTCCGGCCCCCTCAAAAAGGAGACTGATCTGTGGCCGTTCCATCGCATAAATAAAATAAAAGAAGTTCTTATGATTGCAGTAATACTGACCGGTTGGCCTCTGCCATTTCTCTCTCTTGCTGACAGAGTTTGTTCCTCAGGGCGGAGATCTCCTGCTGGAAAAGCCTGACTCTCTCTGGTTCGATGCCCTGGGAGCTCATCTGGGCTGCTCGCAGCTTCTCCACCTCAGCCTTCAACTCTGAAAACACAAAAAGTTTGTCCAAAATGCTTTGTAAATTTAAAATATATAAAGTAATTTAAGTGATATACCCTTAAATGAGTTTACAAAAGAAAGAAAGAAATTACAAGGAGTTACATAAAAGTCCCAAAAGGGTGTTTTAAGACTTGATTTTAACATATGCTACAGAC
This sequence comes from Lutjanus erythropterus, assembly GCF_056507025.1. Lineage (NCBI taxonomy): Eukaryota > Metazoa > Chordata > Actinopteri > Lutjaniformes > Lutjanidae > Lutjanus > Lutjanus erythropterus. Next base: position 22,684,189 of record NC_139323.1, on the reverse strand, counting down.
ATATTCGGATTTTTGTCAGTGAACTTATTAACTGTCACTCACTGAAGACAATTTACTGAGCAACACCGACCTGATTTGTAATATTTGAGTCATATTAAGTTTGAGAATCAAACACTGACAGGTGATGTGAGAGAAATCCACAGCAAGAGCTCCCCTTACTGCTAAAAACATCAAACAGCAGCACAATCATCTCATGAAAAATAATACTTGCATGACAGTTAGCCGCTCTGTGCAGCTGACAGTGCATAAATATGGCCTGGAGGCAAGGTTAGGGCCAGGCCTTAATTGAACCGGGTAGTGAATAAGCTGGTGATGGATAGATGGACAGACAGGAGGGTACGTGGGAGAGACGGAGAGTGAAGGAGATCAAGAGCAAGACACAAATAGAAAGACGGACATTAAAATATGTAAAAAGAGAAACATACAGACAGACAGCAAGACAGAAACAAAAAGAAGATGAAGGCTAATGGAAAGAAAGACAACAGTTTGAATGTGTTGGCGTGTTTAACCTATCAAGGTTAAAGGAATTATTAAGAAATATGTTCCCTCAAAACATGATTTTGTGCGGTGAGGGTTTTCCACTGCACACATACTATTCAGGCCGGGACTATGTTGACAACACTGAAATATACAGAATAGAAAATCTGCCTTTGCTTTTCCAGGTGAATAAAGACATACAGGTGTGGTGCTGTTTATATAGAAGGGCAGATGTTCATGTCTGCAAAGAACTGCCAGAGAACAGAATGTTCTATTCTATATGAATAAGCACAATGAAACAAAATCTGAATTATTTTCTCAAGGCAACAAGGTGTTTTGTTACTTGCGCTCCGCCTTTCCTTCAGTTGATGTCACAGAAGCAAAATCTTTTTTTTTTTAAACAGTCAATGGTGGCCAAGGACTCACCTCAGCCACATCTGCCTCACAACTGGCAAAATCCACAGTAAGTGTTTATGCCAAAAATCACTGAAAACTCTATGTTAAGATGGACAAACATACTGATAAAGCATAACATAATGATCTGCTTACTTTACTGATATGACTTTATAGAGTCTTGATTTGTAAAGATCAACACATTATTGGTTCTTTGTCCTGACTACCATCAGACTGGGGTGGAGAAAAAAATACTGGTGGAATCGCAATTCTTTTGCTCATTTAAGTCAATTTTCAATTTAATATTGCAATTGGGGTATTCCTATGTATGCCATCTATTTAGGTTTAGATAAACAAACAGGTCTACAAAGCATATTCTAACTTTTAAAAAAAAGTCTTAAGGTCTTCCTCCATCGCTTTCGATTAGTTCAAAATGAGTGAATGTGGTTTGAAGTGTCTGACCTCTGATGAGCTTGGCACTGGTGTCTTCATTGACTTTTGCCACGTTAATGATCGTGCGGGCTTGCTGAGCGTAGCGCAGAGTGCTCAGGCTCTCCTCCACGTTGCTGCCCGCTGGGCTCAAGGTGGCAATCATAGCCGTCTTAGAATTACCACCAAGGCTTTCTTTCAACAGCCTGCAGAAGAAAAAAAAGGAACTTGGTCAGGAATTAGGATCATCCTTCTAACTGGAAATGAGATCTGCTCCATAATTGTTAGATAAAAATTTGAATCCGATATAGGCCTATAGAAGATATATCTGTAAATGTTTAGCAATACGAATTTATATTATTATATTATTATTGCACAATGGGGAACATTACTGAAGGCAAGACAAGCTCCCTAGCAGGTGTAAATACTAAGAAGCAGCACTTCTTGTTTTATAACCTGTCCCTGATCGACTGACAGTATTAAAATATTTAGCAGTTGACTGGTACTGAACAGTACTCATGTTTATTTAGCTACATATTTCATTTATTCTTTTCTCAGTGTACCTTTTCACAATCAGTTGGTATATCATAGATTACTTAACATGCTAAATAAAATGTATAATATTCTATAATGTTATTCGTTTAAGAAAACAGCCCTGTGAGAATCCAGCAGAAAGCAGTTTTGTTGAAGTTTAGTAAAAATAAACCATTAGAGAGCTTACAAAAATAAACACTTCTTGTCTAAGCTGTAGAGTGCAAGCATTCTGATGTCTCACCATGTCAGGACAGACTCTCTGTACGGTATGAAGACCTTCTTTCTGGTCAGTGCCTGTTCTGACAGGGCAGAGATGACCTTTCCAAGGGTAAGCAAGGATTTGTTGATGCTCGCACCCTCCTGCAATGACACAGTAAAATGGCTTTTCTTGTTAAATAAGTACATGCTGTTTCAGGGCACAAAATTAGCAACAGCCACCAGCCAAATACTGGTAAAATAGACGTGTGGTTGTTTTTTGGCTGGTGAGTGAAGCAAATCCAACAATGGTAATCTGTTAAGTGGCTGGTAAAATTTGAACATTCATGAGCCATCTGGCTGATGGACAAAAACATTAATTTTGGACCCTCAACCGGATAAACAGAAGAGCACATAATCAACAAATTGGTCTGAATTTAATCAGACCTTTCTGAAATGTCAATTTGGAAATCAACTGAAGATACAACTAATGATTAATTGATTGTTATTGATTCATGTAGCCCATTTTTAAAGTTATTGTTTATGCTTCAAAATGTCAAAATGAAAAATGGCCATCATAAATTTCAGTGAAGTCGTATCATGACAAATACCTTATGAGCAAACATCCTTTATTCATATGGCATTTTATACTATCTAAGCAAAAAGGGGGAAAAAACAAAACTATTCAATCAACGATGGTATGAAAGGGAAAAAACCTAATTTTCAAATTTGAGCAGCAATAAACAAAGAAGAGTGTAGACGTATGTACCCTGAGTCGGTCTCCACTTGTCTGAGCAGAGTTAGACCGCTCACTGCCTGCCAGATCCACCAGGTTGATCCTGCTGGTGATGCTGTGCTCGTGTTCTTCACCCTCCACAAACTCAGTCTGTACAGAAAAAGCAACACCGATTTGATGCAGAGTTAACGTGGTGCCATATTAAGTGGTACAGTTTGTAATATTTAAGAATTTATTATGCAACATTCATTTTGTGTTAGTTTGGGTGGGATTGATGTGTGACATACAGTAATGCTGAGAGGCCATACCTGAGTCTGGGTCATAACCAGGGTGAAGACGGAGTGAGATCTGGAGCTCTTGTCATTCATCCCCGTAGCCGCTGTGGCTCTCTGTTTGTTGCCCAGCTTCAGCCAACCCTAAAGAAGGACAACACGAATCGTGACTCATGTCTCTCAGTGTGAAATATCTTGTTATCAGCAGCATTATTGTTTTCTATGCTACTCTTTGGATATACCCTTGATGCTCAGCTCTTATCTCTATTACATGTCTGCACTGCGCTTTCAAGACATTAATATATAGTCAAACGTCAGTGTCTGCATTTCATTGTGGCCTCTCAGTCTGCCTGACATTGACCCTTGACTTGCTCACTCATTCAAAGTTGCTCTGAAGAGCATCAGCTAAAGGCAGAGGATCTAATAGAAAAAATAATATTGACAGCAGTTTCAACATACCTGAACATCATTGTAAGAGCTCACAATATTCCTGTGAAGAAAAGACAAAGTGAGCAATTCTGAAAATCACCATTCAAGGATGTTTCTTCGGCGTTTACTGAAGAGTAACACAACAAAAGAAATGAAAAGGTCTCTTACGCAGAGAGGTCAGCAACATAGGGACCATGGACTGGATGTTCCCTCACCCTCAGCTGAAATCACAAATCAACAGGGCTTCATCTTGACTGCACCTAATCTGGAGTTATTCAGCCCTACCAATGACAACGGCATAAAATGTCCCCATGCCATCTGTAACATTTCCAATTATCTGGAGATGTTGAAGCAGCTGGTTTATCAGGAAATGCAGCAGCCAGTTTCACTAAAAGCAAGCTACATTTCTCTTTAAGTAAAAAAAAAAGTTCTGAAATGCATTCAGTCAGCTGCAAAGTACTTACGGGCATTCTCCTCTGGTTTGGTTCATCTCTGGTCACAAGCAGGTCATGGATCTTCTCATTGTACACTTCAAAGTAGCTCATCTCTACATGACATTTGACCTAAAATATAACAACCCATCGAGATCACTTGATGCATTAGGTAACAAGATAAAAAATAGATTGTTCATGCTCACAATCAAATCTTTTAATCTTTGTTTTTTGTGTTTTTAGAGAAAAACTGCAGTCTTCAGACATTTTTAACTATTATATAACTAAAAAGAAATGTGAACGCACATAAAATCAGCATTTATTTAGTTCTAAACCCTTGTAAGAGAAAATTTACCTCTTCATTTTCCATGGAGGCCAATCGAGAAAAGAGCTCATGGCAGAATCGTGGGATTACACCTTCCTCTTCTCCAAAACCCATCATCCTAAACAATTATTTCAAACAAATGTAACTGATACCATTTATAATAGAAATACCAAAATAGTACACACACTTTACAAGGTATGTTTTAACGTGCAAAAAAGAAAATAGAGAGCACAGAGGAAGAGTTTCAGTGGAGCGTGGTCGACTGTAATGATCTAAATCAGCACTACTCACGTGTACGACTTCCCAGAGCCCGTCTGTCCATAAGCAAACAGGCAGGTGTTGAATCCTTCAAAGGCCCTCAGCAGCAGAGGTTTGGCCAGCGTTTCATACACTGTCTGCTGGCTGGCAAAGGTGGGGTCACACTCATCCACCGAGCAGAAAGAGAAGTCGTAGGTGAAGGAGTAGCTCTGTTTGGAGTCTGGATGCTGGACAACAGTCTCCTGACCCTTCATGAAGATGACCTGCATTGCCTTCTCTGCCTTCTCCCTAAAAGAGAGTAGAATTATTTACAAACTGTATTTCAGAAATGTTAGAAAATTGTGAAACATGCCTGACACAATGTCCTTAAGCCCAAAGTGTATCAGATTGCTTGGTGTCTAACCAAAACTCCAAAACCTAAAAGATATTAACTTTACTGTCACATAAGACAAATAAAAGCAGCAAATCCTCATGACTGAGAAGCTGAATCTGAAAAATGTTTTGTCTTTTTTTGCTTGAAAAATTACTTCAATAATTAATCAATAATCAACATAGTTGCTGTTGATATTTTTCTGTCACTCAAGAAATTGATTAATTGACTAGCAGCTTTAACTCTGGGGTAAACAGACTACTTTCTATTTCATGCAGACTATATTTCATATATTGTAAAATGCATCGGTTCATTCCTGTAAGGTATTTCATGTGTCGACTCTAACCCTAAAACTTCTGAAATAATCAAGTTACCTGCATCAGTCAGTTAAGTGATCGAAAGAAAATCTGTTGCCGCTTGCCATCTATTTTAATAATCAATAATTTGATATTGTTTCACTAATTTTTTCAAGCAAAACTATCAAAGATTTGATGGTTTTTACTTTCTAAATGTGAAGATCACCTGCTTTTCGTTGTCATTTATGATAGTAAAATCAAAAGGAGTGACTGGACTAAAGAAGAAATCTGAAGACATCACTTTGGTCTTTGGGAAATGTGATGAGCTTTTTGTTGTTGTTTGTCACATTTTATAGACTATAGAAAATAATAATTAGTGTCAGCCCTAATGCTGACAGACTTGTAATCCTCCACACTTTACCCATTAATCAAAAATGCAAACCTGGCATTGAAAGGTCGCACACGCACTGCAACAGTCACGGCACTGTTTTCCATCTTAAATGAATCCTGCTGCTTCAGGGCCTCAGCAGGTCTGGACAGGGACTGTTCAGTGGGTGCTGGAGCTGAATCAGGGCAGGAGGTCCTGGCGTGGGTCACGTCTCCCTTTTGGCTCGAGTTGGAGGTCTTCACCCGTGGATTGTGCGCACTTGCAGACGCCTTGCTAACCCGAGGTGCAGGGACCGGTTGTTTTACGTCTTGCGCTTGCTGCACTCTGGACTTGGGCCTCTCTAGACTTGCAGATTTGACTGCCACTAGTTTGGGAGCTTCTTTCTCCGCCAGTCTCTCGAACACGTCTCTCCTGGCGGCGATTTTCTCAAACGGGGTCTTTTTCGTTGGGGTTTTAAATGTTTGGGCCTGGTCTTCTAGCTGCCTACTTGTGACAGGCGTCTTGCTGGTTGCAGGAGTTTCTCTTCCTCTGCTCTTACGTGCAGATTCTCTTAAACTCGTAGACCTGAATAAACCCGGTGTCCTGCCGTTTGGTTCGCTGAGAACTTTAGGTGTTTGCTGCACACGTGTGCCGCTCACCACACGCTGCCCATGAGCGCTTTTATCCATTGAGGGAGTCCTGGTCCTGCGCTGCAGGGTCAGTCTCTTCTCTGGAGCTGGTGTGGTGTTCTGGCTGCTTTCCACCATGGTCGTCGTGTCCGCTGTCTCAGCCCCGGTCTTCCTCCTTGACCTCCTCTGCAGAGTGAGTCGGGCACGGTAAGGAGTCTGCTGCCCGCTGGTGTTTTTAGACAATGCAGAGATGACATAAGTCCTGTTCACCTGTCGGCTTTTATCTGATAACCTGCTGCTGTCCTCACACGCAGAGTCTCCAGATGTTATCTCACTTGACGCTTTTCGCTCGGTCAGCAGGCGCTCTCTGCCCGGTGTCCTGGATGTTGATGTTGACATTAGATGGTCATAATAAGCTGTATGCTTCCTCGATTGTACGCTAAATAACGACATGGTAGTCGACTGCTAAAAATCAACACGTTAAAATGAGCTGGCTAGCTAACGGCAACTCCTCTCAGGTTACTTTTCTTACGATACACGGCATCGAACATATATAACATCAAGACGGACACAAGAACTACTCGATACGTTATTTAAAAGTGAATATAAATCCATTCGAGTGATCTTGAGTCGTGTCCGAGCGAACAGAGCGGCTTTTGTTTATTATTGTTGTCCCCTCATCGCTTCCGCCATCGCCCGCTTCAATTTTCAAACTGACTCTGCTAGTGCCAGCTGATTGGCTGAATTCTCGGAAATCGTTACGTCAAGGCATGGAGATCATGTCTAGAAGGGAACCACAGAGCCGCGAAAGATCTCGGGAGAGTAGAAATTTTAATCTAAATCATGAGCTTTCCTTAACTCTATTTAAGTTTTTCCAAGCTCTAAACAGTCAAGTTTTTAAAACACAGCGATATTACATTATAAAACATAATTAATTTGAACAAGGTGATGTACACAGAAAAAACACCTAAAAATATCGCGAGAGTTTCTCCAGTTAAGGGTTCCCTTCGACCCGTCATGGACGAGACATGCAGGTACCTGAAACTGTCGCTACGTGGCAGCATAAGCAAGGGTATTATGGTCTGTAGTCTTACATACACAGAATAAACTGTCATCCTGTAAGCGGTTACATGGTTGTATCCCAGTAGAGAAGTTGTGTTACTCATATTTTCCATTCTAAAATTAGCACTTAACCGTTACAAAAAGTGACGTAAACTCCATAGTTGAGGCTGTGCTGGACTTTTAAATGTGTGAAACAATGCACCTTTCACGTTGTTTTTCTCCATTTTATCAATGTTCACCGTTGAATTTTGAAAAAACAGACCTTAAAAAGTTACAAGAAAAGTTTATTTTTATTTTTAAAACTTAAAAAAAAAAACAATAAGTGTCTCTGTGCTTAACAATAGACATAACCAATGACTGGATTATTTAGCCTACTATTAAAATGGTGATTTTAAAATAAGCACCCATAAACTTAGAATGTTAGTAGGTTATATAAATAAAATTACAATTACTTTTTTCATATTATCATATTCAGCTCATGTGCCATCAATTAAATAGCCTGCCATATTTTAAACAAAGCTTAATGCATTATGGTTGAAAAAGCTCCAGATAAGGATATAAAATGGACCTTGAGTTTGAAAAAAAACCCAGAACTCTCGCACTCAATGTCAGTTTCGTGTTGGGCAAAAAAAGTGGCATCACAGACTGAGTGGACTTCGTACAGTATCTGGTTAAAATTTCAAAAATGATTTTTTTTTTTCTGAGGAAAATGTTTTTCCAGCACCTTTCTAAAAGTCATATGGATGGTATTTTTTGTTTGTTTAAATAATATTATTAATAAACCCTTAAAACATTTTTTTAAGTTTTGTTTTCTCTTGGCCCTGAGTGGCAAAGCTGATCATGGACCCCAAAGATCATGATCAACAAGAGATCACTCTGAGGTAGGACAGATTAAGTGCCTTGCTTACGGGCACTTTTAAAGTAACAACATTTGGCTTGACCTAGAACCAATCAGTTGAGGTCTTTAAATAATATTTCTGTTAATAATTTTATAAAGGGTACACCTGCTCTATATTAGGTGCCCTGTGATAACTTCTGTTATGATTTAGTGCTACACAAATAAAATTGACTTTCCTTTCCCCTCCTCTCCTCTCCTTGACTTGACTTTCCTCTCCTAAAACACACAAGAATACAAGAAACACTAGAACACAAGAAAATTCAGAATACATCAAAATTCAATTTATTCAATAAAACAATATATAAACAAAATATTTTGTATTTACTAAACAAACAGCACCAGTGCAGGCACATTCAGAAGAACTTGCTACTTTTTGCGACGATCATGTTTCCGTATGATATCTAACAGATTGTTCTTAGTGACCAGCACATCATCAGGCCCCTGCTTGGTTCTCTGTTTCTCTCGCCTCTGCTGCTCATGGAGGTGGGGTGAGTTGAGGAGCTGAGGGGGCAGGATGGACCCCGTGGGCTTGACCCTGTTCACCACCTCCAGGAACAGCCGCTTGTTATTGTTGTTGAGAAAAGTGATGGCTGTTCCTCTGTGTCCCAGCCGACCTGCCCTCCCCACCTGAACAGAAAAATAAAGTTATTTCCCTTCTTCAAAACCATCTACCTGTATACAGTGAATTCTCTAATTTAGTTGTCACTGACAAAGTATTAGATATTTACTTAAGGATGCAAAATGGGATTCAATACTCATTAATAATTTACTAATTAGTTAATGAAGCTTTATTATTGAAAAGTCAAAGTAGTGTAAATGAAGTTGAACTTTACCACTTTGTCAGTGTTCTGCTCTGTGTTACTAACCTGATGGACATATTCATCCATTGTGTTTGGCATGTCAAAGTTGACCACCAATCTGACGTTGACGAGGTCCAGTCCTCTGCCCAGCACACCTGTACTGATAACCACTTCAAAGTCTCCATCCAGAAGACCCTGAGGACCGAAAAAGAGCAAATGTTACACGGACAGACATATTCAGCTAATTTTCACCAATATGCAATTTGGTTTTGTGGTAAATGTGAGAAATATCGGTACCCCCAGGACGCTATTTGATTGCAAATATTAATGCAAATTCAACCAGTCCTTGTGAATTCTGCACAACCTTGCAACTTTGTCCAATCACTGCAGCTCTTTCACAAATCTGACAAATCATCATAGCTGCTCAGGAGTTCCACCAATCATAGCTGTGAAAATGTCATACATGTACATCATGCACAACTTTTTTTGTTGTTGCAATTTTCACTTGTCTAGAAAAATCACAACATGCATCACAATTTTTGAGAAAAGATGCAGTAAAGTTTTAAGTCAGGACTTAAATATGGGAGAAAAAAATATTTATGCTGCAGGATTTTAACAAATTTGAAAGATAAACTCTCCATCTACACAAATAATCAAACCCAAGAAATTTATTTTGCATAAAAGTGTAGGCTCTGAAGTTTCCAAAGATGTCAAATATACATTCAATCACAGCAAAATGTGTATAAAATAATGCAAAAGAGACAGAACATGGAATTATGAACATTTTTTTCTTCTTCAGGAAACCTAATTGGAGATTTAAGAGGAAAATAGAGCATTAAGAGGTTAATAGGCTGCAACAGGAAAGTTGATCCACTGTTGAACATTATCCAAATTAAATCTGGATCACTTTGAGCTTTCTCTAATTGCATTCAATATACTGATAAACAGAGTTAAGTCTGTTCAATCTCGGCTATTCCAGATACACACTCTCGGACTCCAAACACACTGTTTATTTATCCACTTCACTGTGCATGTTCTGGCTGCCCCTGGTCTCACCCTGAGGATACGGTTGCGTTCCCATTGGCTCTTGTCAGAGTGGATTGCCACAGTATTGAGGCCTGTCACCTTGGCGACCGCCTCGCACAGCAGATCAGCCCCGAGTTTACAGTCGACAAACACCACCACTGGAGCCTGGTACAGCTTACTATCCTGAAAATGTACAAGGAAAAACAAAGGAACAAGGTGACTTATTTTTTTGTCCATTTCATTTTACAACATGTCTATATTTCTCCATACAGATATTTCAGCAACTCTATATACAGACTAAGCTACTACTTTACCATCAAGCCGGAAGGATAGTAGAACTGTACAGTTAATCTTAGTATAATTGAAATCACAATATCCAAATTGCAGAAACTGCATTTTTTTTGGCAAAAAAGTATTATAATGAAATACAGTAGTGCTGGAGAGATATCCTAACCTACAAATGTTGTTCTTCAGATGTAAGAAAACAAAAAAAAGATCATTCCCACTAATCTTAAATCATTTCACAATCACAATATAAGTCAAAATAATCACAATATGATTTTTTTTTGCCCAATGATGCAGCCCTAACATAAAGTTAAAGAATAAAATAAACTGGCTTGGTTTAGTGTAAGTCACTGGACACTAGAGGCTGATTCCCAATCATTTAGACAGATTAAAAAGGTGAAAATCCTCCAGCAGATGGCAGTCATGGCTCTCAAACCGGCAACACACACTTCCCAAGAAAAAAGTATATAACAGGGTGTCTGGCATGCCTAAAAAAGATTACATTCATGTGTTTAGCTATATTTCAGGTTTTCTGCAAATAAAAGGTGTTTATTAGCAGATGTAAGCTTAAGCATGGCCATATGTACTGTAACAGGAGTGTGAAAACTTCCCCTATTATCCGATCCCAATTTATTTCTTGCAGCCTAGACAGACGTTTTTACTCTCAAATTCAAATACTTATTTCCCACACTGACTTATAAAAAAGAAGTGATAATGCCGGGGCTTCTCGCAGCTCTTGGTCTATTGTTCTGGCTCCAACTTGTGAGAACATGCTTCGCCTTTCTGACTTTAGCTTGAGCTCCTTTTCATATACCATGCTTCAAGAGCTGCAGGAATACGAAATGGCCATTTCAGATGATTTCTGATTTCTCCAAAGGTTTGGTTTTTTGGGAAAGTCCTGTTCTAATACCCCTACAATTCCACAGTACTTCTGCAAGACACACTACTGTTCCCTCTTCAGAGACAGTAGCCTTATACTGTGAGCTCCATTAAATAACAACAGTCATGAATAACTTGTCTTAAAAACAATTACCATCACAACCATCCTCAGAGAAGTAGCTCCTTTTACTTACACAATGGTCTAACAACACTTCTTCACCAGTTTAACTAAAGCAGATTCTTCCTGTCCTGCCCAGTATAAATGGTGCAAGCCATTGCTGGGATTCCTGGAGTGGGGCCATGGCTCAGGGCCCACCCACTTCCTCCAGACGGGGGCCAGGGCTGCAGAAATGGCTGTCTAAATATGGTGTAGTGGGGAGACTGGTCTTGCTTTAGACAGCCAGTTAATAAAATACCAAGCTGGTACCAGTGCGTATCATGACTGAGTGATAAATCGACTATAAAATGAAATTGAGATAATAACCTACTTTCTATGTTTGCCCCTACCAGAGCACTTTCTGGTTCTTCAGAGAATAATTAGACTTGGTCTTACATAAAAAAGAAAACTGCTGACCTCTTAAAGAAAACCTATGCTGGCAGTGGGAGTGAGTTTAAAGTGATACTCCACCCAAAATCTATCTTTTAAGACTTTAAGTGAGAACCACCAGACTTGCTGACAAAAAGGAGACTATGCTATTTAAACATACCTCTCCTTCTCACTGTTATATAACCTAAACCTCACGTCTATAACTTACATTGAGTATCTCAAACAGCTTCTTCTTCTTCGAGGGTTCCTCTACCCACAGGAGGATCTGCCTCACGTTGGCACAGGGCTGGTTCTTCTCTCCAATAGCAATACGGACGGGGTCACGAACCAGTCGGGCAGCCAGCTCCTCCGTCCCTGTGGGGATGGTGGCCGAAGCGAGCAGAGTCTGGCGTTCTTCAGGGACTTGATCCAAAACCTCCAGCACCTGCTGCTGGAAGCCCATCTTCAACATTGTGTCAACCTGCAGGATACACCACAGACCTTTTTAAAACTGTTATGAATACAATTTAAGACCTATTTCATGTCTACTATGGGAAAAAAAAATGCATGCACAATTCCCAGTAGTGGTTACTGGGTCGATGTCGGTTTCATTTTGTAGTTTTTACAGCATGATCATACAAATATTCCCAAAAACACATTTAAAAGTGAGACTTAAGTAAATGCAACTTCATAAAAATAATTAACTTCATAATCTATTTGTAAGACCTGTCAAAATCGCATTTTAGAATTTTTAAGGCCTAAAATTTAGATTATTGAATTTTAGACTTTTTAAAGATCTGCAGAAACCCTGAATACATATGGACTTGTATCATTTCGACACGCTTAACAGCACTTAAATGCATACTTGACCCCGTTTACGGCAGTAAAGTTAAAGGATTTTTCACAGCAATTGGTAAAATCCTAATTTTTACAGCCTGTTTTAGGATATTACATAACTCCACCATCATGTCATAATCCTCATTAGAGCTGCAACAATTTGTCAATTAATCGATTACCTGACTGAAAGAAAATTGATCTCCAACCATTTTGATAATTAACCATTTCAGTCTTTTTTTAAAGCAAAAATGTCAATGTCCAGCTTCTTAAATACAAGGATTTGCTGTATTTCTTCTTGTATTTATTTTCTTGTTGTATATATGAGAGTAAATGCAAAGTATTTGAGTTTTGGACTGTTGGTTGGACAAAAGAAGCAATTTGCAATCGTCACTTAGGACTCTAGGAAACTGTGGTGAGCATTTTTCATAATTTTTTTAATAATGAAAATAATCAGCAGATTCATCGATAAGGAAAATTACACTTAGTTGCAGCCCTTCTAATTATTTTGACAAATTTAACCTGTGGTGAATCATTTCACAACATTTGCTGAATCACCTCAAATGATGGTTTTCATTTAATTTTCATTTGATCAAAGTATTAAAGTACAGGTACTTTTAGTGGAATTAATTAATATAAACTTTCGGGATCTTTTGTTCTCAAAATCACAGAATTCCAAGGTTTTTCAATGCCGGAAACCCCTTAAGTGCTAAATTTTCAGCAAAACCGAATTGCACTGTTTGCCATACCTCGTCAACCACCACGACCTTCACTTTGTCCAGTTGTACTGCCTTCTGCTTCAAGATCTCAAGGAGTCGCCCAGGGGTGGCTATGATAATCTAATGGGGATTAGGAGAAGAAGAATATGATGATGTGACAAGTTGAAGACCCAAAAAGTGTTTTGATTGGGGGAGGAGGAAGTTGCTGGAAAAACAGAGACTGTACTTTGATGCTTCTTTTGAGGCGGTGGAGTTGTGGGGGAAGCGGCATGCCACCCACAAGCAGCGCGGTTCTCATGTTGGGGAGCCCTATCATCAGCTCCTTGGCCTGTCTCTCAATCTGAATGGCCAGCTCCCTGGTGGGGGTCAGGATGAGAGCCACAGGGCTGCTCACACTGCATGCTGGTTTCTACACGAAGAAAACATACGGCATCTCATTAAATATGCAAGCATAACAGTCATTAGATGAAGTAAATAATGTCCACAGTCCAAGTCTAGATGCCACATACAGATATTTTCTGAACAGTTAAACACTGACAATGTATTTTTGTGATATTAAGTTGTTTCCCTTGAGAACAAATTTATTCTTTTGACTTGCTACATTCTTTGGTGCACTGCAAAAGCAGTCTCACTCAAATCTCTTCATTTTATACACTTGAAATGTTAAGTTACTTTTAATTTTGCCACCACCAAAAAAACTGAGCTGTGCATTTTTTTTTACTCATGGTCACTTGTAATATTGGTAATTAAGAAGCTTGGGGAAATTCTTCTTAAGAAAGAGAACAAACCAGCCAAAAGAAAAGACAAGCAGACAAGATTGACTCTTGATGCAAGATTTTGCTAGAACTTTGCATGACATTCTAACAACAATGGTTACAACACAGCTCCCTAGATTAGCTAGTGCAACTGCTCTGACACATTTTCAAAAGTTTACATCAGTTTAGAGTGAATTCGATGCATTACTGTACCTCCAGTGCCCTCATTACCACTGGCAGCAGGAAGGCTACAGTCTTCCCTGAGCCCGTGTCAGCACTGGCAATCACATCCCTGCCACTGAGACCAACAGGCACCATCTGCATCTGGATCGGTGTGGGTGCCTCGTATCCGGCCTTTTTCAGGTTGCTACCCAGCGAGGCAGGGAAGCCACAGTGTTCAAACTCAATGACGGGTCTCCTGACATCGCTCCCTTGGGTTTCAATGCCCAGCTCCTGTTTAATCCGCTGCACCTGCTCATCCGTTAGGCCTGATATGAACCGATCATCCCTGTAGGAATAGTCTGCCTCACTTTCACCCACTCCACTGGTGTCAACTGCTGACTGCTGAGGCTGAGTCCTTTCATTCACATTTTTGTCCTCACGGTGAAACACATCTGCCCCAGTCCCCATTCCCATTTGGGCCAAATGTTTGGCTTTGCACTCAAGACTGCAAACATCGTTGTCGGTGCTGTCACAGATGTATTCCCCATAGCGACCACACATCACACAGACGGGCTCTCCTGGCTCTGGCCATCTCTGGTTCTTTTTGAATGATTTAACAGGTTCCTCCTCCTCCTCCTCAGAATCACTTGGAGCAGATTTATGTCTGTCTTCACTCACTGAAGACTCTGCCAAACCTGCAGAGTCTTCAACTGCTTGTATTGTCTCATCTTGTGTTTTGGTGTCTTCACCTGCTTGAACTGTTCCATCCTGTGTTTTGGCGTCTTCACCTGCTTCCTCCCTCTGAACAGGTGTCGCTGAGCTTCCTTCATCTTTTCTCTCCTCCCCATCTATCCTACTTTTCTTATTCAAAACTTGGCTTGAGCCCTGGACAGGTCTCTTCACTTTCAAAGCTCTTGGCATAAACATTTCTATGGATTATTAATCTGTGAACACCACAAAAACAGATTAAGTTAACATCAAGAATTTAGATGTCATCGTTTAAATGGTAACAACAATTTGTTCTTGGGCTTGTTCAGCATAACGTTTTTTCACAGATGACATATTTTATTAAGAATATCAACCTCTAACAACTGTTACTAGGTAAGGGTAGTGTCCCAGAAGTAAATATTAATCATAGATTTCTTTTGTAAATCGACATTTTCATACAGCAACGAAATTACAGGTTCAAATAGACAAATATAACGTTAACCCCTAACTACTAGTGCCAGCAAGTGAACATAATTTACATTTTTATGTATTTTGAAACAGCACTCGTCAAACAACAGTTCGGCCATAACTGAGTAATAAATGCTGAATATTTCATATAAATGAGCAGCATTACACAATACACATACCTCCACGATTCATCTTCCAACGATTCAAAACAATCGCCGACGCAGACTAATGACGTAATGTTCTTTTGCATGCCGGGAAATGTGGTCCCTAGAATAGAACAGCGCTTTTTTGTTGCTCCCTAAGGTCATTAAACTTCTTTAACAGACGTTATTGATGTGTTTTTGACGAAATCTGCTTAAAAAATTAATTTATAGAAGTTTCGGTTTTAGAGCACAGCATTTTCGCTTTATAAGTCTTTTATCTGGGGGTCATGTTTAAATTCTGGGTGTGGGGTGTGGCTGGAGAATTGAACTCAGTCGTCTTTCAGATAATTAATTAAACTGCTGGTCTAAGTACGTGGTCGGTCAGTCAAATTGAGAATAAATGGATATATTGTGTGTAATTAAAACCCGTAACCGTTTTGTTTTCAGGCTAATTGCATACAGGCTCATTTTCATGCATTCAAATGCTCATCGAAAACTCGTGAAATAAAAGCTAAGCTGTGCATCATGTGGTGTAAGGCTATTGAAAGATTATGTTTTAATTAGCTGCCGTGTGGTAAATATGTCATAGAGTTATGTTGCAGTCCTAAACAGTGTATCGCTTTAAACATAGAGCATGAAAATACAACACATGACGAAAGCAACATACCCCTCACACAAAAGTATTAACATTCCCGACTGCATCTGAAGGCATCCTTCGCGCATGCTCACTGCGCAACAAAGGTGCAGGGCTACGAGAGCCACAGTGCGGCAGGAAAACCGCACCACGGCACCGAGACATTGAACAGAAGAGGGAATGCTAAATACATAGGTTATCCATACAAGAATACGTGGACATGAAAGGGAGAAGCCGTCTGCTTCCAGAGAACCAAAAGAATGGAAATTTTTCTGTTTTCATTCCAGCTGAAGAGCAGTTTTCCCTCTGAAATCAAAGGAAACCTTCCCAGTCTGGTCCGACGAAGCCCATTTCAACTGGTAGACAGCAGAATGGATGAAAAACACAAGCAGGAGTAGCGACTGGTCATTGTGTCAACGAAGCTGAATAAGACGAAAAACCGCAGCCAGCCTGGCATTTCATGACTGAAAGAACCCGTGAATAGTCTCCAGAAAGACACCGCATCTCCTCATTTCACAGCCGTGTTTTGTTTTCCACGAAATTCCAGTAGTGGGATGCTTTGGCGTTGTGTTGCTGCTTCATAGGGTTCAATAATACAATTCAGGGAGAAATATGGGTGAAGTTCAGGACGTCAGGGATGTTAAGAAGAGCTTCGTTGCTCCAGCAATAAAGTCTTTTGAGCACTATGACTTCTCCCGAGCCAAAATCTGTTGCAGCCTCACATGGCTGGTGTCCAAAGCATACGGGACAGGTAGGTGCATTACTGTACCTCGTTATAGTTACCTGCACGCTGCATGAATATATTAGTCTGCATGAATGTTTGTCAGCATTTTGACTAATCACCGCAGAAAATGATGAAATAAATGTATAATAACATTTTAAAAACAAATACGAATCATCATAAACTGTAGATGTTCACTATGGGCTCATCATTGATTACCTGAGGCAGGATTTTCTGCTTATTTCCAGTGATTTTCCATCAGAGTATTTTGTTCACGTACACCACTGTTGCTGTTGCCCATTGCGGAGCATCTTACATGAATTGCCTATTGGAGAGACAATAAATCTGATCCCGAGAGAGCAGATAAAATCAGTTCCCTGTGCTGCATCCCAGTGATCAATACATATGTTAGCCAACTGAATGGAAAGGGGAGTATTCAGTGTAAAAACACGGAGGTATGAAGGTGTCCCAAATGATGTCACCTTCAGGGTGCTGGATCCAAATTTAGAAAGAGCAGCATCACATGTGAGGTTTTTTTTATACATTGTCAGCAGGGTATATAGAACATAAAGAGTGTTCTTGCTAACGGTATGTAATATTCACATTTAAGAAGCTGGAATCAGAATGGAGTTTTTTCCTTAAAAAACTACTCTGGTCAATTAATTGATTATCAAAATAGCTTGTGATCAGGCCTAATTTAGTAGGTGACAGCTAATTGATTAATTATTGCATCTCTAGTTTGTAGTAGGGTTATAAATTCTGTGTATTTTCCTTAAGTGATAGTTGGAAATGCTAACAATTAACTGTTCATTAATAATTAATTATAAAATACCAAAGTCATGCTTTTTCTCCTTTTCCTCCTTTTCATTTGTATTATATTTTTATTTGCTTTTCTTTTAAGTTAAAGGGGTTTTTTTTTAATTCAACAAATCACTCTGCAAGATGAAGCAATGTCAAATGAGGCACAGTTACTAACATTTCTGGACTATAGATTAATTATCATTGAGAATAAATTTTAATCAGTAAAATTGTTAATGCTGGTTAGGCCTATTTGATGAGGATTCATTAACAGCCCTTGTTTGGAGACTTTTGTCATATTTTTCTTGCCTCATTTGATGTCACTTTCTTGATTCTTATATATGACGTGTTATTCTGGATTCATACACGTCAAAGGCTAAAACCTTGTTTGCATTGAAAAAAGTAGTCAGAAGTGGTTTCGCACTACAAATTAATGAATTTCAGATGTCTTAAAGATGCACTAATACAGTGGACACTTATTTAGTTAATAATGTTTAATCATTTTAAAATTAAAAGAGAAAAACTTTCACCTTAGAGAGGGAAGGGATGTTAATGCAATGTATGGATGTAGTCTGGTTCTGTACCTCTGAATCACCTCCCACATGTCCAAGTAGTGTTCAAGATTATGTGGCCTGTATGGATGATAAATAAGCAAATGGGAGGGTTGTAACACGGCGGATCATCCCCGGGTTCGTGCTGTGGTTGTGCTGTACCTGAGCTTAATTATCTCGTTCTTGTCACCACATGTAGTTTTTATCAGACTGTACCACAAAGGCCTGCTTCTGCTGAAAAAACACTCACATTTGTTACATTGTGAATTATAAAAAATTATGCTTTTATTGATGCTTTTGGAAGATTAAAGGCTACACCTGCTGGAAGGTGTTTTGTGTAATAAATAACTTCTATCACCCTCTGTTGTCCATCAATAGGAATTACAACAATATGGATTTTACAGGAACAGAAACTCATCTCCTTTCACTAACATCTCTGTCACACCACCTCTCATATCCCTGTGACTTTGTGCTATGGTGGTATGTTAATGTTGCACATGTTGAAGTCACATTTTCACAACACAACCATCAGGGATTCAAAACAATTCAATATGTCACCATCAGACGTAATGCTGCTCAAGAATGTGCCCTCACAGTGTAAAAGTGTTGGAGGTTGAGGTGTTTTGATGTTCCAGCAGTGCACGGTTCTTTAAAAGAACAGTCTCTAGAAAATCTTATGCTTATGCTATGCACGTGTTAGGTGACAGAGGCAGGGTTTATAAAGAGAGATCAGTGAACAGAGAAGCAGGACGAGATCGCCTTTTCTGCGGATCATTAATAGAGGAAAAACTTGATTGGCATGATTGGCATCATGCTTCTACAATGAGCAGCCCTAGAGCTATAATTAAAGCTGTAATGTGTGGCTACAGGCCAAAAGGGAAAAAAATGCTCTCCACAATTCTCGCAAATCAATCATCAATCAATTGCTAAATCAGTGTTTTTCAGCCCTGTTCCTGGGGACACAGTGACCCCTGCATGTTTTAAATGTTGCCTTGCTCCGTCACACAGGATTCATGCGATCAGCTTGTCTTCACGCCTCTGCAGAACCCTGATAATGAGCTGTTCATTTGAATCAGGTGTGTTGGAGCAGGAAAACATTTGAAACATGCAGGGCAGGGGGTCCCAACACCGAGCTAAATTAATCAAACAGGTGATTTTGTGCGTCTTACATGAATTGGCTCAAAGAGAAAATCTATGTGTGTCACAGTGAGGTGACTGCCGCCGTGTATGGCTAAGTTTTCTAACACAGCTCGTGTCCCAGTTTAGCTTTTATTTCCCATGTGACACATATCAGATCCGGAGGCATGTGGATCACACTACTGTATATGAAATAACTTATTTCAGAATAATTACAGTAAATATTTGTCATTTACCTGAATCAGAGTTATGATTTGGCTTAATATAAAAGAAATAAATATGATCTAGTAAAATAATGGAAAAGTAGCAGCAGTTTTTGGCCTAAATAACAGCCTGCAGTATGGATTACTTGATCCATTCACTTATACCATTGTGAAAACTATTTTGGTCTAAAGCTGGGTTTTAGAAAATCTCACCTCAGGTGTTTCTTGCGGAGGCAGATTACTGTGTGAGAGGCCTCAGAAATGCAATGCAGTCAGTGTGCAAGAGCAATTATTAACCAAGTTTCAGTTAAACACTTGGTTATTCAGTGTGTATTTGAACCTGAATCATCTACACCTTATTCAGCTTTTGATATCAGATTTTTTTTATTAGCCCAGACTCACTGGAAAAACAATTACTTCAGTGAAAAACATGTCCACAGTTAGGGAGAATATGTTTGAGATGCCTGGCCCCTGTGGTGAACACCTTATGTGTAGTAGTGTGTGCTGACTTCTGATCCAGGAAGTCACTTTTCTAATCTAAGGTTTATGATTGCGCTCTATATGACTTGCCCTTCCAACCAGACCCTTGAGAGGAAGAAAATGCAGATAAAAGACAAACAACAGCACAAAAACATCTATTTATCTGGGCCACCCAAATAATATTAATATCAGGGAGTTGCTGCATGAAGTTAAATAAACAACAGAGAGACTTGGTTTTTCGGTTTGATTGCATTTGCATTGCATTTGTGCAAACAGAGAGCACACCTGTTTTTTGCCATTCAATATTTATCATTTTGATCCCTGTCACATTATCAGATTTTATGATTATTATGGTCAAAAGAATTCATGATAATGATATTATTGTGACATCTATTTAAAAGTTGAAAAAACTATCACTTCAACATTGAATTTTGCTTCTTGTAAATGAATTACACTTACAACATAGAGTGCAGGGAGATGGAGAAAGAGTCTGTAACCAGAACTGTGCAAAAGCATACGGAAAATGCAATTACACTTAATGGATAGTGAAAAGGTCTTTGCGACGGGGGCGTTGGGGGAGGGAGACACAGCAAGAACAGAGAGAAACAGACATGATTCAAGAGCATACAGTATGTTTATCAGGCACTGCATTATGTACGCAATATTTTCATGTGTAACATTAATATTCTAATAATATAAATTTATTTAAATATTGCAGTTATTGTAAATATTGCAGCACCCCTAATCCCTATTATTGCAGTTGTCATAGTACTATTTGCTGAATGTCCATATGGGCTTAAACGCATCACTGTGTTCAAGAAAATCACCATTTCGCTCCATTTGTCTGAACAGTGCAGAGATAATAGTATTCTGCTGCTGTAGCCACACAGCATAGCACATTATTCCTTGCTCTGTGTTGTAATAGCCCAGCAAACATGAGATTCCTCGCAGATCCTCTGTGTATTTTCAATCAGGACTGATAGAAGTGGGCTGATTCCAAAAATACAGCCCTCCAGAGAGAGATAGAGAGAGAGAGGGAGAGGGGGAGAGAGAGTGGGCTCATCTCCAGATCCTTGCCTATGCTGCTCCGAATACTTCACATGCATCTGCCTCATTACACCAATGCAGGAGAGCATCAAGAATACGCAGTCTAGTAGATGCAAGATGTAGCCTATGCAGCAGATCATCTGCTGTTAGAAAATCCTATCAAATACTATCAGACGGCACAAACGGATACCAGCGTTTAATGTACCGTACAATTCTCGTTCATCAGCGGAGCTCAGAGAAGATTCGTCGTGACCAGAAGCTGTCCTGTTGGAGTAATTCTCTCCACTTTCACGAGTATTATCTAGTACACAACAGATGCCCTTATTCAAACAGCAGCTCCTCTGCTCTGCTGCCAACAGTTCAATACTGGAATATTATGAATGTGAAGCAAGCTTTCACAGATGTCCCTCTGTAAATAAAGGTTAAAATACTCTAAATATAGTTAAATATAGGACGATAAATGATAACTTGAGTAAAATTTCTATATCGTGTTTTATCAAATGAGTCTGAATGATTGCACAGTCAATTTTCTATCTGCAGTGATATTTATGGATTAATGTGGACATTATTCTTTTAGTTTTTCACAAGGCCTGCATCTAATGATTACCTTCATTATCGATTAATCTCACGGTCATTTTTGTTGATTTATTGATTACAACATTGTAGTTTTGTCCATAATTATCAACATTTTCCCCATAGAAAATGGGGAAAAATATTTATCTTTGTTTCCTAAAGCCCAAGCTGACATCCTCAAATGTCTTATTTTGTCCACACCCCAAAGATACTCAGTTTACTGTCATAGAGAATTAAAGAACCCAGAAAATATTCACATTTGACAAGCTGAAATCAGAGAATTGGATATTTCTTCTTAAAGAATTCAGACTGACTCAGAATGTTTAATCAATTAACAAAGTATTTGAGGTGTAATTTAGGCCCAACAGCTGACAACTAACTGATTAATCATTGTAGCTCTATTATTTACAGATGAAATAAGGTAAATATAAGGACTGTGTAATTTGGTAAAACTATCATATTACGATTATTTTGACAGATATTACTATTATGATTTAGAAGGAATGATCATTTTTCATCACAATTTCATTTTTTTACTGAAAGAAATGGTAAAATCAAAATGATGTGACATTTGTTAGGTTCTGTAGCAATCAAACATGTTTTCTTACATCTGGAGAACATGATTTGTAAGCCAGGGCATCTCTGAAGCGCTACAACACTTCATTATAATGTTTTGTCACATTTTTCCTTTATCAAAAAATTGCAGTCTCTGACATGGATGCTGCACTTGGTTATATTGTGATTTCGATCATATTTTGATTAATTGTGCAGACGTAATAGATGAAATGTAATCTGTAAATTACCTGAGGAAAATGCTGATAAGAGCTTCAGGGTGTTGCTCCGCTCAGCTTGACTTCTGACCTTTATGTGGTTAATGTAGGGGGAGGGCTCCAGAAAAGATACATTTCTTTGTTGGGAAGAAGAATATGAACATAGTACTTAAAGGAAAAACACATAACATAGATAGCTGCTACTGCTGCTGTCTGCTTTTCTGCTCCATAATAACCCAGAGTCCATCTGTAGATGACCTTGTTGATAACGGTCAGTCTAAGCAGATGATTCATTGACTGTTTTGTGAGTGTGTTGGAGGATGGGCAGTGGTGTCTGTGAGTGTAAAGCTGTCACCACATGTTTTCCTGCATACACTCAGGTGGTTATCAAAATTTACATCTATTCTCCCGCTGCAGACACAGTGATGAGCTCTGCATCTGGAGTGTGTGCAGATGTATTTTAATGCTTCCACACAGCAGCTGCATCTCATTTGAAACCAATTAATCATGATTTTGTTGTTTAATCAGTTGTGGACAAAGAAGGACTTGCATTGGCCTGTCTCTCGCTGATATTTTCTGTACAATAGCCACTTTCTCTTTTCAAGAAAAGGATTATAAAAAATGCTTCCCAGCTCAGCAAACACTGGCAAGAAAGGTAGGAGACAAAAGCAATAAAAAGCACAATGTTTTCCAATTATTCATAGACTATCCCTTTGCAGTGGACTAGCTTGAGGTGATGCACACACACACACACACACACACACACACACACACACACACACACACACACTATCTCTCTCTGTCTTTGATGAGACAGGCAGTGAGAGGGGTGTTCCCAGGGAGCTGGAAGCTGCGGAGATACAGACTAGATGAATCGATCGGGTTCCACTCCTCCTGCAGTTGCTATAGCAACGCTGAGGTCTATCCACACATGTTCATGTCAAGATATTGTCAAAGCTTGGCAATAAAAAAAGAAGCAGACTTGTCAGAGAAAAGTAGTGGCAGAGAATATGTGCACTAAGTGGAAAACTCTTCAGTAAAACTCAAGATTTGAAATAAAGGTGCCATCGGTGTACAGCAGTAGCTCCTCTCAAGTTTACCTGATTTTTTTTTTTTTTTCACTTTTTTTATTCCATACTTTTGGTGCAGAGTTTTCAGTCATTCCTTGTGAGAAATGTGTGAAAAGCATGGGAAAGTTGATCTGTTTTCCATATATTCATACTGTCATACTACTGTCTTGCCTTTATTTTTTGACTTGCATGTAAACTTTTCATGATGACTGCCTGTTACTGTTTACTTTGCTAATTGGTGACTCAGAAAATGTTGGTCTGTGATGAATTTTGGGAAATGTTGATTTACAGTAATCCTGCCCCTTTATTGTCTTCATCATACACTTCTCAGTGAGAGCAGGAGATTAAAGGTAGAATCAGTAGAATTTGTCTGAGCTGTTCATAAATGCACTAGAAAGAAGTTTATTCATTCCCAGGACATCAAATACCAATGTTTTGGGTTGGTGAAGCGTCCCCAAGTACATCAAAATAATGAGAAATGCAGGCAGAGTGCAGGGTCTCTGCAGATTTCGGCACCACCACACACTTCTAGCCATCTAGTCATAACAGATGATTGAAAGGGATTATGTTTCCAAGAGTCTGCACATTGCTGTTTAGGAGAATGTTGCATATAGGCCTTCCAGAAACAAAGAAACATGCTATTGTGGTGGTTTTGGTTGCCATCATGTCAGCATTTAAAGTGCAGTCTCTTTATCTTAAGTTTCCCTTCCTCAAAATCCCATTTTCTCCTGTCCATCATACAGACAGCATCCCAGCAGACTTGAAGGACCCCTTCTACACAGACCAGTATGAGCAGGAGCACCTGAAGCCTCCTGTGACCAGCCTCCTGCTGTCCGCAGACCTCTACTGCAGGGCCGGCAGCCTCATTCTGAAGAGCGACGCCGCCAAACCCCTGCTGGGCCACGACGCTGTCATTCAGGCATTGGCTCAGCGTGGACTCTACATCACAGACCAGGAGAGACTGGTCACTGAGAGGGACCTTCGAAAGAGGCCTCTGCAAATGGTAAGAGAGATTGTTGAATTTCAAGGACGCTGACAAAATTGTGGTTGGGATACACCATAATAATTGTATACAAAAACTCCCAACTTCCTGCCTTGTGGATATGAAGTTATTATTATTATGTCATAGTGGCCATCACATCCAGGAGCTTTTCCAGCTCTCTATTTTGAGTATTCCCCGCACTAGGATTGGACACCAGTCCTGTACCATTCAGTGATACTTTCCTTTTCCTCCCTGAGGCATATTTCATGCACATAATCTCTTTCCTCATTCCATCTTTCCAGCATAATTTAAACTTCATTTAACCAGGAGTAATGACATACTGGAGTAGCAAAGTAGAAGAGCAGGAAGTGATTTGCGGCTTCACATATTTTTGTTTGCTGTTCAAGTTTTACAAGTTAGCTGATCCTATGTTGCTGCATCTAAACTAGGTGAAATGCTCTGATTCTATGGTGAACATACTGGTGAGCTGCATTGGATGGATTTTATTTTTCACAGCACAGGCATTTATAAAGAGCGGAATAAATGTAACAGATATTAAATGTAAGAATCCTTAAAACGATAGTTCGGGTTTTTTGAAGTGGGGTGTGCGAGGTACTTATCCATAATCAATTTATTACCTTCATAGCGGTCAGCATGCCCCCAGTTGGGAGAATCAGTTTTCTCCAGTATAGTATACCAGTATAGGAAACTAAGCAATATACTGCTGTGGACAGACTCATCAGCAAAATATCAGCCACCAAAAAGGGTCCACCTGAAAAAGTCAACATCAGTCTAACTTTATACTATATTAATAATATTTTCACTACTTTATTTTGCCATCAGAAAGCCCTTTCCGATGGGATTATATAAAACAAATACCGCTCTTTCCAAAGCCACCAGACTCCTTTGGCAGAAACAGTGTTTTGTTTTGCAGAACACAGGAGCTGCTGGTCTACCACTGCCTTGATCATT
This sequence comes from Lutjanus erythropterus, assembly GCF_056507025.1. NCBI lineage: Eukaryota > Metazoa > Chordata > Actinopteri > Lutjaniformes > Lutjanidae > Lutjanus > Lutjanus erythropterus. The sequence continues at coordinate 22,658,845 of NC_139323.1, read as the reverse complement.
AGTTTGTTTGTGTTATTGTGTGACTTTGGTTTTTTAAAGGGTTAGTGCATTCACAGGGGTCACTCAATAACACAAACAAAACTTTTTGCTAAAGCTGTCTGGTTGCAAGAGGGTAATATTTGGTGTAAATAATGGCAGGTTCCTGTTGGAAACAACTTCTTCAAACTTGCTGAATTTAGGTTCCCATTCCCTTTGCTTTTGCCAGACAGCAGTCTGTGAAAAAATCGCTTTAATAATGTTTGAGATGGAATTGTCTCTTAATGGCCCTTAATGGCACAGATAGTAATGACATTTTTTATACATGTAATAGATATTTTATTAAAAAGATAATGCAAAACCACTGCAAACTAATTAACAGGGACATCGAACCAACACAGCAACAACAGACAACAACTTCTCCCATACGAATTCAAACAAACAAAACAGTACAACCTGAGTTAGACCTGAAGGCATCCACTGCTCTGTGCCATCTCTCACTGTCTTTATAGCTCATCTGTCTATCCCTTATGTGTTGGAGCTCACTACAGAGATGACTTTGCTGGCATCCTGTTGAGTGAGAATGAGGGATCCTCATTATTTGGGGGCAGAATCTCAATAGGAGGGTTTAATGCTTCACTGAATTGCAATTGAGATACAATTAGCACACAGTTTGCCTGCAGTCTGTTTGTAGAGTCTTGCTGCTTTTAATTTCCCTTCTATGCAAATTCAAAAGTTATTTAAGTTTTGTTGGTGTTTAGGCTACATTTCGACACAACATGTGTTTTAGTACAAGCTTACCTCACAAAATGACATTTAAATTAAGTAATTTAAAGCTAAATTAAGTGGAATGTGATGTACTATAGGTGTACCCGCAGATTGCGCCATGAGTCTGAGGGATTGTATTAGTGTATGCAGGATTACCAATGACTTACTTTCTCAGTGTTTTATAGTTTATTTTCTAGTCTAGAACTGAATAAAGGCTTTTATACTTTATTCCAACCCGGCACAATTGGTTTGCCAGGAAACAGCCGTGTGTGTGTGTGTGTTTGTGTGTGACCGAGTAGGTTGTTATGAATGTGAAAATGAGCTGCTAGAGGAGTGTGAAACTACCTTCTGCCATTTCACTGTCTTTCTTCCCTCCATTGTTCCATCTTTCATCCTTATATCCTGCCTCCCTCCTTGTACTCTTCTCACTGCAGCTTCCCTCCATCATTACTCATTCCTCTTTGTCTTATCCATTATTTTTTGTGCTTCTATTATCCATCACTCCCTCTGACATTTGCTCTTCAACTTTCCTTCCATTGTGCATTCCTCCTTGATCATCCTACCATCTTGCCTTCATTTTTCCCTTTTCTTTTCTCTCTCTGCTCCCCACACAACTCTGTCTGTTGCTGTCAGTGCCACTGAAGATATTGCGCACATCTTACTGGTAACTGCTGAATCCGGAGGTTGATTGATAGTGGATTTTTAACTGATAGTTTGGAGCGGGGAAAAGAGGTAGCTGAGTAATCAGTATGTCAGTGTCACCCAGCCCCATGAAAAAAAATGTGACATTTTTGGAAATTAACTGTCTTTACTAGAAACTGGATAAAATCCAGAGACAGTATGCTGTCAGCAGAGCAGCAGTTACCAGTAATTTGTCCTTCATTATTGTTATTTCCAAGCATTAGCAAACTTTGTCACCACCAAAGAAAGCTTGTTTCCCTGTGGTGGAAAAAAAACACGAATGTGTTTGGGTGCTTTTCCACTCTGCGTTGAAGTTCTTCCAACAAGAGGCATTCAGGAAACTCCTGGACAAAGATGCCTCGCATTACTAAAACTGCACCAAATGTGCTTTGTGACCAGTGCCAAAACAATAAGATGGATTTGTTAAACCAACTTTAATGAGCGTCAAGAAAACAACGATGCAACAGTACATTTATTGTTTGCTCTGAGGACATGACACACTTGAGACAGTTTATGTGGATGGCCTGCTGCACATTAGAGTGACAGCTCAGGTGGACGATCATCTATTATTTAGACTCTGCTCTAACATCTAACTGAGGGTTGACAAGGTGAGCAGAAGCTGTCCAGGCTGAGCTCTGTGTGGGTGTGGAGAGACTGCAGCAAGAGCAGAAATTTCTTCTAGTGGAGTTAGAGGTGGTTGTTTAATGGCTTCATAATCTGCATTTAAAGGAAAACATCACTGGTTTTACTGTTAAAGAGCAAGAGACTGAGTACCTACCTGCAGTTCTAACGGCAAGCTGCTCCAGATAAGCAATGTCATTAACTGCTGCTTCATGGCATTTTAAGCTTTTTTAACTCAGCAGTTTGCATAAGGTATAAGAATTTTACGAATAAGCAACTCTCAGGGATGTTTGAGGGAGTTTTAGTAGGTCAGTCAGCAGCAGAGTGCAATGCTGCTGATGTTTTCTCTGACACACGTCATAACTAAGCACATGTACTGACATTTTCACGAGGTTGCCAAGCTGACGTTCTCTCTTTCTGTCACTATTCTGCCCACTCATCCTTCTGTCTTCAGCCATGTGACGGATTCCCACATGTGAAGACGAGGGATCCGAATCTCAGCTGCCGCCCACGCAGTCGCCTCCACACATTCTGTATCGCTGACACTCTCCTCCACCTGTAGTGCTTGCAGAGAATGAGGGAGAGATGTGGAGGCGGGCTCAGGATCTGAAAATATTATTCTAGCAATACACATTACAGCTGCCCACGTGAAGCACCGCTGCTAGCATGATAATAGCTAAAACTCATTATCAGAAGGCTTTAATTGCCAAGTTTCTCAATTGTGCTCTTTTCAAAGTGTTGGTGCTGTGTGTGATCAGCTTTGTTCATGGTGATTGAGCAGAAACTCTGGGTGACCCGAGAATTCATTTCCAAAACACAGAAAGGATTGGTCAAATAAACGCGAACAGTAAAGTCTCCCCAGAACATGAATTGCGTGTCTTCAGTTTGTTTCTGTGCAGCTGTGGTCAGGGAGAAAATGTAATATCAAAGGCGGGCACAATAAACATTATTGAATTAAACACCAATATCTTTGCTTGATGAATCGACAAGTCTAACCCTGTTGCTACGGAGACGTTTCACTGAGTGGGATGAGAATGATGTCAAGATGCAAAAAGAGCCAAGGAATTTAGGTTAGATGATGAATGAAAATACATTTTCTGTGTCTGTATGTGTGTCCACGGTTGTGCATATGTGTTAGTGGGTTTAAAGTGCGCCCTGAGTGATATCCAAGGACCGCAGCACACGGTGGAGTGGAGTAGACTACAGCAAACTTTCCTCTGCCTAATTACCTCCACTGATGTGCCTTTGAAGGAAGACTCCTTAACCCCAACCCAGCTCAGGGGCTGGCAGATCACACCGTGGTTGTACTTGGCAGCTTCCAGGTGTGAATGTGTGACTGTGTGAATGTGATCAGGGCTTTGCTCTCCATGTGTTGTCATGTGTGAACAGGAACACTGGAAGCGGACTACTTTATTACTGTATGTGAATTATTTAAGCAGCATTTGTATAGGAATGATTCTGTCCCAAGCTTTTTGATCTATATGAGTTATTGATCACTGTAAATGTGATCATTTTAAGTGGTTAACACTGTATTTTATTTTCAATCAACAGTATCAATGCTGTTCTCCACATTCATACAATCTGCTGGATACAGAACAGCCCCGCTGGAGCACTGATGGTTAATTGCCCTACTCAAGGGCACCTCAGCAGTGATAATGAGAATGGGACAAGCATTGCTTGCCTTCCCTGTGTTTAAATTAACTTCCAAAAGATGCAGGATAGTTGTTTTGTACTTCAGTAGATGGTATAGGTGTTGATGACATTTTGTCCATATCCTGTACTGTAAGTACACGAGAGGAAATCCATCCTTTTCCTGGTAATTCAGAGTAGGATTGCACACAGTGGTGTGCTGCAGTGTTGGGCAACCTCACTTGGACTAAAGAGCACATCTGGTAATGCCATATAAAATGGAAAAAATCTGTTATTTTCTGAAATAAAGCATCACTATTCAAAAAGAAAGAACAGAGGCATGATTTTACCCAACAAATACTAATAATGAAAGAAATGTAGATATTGTTCAGGCTGCTACATGAACTGATCACGTGATGAAATGTGTCGAAATCTGAAGCTAATAAATCATTTTCTTGGGAAAAGCCTGAGAATCATCCACAGGATAGCATGATGCTAAAAATACAAATGTCCTAGAAGACTAATCTCTAAACTCTTTACTTCATTGACCTTGCTGTGTTGAGGATCGATGTTCTTCTCAGCTGCCGAACCTTGAATGTCATAGCTTTAATAATTAATAAAGCTGTAGAAAATAGGCCATGTTGCTGACAAAGTCTTTAATGTACTGTATAAATCAGACTCTGTGATGGCTGAATGCTGTGAGCCGCTTGGTGTGGATCCTGGGAATAGGAGGCAGATCACCTTATATGGTGTCTGAGTTTCTTTATTGACTATATGGGTGCTGTGTCTGTATGTCAGAAAAGCCATAAAACAGACAGGTTTATAGTCACCTATGTTAGAGAATGCTTTTAAGCCCAACCTCGATGGCAAAAGCACCTCTAATGTGTACATGAACAGAGTTATTCTACAATTCTTGTTGAATCCATGCTGCTTCAGAGAGAAAACACTTACAAGAATTGATTTATTGTCAATGTAAGGATGTTTTGCATGTATTGTTAGCCTTTTGGCAAATTAATCACAGTGCTTTCAGACTTATTAAGTGTTGTATGTTGTACGACTGATTGTCTTAGCTACAGTAGATGTGAAATAAATGATGACACACCATCGTCAATACGAGCTGTTCCCTCAAATAAGTATAAACCAGGGATTCATGAAGGTTTGATGACTGAGTGCTGAACAGGGAGCCAGCATATGATTCAGGGCCACAGAGGAAAAACCATGAACTTATCATAGGATGTGTGGTTGCTTTCATAATTTTATTTCAAAGTAAAAGTTGATCAGTTTTTTCCTGAAACCTCCTTTTCTCCTCAACCATACAGCATTTTATCTGTGGTGGCCTTTCCAGATCTCGTCCACATTAATCTCTACCAGTCTAAAGCACTGGCAGTGATGACAGAACATAATTCCTGTGAGACTCGAGGTGCCACTAGTTGGCACGTAACCTGCAGCTTTCTACAAGTTGTCATTTGTAACCTGACAGATGCTTCTGAGGAGGTTGCAGTTTCTATGCAGCCAAGGGGTTAGTCTTAGATTTTGCTGTATTACATGTGGGCTATCGAAAGTGAAGGTTACTGAAATGTAATGATTAAAATATAATACATGCATTTCTTGTCATGTGGCCATGCAAAATGTTTCTGAGTTGGCCCCCTGGCTGCACTTTAAGGACACCTGGTATAAGGTGTGATAGATGTAAATTTTACACCCTGTTCTTTTAGTATCTCTAAATACAACATGGAACCATGGAACAATGTTATGCCAGTAGAAGTTTCTTAATGGAATATTCTGCCAAAATACCGGGATGAAAATTTGCTCAGATGGACATTTTCATCCCAGTTGGGTACTAGTCATTAAACTATGAAAAAGATGATTACAACACCCATATATGAACATTAGCTAATGGGCTGATGGGCTCTGTGATGCAGGCGTGGTTAATATCCAACAATCCAAGCATTTCAAAACATTTAACAATTCAAGTAGTATGCAGCGAAATCAGAAGTACATTGATCCCAAAGCATTTGAGTTCAAAGACAATAATACATTAAAATATTTTAAAATGATCTCAGATAAATATCCTACATACAGATGTAAGCTATATGAAATAATAACATATATAACATATAATAACATATTATTTGGCTGTAGGAAGTAGTGATTAGGCTTTTACATTTTATCAAGAATGTAACAAAACCATTGTGCTACAGCCTGCAGTTTTGGGATAAATATAAGCAGTAGTTTATATTCATCAAATATTTTTAATATTCTGTGTTGGATCACTACATTTGAATATATGAAGATTATTATATTAACATTCTATATTCATAAAATTGTGTTTGTTCAGTTTGCTGTATGACAGATTGATTCATCATCTCATGTACAGCCTGGATGAATAGAGGTGAATACACTTCCTCCTCTCTTCTGCTGCCTCCATCACAACCCCTATTGGGCAGGCGCCCCGTTTCCATGGTTACACTCCAGTAGGCTGGGTGTTATGCGTGTGTGTAGGTGGGTGCGAGAGTGGGGGTGATTCTGCTCGCATATGTCGTATGCACACTGTGTGCTCGCATGTGCAGCTATGTGCTGCGAGACCACCGCCACAACCTTCAGAGGCAGAGAATACTGAGATGCTGGATTCACGAGCAGGCGGACGGCGTCAAACACAAAGACGCACGTGCACACAGACATAAGGTGAAGTACAGAGAGCCGAGCCGAGTGCCAGGCAGAAATGATACTTCTCAACATCAGACTAGCTTCCTCTGTCCTTATTCTGTCCTTGATCTTACGAACAAAGACGAGCTGAAGCAGCAGGGTGGAAGGGAAGCCCATCCAAGTACTTTCTGTCCTCTTCAGCTTCAGCGAAGTCACAGCCAGTATGTTATGCTCAATGCCAGCGGCGACTCTCAGGCAGTACAGTATGGATGGGTGGGCAGCGAGCACATTATGTGATGCCATGTGATGTCCTGAGCATCTTTCTGCACTGTTGTTAGATTCTGTTTTAGGCTGTTGTTTGTTTGTGTTTTTAATTCAATATATAGGGTTTTTGTATCTGCGAAGGAAACCAGTAATGCTGAGTGCACATGATGATGTATCAGACATCATATAGGGATGGTTATCAACCCTGAACACAGGAGCATGTTTGTCTAGAGGCCTTTGAGCAGTGAAAAGAGGAAAACATGATTAAGTTAATGTTCCACATCAGCTGATACAACACAGGTCAGTACCAGTGGTTGTTAGGGTTAGGGGTGTTTCATCTTAAAAGATCATTCGTTTATAGTATGCCCACATATTTTTCAAAATGAATTAAATGTGAAGGAGCTTGTGCGCCCCTGAGAGCTTTGTTTTCAAAGGAAACAGCTCCTGGTAGGGTTACCCATGGCAAATTGACCCCAGGTGAGGGTCCAGACTGAGAATCAAAGACATTTCCTGTATGTATTGGTGTGTTTGGTCTCCTCTGGGGCCGGGCCTCAGAAAGGAGATCACAGATGAGTGCCTGGTGGCTCAGCCTGAAGGAGTAACCTGTCCATTGACAGATTTTTTTTCACATACTAAAGTTCAATGCACAAGACACAACATCTAGTTCTCAGTTTAGTGCTGAAAATACACACAAATGTTCACACTTATTTGAAAAAGATTTTTCTGTATTACTGCTTTCTACAGTGTGAGAAGTTTTCAGTCGGCATATGTAAAAAAGAAAGTAAAAATTTCTCTCGTGAATGTGCAGATTTGTAACTGTGCTATTATGAAATTCTACATCTTTTGTTCTGATCTAGTGTAATGGCCCAGTAAGCTTATTATACTAATAGAGAAAAGCTGAATAATTTTCTCTTGAATGTAGAGCAGGGGATTTTATGAAAAATCATCCTCACTGTACAGGTCTTAAAATATTTACCTGGTTTTCCCTTATTACTGACATTACAAATGTAAGGATTGGTGAGGCAGTAATAGCACTTAATCTGTAATGAATTTATGCTGCTGCAGATTTTGCCATGAGCAGAGCTTTTTACAGAAATCCCATTTTCTGAGATTAAATAAAAAACAGGCATTATTATTCATAGAATGTGTTTCAGTTTAGAAATACCGTCAACATGTCAAATCTCGAGTACAACACAATTATATAGCAATAATGTGTTTAGAATTTAAGTGAATGAACTTCCATCAGGGAACAATACATTCACTGCTTTACCTTTTAATGTTGTATAAAATGGTACATAGAAACAACAACAAAACCAACAATTTTAGACCTTTTTCACAGCAGCCTCACATGAAATCGTAGGGTAAATACAGGTGTTATCAATCTAATATCCTTTCCATTTAGGGCAAACAGAGTCAGGGTGCTGCTATTGCCGGCTTTTTTGGGGATTGTTGTGGCATAATGCGCCTGTTTTCATGGCAACTCTTCTGAAAAATCATGATGCATGTACCAGTGTTTTTAGGTCATTTTTGCAATAAAATTGCTGTAGCAAGTGAAAATTGCATTTTTTTTTTGCCTGTTTCATTGAAACTTGAACTCTGTTCTGAGTGTTCTCATTCCCAAAAAGACGTTGTATGACGATGTATGAGGTTTGCACAGGGGACTGCTCTGATTAGTTGAACTCCCAGGAAGCAATGATGATTGATCAAATTTGCGTAAAAGGTGCGATGATCAGACAAACGCAAAGTTCACTGGGATTGGTCAAATCTGACATTGTTGTGATCACAACTTCCTGGAGGGACTGTTGATTAGTAATTAGTATCACTGATGACACTTGTGTTTATCCTCAGCTCTCATATTAATATGGCTGCTGTATAAAAGATCTGTATGTAACACAGTTTTCTCTCTTTCTCTGCACATAAGTAGATATTTTGCACAGTCAGTTGTGCAGCCAGACAAAGAGCCATGATCCTGAACTGGTAACTGGTTAAATCTGGCAATGCTCTGCAGATAATCTGCAAAGTTAATAATCTTTCACAGTGCTCTGCTTTGTTGAAGACCCAATTTTAGGGTGCTTGCAATGAGATCTCACTTAGTGTGAAAGACAAAAATAGGAAAGTAATTTTTTTGGACAGAGACAGTGTATGAGAATACATAACTGTTTAGAAACAGTGGGGAATGATGCATTGTACCAGATTTAAGTGACAGCAAATTTCCATCAAAATCCTATCTGCATTCTCACAGGGGTTCAGTCTTAACGCCAGGTAAATGCCTGTCACGTTTATGTAAAAGGAGTGACTTTTACCTTTAAATTATATCAAATATTATTTAATCACTATCTACACATGAAACAGTTTCAGAACAGTGGGCCTTTTCAAACATGATGGAGAGATTTGGAGTGCAGGCATATCTGCAGGGTAGGTCAACACTGGCTGGTAGCCATGATCCTGTCCCCAGATAGTGTTCTAAGGTTAGCTTTGAGGTTTCCATATAATTGCTAGGTTGGCTTTGAGAGCATATGGAGGGGGAAGGTATGCTGCTTAAAAGCTCCATTCCCACAACCGATGCCAGACCTCACAGTTGGTATTTTGTGCATCCAAAAGTGGGCATGGGCATGTGTGTAATTGTGTTTGTGAGAGCATTTTTTATTTCTGCTCTCAATTGGGCAAGCTGTTAAAAGAGTTATGCCATGTCTCCATTTAAAAAGGAAAGACTGCAGAGAAAAAGTCAGAAAAGGGGAATGTTTTATGTTTCCAAAAAAGTTTTGATAATAGTGGGAGAACTTGTCCAAAGTTAACATGCAGTTCTGGGTCACTGAAACGATTAAGGAGAAATGCAGTGTGCTGCCTGTGTGATTGGTGATTGATTAACCCCATTTACTGGAAACAAATCGGTTAATTAAATGGTTCAGTTCAGTTCGTTTTGTATGTCACCTCTAGGGTATTTCTTCAAACTTTCACATCACTTTAGTTGTAATTTCAGGATTTTCTGACATGCCACCTTGTAGCAAAGTTGGGAGTAAAGCTGCAACTCATGATAATTTTAATTATTGACTAATCTGTTGATTATTTTCTTGATCCAGTGATTAGTTGTTTGGTCTATAACGTATCACAAAATTGTGGAAAAATGTAAATCAGTGTTTCCCAAAGCCCCAAATAATGTCATCAACAACAACAAAAATAATAATAATAATGATGATGATGATGATGGTCAAAAAGAGAGTGGTGTAGTATCAGTAGTGGTAGATATCCAAATTCAGATATTGAAATCAGACCAGAACTGAAAAAAGTGGATTGTGCATCTCTACATGAACCACTGTGCAGTGCATGCATGTAAACTTGACAAGCACAGAATCAGACGTATTTCACACTGATCAGCTGGTCCGTTTTTGTCACTGGCCGATTAATAGCTGCATCTTTTCTTGAGAGAGAGTGTTACATAAATCTGTAGGGACTCTCTTGGTAAAATAAAGGTTCAATTAAGAAATAATTATATTTATTCTTAAAGTAAGTTGCCACAGAACAGTGTTCTTAATGTGATTATCTGAATTCCTTGTTATGTTGCCATGTATCAAATCCATCTGGCAAACACAATACAACTTTGTTGTATCTTGCAGTCTCTTTCTTTTTCACTAATGTAAATAATATATATTCCTATGAAAAAGCTAGAAGATCTTTCACTGGTACTGCCTTTTCCTTTAACTTTATAGTACTTGTTATGACCTTCAAAAGAGACCAGAAAGAGGTACAGCTGAGAGCTTTTCCATGTCCAGTTGAGTTGGCGTGAAGTTACCTGAAGCAACACAGATTCAATTTTTAGACATATGCCCCAGCGTGGAGCCTCTGGGACTGGACAGGAGAGCTGTAATACTAAAAGCAGACTGCATTTCAATATTACATCACCCCTGAGTTAATGTTGAATCACTCTGTGGGTGTGTGTATGTGAGTTTCCTGAGTCCTGAGGAGGTCCAGGAGACTGCAGTGCAGACGTTTGGTGATTTAAGATCAGTTCATGGTCATTTTCTGCTCCCATTTTTTCAAATAGAAGTTTCTTTAGAAACTTTAAGGATCGTCATAAATAATCAATGAAGCCTTGCACTCAAATAAAAACAGGCACAGGATGATCATTAGCCATGACCGTTGAAGACCTTTAAAGCTTTTTCCTGTAAGATGTGGTAAAGCCATTGCTCTAGTCATTACCTCAATTCAGGTCATTTTGCAGTGGATTAAAGCCAGTGCCGTGATTAATTCTAATGATTTCACAGAAACAGTTTTTCAGACATCCTTTATGGTGAGTGAGTGAAGTATTGTGCATCCTCTGCTACCTGGTTCAGGCCACAACAAGCAGCTCAGAGCTCTGACAACAGAGATTTTAGTGTATTTACAACAGATGCACAAAGCTGAGGTAAAATACATCACACATCATCTTTTTGTGGGTCGCTGCGGTTTGTTTTTGCACTTCCTTTTGTGCGATGTTAAATCAGGCTTCTACGGTGGATTTTCATCTCTCCTCTTTCAACAAGAAGCTGTATTAAAAATGAACAGCGTTGGCCTACTATCTCCCCGGGTGGAAATACAGAGACCCAGCAATGTAGCGGCATAATAAAAAGAGGATATTGGCCGTGAAGGAGCATCTTGTTACCTCATGAGAAATCAAAACAAGATTTATTGATGTAATCAGCTTAGATGAGAGAGCACAAAAAAAGCTTGTGTGTGTGTGTGTGTGTGTGTGTGTGTGTATGATTGTCTTTTCACACTTAGAAATAAAGGTTCCAAAAGGGTTCTTCATGAAGGGCTGAGGTTCTAGCCAGAACCATTTGCTTTGGAAGAACTTTTGGAATATAAAAAGGTTCTTTTTAGAACCCCCCGGATGGATTCTAGATTTTATCCTTGGAATAAAAAGTTTAACCCACTGGATAAATTTTAGATTAAATTCTTGGTATATAAAAAGGTTCTCGGTAGAACCCCTTGGTTGGGTTCTTTTTGGCACCCTAAAGTGTAGTTTATGGATCCTACAGTGTTTCCAGTGTTCATGGTTTGGACGGGCTGTGCAGCGAGTGCAGAGTTCTGCTGAGGGTCTGCAGACGGTCGACTCAGAGCACCACACTCCGGTCAAAATACAAAACTCTGCAGAGGCCTCCATAAATGATGCCGTCAGTTCCAAGTCTATGATTGGCTAGTGGTTGGTATGTTAGTTGGTTACTATAGAAGTATTCTGCTTGCACAAAGTGACAAACTGACAGCTGATGACTGTCATACATGGACTGGAGAATGACCCTGCCGTGACCACATTAACCACGAATTAACCTTTAGAATACGAAAAGTTTCTGGATAGAAGCCTTCACAGATGGTTCTAGGTATAACTCTTTATGTTGCATTCTACCTGGAACCAAACAGGGTTCTCCTCTGGGGACAAGCCAAATAACCCTTTATAGATCTAGTTAGCACCTTTGTTTTTAAAAGTGTACAGAATGCTTCATGAGTGGATGACTGTGTGAAATTCATTCATCAAAGTGTGATTAAAATAGCTAACAGTATAGTTTTCATAGTCAGCATATGATAAAGGCAGCATCTTGGGGGAAGCAGGAATAAAAGGTTAGAGTATGAGTGTTATAATCAGAGGGTCACCATTTTGCGTCCAGGGAAAGTAATCAGATGGAGTGAATTAGCAACATTTTTCCTTCTTACAGCCATCTAGATAGCCCCAAGCAAGGCATTTGATCCCTGAACGCTCCAGTGGAGCTGCTCACTGGCCAACGATGGAAGACTGAGGTTGCACTGGGCGGCTCCAAGGTATGGATGTGTGGCTATATAAATTTGAAGTAAAGCAATGTTGAAGCAAGGCATATGTGCTCAGCCGAACCTAAAGGTTAGAAAACATGACGTCATGAGATATCACAGAGGAAACGAACAAACCAACGACAGGCAGGTCTGCTCTAATAATGAGAAAGGCTAAACCTTTCTTTGGGCAGTGAAGGATCTACATCTTTCCTGCTTCCCATTATTCCTCCCTCCCTGCTTCCTCCACTTCTTTTCTCCATCTAATGACTACTCTGCATCCATCCAGTTACTGAGTTCTTCCTTCTAGCTTTCATCTGGCATTTACACATGGTCAGCTGACCCTTCACTCACTGTTCATTTCTGTGAGCGTTACACAGTACAGCAGTTCTTACTCACAACTAATGCAGCATATTATCTGCTTTTTATATGTTTTTTTTAGTGTAGAGGACATTTAAAGAGGCATTTTCCACATCTATCCAAGTATAATGAGACAGTTAAATCTATTTTGACGCAACAAGGAAACATAGAAGCTCTATTATAGGGTTAGCTTATTTTTTGTTATCAGCCAATTAGTGCTGATAGTGATATGATAGATTTATAGCACCACTGTTATCCTACACTGTTATTTCTCTCCTGCCATAAAATCTGAGGTTGAAATGCAGAATCAGGTTTTGTAAATTTGGCATATAAAACATGACATGCATAAATCATGGCCTTCAGAAACTGTTGTGTTGCAACAAGTCGTCACTTTGAAGTAAAAGTCAACACTTCACCTTTCTGATCTCAGGCCCTTTAGTGTGATCCATAGATGTCTTTTTAGTTGTTCAAAATCATTAGGCTTCTGTGTGACTGCAAACAGCTGAATTGGTGTTTAAATATCACAACTGAAATGTTGAGTTTTTGTCTCAATCAATGTTTTAATGTTTTTGAAATCTGCATGAGGAAAATGTTGTGTCAAATTCTTTTCCCTATTATTTCAAACAGTTCCCGGTAGTAAAAGCTTTAAACTCTGAAAAAGCTCAAAAGAAATTCCAAAGAACACTAGCAATACTTACGTTGCTGTCATACATGATGCTTTAATTGTTCTTTGTTTCAGAATTTCGAGCAATTACATGTAATTAAACATAATTAGACATTACACTGTAAACTGCCTCTGTTTGTCAGCACCCTATTGTTCCTGCAGCCCATTTGTTCAACAGCCTGTAATCAATAAAACAAAGGCCCACTGCTTTGAATTCACTGTCCACTGTCCCAAAAATACACACTCTCCCTTGAGTATTTTTACCCATAATGTCTTAGTGTATTTTGACATACAAATGTCAGGTCACCATCATGGCCAGGTGACCTTCTTTGTCAAGGTAACAATAATAAACACGTGGTTCATGTTGAGAAACTATCACAGTTTGATTAGGTTCGGGCAACAAAACTACTTGGTTACGTTTACGAAAAGAATATGGTTTGAATTACAATAAGTTTCTGGTTACATCAGTTAAGTTATGTAGGTAAGTAAGTCGGGGTCATCGGTACAGGGGGCGTTTGTTTTTCAGGACAATGGGCTGCTAGACAAATAGACTTTCGGTCCAATGGGACATTTTTTTCAGACTATTGAAGTTTCGGAATAATGGGCCATCAGAACAATGGTATGACACCATATCATCTGCATCACCATTCATCATGTTTGCTTCTTCTCTTCTGCTCTTCTTATCCATTTAATTTCATTTTTAACCTGGCTGACTTTACACAGAGGGAATGAAACTGTAGGTTTCGCATTTTAAGTATTATGTCAAAAAAGGTTAAACAATTTATTCAAACTATCACTAACTGCTTACGTCCCTGACTTTAACGTGCTGAAAGAAGTTACTTTCTCACTTTATAAAACATCCATGACCGTAGTGACAAAAACACCACAACCTTAGAATGAGCAGTGATCGTACGCCAGCCCCTTCCTCCCACACAATAGCCTGGTGTCATTCAATATGATTAGATACTGTGGGCCTGTGGTCAAGTAAACAAGATTACTTCTCCTTGTTGTCATTGTATCTCATCAGACCACAGCAGAACCAAATCAATATCCTCAAATTGCTGAGCAGAGAGGAAGGAAACTGGAGGGAAAAGAGGCCTTTGAGGAATGACGCTGGTCCTTTGGCCTTTTGAAAATTTGTCTTGCCTTGAGTTGATCGTTTGTTATGAGGATACACAGCAGATTTGTAACTGTGCCCTGCAAATTTGGTTGTTTGTGCGCCTCTGAGATAATGTTTTACAATGTTTGGACAGGCTAAATGAAGGCCAATAGGAAACATCTTGGCAGCATATTATTAAATGGGATTGGTTTGTTGCTGGGTTGCCACATCAGAGATAGTGGAAATTAAGCATTAAGCTAATGTAGTGTCACGCAGCAAATTCATTTCAGAACTGTAAAAACACTTAAAATGAGCAATTTGAGTGAGTGAACAACATAGCTCTTCACTTTCATCATAAAACCTTCAAGTGATGTTTGTAATGCTTTGTTCTCTGAGTCTGATGCACTGCATCACTGTAGATCTTCAAGAGGCCACTTTAACTTTGATTAATTGGGTTAGCTCATGGAAAAGCTGCCGCCCAAGTATAAATATTTGGTGGTTTGATTCTTGGGTAGTGTGCGGTGAATACACAAAGACAGTATAGACTTACAAAGGTCACAGCCAAGAGCTAAAACACACAGATCTCTGGGTTTGCACACTCTTAGCAATGAAGGTGCCACATAGAAACATTCAAGTTCTTCTACTTCTCCCCACAGGAGAACCCTTTTTGGTTCCTGGTAGAAATTTCATCACATCACATCTGGAACCCTTTCAGAGGATTCTACCTAGAACCGAATGAAAAGGATTATACCTTGAAGTATCTGTAAAAGGTTTCACCTAGAAGCCCCTGCGAGACTTTCTACAGTAAACCCCTATATGGTGTAATGGTTCCACCTAGAACCTTCTCTGGGGTTTGTAGCCACACCCTTTTTCCGCCTAAAGGTGCTAGCAAGAACCCATCCTGGATTTCTACCGAGAACCTTTTTTGTATCCCGATTTTATCTAGAATGCAACCAGATGTTCTACCAAGAAGCTTTTTACATTCCTAGAGTTTTATCTAGAACCCACCCAGGGGGTTCTACTGCCAACCCTTTTATATTCCAAGTTAATCTAGAATCCACTCAGGGCTTCTACGGAGAACTTTTTTGTATTCCAAGGGTTTTATCTGGAACCCACTCAGGGGGTTGAAACGAGAACCCTTTTTTATTATGTTACAAAGAACCCTTGACAAACTCTAGGCCAAAGAATTGTTGAAATTCTTGAAGAACTTTTTCTTCTAGAAGGGGTTCTTTAGTTGAAAAGGGTTCTTAATGGAACCCATGTCTTACAGAGAACGCTTGGCAAACCATTTCAGAGGAACCCTGTTGGAACCCTTATTTCTAAGAGTGCACAGGCCTTAATCATATCACCACGCTGCAGCAAAGACAATGTTATATTGTTGGATTTTCCACATTTAGTAGCTTACATCACTACCTAAATGATCAGTTACATGTTAGTACTGTGTCTTGTCTCACATACGCTCAGTATGTAAATATGTATGAGTAAGATTTAAATTTAGAGGCTCTGTACTTCTGTGCTGGTCTGTTATGATGTAGAGAAATAATGTTTTTTATGCAAATTCTATTCTGTGCTGCTTTGAACTTGCCTTTCATAACACAGCATCTGTTTCATGATGCAACATAGCTAGTTAGCATGGGCTAATTGGGCATCAGTCTTCAAAAATAAACTTGCAAACTAAATATATAAATTAATATCTGCAAGCAACAGAAGGGGACAAAGCAAAGGCTCATCAGTTGTATTTGACACTGGTAGAATGGGGACCTGTCCAACTACTGAGAAAGTCTAATTATGGTTGTAGAACACAGACTGTGGTGGTGAATGGGGAAGTTAAGTTTGAGGGAAGATCACAAAAGATCGGCCATAGTGAAAGAAAGCAAAGGAGGACTAGGAGTGAACATCTGTGTCACGTGTCAGAGTCATACTTTGTACACTCATCCAAAACAGCAACCTCCTCCTTTTGCTTCAGTATAAGAACTTGGCAACTTTTCTTACTTTTGCATTGAATTTACACATCAGTTGTTTTCAGCAAAGCCACCAATGCTTCTTCTTGAGGATAGTCTGCAGTTATTGGTAATAATACACAAATCTCTAAATTTAGAGTGGAACTTTCTATTAAAACTAATTGGCTCTGAGATCCTGGAATAAATATACAAACTGATCCACAAACACTATATGGGTTTATTCTTCAGTGTAACCAAGAATAAACTTAAAATACAGATCTCCACCAGGTGTAGCATGCAGTGGACTGCAGTGTCCAGTGTGTATGCATGAGTAGTGGAATGAAGGAAAGACAATATGCAGATTACATTATCTTGAAAATGCCAACAAAAGAATCCACTTACGTGACCACCATGTATGTTGTCCGTAGCGGAAACAAGATTCCAGACTGATGCAGTTTTTGATCACTTGCAGACCCTACTTGCCAATTAAGAGGAGCGAGGAGTCAGCAGTTGATGGTGGTAAAACAGAGCAGTCAATAAATGGATTTTTTTTTGAACTGTAAATTACTGCAACCATGAGATGTTCTTAACTATTCAGTCATAAATGTGCTAAAAAAATACATTAGGTTGATGGACTCAGTAGAATGCAAGATGCTCTGCGGACAGTTCCACACATGGACATGCGCATGATCCCCTCGAGGCTTACGTCTGGCAGACATAATTATGCTCATATTTTAATTGTTTGTAAATGTCTTGCATGTATTTTTGTTTAACTTATTTGTTTCACAGTTTACCTCTGTGCCTCATTATTAACTCCATGTAAACAGAGTGATGCCGTGGAAGTAAATCGTGACTCCACATACATTATTATTACACTCTGAGGCAAACACACTAACACGTCTGACTTTTCTCATTACCTGTAACACTCATAATTCATTCAAGTAGCTTTACATTGTTGATACTGTGTAAATATTAGCTGACAATTAATATACTATCTGTGCATCTTTCCTTTGCATCTCATTCTTTTTATTTATGTATAGTTTGCATCATTACAAAAATGTAATATTTTTCTATGTAAGGATATGGAGAAAAAATGTTTTCAAATCAGAATTAGCTTTGTCTCACTTGTTGGCCTGTGAAGACAACATAGTTAATAAATGAGTAGTCTTGAAATGATTAGAAGTAGTCCTTATTTTTGTTGGAAACCAAACCAATGACATGACTTGTAATGATTGGAGAGAATGTGTTGTCATGACGAGAAACACAACAACATTGTGGATAAGGATTAAGGAATATGTGAGTGACTTCCAACCCCAAAACAGGTATCCACCATTTGAAAGAGAGGTATAGCACAAGTCCTCATACATTTTCTGCTATATCAGCTTTGCATACTAAATAGTGAAACTGGTTGCATAAAGATGTTTGCATATTGCAGCATAAAACTGGTAACCACACCTTTACTTGTTCCCTTCCATGGAAAATGTCAGACAAGAAACTGAAACATAATATTTGTAAATATTTCCTTTTGGGAGCAGAGCCAAAGTCCAGGAGTAGTCATTCAACAAACAGCAAATATAACTGTCTGAGTCCGAGTCTTAGATTAACTGATAAACTTCCTCTAACTGATTGATGACATAGAACTGAACCAACCACTGTCTTACCCAATGAAAAGTAGGACACGTAAGTTGGTTAAAAATGTTCACAGCTACACACTGTTGTTCATGTTCATGATTATGTGTCCTTTATATTTATAGTTTTTCAAAATAAAACCCTCCAGTCAGTGATAATAATGAGCAGAGCAGCTTATAAAGGATGCCAATTCTATTAATTGGACTGTTGTCAGGAAGATGTCTTATTCTGGCTTCTTAAAGGCTAGCAGTCGCTGTGAGCAAACTGGGTCTTGTAACCAGGGATGAATTCACTTGTTTCCAGGGCAACAGCCACAAGGGAGCGTTCAACTGAAGACAGAGTTTCAGATGTACAGCACAGTGGAGGATCTGGAGTCCTGGTCCAATCCTATAAATCACTGCCCTTTGAACGCCTCGCTCTCCATTCACCTACAGTATCATGCTAATGCAGTGGCTCTTCTTTACTTCACATTTAACTTTCAGTTTAGTTTTTGTACGAATTGGTACAAACTGGTACAACTCCACTGGCATTTTTCAGATGCATATTTTTCAGCCCAGCTCACACTCTTCTTATTGGCTTCATGTCTCGTTCTGTCTCACTGGCCCTAACAGATCTTTGGCCTAGTGTGCAATCAATAACATGCAGAAAATGCTGTTTTTTATGCGTATGTCTTATCTTAATTCTATTAGAGTATCAGATTCTCTTGTAGTCTGACATCTCAATCCATTACTGAGATTAAAACGCTGTCATGGTCCAGTTCTACTCAGAGAAAAGTGGTCAGATCTTTCTCTGTAGATGCAGTGCCAAGGAAACAACCTGAGTTTATTTTCTCATCTATCAGTCTCTTATCATGCACCATTTTACACTTGGCCAAGGTGTTGACCATTGCTGTTGGGTTTGACCTTTGAAGCTGGTGATAGAGGGCTGTGGGCTCTTAAGCAGCAATGACTGAGAATGCTGGCTAAAATCCTTCAAATATTCAGTCTGCAGGAAACGACCAGAGATAGGAAGTAATTAATTATAATACTGTCTTTTTCATTTTACATTTCTAGACAAATATCTGTACTTTCTAGTCCTTACATTTTCAAAACAGGCTTATAACTTATTACTCATATATTGATTATTTTTATTTTGCTTCATTGTGTGCCGCCTTCCCACATCAAGACTGATTTCAACCTAAATGGATGGGACACAAACACATAGACAAGATGATTCATTGATGGGTCCATCACAGCACATCACAATGTGCAATGAAACAGATAGCGAGGGAGACTTGAGGGTGAAGAAAAGGTGAGGTTCAGGTAGTTTAGCTCAGAACCAGCTGGTAGAAATTTAAGTCAGAGGACGACTTTTTCCTTTTATACTTTGAGTACATTTCAGAGCCTGTACCTTTTGACTTTCATCCAAGTAAAGAAGGTGACTGTACTTCTGCTTGAGTAAAGATTATGTATACTTTTCCCATCTACCTCAAAGCTTTTCACCTTCTAAATCTTTCTCTGTCTTGTTTCCTTTCGCAGAGCGCCCACCTGGCGATGATCGACACTCTGATGATGGCGTACACAGTGGAGACTGTGAGTGCGGAGAAGGTGATGGCCTGCGTTCGTCAGTATGCATCCTGCGACCCTGAGGTGGAAACACCTTACGACACAGAGGACGCAGTGACCACCTGGATCAACAAGGTGTGTAATGGGATATGTGAACATGTGTGTCAGGGGACATTGTTTTTTTTCACAAAACGCTATTGACTGCTGATGTCCTGTCCCAGTTTCAATGAGGCTGTGTTCTACTAGCCTTTGTATCCTGGTACAATATATGCAGTTCTGTACAGTATTTATTATTATTTACGTATATCTCCAAATATCTTTTAAATTGACAGATGTAAATACAGATGCAGATAAATGATTCTGACTACAAGGACAGATTGTACACTGCTGGTCATTGGGTTTGTACCATATGATAAACATGAAGTAGGTCACCTTGTTCAGTATCTGGCCAAGAAGCAAGCTGGTGCTCATACTGTACACAAGTTACTGCAGATACCCTGGCTCAGGGGCACTTCACCAATGCTGGGCTCATGGAGCTTACACTCTGAAATTCCACAGTACACAGTGGGGTTACAAGATATTCCACTCGAAAACACTGACCTAAATACCATCGAATTACACCACTTTGTCCTCATGCCCTGAGGTTGTACCATATGACGTGCACAGGTGAACTCACAGCACACGAGAAAACATCCTCCCGGGTGTAATAAAGGTGGGATTTTCCTTTTTTTTTTTTTTTTTTTTTTTTTTTTGCTTTCGCTGCTTTTCAAACCTGTTAACAGAGCACTGTATGTGCAAGAGAAATGCAGCAAACAAGAAAGATGAGATCAAGGTGAGGTCAAATGTGCTTCTTTCTTTTCATGTTGACAGAATTTAATATTATCCACATCTTACATGCAGCGGAGTTTCACATCACAAGAGGTGGCTGTTCTCATTAGCTATGACACAAGGCATTAAATGTCAGCTCCTCATGGCTTCTGGCCCTCCCCTCTGAATTCTGCAGTTAAACACACATTTATGTTTCACCCAACAAGGGCATTAAATGCTAGTACTCTTGTGCATATTATATGTAACTTTTCCACATTAAAATGTCTCAGAACAACCAGATCCGTAGATATTGAATTGTAATGTGTATCCCAAATGTGTCCAGACATCCTCAAACACAGACAAATCCCTAATTTTATTTAAGGTGCATTTTAGTTAGTCACATGTTGCGTTAACTTCCAAAGAAACAGGGGATACGTCAGTAAGTCTGGACAGTCAGTCAATCATTGACATCACATATCTGTCACTAACGTGAATAAAAGTTTAATATGTTACAGTGTCTGCAAATATGATTTCTCACATCAGATTTTCATGGGCAATGGTGGTTGCTTCACAGTGAAGACAACAACCCCCATGATTCCACTGTAATTCACAATGTCAACAAACTATGTCTTTGGGTACTGTTTCAATCTGTGTATTTAAGCAGTATTTTGTGTTTATTCTATTTTATACATTTTCATAGCAGTTAGAGTTATTTTAACTAGTTAGAGAATTATTATGTATAAGGCCAAAGGCAAACAAAAGAAAAATGTTCAGTGAAACAGACTAATCAAACTATTCTAGCTGTGGTCAGCTTTAAATCAGTCGGCCTAAATAGATTCCAAAGTTGAAAACATTTCAGAAATGTCCATAAAAGCTTTTCAAAACAATCTTGCATCCCAATCAACCTGTCAACTGTCATATCTGCATGCTCACTATATTATTTGTCATGTTTTCACTGAAGCGTCTGAAGCTTTTATCAGCTTGTCATCAGAGCTCAATTGTGCGATCCAAAGAAAGTGTGCACCAGTGAATGCAGCCATATGCTGACAAAATTAAACAAAGTTTTACAGCCATTCTTCAAGCCTACAGGTGGTGAACATTATTTGGGTGGTCTTTCAAGCACTTTCTTGTGTACACAAATTAATATTTAAAAGGCCAGTGTGCAGAATATATTGGCATCTAGCTTCAGTCTTGCAGACTGCAATCACCTTGTCTCACACTCTCCTTCTAAGTGTGTAGGAGAATCTACAGTGGCTGCAAAACTTGCAAAAACCACAAAATACGTAAATATGTAGAGCCAGTGTTTAGTTTCTGGGCTACAGTAGAAAAATGACAACATGGCGGCCTCCATGGAGCAGGATCCTCGCCGTCACTACACAGTGGATCTTTAATATTTGGATTTAATCCAAGTAGGAGCTACAAAGAAACAAATGAGAGCACATTACTATACTTAATATTACACATCAGAAAATGTGGCCTAGCATCCATTTAACCTTCATGCACTGTGTAAAACAGCCTTTTGACATTACCAAGTATAAGTGGTTTGTTGCATGGCCTCCATGTACAGATGGCTCTGGCTCTTCCATACAGTGCTACAGGACCCAGTCTGTTTACATTCTTCTTCTAGGAACACTGGGCTGCTGCCAGCTCTGAGCTTCACACAAAGACACACACACACACACACTTACAATAGCTAACAGGTGTGGTCATGGAGTCCTACTGGTCCGACATATGGCCCTCTGTTGGAGTCCCTTTGTGTTCCAAAGGTCTAAAATTCACGCGCTTACCCGCTGAATCCTGCTTTAAGTTGATCCATATGGACCTGAGGGGACTTACTCACTGTAAGTCGTCCAAAGTGCAGGATTGAGTGAGATTAGATTTGACTAAATTCAGTTCAACTTCCCCTCAAATTCAGGACGATTAAATTCAAATTTCAAATGATTCATAAAATCCGTAAGCTCCTTTAAACCACTGGCTCTCAAATAGGACTCCGAGGCCCCCGGGGGTCCATGGCACTCTGCCAGGGGGGTCCGTGAAAAGTTTTCAGATTATTAATGTAAATTGATAAGGCCTAATAGTTTAATGAAAAATATTTTCATTTTTAAATCTAAAATAGTTCATAAATTCCGGTCTATCTATATCTAATCTATGACTTTTAATAAATAGGCTATATTTATATATGTATACATATAGATCTTCCTCCTGCGATTCAAGAATGAATCATCCACATGTCACCCATGAATGGCCGAAACCTGCTTTCTTTCATATTCAAGTCCTAAGATAGGCCTACCATTGTCCTTTGATGCATTTTATATTTTCTATTATTTAGATTTTATATATATTTTATATTACTTTTATTGTTTTTTCTTTTTTATAACCATCAGAATCTTTATTTTATTTTATGTATTCACTAACACTGATACACACTCTCTTGGGAATTTTGTGTTGACATTGGGGTTGTCACATTCTCCAAATCCATGCTTTGATTTGACTTATGTTTTTAAGGTCACGATTCCCCAAATCCTAAATTAAATTCAATTCAATTCGATTTAATTTTTCTATTTAAACATCTTTTTGTTTTTGCACTGATGGCTCTGCCATTGTTTGATTATTGAGTCTTGATTTGTAAAGAACGGCAGATCAATGGTTTTATGTGCTGATAACGGTCATTTACATTTTCAAACGATTCTTTAACAAGTTTATATGCTATCAAGTGCGATGTAACATAAATACTGGTAGAGTTGCTGATTCTGCCTATTCTTTTGATTATTGAAATTTAAAGCTCATTTCAACCATTTTTTGGTTTAATATTGAAATTTGTGACACCCCTAATTCACATGATAAAAATATTTTTAATACACTTCTAATAATGCATACTCTTGCATTGTTCTTTTACATAACTAAGTATTCTAAGGGACATAAATGAGCAGGATCCTGGTTTATTTTCTATTTTGTAAGGGGCTGAGAAAAAATTGAGAACCTCTGCTTTAAACACAGACTATCTATCATGGTCTTTTACGGAAGAGACAAAAGCACTATAAAATAGTTTTATTCTTTAAACCACAACAAACCATGTTAACGTAATGATAATAAAGGATTGTGTGGTCACAATACAGTGATAATTAATATATAATTTATAACCAAATTAAATTATATGTTACTTTATTGTCCATAACGTTCCTCTGTGAAACTCCCAATATTAGCTTTTACGCAATGAACTGTGGAGCCTTACTTTAAGCAACTAAACAAATCTGATTGTAAATGTGAGGCTGTTAATCTTTATATGAGAGCAATATGAGCTGAAGATGAAGTATTAGTCATAATCTGTTCCTTATATTGAATTTCATCTCATTGATGCTGCTGGCGGCTGAGTGAATTTTAATCCAGTTTGTCCTCTCTCCCTCTCTCGTTCAGGTAAATGAGTATCTGAAAGACGTTGTGACTCAGGAGCAGAGGAAGAGGGAGACGCAGAGCAGCGACCCTGCTGGGAGTCCTCGGGTGGGTGTTTTTTTTTTTTCATTCCTTTCCTCTCCCAGCTCTGACACTTCACTAACTGCACACAAACATGTCACCAGTGTGACGGACAGTTTCGAACAAGCTAAGTGTAAATCCTTGGCTCCATTTAATGGATTTACCACAACAATCTCCTTTTGATGGACAGATATTTGTCTGAGACTTCTGGTGTCATTTTAATATCCGTGTCCGGTTTCCTCGACAGATCTTAAGCCCTTAAAACCCGAACTGTCATAGAAGAAAATCTCACTCACATGTGTCTGAGCTTTAGTCTGTATTTATGAAATGAGAGAGAATGAGAATGCCAGGCTGCATCATTAACATCATAACGAGTCGATCTACCCTGACGACTGTAACAAGCTTCACTCACTTCATTTGCGCCATAACTAGCAGCAGATCAGTACTCTCCGGTCTAATTAGAGCAGCAGTCATTTAGTGTGAGGTCACCCATGTTTAGGGTGCTGCCTGCGATCCAGATCTGTTATATAACAGACTCTAGTATCAGCAGTCGTTTCTAATGCCACAAGACACACTAATGGTGTGTGTGTGTGTCTGTCTGTCTGTTTATCTGTGTATGCATTATGTATTTGAGTAACTGGAGTAATCTGTGGTTGGATTCTGTAGTTTGATGCTGCGTTTGCAATAAATCGTTTGCTGATCCACTGAATAATGTATTCACTCTGTGGTGGAAATAAATCAATTTAAATCTCACAAAATACCACTTTAAAGCTATTTATCGCCACTTATGAATTTCACGCTCAGATCCACATTTGTGTGTCTGTGCATAGTGCAATACTGAGCAAAAATCTTCCACTGTGATACATGTTATGGATATTTTAATAGTAATATGACATAAAATCCTGCTGATACAGACCATGCAGATAGACTGTCTTTTTCTGTTCATTTTCACACACAGAATATTTTTTCAATTAATGGCTACAAATAACTGAGCATAATTAAAATAAATGTATAGCTACATGGAATAAACTAGTCAAGCACATCTATTTTCTTTCATTTCAGGCTACATTCAAAATGCATTCAGAAATATTTCATTTTGACACCAATGTAGTTATAAATGCAGATTTAGACATGGAAAAGGTGACTTTACCACTAAGACTGAAAAAGGATTTACACATCTCAAGATGTAGGAACTGGATAATATATTTGTTAGAATAATAAACAGTATAGACAGTATAACAATTCATAGACGTTATAATAATTCCCATGGGTTTCTGAAGAGCCATTCTGAAGTTCATAGTGAGGTGGCTTCACCTGAGACGGTACCCACCTGTCACTCAAAGTGGGCATGCCCTTAAATATGCATAACCTTAAGCCTTAATATAAGTTGCAGAGGTGAGTTACACAAAAATTCCCACATTCAGTTGTCATAAACAGGGAAATAAGCAATAGGAGACCTAAAACGTTTTTCGTACCAGGCTGTAAACGTGTTTATTTCTGCTGTAAAGTTGGCCAGTTTAATGTCATTATTTGATCTATGGGAACTGACTCACTTTTTGAGACAGTCTCAAGTGGCCATTCAAGGAAGCCCCGGAGGTTGCCACTTTCAACTTTTTGTTGTAAAATTTACCCATAATGGATAATAATACGAAAATGATGCAGAGCTGCATGAAGATTTGCTGGTCACAATAAATATCATGGTGTCTGGCAATGATGCTGTTTTCTTGTGCTGTTATTTACATAAAAAGATAAAAAAAATAAGGTCTAAATGATTTAGACCAGCTTTTTTTTTTTATCAAGCTTCATGTTAGCATTCCAGGCTAATTCAAACAATTCTGATGCATTTATTAGCTTTGTAGTGGCTGGATGGTTTTCACTGTGAATCAGCTGCACATACAACTCATGCACATGTTGAAATACCAGCTTTCTGCTTGATAAAGATTTGTCTAAATCTAAAGCTGTCAGTTTTAGTTGAAGCTTTAGTTTGTTTGTCAAAGAATCAGTATGAAACATCATACATGGACCCTTGTACTGTGTATTAAGTATTGTGTTGTAAAGAGAGTACAGAAGAGGGGACAGGAGACGCTTACGTCTTACAATAGTGATAAAAAATGTAATGCATTTTGCCATCGTGGCGTGTTTGAGTGTCTGTATGACTCTATTGTGAGCCACCAGTCAAGCTACATTTGGTATTACAATCTGGCAGTGAGGGTCAGAGTTGGCATGGCAACCACTACTCATCTCCCTGACACAGCTGAGTGATGATGTCAGGGGAGCAGGTGGATGATGTCAGGCTCATGTCTCCACCTCCACCCTCATCCGTCATGCTCTGATTCCTCATCTCCGTATCGTTTATTATTCACCACCAGCCGTTTATCGGGAAGGAAAGTGACCTCTGTGTGGTTTTTGAACAATGCAGCGGGTCTTTAACAAGTTTCAGCGACCCTGAAAGTCATGAATCCCCCCAACACATGTTAGATAACCATGAGACATTCAGCTCACATTCATCAGCAGCGGTTCAGCCTCCTCGCTCTTTCCTCTCATTAATTTCTTTTTTCTGCATTTTAATGTTGTCCTGCCCCTCATCCTCTACTCCACTCCTCCTCTCTACACTCATGGAAATTAAGGTGCTAACTGGAACCATGAATGGTTCTTCAGTTTGTCCCCATAGGAGAATCCTTTTTGGTTCTTGGTAGAAGCACCTGGAACCCTTTCAGAGATTTCTACGTAGAACCATATACGTTATACCTAGAACCATCTGTGAAAGTTTTCACTTAGAACTGCCTATGAGAGGTTCTACTGAGAACCCTTTTATGGTGTAATGGTTCCACCAAGAATCCACCAAGTGGGTTCTACCAGGAACCTTTTTATAGTCCAAGACTTTCGTCTATTACCCACCCAGGGTGTTCTATCAAGTACAAAGTTTCATATAGAACCTACTCAGGGGGTCCTACTGAAAACTTTTTTACATTCCAAGGGTTCTATCAAGAACACATTTAAGGAGGTCTACACAGAACCTTCTTGTATTCCAAGATTTTTATCCAGAACACACTCACGGGCTTCTACCAAGAGTGTTTTTATATTCCAAGGGTTTTGTATAGAACCCACTGGGAGTTCAACAGAGAACCTTTTTATATTTCAAGAGTTTTATCTAGAATGCACCCATGGGATTTTACTGAGAACGTTTTTATATTCTAAGCGTTTTATCTTGAACTCACAAAGGAGGCTCATCTGAGAACCCTTTTATATTCAGATAGTTTTAACTAGAACCAAGATCCTTTTTATATTAAGGTTCAAAGAACCCTCAGCGGAAGTGTTCTTCAAGGGTTTCAACAATCACTGAAGAACTTTTTCTTACAGAAAGAAAATGAAAACCGTTCTTTCTGGAACACAGAGTTTTTAAAAGAACCCTTGACAAACCCTTTTGTCAAAAAGGTTTTCAGAAGCAAATAGTTCTGGGTAGAAGAAACCTTTTTGAACTCTTATTTTTAAGAGTGTAGACTCTCCATCCATCTGGACCTGTCCTCATCCTTCCTCCTGGGTCGTGACTCCTCTCTGGCTCTTTTCTGTCACAGGTTACATCAGGCGACACATTATGACTCAACACCGTCAGCGATGCTGCTTTGTAGAAATGTTTAAAGAGTTGGACAGTTTACCTCAGGGAAAATATTGCAACCCTGCCCCATGTGTTTTAGCCCGCGGAGACTTGAAATGGAGCACTGCAGTGTGTGTGTGTGTGTGTGTGTGTGTGTGTGTGTGTGTGTGTGTGTGTCATCCAGGTCCCAGGGCTGTGCAGACTTCCACTGACTGTTTGAAGCTGATCTGACCAGTCAGTGTGCAGACACAGCACTGCATGCCTCAGCTATCTCTCATGAACACACACTTTTAACCGCATCAAACATAAATGACATCACATCATTTCATAATTTCATCATTCAATTGTGATGCTTGTTGAACAAGGAAAACTCTTGAGACACAACAGAGTCTTTTTGACTGTAGTCTACCTGTCACTGACTGAGTGTCTGTCACATGTGGAGCCACGCTTGCTCATGATGTGAGTGTTAATACATCCGCTTGTTTGGCCTCCGAGCCTGAGAGTTGGCCCTTCAGAAACATCATCCTTTCGCTCAGAGCAGCTCACGTGGATTGGTGTGTGTGCGTTGTGTGGGAGTGTTTGCGTGTCCCAAATGGTGACCATCTCTCTCTTGCTTATGGCTGACATTGTTCCAGTCATTACATGATGCAGTTTTATGAAATTAATTAAAGTACATTTCAATCTGTCTATATGTCTGCCTGCAGCTGCTGGTAATAGATCTGCTTCTGTCTGTGTTTTTCTCACCTTGAAGTTTAAATATTACAGATATTAGAAAGAACTAGGGCTGCAAATTTTGTGCAGATTTCTTAACTTGTATTTCTTGTTGTTTAGTCAGGACAGTTTTTGAACTTTTGTTTGTGTCTGACTTCAAGGTCTTGCTGCCTCAGACAAGAGACATTGCATAACAACTGCTTGCTGTGTTGGCAGACGAAGGCAGAGTCAGCATATTGGTTATTTGAATTTAATAGCCTGTTGGCTTGCCCTTTGCCTTAATTCTAATGTTTTTTTGTTTTGTTTTTTTGTCTTCTGCCTTCCAGTGCTTCAGTTCATGTAATTTCTACACATGTATCACTTATAAAATGGCTATTAAATGCGTCATTTCTACCAGGATGTCATAAAACCACTAGATTGTTCTATGACTGTTCCTCTTCTGCCCCTGCAAATAGCGTCAGTATTTTCTGAGAAACAAATGTTGGTGTTCTGTATTCCTTATGATTCCTCTGTGTCAGAGAAAATCACAGTTATTTCCTTTTTCCATTCAGACCAAACAAAGCCTCAGCTTTATTGTCCAAATTGTGCCTTTGTCTGCTTTAAAACACTTCATTAGCACCATCCTCACGATAACGCTGACTGGCCCTAAAAGAGGCGAAGAAATGGGGGTCTCAGTCACAACAATCAGTCTGAACAAGATGAGGAATTTGTCAGTAATTAGCACTTGCATTAGCGGGGGGCAACATTTTTACACAGTGAAAAAAAGAACAGAAGAAAACTAAGTCAAACTACATTAATATGCAAAAAATAGTGCACTACTTTTTTTTGCTGATGTCTAGCAGCTCCATCTTTCCTCCTTTTATCCCTCCATCACTCCCCACTCTCCCAGACCTCCCCCTTTCTGTCTTTGCGGTATGACTGCAGTGTGAGTCACGCAGGCAGCCTGTGTCTCAGAGAGACACATACCCTCCTAGGACAACACTGGAGAGCTCACCAGGGCAACTGTGTGTTTTTATTTTCACCTGCTGTGCTGTACCCCAGGGTGAGGGTAGGAGGAGGCGGAGGGGGCGCTGCAAAGGCAACGTCAGGACATAGAAGAGAGGACTAATCCTTTTAAGTTGCAAAAGCTGAGCTGCAGCTCAACCGGACATGTCTGGCTTCAGAGGATGAACTTTGATGGGAAGAGAGAGAGAGTCGCAGGGTGATTGAAGTGGACATGGGTGGGGTGCATGTGCGTGTGTGTGCTGCTCTTTGAGGAGATGATGGATGAGGGCCTTACCTCTCCCCAGGGGTTTGATTGGTGATTTTAGACTCTGTTTGACCCTGCTTAGCCTCTAGTCCGAGATCATCACTGCAGACAGTTTTCATCTCCTCTGTCTCATTCTCAAACTGGGACAGCGGGGGCTTGAGTTGTGTATTCTGAATGACCTGTCATTAAAAGGTCAGTTTAACCCCTTAATAGGGGATTTATGGGTAATTTGTGGGCACTTTGAATCGTCCAAACAGCTTTTATCAAAACCCCAAACTCACTTCCTGCTCACTCATTGTTACCATCTCTGATAATAAACAGACAATGTTCGAAGATCATTAATAAGCAGAAACAGCTGTAATAAATATACAGTTTGGAAACAGGGATGCATGATAATATCAGCACGTCATTGGTATCGGTGGATAAGAGCTATAAAATGAAACACTGTATTGGCCCCAAAATGAAACATTTCTTCCAATATGGCAGGCTGATAAGAAGATGCTTTTATTATTCACAGGCAACATGAGGATCCTTCAACACTTAACTGCCCTTCTTAAGAGTCATCATTCTGATTATGAAGATGAATTTGTGATGAACAAACAGGTACCAGAGAGAAAAAAAAAACCCAAAAAGCAAGCAACAGTTTTCCTATTTTGCCAAGTGGGTGTGCACATTTTGAAAAGCATTTAATTTTTTTTCTGCATCTGCAAGTGGCCAATCACAACAAGAGGCATAATGATGATAATCTTACTCCTACAATAGAACAGGCTCAATGTTCTCTGCAAGTAGGTGGAAAAGAATATGTTCATGTTGGTATCTGTATTTTTATCTGCATCAGCATCGCCAATCAGCCAAAATGAGTTAGAAAATATCAGCATATAATAATCAAAATCCAGTATCGTGCATCCCTATTTGGAAAATAACAGGATGGCAACAAAGTGTTCTATAGGTATGTGTCAAGCTTGAATCCTAAATGTTTTTCTTTTACTGAAACTTTTTTGCTTTTTGTCAGTCCTGCATTGGTATCCATTAGTATATTTTATGTCACTGTATACAGGTAAAAACAGGATACATAATGTATTGTAAGTCAAACAGGTAAATGCAGCATTCAGTTTTTATGCACCATATATCTTGAACAATTTCGCAGAAAACTGCGGGTCTGCTGCAGCTCTCAGCTCCTTCAAATCAAGGCTGAAGACTTTCCTGTTCACCTCTGCCTTTCATTAAAGCATGTCTGAGGCAAATCGAGTCTAGAGTCATCAAATTTGTGACTTGACTCTGACTCAAGTTCAAGTCATGTAACTAGAGACAGATAAGGAGAAAATCATAAAAGAAAATGAAATACCATGCTGTTGCTGTGTATGTAATTGTTGTAGTAACGTTTAAATCTACTTTTTTTTGGTATGTATGTTTATGATTATCCTGGATCTATAAACACAGAATTTCAATGACAGCCAGAGAAATGATCATAACCCACAGCTTGATCTACCCCTGCTCGGTCTTGTGCCATCCTCTCCTCCTGCCAACCAAATGTTCAATTTGGCCTGTAAGTCCGTGTGTGGTCATGTACTGGGGAGAGCAGCTTTTCAGCCACTTGGCCTGGAGAGGTGACGTGACAGCAGTCTCCCTCTCTGTCTCCCTGTCTGCTTAGAAATACCTTTATAATAGCACTGAATTTCAGCGCACAGCAGCTGATGGCCTATTCAAGTTAGGAATATTTTTATTCGTTTGTTTTAAAAGATCTATTTGAGTATAAGACTCAACAAATGCCCAGGATCCTGCCTTCTTGTGTTTGATAAATTTATGTATGTATGTGACAAAAAATACATGGCACTACAATGAAAGGAGTTTGCATATACAATGCATAACATAGGGTGGATATTAGATTTTATGCACAGGATCACTCAAAATATACATTACAGTTTTTATCATTCACTATCCAAATGCTGTACTGAGAGGAATAGACAAATTACGGAGTGTTTTTGGTCCTAAGCCATTTATGCAGTCCACTATCTGATGCTCATTTTATTTCATTAAGATGATTTTTTGGTATTTTTCTTTCATGTAGCACATCAAGAGAGTCACATTCATGCTCTGGCATCAGTTTCAAAGACAATATATCCACTGGCAAATTGATAGAACTGATTAACTAATATGTTGTTTGTTAGATTACATCAGGTGTGATTCTCCAATCGCATTAAACTCTTACTCGTGACTCAAATTACCATTCAGAGAGCTGTGACGTTAATCAAATCAGGAAAACCCAAGAAAGCTACAACTCATCTTCTCATCCTTTTGCTGTCTTTCTTATTTATTTTTTTGGGGGGCTTCAGTACAAAGCGGCTGTATTTTCTCCCGAGTCGTGGCTCGCCTTTGAAGTTGAGCACTTGCCAGCCACAATGAGTGGCACTCACACTTGGTGCTTTGATGCCTTTAGGTGGTGTGGGAATTAGCTATTAACTGAGGCAAGCCTCCCCTCTTTTGGAATCAGCTTACATTGTCACTGGATAGCTGACAGTTCGGTTACATTTATGCAGTGGGATTGATATTTGGTTTCTTTTAGCTACTGTGGGAATTTAGCAGATCCTCCTTTAGCAACAATAAGATCCATCCTGATTTTTTTGTTTTTTTTTTTTTGGTGCCATAAAATGTCCCTTAATTCTAAGATTCATCTCATCTAATTAACATAAACTCAGCACAATTCAAACAGATGTTTCAACATATCAGCAGTGAACTTTGGGGATTGAGGAACCCTTTGAACACAGAACACTCCATTTACTGTGACGGTAGTATTAAAATGGGATCTGTATCCAGATAATAAAAAATCTGATCTTGCCTTTGCATTTACACCTGGTATTTTTAGTGCGTTCTTGTTTTCCTTGCTGAGATCAGATCTATTTCTTTTGGAGCAAAACCTCTGCTCTAGAAGGGACTTTAAATAATCATGATCAAAACACACAGTAAAAGTTAATAACCTATAATCAGCTGGTAAAATAAGCAAAGTAATAATATACATTGTCTGCTGAAGGTATAAACGGATTTGCTATTGAATTTTGCAGTAATAATTTAAGCTAGATGTGAGGATAAAGGCTTCAAGAATCTCAGACTTTTGGTTTAGGTGCCTGAAAAGAGATTGAAAAGTGCTGAATTTTACCACCGCCCTCGCCAAAGTAGCTTATATTTGGTCTGTCCATAACTAAACTCTTATTCTGTAGACGTCTGAGCAACAAAATACACAGTCAGAGCTGAACGCCACATTACACTACACACAATTTCAGGGTTATTTGGGTCGTGTGGGCTGCTTTTCTTGCTTTCTCAATAACAAACAGGTTCTCCTCGTTTGATCTCACAGCTGTCATGTCTTTCCTTTTATTACTAATCGCATTACTAACTAATCTCACTAACAGGTATGTCTTTGTTGTTGTTGTTGTTGTCTTTTTTCTATTGCTGTGCTGCTGCAGTCTCCAACCAAGTGGTACATGAAGCTTGTGCCTGTAAGTCAACTAATCACTGCTACGCTCTTTCATCTATGTATCCATAGTGACCGCCTCCTCTCCCACCCACCGCTGATTGCCATCATTTTATCACACGTGTGCATCAACCTGTGACTTCACTGTTACATAAACACAGCTTTTGTTTCCTCTCCTCCTCTGTTCTGATTAAGTGTTTCCTTGTGCTGTGTCCATGTGATTTACTGTACAGCAAAAACATGACAAGAAAGTATGAAAATGTATGAAATTATTTTCCCTTAAAATGAAACAGTAGAGCATGAACTGCATTATAAATTTGTTTTCTTTTATTCTCTACTGTCTCTATTTAGTTACATGGAGGTTACATTTATTGAAATCCATACTCTCAAACGTGCTTCATTCTATTTGCTAATATGAAAGCCCTTGTCATTGGAACGAGACATCCTTGGGGAATCACTGAAGAGGTCCTAAGGGATTAGCCAAAAAAAAAAAAAGGAAAACAACATTAATTTTATTAGAATTTCATTTCCGAGATGGGACGTCTGGGAGCATTTGGCATGAAATTGTTTCGAAGTCCAAGAGCCAGTAGTCCCTCCTGTAATATTGACTCATTTCACCTCAGATGTGTTTTAACAGAAAGTCATTTATATATTCATGCCACTGGGCTGCACTCACAGTTACTGTAGATAAAACAATGGCAAGCGTGACAGTTTATCATGTATTATGCTGTTTATAAATACTCACTATTCAAGTTGAATTGGAAATGCTGTGTATTATGCCACTAGGACTAACAAAGAATACAACATCTGGAAAAATAATATGCAAGTTGCTTCAGTTGTATTTGTACAAGATCAATATTTACTATAATGGGCTTTGTTGCCTCTCAGTGGTACTGTGACTGTTTCCTTTCAGCAGCTAAAACATTTTACTACAAACGCTGTAAGGCTCCAGAAACATTCAATTACCTTCATACAAGAGTAAAACTAATGAAGCCTTGATGTGTTCTTTAAAGAGACAATAAAGACACGGCTGTTGTGGTGCCTGCGCCATTACACATGACTAATTATGCAGCTGAAATTAATTATTTAAAAAAGAAACAATAGGACAGGTCTGGTCCGATAGGTACTGCAGATGTTGGAAGGGTAATGTTGCACAATGCACTCTGTTTTATAGGTGTGTATTTTATGTTCGACAGGCTCGCTACAGGAAGGAGCAGGCTTCGACCCAGCCGGTTCCCTGGATCCCCCCAGTGGACAACCTACTGAAAGACAGCACGGACGGCTCTGCGCTGGGTGCTCTGCTGCACTTCTACTGCCCTCAGCTGCTACAGTTGGATGGTAAGCAGTTTAGAGTGAGCGTGGGTTGAAGTAAGAGTTGTATGTTTTGGTTAGGATTGCAGCTGAAGCTGAGTCCTCTACAGTGACCCTGGTTTCATTCTGCCCCTACGGCCCTTTGCTGCATGTTGTCCCCTCCCTCTCACTCCTCACTGCCTACCTTGGACTGAGGAAATAAAAGCCTGAAAGCCTAAAACAAAACTTCTGCAGGTCTTGCACCATGCACAAAGTAGCCAAGATTCTTCAACAGTTTAAGAGCTCCAGTAACAAAACAAATAGGCCAAAAATATGCTTAACATGTTGAATTTTTCAAACTTTTAAAATATTTCTGGCTTAAACTGTTTCTAAACTCTAATGGAACTGCAATGGTAAACATCTGTTTTCAGAGCACATTTCAAACAGCTCACATGCTAAAAAAAATATTTTTCATATAACAAAGCAAATAACTGAGCTCTGAGGACAGTGATTTTCTTTTTTTTAACATAAATGGTGTGTTTTTATTCCTCAGCACAGGAAATAAAAGTGAAAAATTTTATTTCTAAAAACATTTAGTTACAGAGTTTGTTGATAGATGTGTCTTTTTGTCCTGTTCCTAAATGGCTCATTCACTAAATCAATCAAAGATCAGCCACCAACAAAAGATGTAACATAATGACATCACACTGCTGATAATGGGCTCATCTAACACACACACACACACACACACACACACACACATTGTGTAATACATATCCATACACACAGGCATTCAGTTAAACTGAAAACATCACAGGGACAAAAGATCAATCACTTGACACTGTTTGCTCCTTAAATGTATTAACACACAGCCCCACCCACAGCTTGGTGGCTGTAACCCACTGTAATGATTGGTCAGTCATTCACAAACCACTGTGCTTTATAAACACCTCAGCACTTCCTCCCTAAAAGATCCTCAACACACAATCGAAAACCATCAGCACACTGAAAACCACTGAATTGTGTGCTTTAACCAGAGCCTCTTCAATCACCAGCTTCATACTGACGTCACTCTGATCCTCATGGCTCCCTCTTCCCTCCCAGATGTGTGTCTGAAGGAGAACATGACGCTGGCTGATCGTCTCTACAACCTGCAGCTCATACAGGACTTCTGCAAAGACAACCTGAACAGCTGCTGCCACTTCAGCCTGGAGGACATGCTCTACGCCTCCTCCACCATCAAGGTACTGCTCCGACCTGGCTGCATTCAAACACAAAATGAGACATTTGCTTTTACAAGTGAAATAATTTGACCCTCACTTCTGTATCTATATGGTGCTTGTAAAGTTTTGTCAGTAACTTTAAGTCTATGACTAACAAAATGATACAAGCTGTACAGACTGGAGGTTCTTAGTTTTGTAAGTGTATGTTTGCAAGTTTGCAATGTTTTGAGAAGCTAGTTGATTTTTTTATAAAATGCTTTAGTAAATTGATCTCAATGATCATTTTAAAGTTTCAGTTAAATTATCAGTTCTATCTAGTCTAAAATATGCTACATGGTGGAATTGTTGTTGTTGCTGTTGTTGTTGTGATACTGATCCTGTTTGGTTGGTGTCCAGCGCTTCTCTCTCTCTCATGCTCCTCTCTGAAACTCTGAAATTGTATATGCAGTTAGTGTAAAAGTTGTTACAGTCTTGGAGAAATATCATGTCAGAACACAAACTGCTGAACTACTGACTTGCTGAAACTGAGCCCATAAAAACTGCCCAGTAAAAAGCTTTAGACAGAGACTTTAAAAAAACACTTCACTGTCCTCCGAGAGGCAATTTGCGGTACAGCACAAAACATAAAGACACACTGAAAGCACATCAGACAAAAGCTGCAATGGTCTAATAGTAGCAGCCATCATAAATGGCATCACAGTCCAGGCAGGCATTAAAGTGTATGTCAACAGCTGTTTACCAACAATTGTGTGTAACCCGTCCGCTATGCATTTCCCCAAACTCACCATGGCCACTGCATCTTTCTTGATTTAGTTATTGCCATGGTAATCAAAGAGTTTTTTTGCTTGTTTGGTTCTGATCTATACCTCCAATCAGATGATGTTGCCTGTTTGTGTGTACGAATCTTTGACTGCCTTCTCAGTCAGACTGCGAGTTTGTGTTTTGCGAAGCCGGGTGGTTTTTATGAATTGGTCTAGTACTAGTCATAGTAATTTCCACTCTAAAATATGCCACATGTCACACAATAGAAACCTCTGGAGTGACTGTGTTGTGATATTGAGCCTGTTTGGTTGGTGTCCACGGCTTCTCTCTGCAAATCGATTGTCCGCTCTGAAATGACTTTCACAGTTGGTGTGTAATTGTTGTTATAGTCTTGGAGAAATATCTTTCAGAATATAAACTGCTGAACAGTAAGAAATAGGTGATCAGTTTACAGCTCATTAGCTCTCCTGTCAGTTCCTGCAGCCTGCCTGAGCTTCCTCGAGTCTGGATTGTATAATAAATAGGATTTCAACCTATGTAATGTACCGTCTACGGCTCCAACTCGCTATTTGAACTGCTTGCTGTAAATTTTCAGCTCTTTCTAGTCTGAAACATGCTGCGCGTCACAGAACAGAAATCTCTGGAGTTACTTGATGCTTGTATTGTGATACCGAGCCCGTCTGGTTGGTGTCCACAGCTTCTCTTTGCAAATCGATTCTCCACTCTGAAATTGCTTTTGCAGTTGGTGTGTAATAGTCATTGCAGTCTTGGAGAAACATCTGTCAGAATATAAACTGCTGAAATACTGACTTGTCAAAAATGTACCCAATTTGTGCCAGCAAAAAAGAATAAATGCCAACAGTAGAAAAGGCGCCATCTGAAAAAATGTTTCTTTTTACGAAATGGCTGTTAACGTAAAACTCCAAGGAAATCGTTCTGCTTTTTCAAAAAAAAACCTAGGAGTAATGACAAATCAAAATGTTGAGTTACACGCAATTTAATGATCGTTTCCATAAATGGATACAAATCCTGTTAATCCATTCATGAGTTTTTGGACAAAACAGATTAGAAAGCCATATGGTGTGGTGTCCAGTGAGAAAGGCTAGATGAAACAGGAGAAACGAGTGGCTGTGTAAGCCAGTGTGGTGAGTCATGCTGTGGAAAAACCATTCAGTCCAAACTATCTGTCTTCATCAACCACAAGCCTGGAGAGCTGCACTCACCCTGCTCTCCCAACATGTCTGCAGATGTTTTTTTTCCTTCTTTCTGTCCTCATACACTCTTTCTTTGTTTGTCTTTGTTAATCCTTCCCTTCTCTCACTTGCTCTTCCTGTCTTTCTTTCTCTTAATTCCTTTTTGTGTTGTTATTATTCTCATTTTATCTGTTTGCTGAAATTTCTCATTCAGTCATTTAACTCACTCCTTTTCTCTCATGCTCACAGCTCAGTTTATATTTCTTCCAGTCCCGTGTGTGTGTGTGAGCAATATCAAGGTTGTCAGCTGTGTCTGATGTGAGATTACTGATTGTAATTTCTTGGTTTTTGAATGTGTGATGCTGTTGAGTGCATCTGTCAGAGAGTCAGCTTGGAAAAAGTAAACTCACTCCTTACCCTACTTTTCTTTCTCCCTCAATAAAAACACATACAGGTGCACAGGTCTGGAGTAAAGGTCACCTGAGATCAACCAAATATTTCAGTATAACAGGCAGAGATGACACAGTGCTGGAATGCTATGTGGCTCAAAACAGGAAGGGAGTGTTGTTACGACTTTTTTCCAGTTCTACTCTTCATGTTGTTTATTTATTAATATTTATTGAGAGTTTTCCAGTACAGGATATAAACCCCCCTCACCAGACTCTACAACTCAAAAGAAAGCATACCAGCAAAACATATGACAAAAAAATATCATGATATACTCATTTAAAATTGTATTAATTTATTTAATCTTTGTTTAACCAGGATTAAAAGATCAAGAATCTCTTTTTCAAGAATGTCCTGGCACAGATAACACAGTTGCAGACATAAGACAAACATAAATAATATCAAACCGAATGAATGACAGGCTCAGCTGTGATGCCATATATTCTGTGAACAAGCTTGTAGACCTCAATCATATCTCCTCTGTTTCCTGTATACTACTTCTTTGTTGTTTCTGCTTCATTTTATTTATTTATTCATTTAGGTCAAGGCTACTGTGGGTTTGTAACAGCTCTTATTCTTGTCCTTATCCTTTTATTCCCCTTCTTGGTAAAAATGCAACCGGATTTTTGGGAAAGTTTGAGAAACACATGCTACATTTAGGCGTTTCGAGGGAGGGCATGACTAATATTTTATTTCGGTATAAACACATTTTGTTCTAGTTGTGCTTTCTAGTTGTGTATTTTTGTCTGTGCAGAAAACCTTTTCATTAAATATCCACTATGGCTACTGGAGTCCACACTTCCCACAACATCCCAAAATAGCAGCTCCCACTATTCTGCCACACAAAAGGCACGGCTAAACGTCTACCAAAAAGAAAAGCATACTACTATTTGTCTTGTGGTTTTGTGTAACTTTCCGTCCTCACTGTGTGTTTGGTGTTTGTCCCTGATGTGTCCATCTCAGTTTGTTTTGCCTGAGAGCTGCATAAGCAGTAAAAAAAAAAAAATGAATGATTGATGTTTCTCATTGACATTGACTCTGCCTCAGCATGTCCTCTGACGGAGAACTGTTGTCCTCAGCAGAGACTGAACTGAGGTCGCTGAAAGGACAAACATCAGTAGACTGTCTCTAAACGGACTGAACAAGCTTTCAAACCACCTTAAACTAAAAAAAAAAAACATGCAGTTTACAGTGCAGCTGCAGCGTTTCCATCCTGCTGTAGAGAGCATTTTACTCACACCAACCTCGGCCAAGTTAAATTGATTACATGGACTTTCTAGAGTAAACTCTGATAAAAGACTTGGAAATAATCTTTCAGTGTATTTGCTATCACAAATCATATTTCATGCTTCCATCTGAAAGTAAAAGATGGATGAAAAAATAGAAGAATTTGACTTCATTCAGTTATTAAACTGAGACCAGGGGGCCATATTACAGAAACCTCCTAACTTGCAGATCCTACCTCAACTCAGGACCTGAAAACTGCATAACACAAGTATCTGAAATTCTCAAAATCATTAATAAATGCTCTTAAAGATGGAGTGTCCAATTCTGGAGAAAGTTTGTGTGTATTTGAACTCAGGGACCAAACAAATCCTCCTTCAGTGCTGGAAGATTTTCCATCCATTTTGCTCCCCCTCCCCCTCTCATTGTCCTGTGCAGTGTGTTTTGGATTATAATAACACACCCTACCTTTAATTTTAGTTGTTGAGATGTCCTAATTTTCACTTCTCCACCTGTAACTAACTTACTATCTAGCGAAGGGTAGCTAATGGTACTGTTAGCTAACAGTAGCTAACTGTAGTGTTTGCCAACAGTAGCCGATTGTTTTTTTTAGCTAACAGTACGTAATGTTAGCTAACTTGTTTAATCCATATGGCTGCTCTTTTATTGCTTCAACACAATGGATGCTGGATATGACAGAGACTGTGTCTGCTATATCTTTTATCTCCCAAGTTTGCATTGTTGGAAATTTACCTAAAGAACATCTTTTGATTTATCTGCAGATGTTATCAAGACGTCTAACTTATCTGTCTTGAAGTTACAAGCCATCTTTCAACATGATTCAATGATAAAAAAAAACAATGATTTCAAAGATATTTAGCAGGTTAGCTTGGTGAGATGTGTAAAATTGCCTTGGTTGCTAGATAACAGTCATAAAAGCTGATAAGCGAGGTTAGATTGAGTATTTAAGAATTCCTAATCTGAGATAGCATATTATGAAATAAGATTCCTAAAAAATTAGCTAGGATTTGCTTCTGCAATGCTAAAATGTGAAAAATCCTTTCTCAGACTCTTCCTCTTTTAGCTTAGGATAGTACATTTCTGTAATATGCCCTCTGGAGTTATGAAGCCTAGATGCGAAAATAGAGCAATGCTGGTGTTCAGTATTGAGATTGTACTAATCGTATAGTGATAGCTATAAAACATCAGGAGCGAAGCGCTTGTTTTCACATTATTCCTCTCACACTCCAAGCAGCCCCAGAGCTCACACACACATCCACTAAACAGACGCCATCAAAAAAGAAATAATTGAGTCATGTGAACCAGCCAGTAATATTTTGCTGACGCTAATTTCATGAGGGATAAAACAAAATAAAATCCCAGGCGGGTAGACTTATTGCCTGAGAGCAGCAGTGCAGCCAGAACTACACACAGAACCAGTTAGATTCAGTAACCTTGACCCAGTTTACAGGCAGTCACACCCTCAGTAGCTGTACGTTGTGGCCTGCCATACTAATGGAGACCTTATTATAGAGATTGAGCTGAGACATTTAACAGGGACGGGAAGCGAGAGAGGTGTTGATATGGAAGAAAATGGAAAGAGGAGAGGAGAGAAAAGGAGGAGGAGCGATAACACTTCCACCAAGAGAGTCTGAAACGGTTATGGGGGGATGGAGGAGACTGAGGGGGGAAAGAGAAAGATAGAGGGACAGCATCTTTTGGACCTTGATGTTTTTAAACATGCCCAACACTGAAGCAAACACAGAGGCACACACAGCATGATAAATATCACAGTTATCTGAACGTGTTCCTGTTCTAATCCCTCCATCAGGTGTGATGTAGATTTTCCATTTACAACAAAGCAGCAGAAAATATAAAGAGGATTTCCAGAGTGAATGCACAATAATCAACCAAAATGTACTCTTGAATGTTGATTACGGCTGCACCTAATGATTAATATCATTATTGATTAATCTGCTGATTTCTCAGAGCTGAAGATAACATTCAAATGTCTTGTTTTGTCCATCTAAGAGTCTAAAACACACATAAAACAAGGAAAAGCAACAGATTTCAGATAACAGAAACAGATAAATTTCTCTGTTTTATATTATATTGAACTGAATAGCTTTTGGTTTTGGACCGACAAACAGAAGTTGATCAATTAATCAATTTGTGTTGATCAGTCAATAAAAAACAGACTGTTTCAACTCCAATGTTAATAGATAAGCTGTTAAAGTAAATGTGAGATAAAGGAATTAAATTTGACTGTTTGGCTCAGCATCATTAACATGGAGGACACAAAGACTAGAGCTGCAACAACTACGTAGTTGACTAATCAATGAGTTGATGGACAGAAAAATATTCACAGCTATTTTGATAATCACATAATCAAGAAGTTGTTTTTTTCATACAAAAATGCTGTTTTTAGCCTCTCAGATATGGTAAGTAAGTTTTTTGGTTTTGGAGGGACTGTAGAGTGTAGCTGCTGTTATCAGTCATCCAAAGAAATCGGTCAATATGTGCAGAAAATTGAAATTGAGCATGAAGCCTCGCAGCCTGAACATTTGACAGCTAAATGAGTGTCTTCATGCTCACACACACACACACACACACACACACACACACACACACACTAGTCTGTGTGACATCCCCATGTCAGATTCCATGTGGCAGAATATGTAGAGCACTGCACATAAAACCACCAGAGTTAAGGGTCTGTTTCCTTCCTTCTAAAGGTGCCAGAAGACTCAGGGAGAAAGTCGACATAAAACACAACATTTAGTATGTTTGGTGACGACAGAATCAGTCCACATTATGTTCAGTAGATCTCTATAAGAGACAATAGACCAGCCTTCACTACCCAACCCCCAAAGCCATAGAATACACACATTACTTACGGCCATTCATTCCTAATGGACACCAGGCTAGTAAATCACGTCAACCCACTCCCATTTACCGGCTCTTCATTTAATTAATTTACAGCACACATCTAAATTACCATCTGTGGATCCAAAGAAGGAGAAATGAAATTCACCAGCTTTGGGCTTTAGCCAGCGTTTGCTTCTGTTTTTTACCGGGAGGTTT
The DNA here is from genome assembly GCF_056507025.1 of Lutjanus erythropterus. NCBI lineage: Eukaryota > Metazoa > Chordata > Actinopteri > Lutjaniformes > Lutjanidae > Lutjanus > Lutjanus erythropterus. The sequence continues at coordinate 22,616,724 of NC_139323.1, read as the reverse complement.
GTAGCAGAGAAGCTGAGTTTACCCTGAGGAAGGCAATTAACACACTTAAGTCATAAGCTGCCTCTCCAGCTCAGCTTTAAAACTGTTGATCATGTTTCATCATTTTATATCAGCAATGAAGGATATATGTTTTTAAACTAGATTATATTAAACACAGACTAGGTTCTCTGTTTGATTTAGGTATACTGAATTACATTTCATTTGAGTCAATAAATTGGGTGACTTGCAGTGGGTGTCTAATTGGTGGTCTAGGAATTATGGTTCAACCTGGTGAATTAATCAAAATATGGAGTGTTTGATGATGCATCATCAATGTGGAGCTTGGCCATTTCGGAGATACTGAATGTAAACAATTCATCGTCTTAACCATGTTCGAGAGAGGAGTTCATATGAAAGGTGCTAATGATATTGTAAGATCATTTATCATGCAGCCCTGTGTGCAAAGATAATGTGAGGGTCAAGTAATGATTGTTCTTTTCAGTGTCATAATATCCTTTCAGGAAGAATTTTGCACTGACGTTCTTCATCTGAAGTGTGTGTGGCCACATGATCTGAGCATGGAAGTTAATTCTTCTTTAGGCTTTGTGATGCAAGCCCAGGGTTTTCTGTGGGTAACTCAGGGCAGCCCGATAAACTTGGCAGCAAATCAAGAGAGTGGGTTTTCCTGATTGGAGTGAGTCTGTCAGTCTGTCTGGCTGCAGGACCTAGATCCTTTAATCAAGCCTTTGGCCCGATGATTGTTGACATCAATGCTCAGTGAATGCTCAGTGCATGTCTGGGCGTAGAGTCTTGCTGAGTTGGATAATGTAATGTGTGGGGTGTTTTTGTGTAACCTGCTCTGTGCATTTTCATGCTTGCAAATCTGACACATTGCCATTGCATTTAAATTTTCTCTTGTTCGTGTGTGCATGTATAGTAGATGCAGGGTGGGCTATTTGTGCCCATCCCTGTGGAATGGATTAGCTCTGACCACCCCCCCTCCTTCAACCCTGAGCTCTCTTCTTAGTAATCACCAATCAGGTCCCTGTTTTCATCCTGAGAGTGACACACACTCTGACACTCAAATCTCCAAACAAACCGATCTGGCAGCCCTGCAGACCTGCTGGCAGAGGGAGTAGTACCAGTCAGAGGGGAGAGAGGCAGAATGGTGGTGGTGCAGCGGCTGGTTATTTGGGGATCTGTGTGAGTGTGTGTGACTGCTGACTGGTGGTATTAAGCGATAACACTCACACCTGGTGTGTCAGTAGTAGTCAGAAGGACAGATGGGACGAGAGAAGTCAGGTTGGGCTTTCTGCCACCAATCTCGGCTGGGCGGACGTTAGGAGATCATTGTCTCTTTCTGTTTCCTTCTTTTTTTTTCCTTTTGGCTCTTTCTTCTTCCTCTGGTCGCCTTTACCCATTGAGGAATGCTGAACGCACCTAAAGGTAACTAGCACTTTAGTATTTAACTAGCTATTTATAAGTAAAGAGCTATTTAATCCCAGAGTTGCAGGAAGGGCAAATGTAACTCAAAATATAGGCAGAAAAAGATTATTTTATAATTAAATGACTGATGAAAACCTCTAGCTGTAATAAGCAGTTGTGAAGATGATAATCCAATATTTGTCTGCTTTACTTTAATGACTTTGGTAACCATGTGCACACCTTTTCACACATTTGCAGCTCTGCGTGCTACCATGTGAGGTAAAACAAAAAGGAGTCCAAAAAAAAAAAAAAAAAAGTAAAATGCTGCAGTAACACCCAGGAGAAACCACTGCTACTGGTGTTAATTGCCTCTGCCCCTCCTGGTGTGCTTTTAGGCTGTAGTTGGGGGGAGCTTAAGGGTGTGTGTATGATGTGCGTGTGTTTGGTGGTGTGTGCTTGGCAGAGCACAATTTTGCTGATGAGGTGAATCAGGTATCTTTAGAGCTGAGCCATGCAGCATTGTCTTTGTCTGGAGACCACGGACTGAGGGCGGGGAGGGGGCGTGTTTCCTCAAGGTCGTCCCTGCTTCACTGCACTCATTTTGCATATGTGTGTATGTGCACATATGCATTTTTAAGTGCATGCTGGTATGTCCACTACAAAAAAACCAGCCAATTGGGCACGATAACTGATTAAATATTAATTCTTGAAGTATGTGAAAGTGGAAAAAATCTACCAAAGCCTGATTCAGTTTATAGTGCAAAATAACTTGTTTTTGATTGGAGGAATTTGACTTATTCTTTTCTTTTCTTTAATTCTTTATTTCTTTATTTAATTTTTTTCACTCATGATGGCACAAATCTTGACTCATTAAAAGTGCAGTCTTTGAGCTGAATATGAGACTGAATGGATTTCAGGAACAAGGGCTGCACCTAATGATTGATTTCATTATCACTTAGTTTGTTGATTGTTTTTTCAATTAATCGATAAGTTGTTTGGTCTACAAAATGTCAGAAAAAGGTGAAAAATATTGATCAGCCTTTCCCAAGGACCAAGGTGACGTCCTCAAATGTCTTGTTTTGTCCACAACATGAAGATATTCAGTTTACTGTCATAGAGGACTACAGAAAGCAGAAATTATTCACATTTGAGAAGTAGAAATCAAAGGATTTAGATTTTTCTTTCTTGAAAAATTATTCAGAACAATTCATTCATTATCAAAGTAATTGGTGATTAATTTTGCTAGTTGATATCTAATGAATTAATCAACTAATCATTGCAGCTCTAAATGAAAAATAACATGTTTTTGATTGGAGGACTTATTCTTTGCTTCATCATACTAATTTAAAATGTCTTTTAAAAAGTTTTTTTTTCAGTCATGATGGCACAAGTGTTGACTGATTAAAATGCAGCGTTTGGACTGAACGTGAGCCTGCATGGATTTTTATACAGTGTCAGACATACTGGTTGAATCTGGTTGGTGGTATTTTGAGTAATGTCTGTGGAAAGCTACACGTTTTACTTGTTGTTATATAGAGGAGCTCTAACAGATGCATTTGCTCTCTAAGGGAAAGCGTAATAGTCTTTTTTAGTGTATATTTTTCTTTTCTTAGATGGAAAGAAACAACAGTGGATCTTGGAAAATTCCATGCAGAGGAAAATGAAATCGTACAATGGATATTTTTATTTTTGGATATTGCAGTGCAGTGTCCTCAAGCAGTTTGACCTCCCACTGTATGCTGACCTGATTTAGACGTGGACGTGGCCGGGCACAGCAGTGGCTAACAAAGATCCCTCCAACATTTCTCACCCAATCTGAGTTGAGTGGTGGATTGCATGTTGGTGATTGGGAACGGAAAAAAAAATAGCTGCCCTCTATTTTGCAAATTAGGTTAATTCCTTAATCGCTTCTCTTTACACACAGGTACTGTTGACATCATTATGTAAGTGGAAGATTAGCTTATCCAGCATGTGAAAGGCCATGATGTTGGTTACATTAGCTTAACTAACATAAGTTCTTACAGTGTGAAAAGTCTGACTCTTAAAAAGTCAGGAAAGCCATCTTTTTTATTTTAATGAAATGTCACTCACTTATGGAAAATTCCCATCTGAAAAGGATGATGAATGTAGATCCCCTTGTAAATTACTTGCTCGTAGGTTGAACTACGAAGGAGCTTTCTCTTGAGAGGATGATCTGAAATGGAGCAAGATTGGTGAATTATTTATGTGCAGACTGGAAGATAGGAGTAACACTCCTCACCCCAGGTTCTGTGTGAGGGACAGAGACACCTGCTGGAGAAATACATGCAATGCAAGTGAATGGCAAGTGGTATTGTGGATGAGGTGACAACAGGACACAGACAGAATGTGCTCACTGTAACAGACTTTTGTCTCTTTGAAGTATAACTTTAATGAATTAGTATGTTACCCAATCCTGTGTTTTCAATCTTCTTGTTTGTTTGTTTTTCCACAGAACAACTACCTGGTGTTTATGGCAGAGCTCTTTTGGTGGTTTGAGGTGGTCAAGCCGTCCTTTGTGAAACCAAGATTGCTGGACAACCAATCCACAGGCAAGTCATAGTAGGAAAAGCAACTGCAGTATCATGTATAGAAAGTGTAAGTGGTGGTAAGTGCTAGAAGTAATGACAGTTGTAGAGGTATCTATAAGTAGATTTTAATTGAAACATACACAAAATAATTATGGGGAAATTGAAGTACAGCATCATGTTGCTAACCATCGTAAAAGCAGATAATTTGTCTCTTTCGTGTCACCTCAGAAACCTCATCCTTGTTGAAGAGTATGCCAGCCATTCCCATCTCCAAGGCAACCAAGAGGAGCTTCATGGAAAGACCCCCTAGTCCTGAAAGACCCAGGTGAGCTAAAAGATGGTGTTCAATATGAAATGTGAGTGTCATGTGATACATGTACTTCTAAAAGTGCAAGAGTAAGGCATTTCACTTCCAGTTGAATGGAGGAGCTCTTTGACAATGAAAATATTTAACATGTCATTTTTTCTCTCCCTCATTCCCTAGTTTGCCCCTCCGACCACAACCTCGAAACTCAGGTAATTTTTTTTATTACTTTATTTATTTATTGCAACGCTGATTTAAAAAGGGTTGGGACCCTGTGTAAACCATAAATATAAACAGAATGCAATAATTTGCAAATCCTTTTAAACCTATATTTAATTATATACAGTGCAAAGACAAGACTTGTAAAAACACTCATTCTGAATATGATGCATTCTGTTTTTATTTACACTTTACACAGAGCTGCAACTTTGTTGAAATCAGAGTTGTACCAAAGTTGTTGACAACAACTTCTGTTTTGATTCTTACTTTTCTAACTTGTGTCATCAAGGGGAGATCAAGAGGTCAACCTCAATGTCCTTTGTCGACGGCAACCTCGGCACTTGGCCCAAAGAGAAAAGGTTAGTGTGATTGCTGTACTGTTCATGTGCTGCTCATTTGAGGTACATAAGTAAGTAAGTACTTTTTATTAGTAAAGCACCTTTCAAAACTACACTTACAAGGTGCTGTACAGTGCAAACATTGCAGGGCAGATAATAATAAAAGCAACAAAACAACAGTAAACAATAAAAACTACCCAGAAGGCCAACACATGTTAAAGGATAAACTATCCAATCCCCAAGAGAATGAATTATTCCATGGGGATTAAGAAAGGCATATTGTGATCTTGCCAAACCAGACTCTTTCCTCAAATAACTTAGAAATATAAAAAAGTATCTGAAGATTTAATTGTAGTCTCTTTGTTTTTCTGTGAAGGTCTGGGCCTTATGGCGTGTCTTTTGACATCCCCTTTGACAAAGAGGACTCTGCTCCCGGCCCTCTCTCCTCCACACGAGGCATGGTGAGGTCTGTCAGCACTGATGACGGTTCTGGCTTTAAGGTCCAACACATGCCTCGAGGAATGAAACGTAACCTGTCCTTCCAGCCAGTGAACGGCCAGAGTGTTGGCATTGAGGAGGAGGGCTGCCCCGACAGCCTGGCTGGCACGGACCCTGACAGGCGAGCATACCCCAACGGACATGGAGGTGTCATGGCAACAACTCCATCCATGGAGGAAGCCCTCCAGATTATCCACAGCCCGAGTAGGCCCCCACTGGAGGGGATCAACAACGGCTTCTTTCTGCACAGTCAGGGCCACGGGGCTGGTGTTGGTGGCTTGGAGCCAGTGTCAGAATTGGACTCCAAAGGGCCTCTGAGCACCACGGACACCACTGAGGTAGACACTGGCATCCATCTGCGAACAGAAGACATGCTGGATGAGGACTCCTCTCTGAAAGACTGCTCTGTGAACATGGACCTGGATATGGACACACCAAGCCCCTGCCCAAGCAACCAGAGCAAATCCCCGTCAGGAGTGAAGATGACCAGCTTTGCCGAACAGAAGATGAGGAAGCACAACCCACCAGCGCCAGACTCAGGGAGGTGCAGCAGCAGCTCCCTCAAGACCACTCCTGAGGGCTCTGAGTTCGGCCTCCCATTATCTGTCTCATGGGCCCCGACCCCTGAACACAGCCCCATCCATCAGCAAACCACACCGACCCTCACTGCTCAAGCATCGCCCACACCTGTACAGCTTCCACCCAATGACCCTGCTCAGGTCATGGCTACGGAAATGGTGCAGCTGAGGATGAGGCTGGAGGAGAAACGTAAAGCCATTGAAGCACAGAAGAAGAAAGTGGAGGCTGCTTTTACAAGGCATCGACAGAAGATGGGTCACTCAGCGTTTCTCAATGTGGTGAAGAGGAAAGGAGACGGTGCTGCGAGTGGAGAAGAAGGAGGAAAAACTGAGGGAGAAGGCAAGGCAGCAAGCACAAGTCCTACCTTTAAATTTGGGAGGAGCAAGGCAGACACACCTGATGGGGCGGAGCAAAGCAGCACAGGCTCCTGCTGGACAAAGTCACCTGCTGCAGGAGAGGAAGGTGGACAAAGTCACGCTCAGCTAACTGAGGTAGATCTCACTGAGTATACACGTTCGATTGAGAAACTGAACCACTCGTTAGCCTTCCTCCAGACGGAGATGCAGCGACTGGCTCAGCAGCAGGAAGTGATCATGGCCATGAGGGAGCAGCAGCATCAGCAGGCATGGGTCATTCCTCCCCCACATACAAACCCATCACCACAAAAACACAGTCGAGCCGGAGCTGTTGCTCGATCCTCAGGACCCTCTTCTCCTGCCGACTCTCCTCGCTCCACCCACCGCTCTCCAACCAGCATCAAACGCAAATCTGCCTCCTTCCACTCACGTAATCCTCGCACCGCTCGCCCCAGCGAGCTAAAGCTGGCTCCTTACAATCGAGTGCTAACTGCTCCACAATCTGTCGATAGCATCCCCAGGCTACGGAGATTTTCTCCCTGCCAGCCCTTGGAAAGTTCCTTTGTTTACATGGGAGAGAACCCAGCACCCGCCAATCCAACGACAGTAGCCTCAGATGGAGATAAAACCAAGGAGATGGAGTCACTCCTTTCCCCAGAAAAGGAGCTTGCCAGTATATGTGTAGCCAACTCACCCCCCTCCTCCCCCAACCTGCAGGACAAAAGGCAGCAAAAATCTGAATCCCAAACCCAGGAAACAGACACTCACAGCCAATCCAAGATCACTGATATGGAAACAGATGAGCAGAAAGATCACAAGTCAGTTTCGGATCTCAAACCAACCATAGAGTCATCATTTCCTGAGGTTCTGGCCCACCCTGTGGTCGAAACCTTTACAGTGACACCAACAGAGATTCCTCCTCAGCCAGAAGCCCCAGGTCAAAGTAAGAGCAGCTTGATTGAGGTTCCTCTGTCAGTTGTGAAGCCGCTGGAAAATCTGACGCTTGATGATGATGTGGAGGTGGAGCAAGCTACGGCTGTGGAGGGATCGGATTATGAACAGAAGATTTGTCGTGGTTTCTTCTTCAAGGTAGGTTGTTGATTCCAAGAACTTGAACTAAGTTGAACTAGAACTTATTGTGTGTACTTTTGAGCACTTTGTCTTGTCATAATCAAGAGAATTTAATGAAAATGTTTCAGTCCATGTTTCTTTAGATAAGAAAATGTAGATTAAAGATGCACAATTAATCAAGTATTCATCTCAATCAGGATTTTTGCTTCCCACAGTCAGAAGAAAATGATCAATGGTGATATTTAAAATGCGTGCTCCACTCATAGAAAACACTGCTGCATATCATATCAAATCAAGCACTTCCTAAACAAACAGCCAGCCACCCTGTGGTGGCAGCCTGCGCAAAATTTCCTGGATATTGCAGCTGTAATTCAGAGTAGATGAGGTATAACAGAGAGCAGACGGGCCAAATGAAAATCACATGTCTTGAGCAGATGGAGCCACTCCCTTAAAATAGATAAACTCCATCGTTTGGAAGTATTTTGGATTTAGAGCAAGTGATGTTAAACAAGAACAAATCATATGCAAAGAATGCATGGCACTTGTGGCTGTGCTGCAAAGCAACACATGTAATTTGTTCAACCACCTGAGTAAACACCAAAAACTGCAGTACAATGAATACTTGAAGGCCAAAAAGAATAGCGTTGCTAATTTTACCCCACTGAATCCCTGTTCTTGTCCAGCATCAACACATCCAAATGGGGACACTGTACAGCATGTCATTGTATCAATGCAGCACAACAGCAAAGAAAAAGTAGCTCAGTGCTATGTGAGTTTGTTATCTGTAAAAAACGTTTTTGTAAGGACCGGTGTGATTTTGATGCATAGATTTGCACATTAGCAGGGATGTAACACAACATGGAAGTGAAAGCGGTGCTGCGTTTTTTAAAATGTGAAAGTGCAAAAAAAATATTTTGTCCCGAAAATCAATTAATAATCTCTATTGTGATCAAAATAATTGTGATTATCACATCATAGCCATAACTGTGTAGCTCTGATAAGATATTGTAGTTTTTTTGTCCCCACTGGCAAATTTGTTTCGGACTCTCCACTGGAACTGAAGTGTGGAGTCAACAACTAAACAACACAGGCAATAACATCATCGATCATAAGAAAGCATCAGAGCCAAAAAAAACAGCATCATAAATCATAAAGCACATACAATGCAGAGTCAGCCACGTAGCACCACTGGAAGCCTCAAATTGTTCTTGAAAAAAAGGGCAGTTACGTTTGAACCTGGGGCAGCCATGTTTGTTCCTAACATGAGATGATGAATGGTACAGGAAGCATGCCGGCTGAGAACAGCATCATCTTCCCATTTATGGCTTGTAAGATAGCGTTGCTAGCTGCAGTCTGGGCTTCGATGTAGGTCATAAAACTGGGACTGTTGTGAATAATTCAGGCACAGCTGTGAAAATGTGGGGTTGGAGAAGGGTTGAGTGGATTGTGAGGGTGGGTGCTGACAGAAGAGCAAAGGATGTTCACATGAAATAAAATGAAGCCAATTTGTACTGAAATTAGTAGCCTCCTATGATAGAAATAACTTCACTTTGAATTAAAATTGTTACTGTTGTGGTGTTGTAAATGCATGACTTTATATTGACAATACATTCAGAGTGTGCATAAGCTGTGACTGTCTTGCTCTTGTCAACATTTCAGTGAGATGTGGCCAAATATACATGAAATTATGATTTTGTGAGGTTCCTTGTAGTCCCATAATACAAAGAATATGGATAAAAACAAAATAGTAACATAAAATTGCATATTAAAGTTTATCCAGAAAGAAGACCTAAGAATGTTAATTTTCTGTTCCAGTAAAAAATGCTCTACATTGTTCTGTATATGAGCCATTTTACTTTCACTTAATTACACAAACCAGAGTTGACCTTTCAGAATAACAGCCCAGGTTTTGAATGATCTCATTCATTATATCAGATTAGATGAATAGAAAGATTTAAGGAGATTCACACAACAACATTTGACTCTGAAGGTCAGCTTTCTTCAATGAACAGCAGCTACAAATCACTAATAAATAATATTCACTAAATGTTAGTGGATTTCCATCCTGCTTTGAGCACACTTAACTGCGAACAGTGTGAGGTGACTGACTTTGTTTCCTCTGTGCTTCAGGCGGAGGGGGCGGCCGAGGAGAACATGGCTCAGAAGAGGGCTGCACTGTTGGAGAAGAGGATGAGGAGGGAGAAGGAGAGTCAGCAGAAGAAGATGCAGCTGGAGGCTGAGTTGGAGCAGAAGAAGGAGGAAGCTCGGTATGTTGACACATCTGGAAAATAAGTTGTCATACATTCCCCATTGTGCTCTTTTCTTATGTCTGGCCAAAGTTAATTTATTTAAGCTGGCTGTTATTTTTAGTAGTAGTTTATGGAGCTCCATGTGTCCATGTTTTGTTGTCTGTCTTTGTTGTGTTTTCTTTCATTCTTTCTTTCTTTCTTTTTGTTGTTTCAAATTCTGTAATAAGACATATCCAGAAAATCATTAGCATATTAATTTGCATCAGAAAGTAAATAGTGTGACCACAGTGTCACGGTTTATTTATTTATTTTTTGCATTTCTTTACATTTGAAGCTGCTTAAATGTGTCGTCATATTTTATGTCGTCATTCTAAGGAAAACAAATTAAAATCCTCAAACAGAATGCTCATTTTCATTGAATGTATTCATCTGATTAAATGAGTTGGTTCTTTTTAACACTACTACAAGGAGCTTTTAACAGGTTATGAGACTTTCATTTAGATAGTTTTAGTTTTGAAATTTTGTGGTTATTATGGTGAAAGCACTACCACAGGGGCCTCCAAAATGTACAAAATATGAAAGTTCCTTGCAGTAGTCTTGTCAACATAAATATTATTTATGGTGCAGTTAGATTGCTGCTACAATCGCCGTGTTAATACAGGTGCCTGCCTCCGTTTGTGTACAGCACGTGGGAGAGCAAACAGTTTTTTGACCTCAGTGAAATGCCAATGTTATTTGAAATGTTTGCATCACAGAAAAGAGACAAAATGTTAGGCACCCACCACTGGAATCTAATCCTCCAACCGTATAATACTAATAATATCACTGTGTTTAAACAGAATGAACAGACATGCAAAAAATAGCTGCACAGCATTTGAATGTCAACATTATGAGTGAAGCTTCAAACTTTTCAGCACAGCTGTAGCAGTGTATAATCACATACACAGAAACCTCATCCCACTGTTGCATCTGTTCAGACTGAAAGCAGAGGAGGAGCGCATCAGGAAGGAGGAAGACAAGGCGAGGAGGGAGTTCATCAAGCAGGAGTATCTTAGGAGGAAGCAGCTGAAACTGATGGAGGACATGGACACTGTCATTAAACCTCGCCCAGCAGGCGGGGCCAAACAGAGGCGGGGCCGGCCCAAGTCCATCCACCGCGACAGCATGGACTCCCCAAAAACCCCTGTCAGAGCTGCCACAGGTAACCATGGAGACGACCCTCACTCAGAGAGGTCAAGGTCATCCCATCTGTCGAATCTGTGTGCTGCTGCCACTTTATTTTGTGCCAGCTTGGTAAATTGTGATGTTTGTATTATTAGTGACATTGATATTAAGTCATTTAAGTTTATATATTCATACTCTCATCTATATTATATCTGGAAATAAGAAGCATATTTGTCTTGCATCTAATGTCTAGCAATCCCAAAGTAATAGCAGAGCTAATGTAGAACTGAAGGAGCAATACAGTACTCATGTTTATTAGTGTATGTTTTTATATGTCAGTTAAATTAAGCATTATATTATATGTGTTTATAGATATTTGTGCATGTATTATAGGGTGTGTCCATATGGATTTTACTTCTGCATGCGAGAGTTAATTTTAGGCTGCATTGCTCTGTGACAGAGTTGGCACAAAACACAGTGGGCAGCCTGGTGGTGTTGTTATTCATCGTGTTGGTGTAACTGTGTCGTGCTGTGCCACATCTCATCTCACATCCAGGTTCACGCCAACGTGTCTTTTCAGTCTCCAGCTTGTCCCTCGCTTCCCTCAACCTGGGAGACAGTGACAGTGTTCACTCCGAGAAGAGGTCGCCAAGGTGAGACGCTTTTACAAGTCTATTTATAACTGCCTGTTTTACATGTAAAATAACATAAAAAGGTGATATTTTAATGTTTTAAGCAGATTTTTCAAAAGATTTAATACTTTCAGGTACAAAACACTGAATTATCCAGGAGTATGGCAGTGATAGTTTTAGTAAAACATGATAAGGGTGAAAACTTGTGCATTTGTGCCAATTTGGTGTTAGCTGTATGATCAAAGATAGGAGTCAAAAAATCTGAAAATTGTGTCCTAAAAAAACCCTACAGTCTTAGCACCCTGCTGACATTAGGAATAATTCATAATTTTAATGTGATTCACTTCCTTCAAGACTTTCAGTTGCTAAGCCACTGTAAATGAGCATTAAGTCCATGCATAATATATAGAGCAAATGCATACCGGGGCAGAAAATTAGTGCTGCGATACTCTTAAGGTTGAATTCTGGAAAAACACAGATCACAGAGATGTAAACGCAGGTGTTTTGCCTAAGCAGCTAATGACAAGCACCGTCTGTGACATAACTGCTCTGGGTGTTACCAGACTTGAATTGATCTGACATGTACTGTTATAACAATGTCAAAACATTTCTTGTGAAACCTGAAAATATCTGACAGCTTTGATTATGGCTGCATGAAAAATGATATTGTGATTGTTTTGACAGATGTTGTGCTTTATCACTTTAAAAAACTATTAAAATCAGGACGATGATTTGTTGTAGTCTGCACCAAATAAATACGTTTTCTTAGATCTTAAATCCTTTCTTAGATTTTCCTTTATCATATATTGGCCATATTATGGTTTCAATAATGTTTCAAATAATTGTGCAGGTCTCTGGATTATCTTGAGTTACCAAGTTTGATTTCTCAAAAGAGACACTGCATTTTTGGGGCACTTTGAGAACCGGTAGTGCCATCCAAGGTTATTATAGTAAACTAAAACTAAATTAAAACTGAAAAGAAACTATTGTAATACTTATATTGTAATATCTATTCTGAACTTCTTAAATCTTCCTGTGCAGTAATTCTGATTTTCAGTTTCTGACCTTTCTTTGTTTTTGTTTTTTTTTTTAAGCCAATTTCTCCAGACTAACCCCAGTCTTCAGGTCTAACATTTCTCCTGCATTTATCTATCTTCCTTCTTATACTTTTCTTTCCTGCTGTTTCACACATGTCAGAAGTGCTAGTCTAGCCTCTGGCAGTCTCTTCTACTTTCTGGGATCTCCTAAACTGAGAAGGAGAAGGTTAGTTAAGGTGCTTCGCAATGTCCTGCGCCCCATCCTGCACTGAAACCCTGTTCCCACACTGGGTTTTATTAGCAATCGATCGAGCACTTAAAGTAATCCTTATGATTAACTTCAAAGCAGTAGCCTGACGCTATGCTTCTAGTAGCTCCGCCACCACAAAACAATCACTTCTCTCTCTCCGCTTCCCTTCCTCACCAATTTGCACTCCTGCTCTGGCTTTTTCGCACCTGAAAAAAGTAAACTGTTTGTTATCAGAGCACACCCTGCATAAAACACCCATCTTATCAAGTCATTTAACCCTATATTGTGATTTTGAAACACAAGATAGTCATTTAATACCCGGTATTCTTGAAAAATGTGAAGATATATTTCATCCAAAGTTCATTATCCCGTTGCCAAAATGACTTGTTAATGTGGAAGTTCACAGAAAAAGCACTGCAAGCAAGTTTGGCTTTAGTTGCTTTTACTGTGCTTACTGATTACCTCATAGAAGAAGCAGCAGAATAGTGTATTTTATAAATGCATTATAATCCCAGTGGAATATAGATAGAAATGACTTGTACAGAGCGGACACATAATGCAGCTGCAGTCCAGAAAAAGAGCAAGTAAAAACCAAGTGCTGCACTGTAATTGATTGACCTCTTTTATTGACCTTAAATGCGCCAGACTGCTTCACCTCACTGCGCTCACTGCCTGTGCCTGCAAGCTTTGCTGCCTCACCAGTTCATGTCAGGATGTACAACAGACACTCAAACTGTGTGCTGAAATAGTGCACAGTTTCCTCCACGGTGAAAGATTAATCTGTACAAATGTGATGTAGACTGGGTGGGAAAATGACACCGGTCTAACAACTGCTGCTTCGTTAGGATGGAAGGATTCGGTTTTTTGAGGTGGCATTTATTTCAGAATATCTTGTTGGCTTGCACAGTTCTACATTAGTTTTCCTGCCCTGCCTACAGTGTAATCTGCTGAGTGTTCAGGATCAGCACCCATGCAGAAAGGTGATCCAATATTCGTGTGTGTGTGTGTGTGTGTGTGTGTGTGTTCTAGGCCAGACTCTGCAGATGGCTTCCTGTCCCCGAGCCGCTCCAGCAGCAGGAATGGAGAGAAGGACTGGGAAAACGGATCAACAACCTCCTCTGTTACGTCTAACACAGAGTACACCGGTACTTAAACTGTCAATTTCTTCAGTTTAAATTTAGCCTAAATAGTTTGGAGAATAAACTAACTTTACGGTTTACTATCATAATGGTAACAGGAGCTAATTTTATGGAAAAACATTAGTAATTTTTGTATCTAGTGCAGCTTGTTCTCCGATACGGAAGGACTGTGTTTTTTAATCTTTCTCACCCCATTTACGCCTGTATTAAAATGGGATCTGTATCTGAATAAGTTATCTAGATAATCAATGATCCAATCTTTCCTTTTGGTCCTTTCATGATTCAGAACAGACAGCTAATCAGTAATTAGAAGTGTGTCTTTTCCAGCCTTTTGCTTGCTCACTTTCTGGATAACATGTTTGAATACAGATGCAAATTTTAATGCCAGGTGTAAATAGGGTGTTTGATATCGTAATTGTCCTAAATTAAGTTGTAATCTAAATGCTGCATACACAGTTCAGATTCCTTTGTCAGTCCAGCCACTAACACATGAATATGCTACCAGTAGAAATCTTCATACAAGATTTATCACAAGAGAGTAAAAATAGGGAGGGAAGTCTTTTCTTTGACATAACTGGAGGAGTTGCCATGACAACAGTCTCATCCTGACGTTCTCCCCTCTGTTCTCATTCAGGACCAAAGCTATACAAGGAGCCCAGCGCCAAATCTAACAAGCACATCATACAGAACGCTCTGGCCCACTGCTGCCTCGCAGGGAAGGTTAATGAGGGGCAGAAGAACAAGATCCTGGAGGTAACAGCACAGAGCTTTTAACATACTGTTTTATATACATGCACAGGTCCAGAGTGTCCTGGTGGCTCTAATGATGATGCACACCATGTACCTTAAACATTGTGGGTTAAATTCTGACACAGGAACTGTGTCCTTTCTCCTTTATACTTTATGTTTTTACTGATATAAAATAAAGGCAGATGCGTTCCAAAAAGCATACAGCTGGTATTCAAGTAATAGTGACATTATTTCGGAATAAAAGCCCACCAGTGAAGTGAAGACTACGGGACATTCAATGTAAAACTTGTGCAGGAAATAACATTTACTGTAGCATTTACCGTGAGCATTAATTGTGAAAAACAGCAAAGAATGGCCGGAATTAATTTGTGAATGGAAACAGTATTCAAATTAAATGTAAAAACACTGCAGAGTGGTGAGTATGATAGGACTTTTTGTTATTATACTGATGAAATTAGTGATTTAGAAATCATACTGAATTTATCAAGACAACAGGTAAAAATGGATCGCAGCTGCAACTCTAAAACGGCCATGCAAGTAATGTTTATAGATGGTTTCCAAACTGATTATTAATCATCAACAAACTTAATGGTCCAACTTTCTATGTGATTTCTTAAACATTTACAAAGCATCTGGTAATCATTATTAATGTCATTATAAAGTGGCCAGGCCACATTATCTGTCATTGAGGTAAATGAAGTAAAGTATTTTAGAATTTCAGTTTGAGGGCTGTACAATTTAATTTCTAATAATTTGTTCCACCAATGGAACTGTGTCCAAATAAAGGTTTGTTTTTTCATAAGAATAGCTAATCAAAGAATAATAAATTATGTATAAATTAAAATGAAAATTGTAATAATATAAACTATAAATAAGAAGGGAAGAAAAGGAAGAAAAAACATTTTAAGTATTCAAACCTAATGAGCTTTTCTCCCCTGATCATCACAGGAAATGGAAAAATCAGAGGCCAACAACTTCTTGGTTTTGTTCCGAGACGCCGGCTGCCAGTTCCGCTCTCTTTACACCTACTGCCCCGAGACGGAGGAGATCAACAAGCTGGCAGGCATCGGCCCCAAGAGTATCACGCGCAAGATGATCGACGGCCTCTACAAGTACAACTCGGACAAGAAGCAGTTCAGTCGGATACCAGCCAAGACAATGTCGGCCAACGTGGACGCAGTGACGATCCACAACCACCTGTGGCAAACCAAGAAGCCAGCCACCCCTAAAAAAGTAGTGCCTGCCCAGTCCTAATGGAACTCAACACCCCTCTAAACTTCACCATCTCCCCTTCAAATGGAACCATTTCAATTTGCACTTCACTGTACAAATCCATGAAGATTCAAGCACCTGCAATGCCAGTTAGATTGAATGCATATTTGTCTTTTTTTTTATATGTTTGTTTGTTTTTTTCCTCTCATTGCATTCCTGTCCTTGCTTTTCCTACTTACTCTGGACTGGACATGATAGGACTCAAATATTATGAACAACTGGAATGTATGCCACTGTTAAAGAATGATGTAAATGCTTTCTGTGTTTTTAGAGATTGTCATGTTGGAGTCAGTTTTCGAAGGCATGTGTGTGCGTGTTGTTTTTGTTTCCTATGTGCCAAACGTCAAAAAAAAGAGACAGTATGAATGCTAGGACATTTTATTGGGTACACTGAAGCACTGAATGTTTTTAATTCATGTACAGATTGATTTGTGTTTGCATTATCCTGTTGATGTGTGGCCTTATGCGCGTTTTTGTTTTAGCGTGTGAGTGCAATGAGGCGATTGTAAAACAGCGTGTACAGACGGGGGTTTTTTTGTATTTGGAAGAACAACTTTTTTTCTTCATGTCTGTAGGTGAAACAGTTTGTATATTAAGGTACGTAAAACTACAAAGGGCCAAAAAACTAATTGCATACAGCTAGCGTCAGCCACACAGTACATGTGTGTTCAGCTCAACAAAGCCAAGCGGTTTCAGCTTTTTCAGAACCCTTCTCGAGAAAGTGATTTTAAAAGGATGCAGGACGTTATTCTAGATCACTGGTTCTCAACCTGTGGGTCAGGACACCTGCAGACAATCTGAGCTGCAATAAATGATGTGTGAAAAAAATATATTTCTAACATACAAATATGCTGTCATGTTTGTAATTGTTGTGTGAAATTCCTTTTTCTTGTGATGTACAGAACCAGTAACCTCAATATGTATTCAAGTAATTAAAGGGGCAGTTTGGATTAATTGATGCAGGGTTGTATGTGGTACTAATTGATAGTGTATTAAAGGATATACTGCAGTGGACAGGGTCAGCAGGAAGGAAGTAATTTACCCACTTAAAAATGACCCATCTAAAAAAAAAAACCCTAACCCAAACTCCATAGGCGAAATCATCATATCAATCAATCAATCATCATTTTACCTCACAGAGCACAGGGGTTGCTGGTCCACCGCTGCCTCAGTGAATGAATGTGTTTGTGTTATTGTATGACTTCAGTGTAAAATAAACAAACTACTAGTATGAGACTGCAGTAGACCAGCAACTCCGGTGCCCTGTGAGGTAAAATTGCTGATTTCGCAGCTTGGCTGGTTTGGAGAAAGCGGATTTTAGTTTATGTAACAGCAGTTTCCTGCCAGAAAAGGCTCTCTGATGGCGAGGTAGAGTGGTGATCTCAAGTGACAAAAATATATTTTGTTGCTGACAACAGAGCTTCCATGCTGGTGCCCCCCCTCTGCTTCTCCAAACAGGCGGCGTGCCAAAAGGCATCGACTGTGGGTGACTATCAAGAAGTACCTCACACAACCCCACTTGAAATAATCCAAACCATCCCTTAAAGTAAAACCGACAAATAGTAAAAACATAAATCATCCCTTGGGGATCAAAGTTAAGTTTGTTTACAAGGAGGCATTGCTTTCAGCCAAAAAGGTTGAGAACCAGTGTTGTAGATCACTTTGCTGCTGGTTCACAGTAGATTTGTGAACAAAATTAAAACAGCTCAGTATTATTTTCTTTTTATTTAGAAATGCTGCCAGCTGCACCAGGTAGGATCTTTGCAGTATATTAATATAATGTACGATTACACTCTCACCCACTGGTATCAGGAATATGACTGAATTCCAAGACATTGTGACACCTAAGAAGTATTTCTCTTTATATCTAATATCAGGATTTAAAATTAAACTTAAGTTAAACTTTCTTGACAGTATTATAAATTCTTCAGATCCATGTCAAGCCTACTCATCTTAACAAAGTCAGCACTTATGATACTTTAAGGCACTTTTGGTAACCATCCACCACACACCGAATGCAGTAAACATAGTGCATATACAAAGATTAGATTGCTGATTAGTTAAAAATCAGTTGCTCTGCTTTTTTAAAAAAAAAAAGCCAGACATCACAGCTAGTATTCATTAAAATAGCCACACTGTTACTATTGTTGTGTCTGTTGCCCTTACATAACACAACTGTATGTTGACCCAAACTAATATTACATTATGTGACATATTAGCAGCATATTAGTCTGTTGTCTATAGATGCAACATATCCTAAATAGGCCAGAAATACAGTAATTTTGTTAGAATTCTGTTTTTTCCTATTATGAGGAGAATGAGATTCACAAAATAATGCAAGGCAGAATATCCTTATTGCTGCATACGGGTAGAGACTCGCCACAGAGTTTCATTGGTGTCAGTATCATGTTCTTTTTGCCACTGAATGCCAACATCAACACCATTCGCAGGTACGATTTCCAACAAAAACAACATCTGCTGACATGGTGCTTTGTTTTCAGCTGGGGGGTATATTTATGACCAAAAGAGAGCATGTACATGTCTTTGAAAATGTAATCAAGTGTGACAGAGTGAAGACATGCTTCTCTGTTGTCTATTGAAAGGATTCGTCCACAGAAGCTCTGTCCACCTGCTTTTGGCTGGTTAAGGCCAAAGGTCCGAGGTAAATGATTATTTAAACTGTAATGATATTGTACAGTGTGTTCATGTGAGCTCATACCTATTCACTATGATGACTTTGTTTTGTTTGTCAGACGCTGTGCTGTCATTCAACATTATTGCTGAACATGTAGTTTCATTTTTGTTTTGTTTTTGTTTTGTTTTTCTTTTTTGCATTTAATAAAACTAAGCATGGCCTCAGCATTTATGTTTTAATTATTCAAAAAATGTATACTTTATTATTAAAGAGGTAATGGAGTGTCACATCTTTCAACATGCATAATAATGGAAACAGTCATTTATTTGTTTATTTGTTATTTATATTATTTATGTTATTTGTTATATAATTATGTATTCATATTATTAATAATAATTTTTACAGTAGACATTTTAGAAAGACAAACCCTAACCTTAACCCTTGGTGAGTGCTAGTTGTCTAACCTCAGTCCTAAATCTCATTGAGCTGGAGAAAATTGTAACATTCAACACTTAATTTTAGACAAAGCAATCTCGTAAGATCAAAGGACTTGTGTATTTAGTGGTATCTAGCAGAGATAGCCACAATTTGTCTCACCCTCCCCTTCCAGCCATGTAGGAGAACCAATGGTGGCCATGAAACTCGTGAAAAGCGTATAGAGCCAGTGTTTGATTTGTTCACACCCTCTATAGTGGTGATTATACAGAAATGAAAACATATTTATGGATGTTATTTTCAATAAATCCCTCTGAATCTTGTACACTGGTCCTTTATCAGGTCCTTTACAAGCTCACAATGCATAAATCCACACAGGAATAGAAAAAAAAATACTATATCTTTGAGCAAAGAATGGACCTTGGCTACATGTTACTTGTATTTGGTAAAAACTAGGAAGCTAATATGGCGATATTGTCATTTTAAATGACCGAGGCAGCTATTCAAAGGTACAGTCATTCTTAATATCATTGATTTGGATCTACAGTTATCATGGTGTTAACACTGAGATCTGAATTACCACTTGTCAATAAAATCAAACATGTAGTTGGGCCAACAATTAGCAATAAGGCAAAGCTGAGTCCAGGGCTCCAGACCCTCAGGTTCACTGGAGGTCAGTTGTTGTCAAATTTTGATTACTGCAGAATTGTTAAGGATTTTGTACCTCAAATATACAACATAATCTAGGACTGTTCCTGCATATTACTGAGTATTATTGTCCTGTTTTGCAGAGGGGTTCTATGGCAGACTTTTTGCTCCATGTTAATCTGGGTGAAATAAAATAAAAAGCTACATAGAGGAGCACCAGTGCACCAAAAGACATGATGCATTTATTGTGAAACAGTTCCAACCTCTGGTCTAGATTCAGCTGTTTTATTATTTGAACAAAACAACAAGGCACTTCTTGGTTAAGCATGGACTAGACAAACATCAAAAATAAAATTTAAAGTGAAATAAATCTGCTTATAAACAAGAACAAAATGATACATATAATCAAATAAAATAAAGAAATAAAGAAATATGAAAAATCAAATTAAAGTAGCAGGGCTTATATCAAATTAATTTACACATATCAAAGCAGTTCTAACTCATTCTTCATGTGGTTTAGACGGGGTTTAGTTTTAAAGTGTCTGCATTTGTGTGCAAAGAATTTACCTAATAAGAAAGAATATTGATAACAAAAACCGATTCCGATTTTCTCAGTGGAAACCAGAAAAATTGTGGTCTTTAGAAGTCGTTCGTTTGGTAAATCTTTCTTAAGATTTTCAAGTTCACCTCTATCACCCGAGAATAATGTAGAAACATGAGGATGGAAGTTTTAGTCGCTGTGTTGTAGGTGTGACCACGAGGCGTCACCGCTGCAGCTGATTGGTGGTTTGCGGCTGCGTCCGCATGGCAACCGCGAGCTGTGTACAAGAAAGAAGACAGCAGAAGAAGTGACCTCTCTGCAAACACTGGCTGGGGTTGAACATCCAAACGGCCGCTCCTGCGCTCCTCTTCGTACACGCCGTCACATTTTGGAGACTGCAGACGGACCGGAGCGGCGTTAATGCGGCGTGTTGTTTGCGCAGACTGACAGGTGAGGAGTTGGCACGGATTCACGGCGGCGTGTTAGCCTCGAACACCGGCGTAGTCTTGAACGTTATCCTGAAAAATGATTTATATTAGCCTCTGTTTGTTCTGCTGCACGGGTGTGTGTGTGTGTGGTAATGTGTGTGCGCGCTCTGTGCCGTCAGGCTCCGGTAAACGAAGTGTGTGTGAGCGCAGATAAAAGTGCTGAGGCTGTCAGGTTTGGGCCGCAGACCTGCTGCTGTCACATGCAGGAGGACCAGAGCTGCTGGATGTTGTTACTGTGTGGAGGCAGGGAGGAACAGGGCGGTGTCACCGGCTGCTCTGTCTGCCTCCAGCACAGACACACAGACACACAGACACCCAGAGGCATCACTGCTCCCTCGGCTCTTTACTGCACTAACATGCGAAGGGATCATGCAAAATGAAAGACCTCTCCTTTATGTCTTGGTATAGCTGCCTATGTGATGTTGCTGTCATTAACCATTTACTGCCCGACACTAAAGAGCTGCATCATAACAAGTAGATATTAACAGACCATATAGGAAAAGAATATTAGGGTGCAGTAAGGTCTTTTACATATACATCATATGTGATCACTTCAAACAGACTGCTAATATACAGCAACATACTGTTATCCTTGGCTTGGTGCAAGTAAAGTAAGTGTACTTTACACCCAGTATGTTTTTGTTGTTGTTTCTCCATCATTTCTAGGTTGGTGGGGATGCTACAGCAACATGTAAGATCATTTTAAACCTACTGTTAAACTGAAGCTGTGCTTTCGATGCAGGAACTTTCGTTTTCGCAGGAACCTTTTTGAGGAACTCTGTGTGTTTTCTCTGTAGGGACTAAGGTTTAATGGGAATGTGCGATTACAAGGAGAAGGTCAAAAATAAACTGTGCCACCTTTCCTAAACGTTTGAACATAGTGTGCATGAAACACAGACAAACTCAGCTCATTGATTACGAATGATTGGATATTTGGAGTTATTTTTGGCATTAGAAAAAAATGTTCTTTGGTCCAGTGATGGTTTCCACTGACCTGACTTGAGGTCACACTGGTACAGGAACTTTGGAGGGGAGGCTTGCAGTGTTGAACATGTCTCAAGTATTTGCAACAATTCATTTTAGCCACTATTTTTAAAAGTCTGCAGCTGCTCACCAGTTTGTGTTTTGTTCATTTTGCATCAATTTACACATCAATATAAAGTTACAGAAGAAAACATAACACAGATGGATCAAGTACAAAGTCCATGCCTTATTGAGCATTTATGCTGAGGACAAAATCTTGCGAGCATTAATTGTTGTATAGTTGCATGCAAATATAACAACTATCGATTTTCTGTACATGAGCAGACTAATTTGCCTACTTGAAGGTCTCAAGACTTCCTTGAAAAGTACTTCCTAGGACTAAAGATCTGAGTTTTTTTGGGGATGTTTGGATGTGCTGTGCCAAAGGAGTTGAAAACATACCAGAGAGCCCACTTATTGAAGGGACTATTGAGAGGCACAGACAAACCAGAAACTCCTGTACAAGAGTTGATAAGAAGTGACATTTAAAGCATCAGGCTAGTGTTGATACTGAGCAAATCAAAACACTAGAAGGCCTGCAGGAGTAAATTTCATCTGGTCTTCAGTGTGTAAACCAGGGGACATCAGTGTGGAATAGAAGCATGGATGAGTATTTGTCAGTGTTTACATCATTAACATTGATCTTTTGAGCAGTCTGTGCACCATCTCCTCTCATTCCTCAAACATCTCTGTCCACACAGTGACAGATAATGCTGTTTATTAAGTGCTGCATATCAAAGTCAACATCTCCATAATCTTTAAATATAGGCTTTGGGCCAGGCAACAACAGGCTGCATATTATAGACATCTGAGATTTCTGCAATTTAAAATGATTGTCCTTAAGTATGACACTGTGATCACACAGACACCACCAAGTGACAAAATCTTTGTTGGTCCAAGAAATCAATTTAACCTGTTTTTGAGTGTAACATCGTGCAATTTAAGTGATGTAGGGTCTATTTATCTTTTATCTTTTCACTGGCTTACTTTTTGAAACAGTCCATCATTGTGTAATCCATAAACTGGCAGCTGTCAGAATTGTTTCACAGAACATCACAACTCTGTTGCATGTCTGCAAAAGGTAGTCACTAACCTAAAACATTTTATTTGTGCTTTAAAACCCAGTTATTCTGTCAGTAAATTGGCCAGTGCCACCAAAATGGAAAGTAAACAGAAAGACTTTCATGTAAAATCAGTTAGGCTACAACAACAAAAACATCAACCAGAACTGTGCTGTGCAAACTGTTTTGCACAAATGTTGCAAAAAAAACATGCAATTTGTGTGAATGAATAAGAAAGTCAAATCTGTTAATAATAAAAAAAAAAAGAAAGAAAGAAAATTGTTCATAGATTTGAAAAAAGTCATTCAAGAATTGAGCCAAAGCAACTGAAAGAAACTAGAATGAAACTCTTTGTATTCAGGCTAAGAACCATTAGAATAAGC
The DNA here is from genome assembly GCF_056507025.1 of Lutjanus erythropterus. NCBI lineage: Eukaryota > Metazoa > Chordata > Actinopteri > Lutjaniformes > Lutjanidae > Lutjanus > Lutjanus erythropterus. The sequence continues at coordinate 22,593,699 of NC_139323.1, read as the reverse complement.
ATTTTTCTTCATGTCCATCTCCTCTTCCCTCTTGTCTGTCCTCCAGCCAGCAGTAAGCTGCCACCACAGACCTGTAATCATGACAGCAGAGGAGACAATCAGCATCAAGGAGGCCGAGGTGATCAAGGTGATCCTGGACTTTCTCAGCTCCAGGAAGCTGCACATCAGCATGCTGGCCTTAGAGAAGGAGAGCGGCGTTATTAATGGACTCTACTCTGATGACATGCTCTTCCTCAGGTATGACTGTGCAGCAGAGTCACATTGCAGAACAGGATAAGGCCATAGTGTACTAAAAAAGAAAATTAGACTTTCAGTTTTACAGATATGTGCAGAGCTGTGCAAGAGGCACCAGTATTTCTTAGCGTATTTGTCTCAGCCTCCACAGGTGCATGTTTCCACCCCTCTATTTTCTTAGGTTTCATTACTTTTGTCTGGCCTGTTGCTTGTGTCATCCTATTTTAGATTGTTGGGGCTGTCTGCACCACTGTGATGCAAACAGGGTTTTCAGAGGCCTCTCATGATGTTTTCACACCTGTAGTTCAGTTCATGTGGTCCAAACCAAGGGGAAAAAATAGAAATTGTTGCATTTTAGTTCTGGTCTGGTTCTTCTTCTCTCTGACTTTGATTGATTGGACAGTTTTGGTGATTGTCATCCTGCATCATCAGAATCCACATGGAGAAATCAAATTCTGACTGACAGAACTTCATGCTGCATTTTAGTGCTTCTAATGTGTATATTTCTATTCTTTCATGCCACAGAGAGTTCACAAAGAAATTACAGATCATAAGGATTGTTAGCATTATTAGACTGCAAATCAACTGCGTGTTATGAATAATGACTAACAAGTAGAGGCAGGACAAAAGGAGGCATCTTGTACAGTAATGATTCTGGCTTATTACTGTGGAATCACTGTCACACACTTTTTAATGGACCATTTTAATGGACTTTTAATGAACTGACAAAGCAAACAGAGTAGGATACAAGCACAGCAGTTTTAACGGCTTTTGTCCTATTAATCAGGGAAAATACCCACGCCAACGTGCACGCTTGTTAGCATGGTTGCCAAATTATTTGCATAAATATATGCATGGCCTGTATAGATCAATTATAAGATTGCCTCCTGAACAGATTTCTTGATTAACAGGTAGTTTAGCCTTTGAAATCATGCTAAAATCACATTTCTGCTGTCATAAATTGTGGTCGGCTTGTTTGCTATCACAACACAAACTGCATCAGTGTCACCTTGACAGCGAACTGAGACCCAGTTTTTCAAGCGCACTCAGTTCGACTGACAACTTTCGCGAGCCTCTGTTCATCTAACTGAACCAGGGGAAAGCACCATCAAACTGTTCATTTGCTGCTTTCAACAGGCAACTCGTTCTAGATGGGCAGTGGGAGGAAGTGATGCAGTTCATTCAACCTCTGGAAGGAATGGAGAAGTTTGACAAGAAAAGGTGAGAGAAATAACTTGGGATAACTTAATCTAACTGATTACGTTAACCCTTTGCTGACCATAGCTGTCATCTGTAGCTTGTGAAAGATATTTAAAGGGACAAGCAAAGTGGTTTTGATTTATTGTTGAGGCATTATGAGTCAAACTGAAGCTCAGTTTTTGAGTTAAGAGTTATAAGATGTCTGCAGCTGGAAATTGCCTGAATTTAAATTCAGTTGTATTGCTTGTTTGTTGATATTTCAAATATAATATGAGGTATTGTACTGAGGATGTTTCCCTTCAGTGGTGACTGAGTTGGATTTGCCAGTAAAGCAGGAGACTGGTGGGGAGCAAAATGAGGTCAAGTCCCAGCACTGTGTTGGCCTCATCATGTCATATTACTGACAGCCTCTGTTTCTCACCAACCAACAAGCATTTAACACAAATGATGGATGTGTTTAAACTCAGCTGTCCCATTTTAGCAAATGACAAGTTTATTAAAATGATTCAACCCATGAAATGTCACATGAGGGTTCATCAGTTCAGTATCTTTATTAATCATGAGATTTGTTTCCAGGTTCCGCTACATCGTTCTGAAGCAGAAGTTTCTGGAAGCTCTGTGTGTAAATAACGCCATGTCTGCTGCTGAAGACCCTCAGAATGTACGTAAATATATAATTAGGAGATTAATTTGAGTATTGGCAATTTGAAAACAATCTGACTAGACAAGATGAGCAAAGGTCAGCTCATTACGTTTCCATCAGGGACGACAATGGAGGTAAGAACACTAACTTTCTTGTGTTAGTCTTGACAATTTTGGATAAATTGTACAAGGAGCTCACAACATTTTTATTGTCAAATAAAATCAATCAATCAATTGAAGTACAGTGGCCTATTGGTTATCAAATTGGACTCACAACTGCTGTGCAAGGCCGCTAGCTGGGAAACCAGATACACTCAAAATGCCCTTGAGCATGGATACCTAATATCTCTCTGCTCCATTTAAACTGCTCAGTGGTCAGCAGGAGAAGCTTTTGATTGAATTGAGATGATAAACATCTGTGTGAATATGAAGCTTCTTAAAAATTTGCGTGGGCCACATGAGCTTTCCATTTTGATCCAGATAAATAAGATTGTCAGGTTTGTTGACAGCTCTTTAAGCCAGGTTTCATAGCAGGTTTTACTAGCTGCCATCCTTAAAGGGAAAATATGTCACTTTTCAGTCAACGTTCAATGCAGTGAGTTGAAGCAATACTTTCCTCAGCGCATGCTATATTGACCAAAAAGTATTCTCCTCCTCGTGGAGGCATGCCAGCAGTGCCTACATGTACCAGGATGCATTGTGTGCAAGCTTCTGATATTGGAGTCAACTCTCTGCTGATCGAGTGGATTAAGAGTTGTTCAATTTTGTCATATCCATGAGCAGGACAATGAGCATAGCTGCTATCTACACATTGCACACAGATGCCTGCAGAGCCCTGAACCAATCACACACATTTTCTGAGTGATGACACCACAATAAGTGGGCTTCCTGCAACCCAGTCAGGATTCTTGTGGTGCTTTTGCAGAGGAGACAACAATTTTCTGGATTGAAACTAATAGAAAACAAATGAGATGTCAGTCAATTTTAGAAGGTACAAAACCACACTGCCAAAACAAAAATCAAAGATCAACAGTGAAACAGTGGAATTGTTCACTACATACAAATACCTTGTCATTAAAAAAATAAATAAACTTATCTTTGAGGAGTGTGCCACTTCAGAAGACAGTAGAAAAAGTGCTGACACTGAACTTTCTATGTAAACTTAATAATTTAAATGTAAACAGCCTGGTTTTACAAATGTTGAGTGTTATTTCTTTCGGTCTTGGTCTTCTGGTCTTCAGTAAAATGCACAAAAAGGACCAAGCCAAGCTCCAGCTACAAATCAGGACATAGGAGGGAAATTATATGTATTGACCGGGAAACTGCCACCAGCCTGAACATCAAACTCTTCCTCCAAAACGTTAAAAAAAATCTTACAGGACAGTAACCATCCCCTTCAGTCCAAGCTAAGTTACAGCTGCAGCCTGACAAATGGATTTCCCCATGTGGGATTCAGATTCAGAAAAAGCATCTTAACACCCTTATACTCACCTGCCCTCTCTGAATTTTCTGTCACCTCCAGCTGGAGCTCACCATGCAGGAGGCCGTCAAGTGTCTCCACAGTCTGGAGGAGTACTGCCCGACCAAGGAGGACTACAGCAAGCTGTGTCTCCTCCTCACCCTGCCGCGCCTCACCCACCACGCAGAGTTCAAAGACTGGAACCCAAGCACGGCACGTGTCCACTGCTTTGAGGAAGCCTGCGCGATGGTGGCTGAGTTCATCCCTGCGGACAGGAAGCTGAGCGAGGCCGGCTTCAGGGCGAGCGGCAACCGCCTCTTCCAGCTGCTCATCAAAGGGATCCTTTATGAGTGCTGTGTCGAGTTCTGCCAGGTAACGTGACACCCAAAGAATTAAAAGGGCTACAAGGAAAGGTCAGTGGCTATTAAAGGCATAGTTCAGGTTTTAAAAGTGGGGTTGTATGAGCTACTTATCCATACTTAGTGTGTTACCTACTGTAGAGTAGATGGCGGTGAACTTACCCCCAGTGTGAGGAGGCAAACAGGAGTACTGCCACGTGAACTAAGCAATTTATTCCTGTGGAAAGGGTTAGCAGCATAACATATTTTAGCCACCTTAAAAATCTCTATCAGTTTAAGTATCGATGTAAATGTGACTTAGTGTTTTCAAGGGTTACTGTGGATATCTTTATTTTTTTAATTCGGATCCCCATTAGTTTCCACTGAGATAGAAACGAAACATAACATATAAAATTAGACAGTTATACATGTAAAATGCATCAGTGTGTATACACATGCTCCAGACATGTCTAAGTTTGTCAGTTGTTTTAGTTAGTTAGTTTTGTTAGTTTTTGTTTAATTAGATAACCCCTAGTTTGTGAGTACAGACAATTAGGTTGTTTACTACAACAGATATTCCTAAAGAAACTCATTAGTTTACATGTCAATCTCTCTTCTACTCTGAGTCATGAGTAGTGGCATGCAGTCTCCCTGTCCTCGGCCTCATCCTGATGGGCAGACCAGTGCAAGTCTTGCAGTTTTATTCTGAGCTCTTTTCAGCTTAGACAGATCTTTTTTTCCACTACCACTGTCACTGTTTCTCCCATGTTAGCTGCCCATCGAGTGACACCAAGCAAGTTTCCCTCTTGATCCTTTTTAATATCCATGCCCAAATAACAGGCACAGCTGATCATCATTATCATTATGGCTAAGTGCCTCATATGACACCACTTCAAAAAAAAAACCCTGATCCCTTTAAAATGGTCAAACCTAATGCTACCTCTCCAAACATGTAGAGATACTTGAAAATCCATTAAAAGACATTTTAATATAAGGACCCTGTTGACCTTAGAAATCAAGTTGAATCTTTGAAAGCTTACAGAGAAAATTTTAAGACGTAGTTGGTCTAATTGCACTGTTACATTTGTTTCAAAATCATCAAAAAAATAACTTCACCTACAGTTGATGCTCTGTTTCTGTTTTCTAGAGTAAAGCCACTGGTGAAGAGATCACAGAGGGGGAGGTGCTGCTCGGGGTGGATTTGCTTTGTGGGAATGGCTGTGATGAACTGGACTTGTCGCTGCTCTCCTGGCTGCAGAACCTCTCTCCAGGTGCCTTCTCTTGCGCCTTCCAGCAAAAGACCCTCAACATCCACGTGGACCGCTTGGTGAAGCCCAGCAAAGCCGGCTACGCCGACCTCCTCACCCCGCTAATCAACCGCCTGTCCCCCCGCCCTACCTCACCCTTCCGTCAGAGGCCTCATTCGGCGGACACCTACATGTCTAGATCCCTCAACCCAGCTTTGGACGGCTTGTCCCACGGTCTGGCAGCCCAGGACAAAAGAGGCATGGAGGCGAACATGAAGTCTGCCCTCAGTCGGAGCCTTGTGGAGAATAATGTGCATCAACAGGACGATTCACCGGAAAGGTAAGAGTCAAACACCTGAAGCACACCTGCGTGGAGTATAATGCTACAGATGTCTGCAGCAGTCAACAGCACATGTCAAAGCATACCATACATTTGCTTAAAAAAAAAACAAAACTAATGTATGCATGTATCACTGCAAAACAAATTTTCCTCTGTAGCATGAACACATTTTAAATTCTTCTATAAATATTTGGTCATATACTTTCCTGTGATTATTGCCTCTTCTGACAATTAAATTTCACAAGCCTCTGTCATCTGAGTCTTAAAACATGTAACAGGGTTTCTGCAGCTTTCAAAAAGTCCATAATCTAATAGTCTGAATATTAGGCTTCAAAATGCCTTAAATATGATTTTTTTTAACAAGTTAATCCAAACATAAATTGTTAGTGTTACTTTTATTAAGAAGAAGACTTAAATTAATTAAGTCTTGTTTTAAATGTGGTTTTGGGGAAAAAAAAAATGTTTTGTTCACAGTGTTACAACAACAAAACAAACCCAACACTAAACCAATAACTACCACTGCTACCATTACTATTGCGTACACAGTTCTTTGTAGTCATGTTCAGCTGAACGTTGTAATTCTGAGACTCCGATTTTCCTTTCTTATTGCTTTTTTTTGAAAGAGGTCTTAAAAACATTCACAATGGCCTTTAAAAGGTCTTAAGTCTTACATTTAACTTGTTGAAACTTGCAAAAACCCTGCATAAAAAAACCCAACATGAATTTATTGCAATTTAGCAGATGTTACTTGTGTAAATACCAGATTTTCTTGTCTCAGTGTTAATATACACAGTACTGTATATGTAGCGTACTTTAATCAAATTAAATCAAAAGAGATACTGAACTACACTTATGCTCAATATTATGACATAATATTCTTATATATTTGTTATACTCACAATTATACTCAAACCCATAAAAAATACATCTTGACCTGATGATTTGATGTTTTGAAATATTTAGCAGTCATCTGTATTAGTTCGGGCCCTTCTAGAAATCCTGACTTACATTGAGACTGTTCTACTGAAATTCCCTTGATGTAAAATGGATTTAATTTTCAGTCTTTCCTGGAGCGTTCTTACCAGGCTCTCTCTCTCTCTCTTAGCATGATGTACATGTGCAACCTTAGGTATTAAACCCAGTGATAGATCTTGTTGTGTGACACAATCTGTAGCTCCATTAATCCCATCAGCCCTGCTTTAACAGAGATATACTGCCTCATCTGTCATTTCCTACAGTGCTGCACAAGGCATAATAAACTGCAGCTGAGTGTTAATGGATGCAGTATAATCTAAAGCCTTCAACTAATGACTCATTATTAAAAATCATAGTACTGAGGCTTATAATAAATTAAGGGTGTAAAATGTAGGTACTTTTCCTTATGAAAAGTAAACTGATGTGGACTAAAGGGGAGGTTCTTACAGTTAATTAAATGTCATTTTACTTGGGTCTTGATGGCTTACTTGGCCTTTACTGCAGCCTCAGTTTCTCCACTGTGGACTAAGCACAGTGACCTCTGCCCTTATAACAGCGTCAAGGGACCTAAAAGACTCTTGCCTCCCTTTTTTTTGCTGTGTTCTTGTCCCACTTGTGCTTGCTCTGCAGAACAGAACAGGGCAGCACCAGATACAGTATAAGAAGCTGATTCTGGGATGTCCTGGTTGGTAGCTCACTTTGTAGAGCATACACCCCATGTGCTGAGGCTGAAGTCCTCTGCAGTGATCCAGGCTCATATCTGACCTGCAGCCCTCTGCTGAATGTCACCCCCCCTCCCTCTTTTCTGTCTGTTTCAGCTATATAAGAAGCTAACACATCACAGGGACAGTGTAGTATGAAATATGTTTGGTGAAAACACTTAGGAAGTAAGGCAAGATGTGTTTTCAAGTCCATTAAAGTATCTTCCACTAAGTGGAGACGCATGAGGCATCAAATGAAAAACACTGTCCTCTACTGTAAACTGAGTAGTTTGTCAGTCTGTTGGATTCTGCCAGGCTCTCTGTGGCTCCACCTGCTGGATGCAACTCAGGCACAAATGAGATCACCACCATCAATGATAAAGACTAACTGTGCCTTTGAATATCCATACTACCACACTGTTTAGGCAGAAAAAACATTATATGTCCCAATACATAGTATGTCAAATGCAGTATACCAAAAATACCAGGATGTCCTGCTGCTTCCGGTTGCATTTTGCAGTGTGCAAGCCAGCATGCTTTTCTGGCTATACTGACCCACAATCCTTTGTGAAGGGTGTATGAGCAGGAGGGTCAAAGTTCAAGATGCTATTTTATGAGGAAGCAGTTTGTTCCAAATGTATGCATACTGTATAAAGCAGTACATACAGCTGCAGTACATACTAAAAGAAAAAAAAAGTGCCATTTAGAATTCAGGACAAAAGTTTACTTTTCTCATCCTTAACAGAAATTTGTCTTACAGAAGGATATACAACTTAATTCATGATTACAATTAATCAAATATGCAAAAAAACAAACAAACAGCTCTAAACAAAATGTTACTTTGTTACTGATGTTTTCCTAAAAACTAAAACATTAAGAAAGAAAATGGTCACCTACACAGTATTTCATAATACTACTTCCAATGTTGAGGTCTAGTGAACTACATATAATTAAATCTTTAACTACATTTTGGACTACCTTGCTGGTAATTCAATTTTATTTACATTTGCATAGTGATTCAAGTACTAAAATGACTTTTTTCCCCATATGTGTAGTTGACTACTGAAACTACAAATATTTCTGGGGCACAAATAGAGAGGAATGAGTTTATATTTTATTGTATACAAAACCAAACTTGACATTCCTTGCACTTTCCAAGGAATAACAAAGTAAAACTACTTTTTTCAACTAGCTTTAATTAGCCTAACCAAACTAGATTTCTCAGTAGGGTAGCTTTGCTGGAGTTAAACTTCTTCCAGTGTGAAGTCAGGAAGTGACTTTGAAAGCATAGCTTTGCAAGCTACCAGTTTCTTTTTATTTCCTACATACAGTATTATCTTAGAGTTTCATATACGTAAATGTATGTTTTCTTAACTGTAGGAAACACCCACAAGGGCTGGATGGACCCAACACCACACGCACCCCTCTGACCCCTGGAAAAGATGGTGGGCCACCCTGCAGCACAGAAACAAATGAGGTAATAACAGCTGCAGACTATAAGCAGTGCCTTACTGTATGTGCGGTGTGGTACATTACAGACTTTACATAGGTCAGTGATAAACATTTCAGATGTGGAAGAGTTGAGCGTCTCACCTCTTGTTGCTCAGGCTGAATTGGTTTCATAACTCGTAAAAAGAAACAACCACGGTCGACTGTCTGGTCACTCGAGTCAAAGTCAAAGTGAGATTTTCAGTCTGTCTTCGCTCCACAGTCGTAACTCCAGATTTAAGAGATTCAAAATAGATTCCCCCTGAACCCCTGAACCATCTCGTCTCCACACCTACAACACCTCATAAATCCTTCCCCAATTCTCCACCACGACTGTCCGAGGGGCCCCAGCATCCTCCTGCCCCCTGCCTCAGTGAAGAGGGTGGAGGTCATGGACTCTGGAGGCACATAATCTGGTTTGATGTGCGGTCACACCCAAGATGGCCCGCTGTTTCCATCATCGCTCATCTTTATGCATCCTAGGTCCCATCTAGAGGAGCAAAGTAGCTCGAGATTGGATTGTTTTGTGTGTGTGTGTGTGTGCGTGCATGTTTGTGTGTGCGTGAAAAGTGGTGAGAGAGATGAAGGGGAATATACTGTAGACCCGCTGGATATGATGAGGTCCTTGAAAACTTTTTATGGGATGGATGATGGAGGACGAGGCCTTGGGAGCTGAAGAGTCGTCAGTAGTGGCTCTTGGGAGAGAGTTTGTCTATTATAATCTAGTGTGTGTGGTCTTGCGCGTTTGGCAAGTGTTGAAGCAGAGATTACTAAAAGGCAATACTAAAATATTCTGTCATCCAGCTTAGAGAGCCTGTTCAGCTCAGACAAATTCTGCCAAAATATTGCTTGAGTTTTCTACATCTTCTGACAGGGATCTACTGTAGGTAATACACCGACTATCAATAAGTACCTCATACAGCCTCACTTAAAATAATCTGATCTATCCCTTTAATGTTGACTCACTGTGTGCGTGTGTCTGTCCAGCGTCTTGACTCCACAGAGCATATCCAGGAGTATTACAGACAGCGTCTCCGCGTGCAGCAGCATCTGGAGCAGAAGCAGCAACAGAGGCAGCTTTACCAGCAGATGCTGCTGGAAGGAGGAGTGAAGCCGCAGGACGGAGCCCAAAACAACCTCACGGAGACCTTCCTCAGCAGGTAGAGGAGGTCATGGTTTGTGATTTTTAATGAATGAAACACAGTCTGAGTGCTACTGTCTTGAGACAAGAGGTCTTGTTGTTGTCTAGATCCATTCAGAAGTTGGAGGAGATGAATGTGGGCATCGATCACAGAGGGGACGAGGTGATGTCACATCTGGGCCAGCAGTGGAACGGACTGACGGGGAACCTCAGCACCTCCAGTCCCAGAACTACCGACACCCGCCACACCCCGGACACCGGGCCGCCAAGGGACAAGCCAGGTGGTGGGGTCAGCAGCACCCCATTAAAGACTGGGGGTCGCAGCTTGCCTTCTCTCGGCGAGTCCCCGGTTCCTGCCAGTCAGAGGTAAGAGCCTGCTGAGTGTCATACTGACTTCAGCTTTTACAGGATATTAAATCAAAATCATAATTCAGTAATTTGATGTTGACTTCCTATCTTTAAACTCTGGAGCAAAAATTAAAACAGTTTATTTGATTTAATATTGATCAGTAAGCAGATATACATTCATGTGTTATGTAAAGGAGTTATTATAAAGTAACAGTAGTGTACAAAATAAATATAATTCTTTCTACAAAAAATACGTAGAATGAATTAACCTTTCTACGTGTGTGTGTCTGTGTCTGTGTGTGCATTTTTATTGTCAGTGCTGAGAGGATCAGAGGTCACACAGTACAAGATGATTCTGGCTGCTCTGCGACACGAAGCTCACAAGAGGTACAGCAAACTGCTCATTTTTATATTAGTTTCATACTTATCTTAGTATTAGTAGGTCAGGTGTGTCTTCTATTGTGCATTCTAGGGCTGTACCAAATATTTTGAAGTCTTGGATCTTCATTCATATCACTGACTATCAAATTCAAAACCAACATTCGAATGACACACAGCTTTTTTTTTCTTGCATTTTTATTAATTCCAGTATTCAACCCAGTATTTCTGCACAGTTGCAGATAAATATTACTAGTATTGTATTAGATTCTATGGGTGACTGTGTAGAAATATTTCTGATTCATATAATTCAAACATTTCCAATAGCTCCAAAGTGTTGTAAAGTCCAAAAGTCAAAATTTATTGAGAAAAGTTCACAACATGCTTTTGTCTATTGAAATATTCTGCTTTAATTCATATTTGTTGGTGTTAAGTGTTTCGAAAAAAAAAACACATTTTCACTGAGGTAAACAATTTTGGTCTCCTGCTTGCAACACACAAAGGGATACATTTGTATAATCACAAAAAATCTATGGCAGCTCAATAAAAATAATAATAACAAAAAAAAGATTTAATTCAATGAATCACTTCATTCCAATGATGTCATAAAATATGACAACAGAAATTCAAAGCTTCATTAAAAACTTTGATAGACGCTTGTTTGGCCTGTTTTCTAAAGGTTACCCTGCATGGTATTTGCGTTTTTAAAATCTATGTTGATGTACACGTTGATCAAATGTCAAAAGCTTATTTTTCTCATCTTGTACAGCCGGGCAAGTCCAAAACACAGTTTGTTAAAGTGAACCAGCTTGAGGACACACAGGCGGTGCGTGCAGTGGCCTTCCATCCCTCTGGAGCTCTCTACGCTGTCGGCTCCAACTCAAAAACCCTGAGAGTCTGTGCCTACCCAGAAACACTGACCACCAGGTACAAACCGTTCACAGGCACCTACAAATCCAAACAATGAGATAATCTTACAAGATGATAGATTATGTATGTACTGGAAAAATGAGCAGTGGTTTTATAGAAAATGTTACCAATGTTTGTTCATGCACAGAAAAAGCTGACAGCTAAAAGGTGCATAATTTAACTTATTCTGGCTGTATGGGGATTAAAGTAAATGTGCACATGATTAATTGGGGATTTTTGCATCTTGTGAGCATTTTTGATTAAATTTATTTGCCAAAGACTATCTGCATTTTGTGAGAAGATGGACAAAAACATGTTTTTTGCAGAGAAATGCTGGCAGAAAATTAGGACGTTTGAACAAAAAAGAGGCAAAAAATTTAAATCCAGATTGCAAATTTTCTCCACGGTTCTTTTATAACTTCCTTCACACTTCTTTGTCTGTCTGTCTCTGTTCATTCAGTGGTTCTGGTGCAGTCAAGCAGCCAGTGGTTAGATTCAGGAGGAACAAACATCACAAGGGCTCAATCTACTGCGTGGCCTGGAGTCACTGCGGACAGCTGCTGGCTACTGGCTCCAACGATAAATATGTCAAAGTCCTGCCTTTCAATGCAGACAGCTGCAATGCCACAGGTACTGTTTTACCTATGAGCATTCTTCTACCTCTTTGGTAATTTGGTAAAACTCACTGGTGTTTTAAAAACAAGAAAAATAGTTTCATTAAGAATATTTATATCTTCTGATGTTTACGTAACTCTGTGTTTCCACCCCAAATGTGTGTCTCTGCTTCAGGCCCAGACCTGGAGTTCAGCATGCATGATGGCACCATCAGGGACCTGGCCTTCATGGAGGGCCCAGAAAGTGGAGGATCCATATTGATCAGTGCCGGGGCCGGAGACTGCAACATCTACACTACAGACTGTCAGAGAGGACAGGGCCTCCACGCACTGAGTGGACACACTGGTATGTGCGCGGCAACTCGTGTCCTGCACATGTGACATGTGGTATCATGAGGAAACTCAAGGGTTCTGAAATCAGTTGGAAGATCATCAACATACATCATTAAATTCTGATACATTCTGTGTCACAAAGTTACTTATCTAATGAGAAACCAATGAGCTCTTAGGAACAGGTCCACAAGATATTTAGAATCACATAAATGGGGCTGTAAACACAAGAACTCAGTAGAACAAGGTAAAGATGACAGCATGTACAGTGCTTAAGACATCACTGCTTTGTTTGAACAGGTCACATTCTGACTCTTTACACGTGGGGAGGCTGGATGATTGCGTCTGGCTCCCAAGACAAGACAGTCCGGTTCTGGGACCTGCGTGTGCCCAGCTGTGTCCGTGTGGTGGGCACAACTCTGCATGGCTCAGGTGAGTCACAATCGTGAGAAATAATCCTTTAAAACCCAGAAATGAATTGGCATTTTTGTACATCCAGTTCCCTCATTTAGAAGTTAGTGTTTTTTTTTTGAATGGGTTTGGGGGTCTGTGGTTGACCAAGCTTAAGAGATTTTCACATTTTGTTCTATGACAAAATACGTAAGTAAATGCCCCGCTCATGAATTTTGAAGCTTTAACATGTCTGTAGCATAATGACACTACAGGGGTTGTTGGGAACTTTGAAGATCATCGTGCTGAAATTTTTCACTTTGTGGTGGTGATATCAAAGTCATGTAACTGTGGTGTAGTTTTTGCTAGTCTAAGGTGAGCTTTTTACTTACAGCAATCACATTTAGGCTTCAAAAATCATGAGTGTGTTTACTTGTGAAGATTATCTTGTTGAACAAAACGTCTAACTTATCATAAACTTTCGTTTGCTATAGGATTTATATTCTGCACTAATCCAAAATCCAATCCAATGGAAAAATCCCATTGGCTTTTTGTTGAGGGAACCACAGTGGTGCTAACTTCCATTAGCCTACAAAAAACACATCATCCCTGCACCACTCTGTGAGATAAATCCTGAATTTTTTGCTGTTGACTTTAAATCTTGATTAACAAAAAACAAATAGTAGGCAGGCAGTTTTAAGCTGCAGCCAGTCACTGCATGTACCTCAGCTTTTACCTCTCTGTGACCCACAGGAAGTGCAGTAGCTTCGGTGGCGGTGGATCCCAGCGGCCGTCTGCTGGCAACTGGTCAGGAGGACAGTACCTGCATGTTGTATGACATCAGAGGAGGCCGTATAGTCCAGACGTGCCGCCCCCACGGCAGTGACATTCGCTCAGTGCGCTTCTCGCCTGGAGCTCATCATCTCCTCACTGGCTCCTACGACAACAAAATCATCATCAGTGACCTTCAAGGTAGAAACAAAATAAATTGCAGTACTGTGCAGTATGTGTAACAAAATACACAAGTGTTACTGTTGAAAAGAGTCATATACTTTTCCTCTGTGACATTTTTTTTCTTTTCTTTGACTTCAGGCGACCTGACAAAGCCCCTCCCTCAGACAGTGGCAGGGGAGCACTGGGACAAGGTGATCCAGTGCAGGTGGCACCCCCATGACCGGACCTTCCTGTCCTCCTCTGCAGATCGAACTGTTGTCCTCTGGGCTCCAGGCCCCTGAGCTGTTCACAAGAGAAACACTGGGTGACAAGAGCAGTAGCAGGAAGCACAAGAACACAGTGACCGCAGACGTCCCAGCATGGGAGCTGCTGCAGGGTGTGTGTGTGTGTGTGTGCGCGTGAGCATCGAGCTGTTTATGTGCTGCTCAGTTTTGTTTAGTTAACTGTGTGAGTGTGTTGTGTGTGTGTGTATAAATTGTGTGACACATGTTTTCAAGGTCACTTTAAAGTTGACAGTCTTAGTTGTGTGTGTGTTTACATACTACTGTGTATGTCTGTGAGTGTGTGTGTGCAAGAAAATGCAGCAATCTGACAATATGTGTTTGTATTTGGCTTTACAATTTGAGTGTAACTAACAAATTAAAGGAGACTAATCAGAACATTTTGTGAATGCCATAAAAGAGATAACATGGAATTTTAGTGTGAAGGGATTATTCCAGTATTTTTAAACCTGGGTCCTATTTTTACATAATTCAAGGTCTGTCTGACTAATAAGTACAACATGTTTTGGAATTGGTTTAGTAGATCACCTCAGCTGCCTGCCTTGAGATGAGCTGCAGCGTAATCCTCATCAAGGCACGTCCACAAAAATTGTTTTTGCCACTGACAGGCTCAGATTGTTATTGTGTTATTATAAGTGTGTGACAACAAAGATTACGTTGCATCTACAGCAGCCTGTTTCATGGCTGCCTGCTGAGGCGATCTACTGGAGCTACAGATAGGGTGAGGCTACTGAAGTGTTGGTTTACTAAGCGTACTTAAACTTTTTAGAAGAACCAGAAACACAAAAACTGTGAAAAAACAAAAAGGCTGTGACAATTTAGGAGTGAATCAAAGCAAGAGTTTAAGTGGCTCGAATATGATACATCCAAAAATGTTATGTAATTACCATTGCCATGTAATGCCATCAGGAAATCACATCACGATTCATGGAAAAAGTGGACAACATAACTGTCACATTTAGGGAGGCTGTGTTAAGTCGTATTAAATTGTCTTTTCTGAATTTTTTTCACATAAGTTTCCATTTGAACCACCAAAACTCTACTTTGGCCACCAAATGCAGGGGCTTTGTGGCTCACAGGGGCGGTGCTTAGAAATATTAGTGTCCCTGCCTATTTATCATTTAGATCCCCAAATATGTTTAAAAAAAGGGCCTAGGTTTAAAAAAAATACTGGAATTACCCTTTAATGTTTCTATCCAAATTTGTGAGAGGTTCAGTACCTGTTTAGGGTGTGTGTGTGTTTACTTAATCCCTTTCTGCTTTTGGCTTTTGTAAGTAGCGCATTAAGATTAACCGTACAAGGGTGGAGTTAGATGACTGATAATGCGTTTATTGAAAGCCATGAGTAAAGTTCACTGCAAGCACACCTTTACATTAGTTTCTTTTCTCACAATGCCAAACCACAGTTTAGTCAGCGACTTGATTGCCCGGGTCCAGACCTTTGAGTCGTCCCACTTCACCGGCTCGACTGAAGTGAAACAGGAGTGTAATCAGTCGACCATAATGTCTGATATCAGGCAGAGAAGGTCACTTTAGAAGGTGATGCAACATAAAGTACTGCTGTTTCTATAGGAAGCAGTGAGCTGGCCTCTATGTTGTCGAAAGAAGCCATGTTTGGTTATGCATATCATAATGTGCCTTTTTGTAACTTTTGTAGAGATTTTTTGCATGTGAGGATTGATTGAGAGATTTATTTATTTATTTGCAGCTTTATTTTGGTATTTTCTCATATGCCTCGTCATCTGTAAATTCTTGTAATGTCACTGTAATGCAGAAAATGATCACCCAATGGCATTTGTGCACACGTATATAAATTTCCAAAATGTTTTTCCCTGTCTGTTACTATTGAAAAAGTGAGAGTAATTAGTGCATTACACACATGATAAAAATACACAAATGTTCAGGTTTGGAATTTCAGTAATTTGTAAATGTGTCTCAGACAATAAATGTCATCTAATTGTTGTGTTCCAGACAAACTAAATGGATGTTTTGGGTCTAAAGTTTTAGAAACTGTTTTTTGTGGATTCAAGCAGAGCCACATGTGTCAGTTCACTGTGGTTCAAAAGATGAGCACAGTAAAAACAAAGCTTTGTGCAGCTGTAAAAAGTGATCAGGTGAGGAGAAATAAGAGTGGTTGTGGTAAAAGCTCAGTCACTGATCAGCTTCTCATGTCACATTAAAAATGAGGTTTGTAGTCGTTGCCCCCAAAACAATGTTTTTTAAAACAAAGATGATGAGTCTGGATTCATGAGAACAAAAGTCCTGAGGAGGTGAAGGGCTGTAGAGTAAACTTAAAAATGAAATATATTGCAAACAGGCTCAGAATGACGGCATCTGTCTTCCATATGTAGCGACAAAAAGTGTTGGCAGTCAAGACAAGTCAAGACGATGCTCATGAGGCACTTTAAAGAGAGGAATGCTGCTGCACTGCAAAATGTGAAATGACAAATCTGGTCACATCTTTAACTTTTACAAATAAGGATCTGATTTAATCTTCACTTTTACTGAACACCTATGCAGAAATCTGATGGATATGAGAGAGGAGAGGGTTTGAGAGAGAATGTATGTCATAGGTTATCCTATTATTCCTGTTATGCATCATATTTTACATTATCTGTGGCTCACAATGTGACATTTTTGGTGGCATTTTGAAACCTCTGTGGTTTTAAACAATGTTTGTGTACACAAATGTGTAATGATGGAAATGCTAAGACGTCAATGGTTTTCAAACTGTTAAAATAATAAAATAGTGGCTGTCTAATAACACATGTTGTTCTTGCTTTTGAATAAATAAAGCTATTTTTAAGTTACATTTTAGAGCTGTAAGTTAACTGATGGAATAAAGCTACAAAGTGCCATCACACTTGTGTGTGTTGTTTTGCCAAATAGAACACACAAACTAAAATGAAAATTAAATGTGTGTGTGTTTTTTTAGTTTCCCTACCATGTTCAGGGAGGACAGTACTTCGCAGTACTACCAGAACCTTGGGGGTGGGGCTTGCGGCATTGAACATTTGTGATTGGATGAGTGCACATATAATGATGCCTGTCCATTGTTTTATACGACATCATTCCTGTCATATAGTTGCATGGAAATATGACATGTAAAAACAGCTGTCATGTTTTCATGCACCAAATATCTTGCCTAATTATCGGGGGTCTTTGGACTGAGGCGAAAAAACAACAATGGGCTGAAAGAACCCTTTGGGTCCTTGAAAGGTAGTTCCTGTGACCACATCTTCTGGGTATCCTGGGTGGAAGCATGGTTTTAGAAGAACTCCAAAAGGTTCCACTGCAGAGACTAAGGTCTAAATCAGGTTCTAAAAAGTCCCTACTGGGGGGTAGTACTTTCCCAAAGTACAGGAGGTTTGGGAGTGGAACTTCGAGTGCTGAATATTTCCACTTGGTTTGCCTAATTTGCGGGTCTTTACACTGTAGAGAAAACTCAACGTGACAAGAATGGGCTGGAGGAACCTTTCAGTTCCATGAAAAGTAGTTCCTGAGACTAAAATTTCGGGGGTATTTTAGGTGGAAACACTGCTAGTTTGCTTTGAATGCATGTTAGGGCAACACACACAGTCCTCTGCATGTATACATGTAGATGCGGATGCACATGTATCAATGCCACTGCATCAGCAACATTTGCAAGGCTCAGGATGGACACAAGCTTACTTTCTGCTCAAGGCACCAGTCCATGTTAGTTTTGCATAGGAGGCCTGCAAATGACTGCACGCTCCCATCACTGGCGTGGCTAAACTGTGGGGGTTGGGCGTTGCTCATGGCCTCTGACAGAAAAGAGTGATGCATTTACTGCCATGGTGCCAGGTATGATCAGCTACTTTCGATGAAACATGGAGAGAGGAAGTGCAAAAAAAAAGAAGCTGAGGAATGAGAAGAAATCATGCACAGAGATGGACAAAGTGCAGGGAAAGTGGGTGATAGAGGTAACTGCAGACAAGTGAGCAAGGGGGGGGGGATTTACCATAACTCACATGCTGCGCTCGATCATTCCCTCTTTTGTGAGGCGGACAATGCGAGCCAGGGGTACAGGGCTTAAAAAGGATAGGCACACTGTTAGAGCCTGCAGCAACCCTGGAGAGACACCAGCCAAACCAGAGGTATCAGAAAAAAAACTTGGACTTAGACAGAATCTGTTTTTACAGGGAGACACTGCTTTCTTTGAAGGGTTTAAAAGCAAACCAACGACTGAGAACCTGCCTTTGGAGAACAAGCGGGACTACAAAGAAACAGGACGTGAAGTTTGGAGACCTCTGTCTAGGGAGAGGATCTTTTACAGCTGGGCCTGGGGACCTGATTTTTTTCACGTTGCTTGACAAACTATATCACCAGATAGACCTACATTCAGGAGTCAGCTGTGCAGGTCTAATAGGGATGAGATTCTGGAATTTGCAGGTTTTTAAGCGCTGCAGCGAGGAGCACACTGGTTGAAATCGGTGTGTATGAATTCATTGGTGTGCTGGCTGTGTGACAGAGGGAGACACTGCTGACAATTCAGTTGCTCGGTGTTGAAAGGTTAGGTTGTGGTGCATAGAGGGGAATTAGTGGTGAACAATGGCTCTGAACTGCCTGATAGGCAAGCTTTTTGTCATACAGCGGTTTGGCTCAGGTGCTTTGCTGGCTATGACCAATTTGACTGAATCACTAAAGACTGGCCTTCACCTTCTTGTCTAATGCATGGGCATGTATGATGTTTTTTAAAGGTAGAGTCCAGTAGGATTCGTCAGTTGCTGTTTGGAAACAAACCAGGAATATAGTTGATTGTTGAGTCTCATTCCCAGGATGTCAAATACTAACGTTTTGGACTTGTAAAGCATCCTGAGAAGAACAAAATAATGAGAAAATAAGAGAGTACAGGTGGAGGGCGGGGTTTCTGTAGATGCAGGCACCACACACTCCTGGTGGCTCGTGGGGGATGACTGGGAGGGATTATTTTTGTATGAGTCAAAGCCATATATCGACTGACCAATACTGGCCTTGCACAGCTATATTCGTCTGTATTGCTATCGGCAAATATTTGGTTGGTAATTTTTTTTAGAACACACTGAAGATCGTTTTCATTCTTCAGTTTTATGGGCAGCATTTTATGTTTATTTGGTCCTTTTTCTTAATTCCAAGTTGTTCTGTTTGTGGTTTTTCAGATTTATAGTTATTAAGATACCAGTGAAAGTTCATTATTGGTATTGGCATTTAAACCTGGTCAGATACTTTAAAAGAGACAGCAGGTTTGCAGCAGGTCAGTGAAGCTATCACAGATGCCTCTGATTTAGACCTGTACCACATCTCAAGAAGCTAAATGAGTTCTGTCATGACGCTACTCCGAACTACATCAGGTTAGGTGCCTGATTCACATGTGGAAAGATGGGAGAGAGGGTAGAATACTGGAACGTTGAACTGGCAAGGAAACTTTGTTAACTTTATCGTGAGCAGCCACAGATAATGATGTATAATTTTGGGCCTGTTGCAGCCTCAGAGAGAACTTTTAAAGCAGTTGGCTGTCAGTAAGTTTGAAGAACAGATGCTGAGGCATCCATTCGGGACATGAGCGAGTGTGTGTTTGAGGTCTAAATGACTCTGTCCTCTGTCCCCTGAACAGCTGCTGAATGCTTAGGAGGACAGAGCTTCCCCCAGCTTCTCCACGATGCTGTATACTTTGGCAGGAGGCGGCACGCTCTGCGGCGTGGCTGCCCTCGTGCTGCTCATCGTTTCTACGGCAACAGACTTCTGGATGCAGTATCGATACTCGGGCAGCTCTGCCAATCAGGGGCTTTGGAGGTTCTGTATTAACCACAAATGCCATGCCCACACCATAACTGTAGGTGAGTATTTGAGAGGCGGCATCTGGACCACAGTTATTCTAATTTATTGTTTTTCATTGTTTTTTATTTTTCAATTTTAGTTATTCAAATTGACAAAGACTAAAACTAAATACATTTCTTGATATTTTTTATTTTGGTTAGTTTGTTAGTTTCTATAAATTTACAAATATTGTGTCAATTAATGCATTTTTTTCTGTAGCCTACTTTTTTATTTTATTTCAGTTAACTAAAATGTTCTTCACACCTAGTTTCAGTTAACCATAATCACTTTGATCTGGACAAGACAACGTCAAGCTTGCAGACTTTGTCTTTGCTAGCAAATTACTCTTTCAGAATCTAATGTAAATAGGAAATCGAAAGACTGATATAATATCAAACCGGCCCATCGAGAAAACAATAAACAATTTGTTGATAATGTCTGCATTCATTCTCTTGTATTAATTTGTGTGTTGATGTGTTTGTGGTCCTGACCTTTTTATGTACAGCCTTCTGGGATGCCACAAGAGCCTTCATGCTGCTGGCGGTGCTGAGCTGCTTCGCTGGCGTGGTGCTCGGCCTGAGCGCCTTCACAAATGGTACCAAGAACAGGAGGGTCCGGACAGGCGGCATCGCCCTGGTCCTGTCAGGTAACACACACTTGAGAGACTGGTCTTTAAATTTACTGGGCAGTCTTGTTCAATTTAGTTCATCTGAACATAAACCTGACTGTGTTTATTCGAGGCAGAGTGATTATAAGATTACAGAGTAATTGTAGTGAAAGCAACATATTGCTGTGGTGGCCATTTCCCATGTACTGGAGTTATCAGGGATACTTTTTGTATTTTGGATAACCAGAGTTTAGGTCAAAAAGCTGTGCCATGCTTTGACAGACAACCCTTGCAGAGTGCAGTGTGGTGCACATTAAATATATGTTTAGAGGCCATACAGGTTAGTGTTTCTTGCATGTACCTGGCCTGCTTATTTTCATGTTTTACTCAGAGGATTTTTAACATTTCCTCTCACCCTCCCCTCTCAGGTTTTCTCGCTCTGCTGGCTTTGGCAATCTACACCGGTGTGACCGTCACTTTCTTTGGCAAACGCTTCTTGGACTGGCGCTTTTCCTGGTCCTACATCATCGGCTGGGTGGCCATCATTTTGGCTTTTGCAGCAGGTATTAACTGTATTTATTTATACGTTTCATTAATTAATTTTGTAAAAATATTAATTTATATGTGAATTACAGGACAAAGACATAGGTTTCATTTCAGCATAGGAGGGACACATTAAGTAGAGAATGCGGGGGATCAAACAATTTGCTGCATTCTTGTGAATTTGTATGCACCAGTTTCTTTTTTGTATCACTTTATGGTTGGATTATTTTTGTTTATGTAAAGGAAAATATAGGAAAATAATCTACACATACGATTGCAGGAACTGCAAACATTGGTCAGCAGTCTGGACTAAGAGTATCTATTGTTGCACAATTTTCTGATCAACAAGAAAACCTTTACATACACTGAGTGCACACACAGTCTAAGTGGCTGTGCAACTGAGTAGCAGCCTAGAGGCATAAATTAATTAAACAGGAACCTATGGCTTTTGCTTTTGGTTCCTCTTCTCTTGATTTACAGTACTGAAAGTATTGAAAGCCTCTGTGTGTGATGTCTCCAGTAACAATGATCCACAACTTCCACTGTGACAAAAATGTGCTTTTCCCTTTCTTTGATAACAATTACTGGATTTCCTTTAAAACGATAGATATGTCATTTAATTAATATTACTGTGTTACTTAACTTTCTTACAAACAATTGTCTTGTCTTTGTTTGCTTTCAGGTGTGTTTCAGCTGTGTGCTTACCAGAGAACAACTGCAGAACCTCCTCCTACAAACAACCCGGACAGCTGAATGAGATGAACACACTGATTAACTCCAAGACTGTTGCAATGGATGTCACTGCTGCTTTTGAGTACCTAGAATGGAATAAATAGAAATCACTTACACCTGTGTGGTTTCACTGCGACTCTGATTTTCTGACAACAGTAATTTTATTTAAAATGTAGAAATCAACTTACCTTTTTCAGGGGTAATTGTCATATCAGCTAATTTGAGATTAAATATTACCAAGAGCAAACTTTCTCACACCTTATCATACCTGCAACCACCAGACATTAGAGCTCTAGAAAACATTGTTTACTTTATTTAAGAATGATTTTTATTATCTCTAGGTGCAGACAAAATGATGGAAGGAGAGAAATCTTTTACTGTGACCCTTCTTTTAAAATCACTGATTCAAATAACACATGAAGTTTTGCTTCAACTCCCAAAGTTTTCCTGTAAAATTCCTTGGGCAGTGTGTGTGCTGTGGGGCAGGAGTCACTGAACAGAAATAATAAAAAATACAAAAACATTGAAAAAGTAGTGTAGTTTTCTGTTATGTTGATTCTCCACTAGATGGAGGTGTTATGCCACATATAAGAGGCTCAAAGCACCACTGCTGGAAGATGAGGCCTGGATTCACCTCACCCGCCTCTGACTTACCTGGTTTCACTTATTCACCTAACAGCCTCAGGCAGAACCAACAGCTCAGCAGCAAATTTAATAGTTGGACTATTGATCCCTCAGGGGAATCTTGGTAATTGATAGAATTCAAGTATACCTTTAGAATAAAAAAACGGGTAAATATACCATACGTGGAAGTGCAAAGTCAAAGTCAACTGGACTTCATGCAGATCTGTTCTCTGGCTCAGAACTGAGGAGTCTTTTTGCATTAGGGGTCAAATGTCAGTCCTATGACCTGGATCACAGACTTTTCACAGATGCAGTATTACAATAATAAAATATAAAAAGCTATAGATACAATAGGATATAAATTAGTAGGAAAATATTCACCACAGGTTTTTGCAAGTGGTCACACTAAAAAAACAAACATACAGGAGTTTAGTGGAATCAGCTAATATTTTTTCATTAACTTATTGTAAATATATGGGTTTAATTTACACAAGTTAAACTGAAAATTTCAAGTATTTATTTTCAGAACACTTCAGAACTCATAAACATGAATTCCTCTAACCTTAAGCCGTTGGACTTGAGATGATGACTTGAATGCACCATACAGAGTTTAATCAACTCATTAAGTAGACTTCCCAGCATGCATTCATTCAACTCATCATCAATGTAAATATTTACATCAATGAGAAAAGATTAGTTGATTTCACTAAATTATTGTATGATTTTTTTACACTGCAGAAGATGCAGGCAGGGGTGAATGAATTATCATAATGAATACATGCAACCAAGTGTAATTGTCCAGTTCAGTCTGATTTGTAGTTGAGTTTTACTGCTTCTAAATCTATCAATTTCCAAATAGTGTTAGCAAGATTTTAAGTTGCTTTCTGTAAATGTAGCCTAGAACCCCCATTTGCCAAAAAATAGTGACGCTGTATAAAATATGAAAACAGAACACAATAATTTGCTAATCGTTATTTGAAAACAGTAAAATAAGTTAAATGTTGACCTCAATCACTGAATTGAGGCTCTATTACCTCAAACATTGGTGCAAAAAGCAAATATGAATGTATTTTGTGAATGGTTTCATTCTTCAGTTCACCTGTACCACTCCCAAACTTTACTTGATCAATTAATTTGATCCATTCAGTCAGGTCTTCTGTAGGAACAGTAAATAACAGCAAATACAGAAAATATTATTTACTTCGCATTTGATTTATTTTGAACAATAGCAAAGCCATCTCACAGAGACTACTTTGAATTACACAGAATGCAAATAAATATATAGGACCATAGTAGAATTAAGGACATTAACAATTGATACAAAATTATTTACAACACTTTGAATAGTGCAAAACCACACAAATACTGCCCTCATCATTGAGATTCTTGCATTGAGTCCGTTCAAGGACAGTGGATGTGTGTGTGTGTGTGTGCTGCCCCCTGGTGGGAGGTTATAAGAACTGACAGTATGGCATGTGGACTAAGATAAACATAAGAATATGACTGTCTTGATGCAGAATGTAGCGTAATTAAACTCACTCACTACACTGTCAAGAAGAGATCCACAATGAGGGTGATGGTAAATCATTGAGATGTGGATATGCATCGTCAGGTTAGTTTGAAAAGGGTCATAAGAGGGGAAAAAAAGAGAAAAAAGCATTCTGAGAAGCTGAATAAAGTCACATCAGTTAGTAAAGTCAAATGAATCTCAATGAAAAGCAGTGTTCTTTCTCAAAGGGACATTTGAGAAACCACCAAAGCCAAGATGTACACAATGTGAACCCCATCATCACAAGCACTAGACTTTGAAATGACAAAGGAAAAGATGACGACCTAAAACCACGTGGCAGGTAGTGCCCACCACCCCTGAGTGAAAACAATTTTAAAAAAAGGTCTTAGCACCATCAGATACCACAGAACGCCAGCTTTGCCATTTCCCCTCAATCCAAAAAACACGGCGTCTTGGATTGTGACAGGCACCACACATTTTTTTTTTTTAAAGTGCGCTCGGCTCGCTTGAGCTCTTATTTTTTCCCCTCACATCTTTGTTTTTTTTCTTTCTTACACAATTTCTTCCCCACAAACATCAAGCTCCATTTAAAAACAGCACACAAAGATAAATTACATTTTTTTCCATGCATAATAATTTGTTTGCATATTGAAATTTCTTCTTGGGACCACTTTGTTTTTTTTGCTGTTGAAATCTTGGACCTGACATTCTCCTCTTCAGGTGACAAGAGTGAGAACTCAAATACAGTATCAGTCAAGTGTCAATATTGCAGACACATGCATGAACATTAGAAATACATTATTGGTGCTACTTTAAATAACCTGAAAACTCTAGAAATGCCACTTGGCTGCCAAGAGGCCTGTCAAAGAGAGAGGTTTGTATTTTTTTTAAACACATGTCCTGGCAGATATCAGACAGGTTTCAAATCTACTCTTGAAGACCAAAGTCATAGAAAAGTACACAAAAACATATCGATGCCTCTGACTCGACCTCCTCGTGTCCTATTGTACTAAATATTTGTGCATTGATGATGCTTTTGTCCAGTTGAGACTGCAGGAACAAATTAACCTCTGAGCATCGATCATTAAACAGGTTTAAATCACGCCAAAGACGAGGAAAGTAATACTGCAATCGCTTCTGGTTAGAGAGAGAGAGAAAGGATAAGACCATCAGGAGAGTGTCAAGCCTCTGTGGGCTGATCTGATTTTGAGATTTCAGCGATCATCATGTCAGCCCACAGCTGATTAGAACCATTTGTAGAGAAGAACCCGGCAGTTAAACGATTTAAGGACAGAAACGGTACAAACCACTGATAGATGGAAGGGTAAATAAGAGATAGAAAATCATTGAAAAGTCATCTCCGTGCACTCATGCAAAAGATGTGCACTGTGTGCGTCTTTGGCTATGCATAGCACTACGTCTCAGGTGTTGAGGTGCAATAATAAGCACTACAGCAGGCTAATGCTGATCGGTATAGCCCTATTCAGACTGCATGCTCAGGGAGTAGAGTATGAAGGACAATGGATAACACAGTTCACAGATGTGGAACAGTTTCTGTCAGAAAACTTGGCTAGAGTGGCACGCATACTGTAAGTTAGAGCCGTTTGGCTTTGGTTTGAAATGACTGACACGCTGCAACCAGGCAGGGTGTGTATGCATTTTGGCTCGGCTCTGTGTGACTAAAGTCGTGGCATGTCCGTTTGTCTACTGCACTAAGAGGAGGTATAGCCCTTCAAGTTAACAAGTTGTCTCTGAAATTGCACAAGTTGGCCATTTTTTCCTCTCGCCAACAGCAGAGGCCATGTTGGGAGCACAGTCGAAGTATGTGAAACTTCTCCCGCCGTGTTCTGCTGGAAGAGGCTGAAGTAATCATCCAGTCATGAGTCAACCAATCTCTCCTCCAGTCGCTGAGTGTTATGTGTCTTGGTGGTACCTATGAAAAGAGGAGAAGGAACGAGTTGAGAGGGACGAATCAAAACCAAACTCAACACACGCCTCACACTACACAAGTATTTAGTTGCTTAGCAGTGAGGCTACACCTATTACAGGAATTAATTTTCACTGTTTCCTTGAAACGGGACGAAGCCAATTATGCAATAGAGTAAACACCAGATCAAAGGGAACATCAAAGTAGAGAACTATATTCTGCAAACAAAACATGTAAGCTTTTTGCAACTTTCCTAATGGCGTGAAAACTGCTTAACCTCAAAATGAAGTGGTTGTTCTGTGTATTAGAGCATGAACAGTTGCTGTGGTTGACTGTGCCTATGAAAACAAAAAGCTGTTTATCTTTTTTATCTTTTTTTTTTAGACCCTGAAATTAGATATTAGAATGTCATGGAGAATAAAGTAATATTTAACAAATATGTCAGTCTTCTGTTTTTTTCTTCCCTGTTCTTAAGCGCACTACTCTGACCACTGAGTGGGAGTAACGTGTAAAGACTGAGTTTACACATAAACACACACATAAATCAAAAGAGACAAACTTCTTACCCGCTCTGTAAGGTGAACTCAGGAAGTGCCCCAAGGGACGTCAGCTGTTCCTCCAGGGCCACGATACGTAAACCAATGTAACCGGAAGACAGCAGCAGCAGCACAACCCTGTAACACAAAAAATATGACGCGTCACATTTATTGCTCATTTACTCACTGTGATAAATGTTGATTATATTTGCTTACTGCAGGTACATGGAGAACCATCGACAGATAAATATTTGATTTATGCCTATATAATTATAGTCCTTTTAACAGGCACTAAAAACACTGCATGTCATATTTAAATTTCAATAAACCGCACTGCCAGTTAACATCACAGTTTAAGCTTAATTAATGGGATAAAATACAGGAAACGCTGTACAGGTTGGCGATAAAAAAAAAAAAAGGTTGGCAAGCTTATTGTAATGTAATGAGATCCTACAAGATCACCTAGTTTGTTAGAACCAGACAGGTTTTTGAAATTCATCAGCCTTTCCTTTAAGAAGTGTGACTTCAAGAGTGAGAACCTGATTTAGATTAACGCAAAGGAAGATAAGGCACAGGATTAAAAGAGAGGCAGAAGAGAGGAGAGGGCAGAGCACGCTATACAGAGAAAATACTACTCACAAAATCAAGTAAATGAAGAGTAGAGTGTTGAGGGTGCTGGCCTCTCTCTGAACCAGCAGGGACTTGGCCTTTTCTGTCACATTCCAAACCCACGATCCACCGGACTCTGGAAAAACAAACAAAAACAGAGCATCAATATCACAGTTCTCATGTTGGTTTGTTGGACCTTTGTTTT
This sequence comes from Lutjanus erythropterus, assembly GCF_056507025.1. NCBI lineage: Eukaryota > Metazoa > Chordata > Actinopteri > Lutjaniformes > Lutjanidae > Lutjanus > Lutjanus erythropterus. The sequence continues at coordinate 22,566,620 of NC_139323.1, read as the reverse complement.
GCTTTCATTTCTGCAGCATATACTGCATATTTTGTAGATGACTGTGGAGAGTGAGGTGTACAGTGAAGCTGTGAGCAAACCTCATCTCAATATCAGGAAAGCCATTATGATTACAAAGGAAATAATGGGTTTCTCTGTAACTATGCAAAGTTTCAATCATAGACACTTTCTAAATTTGCTAACATCTATCTATCTGGGGATCAAACACAAGCCACTTTTTAGTTGCAGTGTCCAACATGATGGTCAGTGGTCTAAGCTACCAGCCAATTTGATAAATAAATTTGCCAACTACAGTGAAACGTTTTCCTTAGCTTGACTCTTATCTTTGAGTTACCTGATACTGAGAGCTCCTCTGAGGACGAGCTGTCACTCTGCTGCATGTGCAGGCTCCTGAAAGCTGAGCCATTCGCGTTAGGCACTGCCTCTGAAATTGGAAAAGAGGTGGGGGAAAGAAATCAATGTTAGCCTGCGAACAGACCTTGGACTTCATGTGTCAACTGGCTTGGACAGAAATAAGAAGACAGATAACAGCACCAAAACAAACTGTCAGCTGACAACAGCCATGTATAGATGGACAAAAAAAAAAGGATTAGCATTACTCTCAACTCACAAAATGTTATTGCAGACATTACAATGCTATGAAATATTGTTTAAATATATCATACATGGTAATTCCATGTGCAGGTAACATTTGTTGTATTAACTAGGTTTGCTGTTTAAGTGTAAACACCATGAAAGGAATCAATCAACTGGTTTCAATCTCTCACCTCTGTGTGGTCTGTGCAGAGGCTGGTCCTGTAAAGGTTGCGGCTCAGAGCCATCGAATTGGTCAAAGCTGTCATCCAGACTGGACTGGCTGGTGTTCTATCGAGATAAGAGAGCAAGGATAACCATCACAAACTAGTCCGATAGTAAAAAAATAAATAAATAAAATTATACTGGAGCCCTATGACAGTAATGTGAGACATTTTGAGGGTCTCTTACCACAAGTTTGCTCTTATCAAAGCTGTTTTCAGCAGAGGAGAAGACAGGACTACTGTTTGTGCTGCCATCCTGTAACGGAGAAAAAGGTTTAGATTTGAATGCTTTAAAAACTGCCTAGCCTTCATACTGACAGCCTTATCAAGAAGTTCGTAGGTTTGATCGTGTGCATGCTCTGACACAGAGGGAAACAACCCTGCTATTGTAACCTGTCGGCTTAATCCACTTTCAATTGTAAAATTCCAAAGATTTTCAGAACAGTTGAAATACTTTCAGTCAGTTAAAAACATGAAACAATTTCATTTTCTGTTTTTAAATGAAAAGCAGTTGTGTCATATAGTATCAACGTGTTTTACAATCTGGTTACAATGAATTGCAGTGTGATGTACTTGTTTTCCCTACAGTTTTATAACATTCACCATTGCAGAACTTCATAACATCTGACCTGAGCAACTCACCTCTATCTGAGGACACACTGAACGTAGCAGCTGAAAACAGGATTCTCTGTTCCGTAGTGACACAAACAGGTACTAAACAATGAAGGGGGATTAAAAAAAAATATATTAGTTATTAGTCATCTGCCCTGCTGGCACAACTGAACCATAAAATAGACTCAGTCACTGATTCGATTTCATCTAAAGCAGAGTTCAATGTGACTGATCAAAGCTTCTATTTGACTTTGAACGTCTCTAGTTATTTAACAGACTGTATAGCCTTATCAAACTGACCTTCTCTCCTTCTGTGGTGCGGATTGACAAGGCGTTGGGAACCAGCAACGCCGTGTTCTGCTTTTTTACTATGTGGATGCAGGAAACTGGAATTACTACCTGCCAGAGCACACAAACAGAAAAAAAAAAAAATCAGGAAATGTCTTCTTTTGTGCAAAGCATCAGAAAGTGGGTAATAAGGAGGAGCTTAAAGAGATTGAAAGTTATGAAAGAGATACTAAATTAATATAATTTTAGATTAGATTAAAATATGACATAATAACAATGTCATAAGTAAAGAGGAGCCAGGGTGGAGCTGCAGCCTACCTTAGTGTCCTTGAGCAGAACTGAAGAGTAGAAACAGGCATGTGTGTCAGTGATGTACAGCCGACCGTGGTAGGGCACTTCCTTCTGCAGGGCACAAATGTATGCTGGGAGAGGAGAGGAGCAAAAACACTTTTCAGTTTTATGTGGTTCATTCGTTCGGTAAGTCGTTTATTTTCTCTTTCAGTTGTGTTTACCTACCATGTATCAAGTCTTCACTCTTGGGAATGTCTGGAAACAGCTGGTGGAATGTCTTGTTGTGCTTCATGAAACTCTAAGAGAGAGAAGAATGAAAAAGAAAAAAATCAGGACACTTGACATGATGAGCAGACAACTGTTTTCAAGAGCAGTTCGAGGCCACACAAAGTCAGAAAACAACATTAAAAGTGTCTCAAAGACTTACACTTTGTGTGCCAGTGCCCTCCGTCCTCTCAAAGCCTCTGCTGTCAACATCAAACGTCTGTGACCTGCTGAGACAAAAGAGTTTCAGAGTCAATTTTAAAGATATCAGCAAGTTCAAGGTAATATGAGAAGATGCAGAGCCACTACGTGACCACACATTTTTACTTTATGCATTTTCATCACAACCACCTCTGAGTTGTTAAAGAAACCCACTACATTTGCTAAATATGATCACGTTTCAAAAGTGTGAGAGAGCAGTTGAAGTAAGGGTCATCAGAAAACATTCTGTACAACATACCAGTCAGTCATCTGGGGAATTAAATTATACAGAATTGCTTCACATTTATGTTGACACCAGAAGTGACTAAGGCATCACAGAGCTTAGATGACTCAAGATGGAGTTACTGTGAAGTCCAAAATTAATCTTTTTGCACTAGAATTCTCATTGTTTTGCTTGATTGCAGTGATCCATTTACGTACTTTCTAAGTTTAAAAAAAAAAACTCAATTCTGAATATGTGCAAGTTGTTGCACTACAGCAGGTCACCGTCTTAATAATTGTTTTTTGTCTTTTCTGTATGTGAATACAATGACGTTGGTGACTTCTGCATATGGAGACGTAACATGCATCGTCACGCTGTGTTCATGTACACAGTGCATGTATTGCCTCCACCTCAATGTTTTTGGGAGGACAAGACGATCATTTTATGATAGAAAAAAATCAAGGTAAAACAGAATGGGTCTATATTTGTTTTGTAATTGCTTGGAGCCCAAAACTGCAAAAGTAATATCGTAAAGAGTTCATAATACTCACTCTAAAATGACATTTTTTATAGGCCTACTTCCTTGACTGAATATCTGTAAGCACCATGTTCCTCAATCCAAAATGACACATGTTGAAAGAGTGATATATGTTGTTTATCTAACATAAACAGCAGTAAAGATAAGGATTGTTCTTAAAACCAATAAACAGGAAAAAATCTACATCACACATTTGAATCACGTGAAAACACAGTCTGTGTCTGACGGCTGTGCAGTCATGTGTGTGTCACGACTTAACAGCAGCTGAGAGTTTGTTCAGGTCTTGTGATACATGATCAGAGTAGCTGTGAGTCTCTGCTATGTCCAATGTGTGATTTTATGTATTTTGAGACTGAGAAATGTTTCCCACATCAATTCATCGCTTATTTTCAAGGTTTAGATTTTAAAACAATTTAAAGATGGAAATAACAGTGAAAGCATGTCAATCTCTCTATATACAGACCTGTGCTTTATAAGAGCTAAACGTTCAGCACTTGTATGTATGAATGTAAAGATTCATATTTAACAGTATTTAAAACCTTTTAGGGTTTATTTTTAAATAATTTAGGATATTAGTTTTTTTCCCCAGGTGCCGCAGACATCTCAATGCATTTTGTACAATTCCCACACTTTTCCCATCAGTCCTACCTGATGGCTACTTGTCGGGTGAGGGTTTTGTGCTGTTGCTGGATCTCAAGCTGGGCTGCCTCCAAGCTCAAGGCTTTTCTCGTCTCCACCTTCTTGATGCTCCCATTACTTAAGCTGCTCCTGCTTTTCTTCACTTTGGCTGGCAGCCCGCCACCGCCACTCTCTACCGGGTAACTGCTGGATATGGAAAAAAAAAAACACATTTAGAAATATACAAAATACTCAATGATTTTCATGTTCACATACAGCAGGAATAGGGAATTTCTCATGATAGAGTTTCAGCAAGGACATCACATTACACAGCGCGGCAAGTTCAGCACCGCAACTATTGACAGACGAGAATCACAGCCAAACAAAACACAGACAACGCTCTTCACCTCCATAGAAAGATAAATTCAAAGATTGTGACACTACAGTGTGTCACCATCATCAAGAACATCGCAATCAAATACTGCATTTCAACAGCACAGGTTTTACATTGACTTGGGATTATTCGGAGGTCTTGTTTACTAGGCCTAAATCACCCCATTTCAACTCATATTAAAGGCTTTGTGATGACTACACTGACATTTTGCAGACAATGAGCTATCTTATCTCTATTATGTGGTGGAAAGGTTACACTTTTCCAGAAAGTTTTATTGATAACTGTTGCGTCAGCAGTCTGGCTGTGGCTGCTTTACAAGCTGATCAACGTATGCTGATGCTCTAAAACTGACAACCCACTGCAAATATACAATTTCAACAAACTGTAAAAAAAAAACCTGCCCTCTATAAACAGGGTTGAAGTGTTTACAACAGCACGAGTGCTCTTAAAAGGCTATAACCTGTCCTTGACCGGAAACAAATGAGCTGGAAATTCACTGAAGGATAAATGACACACATGTAAAGCTGTAAATTATATTAACAGTGACAACAGGACACTGGCTTAGGTGAAAAAAAAAGTCAAAAATTAACTTGACAAAACTACTGAAGACAAACAATAACAGGGACCACCTTACCTGGTAAATTTAAATCGCTTTGAGGAACGAAAACTCATATACCTACTGACAGTAGGCATTTCTTTTTCTTAGAGAAAAAACAAACTCAAAACACTCTATTATCTAAAAGCTTTAATCACTGGCCTCAGACCAAAACTGCGAGGTTAAAAAAAAAGAAAAGTTCCAGAGATAACAAAACACTTGAAAAAGATTTTTAAGTCCTCTTAAAGTTCTAAATGTGTAGTCCAAGAGTTGTTGTCCCAGTTAAGTCAGAGTCCTTCTCCACATCCTGCCAGAAAAAAAGACTGTTGCAGTGCTGAAGTATGAATGTGGCAGTAAGAGGAAGCCACTTTGTGTTGAGAATGGTGTGACACTCCGTAGTGGGTGACGTCAAGCTCAACCACTCCCCCAGAGCCAAACAAGCATATCACACACACCACACACACACACACACACACACACAGACACAGAGTCAATGGAGCGCAACACAGGCACTGACATGCTTAAGAAAACAAGGCCCATCCCATAAAATCTTCCACTGACAAACATTATCCAATATCAAAATCCCGTCTTGTTGGGGTTTGTTCTCTTGGAGCAAAATCTGGATGAGAGGCTTTTTTTTAAAAAACAGCTTAGAGTGTTAGTGAGAAAGTAAAATACTTGTGAGGTGCTCAGACTGGCCCATCTAGCCTGATCAAGGAGTGGTGCATTTCCCATGTATCCCCTCAGGCAATCATGGCAAGGAAACAGAACAACACAACTTCAACATAATGTGAGTTTAAGGAAGACTTTTGAGAAATTCTTTAAAAGAAGTCATACGTTTGAAAAAGTCACACTGGCTCTCAACAACCAGCAGCTACTGTTTTTTTCAACCTGTCAGTAAGCCCAGTCTAATATCTATTTCTCTACAGCATCACCTGAGTAAAGGTCATAGCAAAAAAGAAAGACATAAAACGCAGCTTTAACCCTGTAATTACTTCGTCCTGCTATGATAGGGTGACCAGCAACATTAAACCTCATACCAAAAGAGAACTTTAAAACCAATCAAGGGATGTTTTCCTCTTTGTGAAGTGTCATGTGTCTAGGCATTAAGCATGTTAAAGCTGCTACAAAGACCCTGCATAAGCAAACAAGAACATCTGTAAGAAGATTGTCTATTCCTATAAGGTTGTTCTTAATGACTGCCAAGTCAGATTCTCCTTAAATCACATGAAATAAGCCTGTTTACATTTTCACATGTAAAGTTATAGTGAGTAGTATGTCAGCTAATAATAAAGAAATAGGAGGGGGTTCTTACTTAGAAAAAAATTATTTTTGATCTGATATTTTGCGGTCATGGCAGGTGAAATACTACTGCTTTTGTCCAAAATCAGCAAAATATCAAAGTTTCTTGTAGCTATAGGTTTACATTTCTCACCTGCAGAAACTTCAGAAGTCAAACTAACCATTATAAACAGGTCCTATACTCTAAAATATAATAATCTACCATAAATTCAATGTGCAAAACAGCTTATAAACTTTGCAGAAGGTAAGCTAATGTTTAGACAAATATAACACACTGAGAGCAATTTCCTGTCAGTGCTGAACTTTTGACTAGTTTGTGTTCAAATATGCTCACCTGACCTATTTCCGCAAGGAAGGAGGTTGTATACTGTCTATATTGCAGGGCAATATAGACAGTATCTAACTGTTTGAGTTTCTCAACAACTTTTTCTCTTTACTCAGAACTAACCGTAACCATTAACATGGCCACGTTGAAGCCACTTCCCGTAACACTCAGGAAGCCACCAGCAAGATGAGCACTAAAAAAATATACATATATCGAAACCTCAGGTTAAAGGTTGTAATTTTCCCACAAACGTTGGCAGTTTAGAAACATGTATTCACTGGTAATGTTGTAACAGTAAAGTTCCTGTGATGACAGAACCCAGACTATTAGAGGTGTAACAATAGCTTAAATATTGCAATATCACAATAAGAAAATATCTCAATACCATAACAACTGTGATAATAGTGTTTTTTGTTTTTATTTTATAAAATGATTCCTGTATCAGTTGCCAATGTTTTGCATGTTTAGGTCAGGTCACTTTTATCTTATTATAGGAAAGCAGAAGTACTCTCAGTTAAAAAGGGAAAACATCTTGCATATCAGCAATATAAATGCTGTACACATCACATTTATTATTTAATAAAGGACTTTTTGTCAAGTCACCATTTTGTTTGTTCTTCATTATATCAATTAATATATCATGGCCTTTAGTGTGTGGTAATGTTACATCCCAACAGACTACAATTTTCTGTACCTTCATTAACACCATGTCTCTACAGTTTTTGTCAATATACATACATACAGTCTGGAAGTCAGCCATTCAGTTCTACTGGGTTCTATTATTACAGAGGTTTCACAAAATACTGTCAGTCTTTATACTGGCAGGTTGAAATTGGACTGTTTAAAAGCCTGTCTTAATGGAGAAACCTGAGTCAGCCTGAGAGCCTATAAAAAAAGTTCAAGGCCAAGGCCATAAAGGCTGATCAGGTGTGTGGCAATAACCAGGGTAAAAAGAAAAAAGTCACTGAAAGGTTACAATGTGGAAAAAAACCTTATTGTAAAATGAATGTGCTACACAAAAGTGATGTTTCTTAATGACGAGTTCATATTTACGAAGCAGGAGGCGGCCAACCTGAAATGGGTGTGTATTATAATCAGATGGGAGGCCTTGACCTCTAACCTACTTCCTTGAAGGAGCACTATGTCATACCACCTGACAAAATCGATGTTGGGCCTAGCACGTCTGACATTTCAAACCAAGCCTGGGCATATCAAATTCTCGGCAGCATCGGATTATAAAGGACAAGCACGAGGTTATGCAGGCATACTTATCTGGACACGCTCCAAAGTACAATTTGCCACCGTGGAGGAAAAACTAAAGCACAAACAGCAAGCACACATGATGACATGTTCTGTGTTGTAGAGATTACTGAAAAACATTCCAGTTTGATCCATGATTTATCTGCATTTGTTCTAGTACTTTCTTAAGACGCCAGACAAATCACTTTATCACAGAGCTGTCATGGTCATTAGCTCATTATGACTTTGCTTGTATGTTTTCCTGGATTTACAGAGATCTATTGAGAAAACAGTAAATCTGTTCAACTTTTCCAAGGAAATCGGCTGTTGATCAAATAATTAATGTGAAGAACAGATAAAAATCTGTTGACTAAATAATTTTAGGCTACAAACTTAATACTCTTTCAAATTGGTTGGTGAGGAGGAAAAAAAAACATACCCAGCCTTAATTTTAAAATGAATAATCCTACATTTGCTGGATGTTGCCCAAGTCAGCCCTGCTTTATCTAAGACAGTTTGAAAAATATTGACTGGCATCAGAAATGGGATCTGTTTGCTCGCCTTACCTTCCCAAATCCTCAGGGCAATTAGAATCAGCCACAGCACCCTTTTGGTTCAACAAGCGTTTCCCTCTCTCCATGACCAACAAAGTTTTCCCTCCACTCTTTCCACAATGTCTAAGAGCTTGCAGCCACCACTGGTTGAGGCAGCTAAATGAGGGAATATGGCAGTTGTACCTTTTGCACTTAGACCCCGAGCACTGACGGCAAGTCAACAGAGTGTAAAGGTCTGTCTTTCTGCAGCCAACAAAGAGCTTAACATGAAGACAGTGCCAGAAACACACAGCAGGAAAGAGAACTACAAAAGAGTAACAAAAAAAAAAGACTGGTTGAGGTTCAAGCCTGAAATGCCCTCCCAAGCTTTGTCCCCTCTGAGGCCGTCTCAGCCCATGTTGTTGTGGAAACGGCTGTAACAGCGGGGGGTAAATGGTAGAAATGCAGGGCTTGAGAGAAACATTGCCAGGTTATTCTCAGTTTACATGGCCCAACAACAACATTCAATAGCCTATTCTCAATAACAACAAGGAGATGGCTTTAAAAACAGCCAGTGCAATGTGCATGACAATAGCTAGCTCATACTCTTTGTCGATGGTGTAAATGGGGTCATGACACATGGGAATATTTGTGTTTGACTGGAGGGAAACCAGAGGAAAGCTCAGGATATAGATTAATGTAGTGCGCTGTAAATACAATACACCCTTCTTTCATTCACAAACATCAGCTGAGAGCCACTGTTTATCAATAGTCTATTTCTATGACATCACTGTCCAGGAAACTCAATCCGACAGATAACATGCAATCATGTGCTTGTGACATCAGTCCTAATTTAGCCACCATCTCCTGTCTAACCACCCCCTGCTATGTTTTCACTGTAAATTTTGTGCTGTCCAGCTGTAGGATGGACACAGAGACAACTGTTTTATAAGTAGATCTTGCTTTAATTACAACACAGGTTTGACCCCATCGACAACCATGTGGCCCCCCTGAGCCTGAAAATGAACCTCCTGAGTGCTCACCAACATACTACATATTTGTCCTGTGTACCAACAATATAAATGGTCAATGGTAGGCCGTCCTTTGATGTCAAAGGTTCAACAGGGAAACTGACCACCGCCAACCCGACTGGATAAGGTCACTTCCCAAATCTCTTCAGACTCAGAGACTGCAAACACTTCTCAACAGAAAAACCAGCCTATCTTAACCAAGCAAATGAAACGCTGACAGCAGAAGATCTCCCAAGAAGACATTTAAGTCACTATTTTTGGCCAGACCAGTTAGACGTTTACAGAGATGGTGTGAGCAGGGTACTAGAGCCGCAATGAATAATCAATTATTAAATAAATGGCCAACTATTTCCATAATTGATTAATTGGTTTGAGTATTTTTTGAAGGAAAAAAAGTCAAAAGTCTCCAATTCTGTTTCTTAAATGTGAATATTTTCTGTTTTTTTAACCTTTATGACAGTATAGTAAATACCTTCAGACTGTGGGCCAAACAAGACATTTGAGGACGTCCTGTTGGTCTTTGGGAATCACTGATCAACATTTTTCACCATTTTCTAACAGTTTACATACCAGACAACTAAATGATTTTTAGAGAATAATCAACAATGAAAATAATCATTAGTTGTAGCCCAACAGAGAACATAACTTATTCATAATGCTGCCAAGTGTGCAAGATGGGATAATTATTCATTAACATTACACAATAAATTGAATATAACCTGCCAGCGTATGAGCTTTTCCATGAGCAAGTCTACCTTGTGTTTGTCACTTCACAATTTATCTACAGATAAGACTTGCACAATACTGGTGAGGAAGTGTAAGGGGTCATCTCATGATAAGGTAGTTGTTTAAAAATATTCCTCCTATCATGAAATTGGACATCTAACTTCACCACTTGAGCGTTAACATGAAAAAATCATTGCAAATGGTTTGATAGGATATTTTGTTGTGTTATACAACATTAGCACTGGCTCTTTTATGATTGAACGTCATCTTCAAATCTTTCTATTCAATTATATTACTTCTTTAATAACTAAAAGACTTCACTGGTAATTTATTTTATATGAAACGGGGAGAGATTTCTTCAGAACGGGACATTCCATCAGGCAGCTCCTCGGGGTACAGGGTTAGAATGCTTTCATCTACTGTCCCAAGATGAGACAGATGATCCAAGGAGTCCTGCTGCAGACGTCAGCATTACGTCAGCTGGTCTTCAGCGCTAGTGTCCCGAAGACAAAATTGCTTCTGTGTGAAATGCTTATAAGCTTTCCCACAGCCAACATTACTGGAGCAAAAAACATGAGCTCTGGGTTCACATGTGAGGCTGACAAAAGTTCATCTAACATCCATGTAATGTCTCGGAGACCAGCAGAGAATTGGCAGAACCAGATAGTGTGAGAGCACCATCTTCTGGAGAGCCGTGGATAATTTCTGTCATGTGAGCTGCAGAGTTGCCATCATCAAATCAAAAACCATTTAGCAAGGGAAAAAAAAAAAAGATTGTTGCAGTTGTGCTTCACTGAGAAAAATGGGCCAATTAAGTTAGTTTCTGCATGCATCTGAGAATTCTAATCTGTGGCAAGATAGTTGAAGGTTTAAACAAATCTGACCAACATTATGACAACTAAGTTTGATTCATAACCGAAACTAACAAATGACTGCCAAAACGAGAGACAAAATATCATTCTGGGTTGGACTGAAAGGGATTATGTGTGTACGTGTGTGTGTGTGTGTGTGTGTGTGTGTGTGTGTGTGTGTGTGCGCGCATCAGTAGAGCAGTCAGGAAGAGAAGGGAAGCAAGCCAGTGGTCATGGCGAAATAACATGCAGTCTGTGGCGCCCAGCCAGGGCTCAGTCTGCAGGAAAACTGCCTGTGTGTGTTTGCCAAGTGGAACAGAGAGAGTGTCTGTGTGCATGTGTTGCAGAAGAAGAGTGCATGTGTTTGAGTGGGAAGTCATATGGCCTTGTGCACGCAGCAGCTCCCTCTGCTTCCTCAGTGCTAACTAGGCACAGAGACAGAGAGCGTCTTTCTTCAAGGCAACTCTATGGACTTTCCGCGACCAGGCATGTGAGAAGGGGGGATGGTGTGTTTTGGTAGTCAACGGAAAATCCCACCTGACTTTAAAATTGTCAAGTAAAAGTAGGCCACTCTACTGTATATGAGGGAGGCTTGGATTTGTATCTACTGTCGAATTTTGTTGAACTCTGCTCTTCAGAACAGCAGGCTGTCTGGGTGAAAAGTCATACCCAAAACTAGTTTAAGTTTTGTTTTGGGGATTTTTTGCCTTTATTAGATAGGACAGCTGAAGAGGAGAAGGAAAGGGGATGACATGCAGCAAAGGGCCACAGGCGGGAGTCAAGCCAGCGACCACTTCAGAGGACTAACAGCCTCCATACATGGGGCAGATGCTCTACCAACTGAGCTACAGGGCCGCCCCCAATACCAGTGTGTTATTTCTTTTTTTTTTTTTTTTAAGCTGTATATGACTACACATGTATGGATGCAAAATTATCGCTTTCACCGTTGTATGACTTGGGTCAGTTCAAACCCTTTTAGTTCGTCACCATCCTTTGACAAAAAAATTGCGTACAGTACACTGCTGGGACTAGCAGGGTCCTGTTTTGGGGTGAATAAATTACATGGTATTTGGACTGGTGCATAGACCTGCATACTGACCAATAACCAATACCACATTTTAAGCATTATCAGAGGCATTTTCCAATATTTGTATCAGAACAAGCCTATTAAAAGTTCAAAATATTTTTCATAAAACACAGCAGGAGGGTTCATCCATGTATCGTGGAAAGCAAAGTGTATTAACTAAGTCCACAGCAGATGATTTCACTAATTAGTACTTCCCTGCTGAATTCCTCCTGCCCATGAGCATAATGATGTAATTTGTTTATGTAAATTAAATTAATTAGGAAATAAAATTTGCTTAGATGCCACAGGTCTGTTAGGTTTTGCCCTTTTTCTCTCATTGTGTGGCCACACTGAGTTTGTACGCACTAGGAAAGTACAGAGTCCAAAGCACTCTTAACTTTCTTCACAAGAAAGGGAAAAAAAGGCTAATGCATTATATGTATGGCAGAAATAAAGTGCAGCGCAGGGGTAGAGACAGACTCTCCTGAGGGTGAATCTTTTTCTGAGAAGAGTGGATTGCATTTTTTTTTTTTTTGGCTTAGTCCAGCCTTCAATGAGCAGCTTACCTTGACACAGCAATGCCAAGGTAGCGTTCCGACTTTCCAAAGGACTAGGTTTATCTTGAAATGAAGATACTATTAATAAAATAAAAGTGTTTTATGACCAAAGAAAAGCCATTCTGTCAGCAAGGTATGATATCAAATGTTATCCCAGTATTCAAAGTGCAGCAAAACACTGACAAGCTTTAACTTGCACGTTCAGATAAGCTTGCATAAAGCCTTGAAATTAGACTGACCTATGACAACTACTCCACTGGAATTCACCAGGCTACTGTGAGCACCAAAAGGTGAAACGGCTAAGAAGAATATAGCTTTTTTTCATGGCTCTGTGACAAGGGCAGAGGAGTGGTCATTAGCACTAGCCCAACAGAGGCAAAACATAACTTGAACAGCTGGTTAGTACGAAACCCTCCATTTAACGATAAACAGTCCTGCAGATGTGGTTTTCATCCTCTAACTTGAGCTTTTCCTCCACGCCTGGAGCATATCTCATAATTTAGACCTACATGGTCTTCACTGCCCACAGCGGAGAGAAAGGTCTGTCCTGGGAACATCTTCCTGGAGCCAACAGAACGCCTGCAAAGCTGCCACACCCAGCCTATTCCAGGCTCCTCCATCTCAACAAGCTTTGCAGCTATGCCAGGTTCTTCCCTATTCAAACAAGTCTATTCATATTTTGCCTCTGTGTGCATTGCAAACCTGTATGCAGAGCGACTAACAATGAGCTAGCAAGTTGGTGTTGAATGTTAAGGTATGTGGTGCAGTTTAATCCTTCAACACTTTTTTTTGGCATTTTTACATTTTAAAGAAAGATTTAGTTACATAAAGAACGAACAGACAAGAAGATAGAGGGGACAAAATGCCCGTCACTGCCACAACACTCTCTTATACATGTGTATGTTGTGGAAACAGATAATCACTCAACATACCATACTACAGGCACATCATAGCTATGCTGATAACCAGAAGGCCATGTCTGATTGGCTCTTGTGCTCCAACAAATGCCTATCTATGGGGAGGAAAGTTAACAGCAATGCTCTGAGGACGAGGAGTACTGACAGTGAGAAACACAGAGCATTTATATAACACCATGTACCACCTGTGGTCGACTCATGGGAGCTAAAAATAGGCTTTTCTGAGAAAACATAGACTTGCTCATCCCATGTGTGACAAGCGTGTGTGCGTTTCCCTGGAGGGCCGAGGGAAATACAATATATGTGTGGACGTTTTAAGAGTGTGAGTGAATGTAGTTGTGCATAAATGCGCCCCTGCCAGGCTGGCCTGCTCTGAATCTCAATGAGGCTGGATCAACCATGATCATGACGGAAGGACAACAAGGGATGCCAGTCTGACCCACATAAGACAGTGGATGAAGTCATGGTTTCTGAGCAGGAGGCACAGGCGAGATTAAGATCCAACCAGATCTGGACTAGCTTTTCTTTATGCCACTCTACCTCATGTAATGCTGTATATTTACACTGCCAGGAATAGACACTGGACACAAACAGCACACATATAATATAGTTTATAAGGTCAGTGTGGGTCAACTGGAAATGTGTCAATGAGTAAACAAACATAAGACCACAAATGAAGTACCCACTCTGTGTCTGCACAAACACTCCACAGAAAAGCCTAATATTAAACTAGGGCTGAGAAATATACCTGTATATATTATGGTATGAAGCTAGATACTAGGACTTAACAATTTTGCAGTATCTAATTGCGATTATTCTGACTGACTTTGTAGTGATTTGTAATATTTGAGGGAATGATAATTTGTACATCATTGCTCTCAATCTAAAAAAAAACAAAACAAAAACATTATAGTGTATACAGTATAGTCTTTTTTTTTGCAGGGATGTGTACCAAATAGGGGTGTCACAAATCTCCAAATCCACAATTGTATTTGACTTTTGATTTTGAGTTCACAATTCAAACTTTTTTTTTTGCACTGAGCGCTATGCCATTGACTATCAAATCTTGATTTGCAAAGGTCATAGGTTTATGTCTATATGATTTCAAGTGTCACATAAAGGCTGGTAAGGTACTCTGTGTTGTTACTGAAGTGTTCATACATGCACTGGATGCTGCAAGTAGGCATAAGCAAAGTGGAGAGTAAAAACAATACTGGGAAAATTTCTGTTTCTCCCTTTGAATTTGATTAATGAAACTGAAAGCTCATTTTGACTGATTTAATATTGAAAGTGTAACCCCCTTAGTACCAAACAAACATGTTTTCTGAAGTCTGCAGAATATGATGTGTAAGCCAAAACATCAATATTTAATTTAAAAATGGTAGTCACACACACATTTTCCCATTACCAAATATCACACCTGCAAATTAAAAATTGAAGTTCAGCCCTACTGGATATCGCCTTAGATTTTGGATATCATTACTGTTTATCATGACATGACATATGTGAGTGATGTCTTTTCTTGGTTTTAAAGGTTGCATTTCAGTAAAGTAGGACTACGACTAATCAATACTTTCATTACCCATTAATCTGCCTATTATTTTTTTGATTAATCAGTTACTTGTTTGGTCCATTAAGTGTGAGAAAATATGTTGAAAATTGTTGATCACTGGTTCCCAAAGCCCAAGGTGACATTCTCAAATGCCTTTTTGTCCACAACCTAATACCAATACCAATTTACTGTCACATCAGACTCAAGAAAACAGAAAACTTTCACATTTAAGAAACTGAAATCAGAGAATTTGGACATATTTATCAACTGAAAAAAGGTTTCAACACAATTAACCGATTAACAAAATAGTTGGTGATTCATTTAATTGCTGATTTGATTAAGCGTTATAGTAAAGTGAGGTGGTTTTCTGAACTTAACAGACTGTACTTTCTGTTGTTATTCTCCTTTACCCACTTGAATTACACCTACTTTACTGATGATTATTTATCAAAAGCCTCATTGAATTAATATTTTATGAAAGCACAAATAGTCATCCCTACAGTATTGCTGTAATATCCATAGAGGTACCTGATCAAAAATAATGTGCTGTTACATTTTGTCCATATAGCCCCTACCAGTATGACATTTTAGAGAAAACGTGTATATCGAGTTACATCGTATGTTGCGAAGTAGCTTACAAATATCTTGAAATTTACAAGTCTTATCATACGGCCATAGGTCAAAATAGATATGACCATCATAACCTATGAAAGTATTTTACAGATATATAGTCATCATTCCGCTTACAAGTAATTGCAAGTTACAACAAAAAACATTTTAATGAGATTATTACAAGCATGCTATGATGTCAGGTGATTAGGCCATCTCCTGGTCAATCAGTGACTAACTACGCCAACAACGTAACGTTAAGCTTATTGTAAAAGACGAGATTTTCCAGTATTAGTGGCCATGTACACTAATAAGGCAAAGATGACCTCACAGTCACCGTCTACAACTTTAAAATGTTTGTTTTATTGAGAGACCAACTACAATGGTGTTTTACTGGTTAATTTCAGAGTCAATTAACGCAACTGACTGTATCACTGAAACGTTACCTCTAAGTTAATTTAAATGCCAACACATCTACAGACAGGCGGATGGTTAGCATGCTAGCATCATCCAACCACTGGCCGAACGTATTCGTCCCCTGCGTACATTTCAGTTAAAATACAGTCCTAAAATATGTCTCCTGGTTCAGTATTAAATATTACTTTAATATGAGATACAACAATCCAGCCGTATTGTTGTCATCAAAGAAAAGCTAACGGTTAGCATCCACCCTGTTGATGCTGCTCA
Source organism: Lutjanus erythropterus (assembly GCF_056507025.1). NCBI lineage: Eukaryota > Metazoa > Chordata > Actinopteri > Lutjaniformes > Lutjanidae > Lutjanus > Lutjanus erythropterus. The sequence goes on along the minus strand of NC_139323.1, from coordinate 22,550,404 downwards.
CCCAGCCGGCAAGTAGCGGTTCAGCTAACCACATTCATTCCGCTCACCTCTCTTTCATGAAGTGTTTGATTCTGACGATTGCCTTCTCGTCGATCTTCCGCAGGAAGGTTTTCAATCTTTCCCTCTTGTTTTCGAGCATTCTTCCCTCAGCCAGTGGTCGTCGGATCGTGTAGAAACGACGGTCCACGCCAAACTCCACCGTTCTTGTTTGGCTTCTGCTTTTTTTTTTTTTCTCCCCTCACTTCATCTACGGCTGATTAAGATAATGAGCTTAAATCGGACCAAGTCAGCCGACCAATCAGCGCCCGCGACGACTTGTGAAAAAACGGTCATGTCAGACCGAATCTCCAATCAGAGCGAGCTAGTACCGACCGCCCATTTCCTTATATGGTATCCGGGGTGTACCTTTTCTTAAGATAAGGCCTGCATTATTATTGTGCTGGTGTAGTCCCTTTTAAGCAATAATTAACGCGTTTATTTCGCTTTTCACGTGTTGTGTTGTGGACACAGTGTGTGTGTACATACAGTGTTTCATGTTTTACATCGCACCATACATAATCTTACAGATAAAATGACTGTCCTTGTACAGCAGGGTGGGGCTGTATAGCTAACTGTTTACATACTGCTTTGCATAGACAGAAAGCTGAGTTTTATTGCAAACCTAAATAAGAATGTTAATAGTAAGAAAAAACAACATGCAATGATTATTTGATAAATGCATACTACATACAGTATAGTATTCCCTTAAAAACAGTTCTTGTAGAACAAGCATTGAGTATTTTGGTTTTAAGAACCACAAAAGCTGCCATGGTAGCCTTTAATTAAATTTAAAAAAAAAAAGTGAAATTAAACCCATAAATCATAATAAGCGAGCAACCAATGATCACATTCCTATCCTTCTGAATGGAAGTGGAAGCCAGTGACTCAGAAGGCTGGTCAGTTGCTCAGCTGGTGGCTTTTATTCTAGTGCCACAGCATGAAACACTTCATTTTAGCCAAGCATTGTGCATTCAGTTAATGAAAAGACAAGTCTCTGACCACCTCCCCCGTCACAAGAGTGAGAGAGAGAGAGAGGCCACAACTGTTGCAACAAATGGCAGTCACACACCTAAACCAACAGACCAGGGGTATAAGGCTAAGTCATAAGTCACACTGCAGTCACACTGGATGACTGTGTATGTTACTTGTGACTACCTTATGTGTTTCAAATATGTTCCAGTGGTGGTGTCAGACAGTCTTTTTATGTTAAATGTGTGGGTTTGATCTACTTGTTTACAGCAGTCATTATTGCATTCTTGAACAAGGTGTGTGATGTTTTTTTGTAGCTGACTCTGAGCTTTGACCTTCATGTGAATAAAAAGTAAAAATACATATCAGGCCTTTGCAACTGGTGGGACTGTGAGCCAAATGAGGCCCTTTAACTACATAATTCTGGCCTTTTGATCGTTTATAAATATGAAAAAATAGTAAATGCAAGATTGTGTTTATTAAAACAACTAGGTACTTCTAAGTTTATGGGTGTTTACATTGTTTGATCAGTAAAGTAATTTTATTAGTAGGCTAATGAGCCCATTTATGTCTGTTTTAACTCAGCCTGTTTAAGTAAATGGAATTTGGAGGGATCAAACTGAATAAAAAAAAAAGATATGAAATACAACACAGCGTTTATTAAAACAGCAAGCCACTTCTAATCTAGGATTGCAGAGGTGCATTATTTTTCTTGTACTTTTGTTTGCATGTTTATTTTCCAACCATTTTACATACATTTACATTCCTAACTTTACAGGTCGGACATAGGAAATGGCACTGTACTTTTTCTCTGGCCATCACATCATGACAAATCAGTGCGTTACCATTAAAACACAGTTCACTCTGACTATAATACAGCTTTCTCAAGAGTATTTCACCACCCTACTGATAGAGACCTTGAACACTTTTAGAAAAAAAGGAAACCAGTCACTTTCAGGTAGCAGCTGCACACAAATCTTAGCATCAAAAGCCCCTATTTTTTTTTTTCAGTGTGCAGCTCGGGAGCTGCCACACCACCAGGAACAGAAGAGGCAGTGTACAGCCACATGACACAGCAAACACACCACCCTCACACAATCTGTCCTACACAGCCAGCCCCCGGTCTTCCCCTCCGTCTCCTCCGCCAAGAAACAAAGCGGATATGAGAGGAAATCACGCTTCACAAGGAAGTATATGACGCAATGAGTGGGTGCTGATGCTGCGTAGGCAATAACGGGCGTTGCTGTGTTGATTCAGCGGAGTGACAGATGGATTAATGACCGGGCAACGTGGGGAAACCACGCAAAGACCGCTCACAAAAGCCCAAGCTTCACAGTGTGATGGTTAGCTTGAGGTAATTTGATTAATCAGACGTGTTTAGGAATATGAACCACGCACAGTATCATGACCTTGAGGCCCTGTGTTGCAGAGAGGCACTGGGAAATTGATGTGAAATTCAAATTCAGCACACAATTACAGCTGAACAAAACTGTATTTCCAAATGTGAAAACAGGGCATATTGTAGACATGTTTATCCATCAGAGTAAATGCTTGAAGTTCTTTAAGGCCACACACAGAGTCATGAGGCCTGAATTATTCCCTCTTGATCTATGCAATATTTGTAAATGGCTTCCTCATTATTAAGAAAAAAACAAACAAAAACCACACCATCTGTTGAGAGCCAATGAGCTGAGAGCCACAGAAGAGGGCATATTCAAATATGCTTTGTAAACAGTAGCAACACTTTTTTTTCTAGCTTACATTTACTGGCTTTTATTACTTTCTTTTGTATTTTTCTATTATTCACAATAACAACAGAATCAAGTTTTGTCTTTAATTTTCATGCAGTTTATCATCTAAAAGACATTTCTATATTTAATGTATGAATATAAAGCAATGATACGGACAGCTTCACTGTTTATTGAATACTGTGTAAAATTCAAATACACTATAATGAAATACTGCACACAGATTACTGGCAGTTTGTCATAAACTATGACAAGACAATTTTTCATTAAGAGACAAGTTTTCTTTTCTTTTTTTCCCCTCATTTTCAAATCAATGTTCATGCAGAGCCAGCAATGAGGAAAAGTATCATGGGAGTAATGTCAAAAAAATAGAATTACAATAGTTTTAAAATTGATTTCATTATGTTGTCATGCAGGGATGATTCTGTCCCAGGCTTTTTTGATCTGTATGAATGGTTGATCACTGTAACTGTCACTATAAGTGGTTTCGACTTTATAAAGTTTCAGTTTTTTGCATATTAATCCTCACGAAAATGGACTTTGTCTTTTGGTTATCAAAAAAATTTGCAAGCAAAGCGTTTGACTTCAATCTATGCTCGATCAGTAACTGCAACTGTCATGAGAAGAAGGATGTACCTTTTGAAAAGTATTGGAGTGAGAGTGTAAACAAATTAAATTTCAAATATTTCAGAAAATACAGAATAGGGCGTTCACACTTCCACAGACAACTGTGAACTAAATCAACCTTTGTTCCTTTTTGAGCCGGTGAACAACGAAGACCTTTATGTTCAGATCTCAGTGGGTTGATGTCTTTCCAAAGTGGGCAACAGCCATTTTGGAAATTAACAACAATAAATACACCCCCCCCCCCCCCCCATTTCATCCAGTCTCTGATGTTGCCACAGACAAGCTTGCTTTGAAAATATAGAGCTTATCATGTATGTCTCTGCAAGAAGAGAAAGTGAGATGTCCTTTCTTTAGAGGACCGCTTATTATCTGTTGCAGGAATGTTTTGCCAGAGAGATCCTCATTATCAGCTGCAGGAGTAAAAACTGACCTTGGGAGGCTCGCAATACCTTGGCCTGGAAAAACGAGGCTGTGACGCACAGACAGCTGCAGCCGTGCACCATACCGCACAGGTGTGGAGGAATGCTTATGAGGCAGGATGAAAAGTACAGCACAGGCTGTACCCCTACTGAAAAAAGATTGAATGTACATTTTTGGCATATTATACTTAAAGATAGTATAAATATAAAAAAAACTGTTTCTATTTCCAAACAAAACCTAATATTTGGAAATATTACTCAGTATTATGTATGTCAGAAATAAAATTTTGTAAATGTCTGACAAAGACATATAGATGCAAACATAAACACAACAAAACATTATGTCATGGCAGCACATAATGGTTATGTCATTGCTATTCAAATTGAATAGAGCTTCAACTTCAGGCATTTAAATTAGTAAAATATTTGAGCATGTCAAACCCTCCTCCATACCACACATACCTGTTGAGGAAGGAGTCTTTGTCTGAGGGGAAATACAGGGATCACAGTTCTGTTGACACATTCCCAGCTGACACTTTAAAATGTGATTTCTGTGGAATTTCCAGCTCCAGAGGGAGATAGATAGTTGTTTGTGTACTGACACGACAGCTTCCTTGATTTTCACACGAGTAACGCGTCACATGGGACAAAGTGCGACGAATAAAATTGTTAAGGTCAACAGATCATAATGGCAGAACAAAATGGGAATATTTTTATCAAATCATGGCTTTTAAGGGTTTGGGTGAAAAATAGACTGTTAGTCAAACATTTCTGTCTCATTTTCCAGTTTATCAAGGCACCCGTTCAAGCTTCAGGTCGGCTGATGGGGGGAAATTCCCTCCCCAAGCTATTTAGGTCTTTGTCTATTTCAATCTATCTGTCTATCTCAGAGATGGAATACAGAGAAATGTATGTCTCATCATATATTTTACAGTCCTTTATTTGTCACCAGTATATTAGGTATTTTGTTTCAAGTCAAGATATTCCATCATTTCAGAGAGTAAGTATGTTTACTTTTCATAATACTTAGGCCACACTTGTGTCAAATTTATTTAGATAGTAATTAATTAATTAGATACTCAGTGACTTTTATTCTTGGATAACAAAATGGACAGCTTTTTAAAACTGCACCTTAATATACTATATCAATATACTCAAAAATCTGAATGTAACACTTAGGTTTTGCTCCCATTTTTCACAAGTTGAAGTAAAAGATCTGAGACTTTTTCTGTGCACACAAAAGGTGTACGTCTCTAAAATTTTGTTTACAAATTTGTTAAAATCTGTGTTAGTGAGCACTTCTCCCTTGCCAAGATAATCCATCCACCTAACAGGTGTGGCATAGAGGTGCTGATTAAACAACATGATTATTGCACAGGTGGGTCTGGTCACAGAAAAAGGCCACTTCAAAATGTTCAATTTTAATTTGAAAAAGGACATTTATTAGGCACTGACCTTCCCAGTAGGGCAAAGTTATGACCCGCCCTACTTTGCCTTGTATTGTTAGTACTCATTGCCTTTGTTGGTTGGTTTAGGTTTATACATAAGAAGTGATTGGTTAGGGTAAGAATAAGCCAATCAGAAACATGACTTTTCTGAAAGAAATTTGGTATCTGTAGCCCCATGTAAAGTAGCTGCAGTTCAGTGCCTAATAAATGTAATTTTTAAAGATAAAACTGCACATTTTAACGAGGCCTTTAGCAACATTAATTTGTGAAGTGAACAAAATTTGAGAGAAATAAACCTTTTGTGTGCACAGAAAACATCTTAGATTTTATAATTCAATTCATGAGAAATGCGAGCTAAAACAAAAGTGTTGCATTTATATTTTTGAATACTATACATTGTACATGATTGGTTCTAGAAGTTCATTAATAAGATATCTTATATTGTTTATTATTATATTAAGGGTTATCCTGTTATTAGCGCATACATTTGGGAACACCAAGGTAGGAAACTGATATTTAAAAACCTTGCCAGCATAAGAAGCACCAAATACCTGCGTGAATTAAACATCTGTTTATTCTCTTTAACCATCATCTTCTGTATCTGTGGGCTGTCTGTGGGGTCAGAAAGGTCAGTGCATCACCAAGGATTCACCACAGCAACAGCCAGTTTCATTCAATGGGGCCAATGAAGGGGGGCACCTTACTCCCTCCCAATGATATCACCTTACCTGTAACAGTGGGACATTGTCTGCGGCCATCTTACAAGCAGCCCACTTTGGGAATCATTGTGCAGATATGCAGGCGTTTTCACACTTCAGGGTGACGTTCGCACATTCAGGGTCAACATGTCTAGCAGCCAGAGCGATATGGGGGATTAGAGTGTTAACCTTGTGTATGTATGAAGAAACCTGTAGCTGATGTGTTTTGTTTGTGTTCCCTATGCGTGAGCTGCCAGAGGCTCAGGTGTAACACATTCAATCCTCAAGTCAAAGGGTGTTGGGTTTCTACCCAGCAGGGTCTGGCTGGCCTCCTCCAGCTACTGTTACCAGGCTACTCTCATCACTAATTCAGCTCTGGGTGGCTGCTTGGTCGGGTGGTTGGTCAGGTAAGCAGGGGGAAGGACAGAGTTTCTTTCTTTGCCAGAGCAGTGCACCACCAGGGCTCCCAGAAGAGGACCGTACCTGAACTGGGGCCCGATGCAGAACGGGGAGGTTATGAGCCCGCAGGACTCCAAGGCAGCAGGGGCCGAGGCCATGGAGGAGCAGAAGACCCAGAACCAGGCGTGTGTGGAGCCCACAGCGCCTCCACTACCTCCTCCTTCACCGCCACCACCAGGGCCACCAGAATACCCGAGACCTCGGCTCATCTTCCACACACAGCTGGCTCACGGGAGTCCCACAGGCCGCATCCACGGATTCACCAACGTCAAGGAGCTGTATGCCAAGATAGCTGAAGTTTTTAACATCTCCCCCTCAGAGGTATGAAACAAAGTGAGATATGAATATAAACATGATTAGGCAAATGATTTTATTAATTTTAATAAATAAACGTGTGTTATTCCTTTCATGCATTTCTGGTCTGGCTGGCGAGCCGCAAATAGGTGTTAGGTTTCTATTCTCGGCTTTTTTCCATGATGCACTACAGAAGATCATTTGGCCTGACTACTGTCTGCCAGACTTTGTTCTCGTCTGGGCCTTGACCAGGATCAATAATGGGAACAAACAGATAATGATATTGGTAAACACCACACATACAGTAGAACACAGCCAGTTACAGTAATGGAAGTGATTTTTAGAGCAAAACAAAATAAAAACTTTGCTGTGAAAATTAATTAACAAATTAGGGTTAAAGAACGGACATGTTGCAAATATTCTCAAAAATTCCAACATGATTTTATTTACTGTTCAGTTCCATAATGAAAACAAAATTAAAACTTTGCTTCGAAAATGATTCATTTAACAAATTAAGGTTAAAGAACAGTTACGATGCAAATATCCTTAAAAATTCCAACCTGTTTAAGCAATTATAAGCGATTAGTGGCTATTTTTGTCATGATTTAGTGAAGCAATGCATTTCTGTTCATACAGACACCAAGGCAGAGTCACATAAAACACTAGAGAACAACAGTTTTCAGTCACTTTATTTTACAGTACACTAATAAGATGTAACAAGCTGAACTTAAGATATGTATTAAATTAGACAGATACTAGAAATAATACAAGGGTCCAATATTGTCTAATAATGAACATATTATTTCTAGTTTTTGTATAATTTGATACAAAGCATGGCTTGGTAGTCTTATTAGTGTACTGCAAAATAAATCAGTACACAGTTTTCATAGTCTGACTAGGACTCTATGACTAGTAAACTTACCTTTATGTGTAAAAATGTAAAAATATTCCTAGAAGTAATGTTAACCTAAATTACTACTCATAATATAGCCTACTGTATTGAGTGTAGCTGTCACAAGTAACTTAATTGTCTCTGTTGTAGAGACATTAAATAGTAAATTTCAGCTAATTAATACGTCTAAAAGCATTATGGGACTAAACTTTTAAGCCATAGCACTGCAGGGGATCAAAAAGTGTAGTTTGCAGTCAGGTTACTGCAGGCAGTTGATCACAAGGCCAGAATCCTTGAAAAGAGGTCTCACTAAACCTTTAGTAGGTCAGGGCCAGCCAAACCGCAATGCAGCCTGATACTGCTCCTAATGCTCAACACAACCAAAGGTCACAGGCTGTCTGAGGTAAAGACTTCCATGCAAATATCACAGAAAGACTTATCAATGGTAATTTTTGTTTTTTTAATTTGAGACAGGCATTTAAATGGCATTTATCCAAAGCAGTTAGAAGCAGATATTACAGTAGAGTGCTCAGAGAACGTGTAGGAGGAAACTGATGAAAGGCTTCATGGAGGCAGCCACTGGTCTGTCTTGTGGTTGTGCACATTTGTCTGCAGACATTAGTTTAATGAACTATAATGGGGTGAACAAAACACAAAGCATCATTGAGGGTAACTGCTATCACAGAAAATATTTGTTAAATGTTAAAAAATGCCATCTGTACGATAATGAACTGTAATGAGTTTAACCTCTTAAAAATCTTAAGTAAGGATGATGGTGTGCTGCTGTTCTGCAGCGTTCTCCTGTATATTATGGAAACACACTCAGCAACAGAACAATAAACACTGGCCTTATGTAATACTTATCTGAAGGCCACCATGTAGTCTTTTCCTATCTGTGTATATCACTACCTGATGAACATAAATGACTGGAGATGAAGTGTGACCAACGTACATTTCATTGGAGCTAATTTTGATAATCTTATCAGACATCCACCAGCCATGACAGTGTCTTCTTTGTTGGCCTGTTTCCAGACACGTGATTCAAACCCTAAATATTAAAAGTCTATTTTAAGAAGAAACTGACAACCTGATGTAAGAACATTTAGGTTCCTAAGTGACCAGTTTTATTCATCTCTTGATATTGCGTTTTCACCAAAAACATTTGGCTGACAATCTTATCCAGAATGACTACACAATGGGTGCAACAGAGGAATAATTTTGTATTGTTTGATTATCCACATGGTAGAATGGTGGGTCAGGCTTTGTCCCTGTAGCAAAATATTACTATAGGCTTAGGGGTCCAGTTAGGAGAGCTGCATAAAGCGACATGCTAAGACTAAAGCTTTCGTGCCATTTACTGTCAGACTACAGCCCATGTGCACTTCAGTTACCATGGTTACACCATCATTCATTCACGTAACTAGACAGCATCATTGTCAGGTGTTAGCCTGTGTGAGCAAACTTCTCCCGAATGGATAACAGAGTAAAGTAAATTTAATACAGCTGTAACAATACACACAAGCACAAGAAGCAACTGACAAATCTGCTGTGACATGAACTATAGGTGAAGTCATGAGGAATTACTGTGATAGTGAGATAGAAGATCATCATAATGAGTCAACAAAAACTGGTTTAGTTTCAGTAAAATAATCAAGTTAATAAATGAGACAGAGTTACATTTATGTTTAGCTAGCTAGCCAGAAAGCAGCTATTGCTAACATCAAATCTATATCCACTAACGAGCTCAAGAACAGTGCTTGTAGTATCCAGTTGTTTTTCCCTGTCCTGAAAAATGCATCTTGGTGTCTCCTCATCCTCTTCAATCACTGTAAAATCAGCAATTGTCTTATGTTACAGCAATTATTTCACTCGTAAGAAACTGTTATCGATCCCTTAAAATTTTCTGAACAAAATGGTCACTAAGGACTTTCTACCAACGTGTAAGGGAATACTTGAATAGCAAACACTCAAAGAATTTGTGTTTTGCCTCACAACATCATAAGGAAAACTTTTCTAAGGCATGTTTAGATTAAAATTTAAGGAAAACCTTAGCCTTAGTGGTTTCATGCAATCAGACTCTGGCTGTTTCCTTACAGGAAGGAGGTAAAGTTCATAAAGTTCCTGCTCTGAGCTGTTCTTGTTCAGCTAATTTATAAATTCAAAATTCCTGTGAATGTGTTTGTCTTGCCATATGTTAGCCATGTGGTAGCTTGGCTTAGCTGTCCAACTCTGCCCAGTGTGTGCTGGGATTATCTCCAGTGATCATGAAAGATAAGTTTAGATAACAGTTGGATAGATTACTATAAATAGTAAGCAGTGCAAGTATTGGAGCCTCACGTTATAAGAAATATCTAACAGAAAATCTTTTTCTATAGTTTATATCTAATACAAAAACCAGAAATATTAATTAACAGCCAGAGGGCCTCCTTGGGCTTTCCTGGTCTTGCATTCATTGTTGTTAAATTTAGAAATTACACGATGATTTAATGGTTTTTATACACATTTAATGAATAGTTGATTTAATGCCCTGGTTATCTCCAAAACCTTGAACTGCAGCCAGATAAGATTCTCTGTGGGAAATGTCAGGCAATTAGTTGGTGATAGTGAGAAGTGCAGCAGTTTCCTTGACCTCCTGTGGACAGCACAGCAGCAGCATAAAGTTACAGTACAATTAGATGCCGAAGAAGACCTTGGACTGCAGTCAGACTGTTCCACTTGCCAAGACAGTTACTATAAGCAATAACTAACAGGAAATATACTCAAGTGAGACAACAGTTCACTCAGGTTATCTTGAATTTCCGTTATAGATTATTAAGTCAGACTTGAACTTTAACATCAGGTTTCATAATTTTAGGCTTGGGAAGATCTTATGGAAAAACAAAAACTATTTTAAAAACAAAGACAGTTATAAACTACAAATAAATGACATAAAGGGTAGCCTTGAGTTTGAAGAGATGTTATCAGAGAGTCACAAGTTCAATCTGGTAACATCAAAAATGCAAATGCAGACACATTTGCCCTGAAACATTGCTGATATTAATTGATATGATCTGGAGATTTAGTCAGATTTGATGATTTTTAGATGCTTTGGAGAAAAGGTCCTCTTACTGAGGGTATAATATTGACCTACAATCAAGTACTTATCATTTGGTGACACATTCCTGATTCCAACATTATCCTTTGAAAACAACCATGATTTAATCACTAACTCCTGAAACAAACATAAATATGTGTAACTTGCTGTGACTGACCTTATGTAGGCTTAAACATTCATATTTAATAACACAAATGCTCTTAAGAGTCACCACATTCATGGCTCATAACAAAATGGCCACAACAGCAAAATCAAATACTTTGGCTCTACTGCCCTCTGCTGTCCAATCTCTATACAGCACAGCTGAAGAAATTCTGGTGATCAGCTCCATTTGCCCTTGTTAAAAAAACAGAGGGAAGAAAATGAAACATGAGGGAAAGCTGTATGATTACCACAGAAACTATAATCACATGTAAATAGATAGAAGATCATTGCTGTTTTCCAATACACGTTTTTAACTTTATACAAAAAAGTAATTTGCGAGGATGATCAATTCAAATCTTTACATTTACATCCACTCAAAGTTTTCACCAAAAGCAAACTGAAGTTGAAACAAACTTCCAATATCACAATGTAGTATTAAAAATATAGGGACCACTTTAAAGTAGTAAATGACGTTTTGCAGCTGTTTAGTTTGGTATCACATGGAGAGAAAAAAATTGTGGTGTGTATAGTAACTGTATGGTAACTTTATCTCTGTAAGGCATAACTAAAATGCTAAGTGACCTTTTGTGCACAATCCTTTATTTACATTTTCAACAGCCTCTTACATAATCTTTTTAGAGGCACTGAAATATGTTTTAACTGACTTTTCTTTCTACAACAAAAATGCTTACACTTCAATCCACATCTATGCAGCATTCTATGTTCTATGTTATTCTTATTATTATCATTATCATATTGTGCATTTTAAGTTTTTCTCATTTTTTTCCCACAACAAATTATTTAACCTTTATTTAACCAAGTAAAAGCCAGTTGAAATAAAATCTCCTTCAACGGTGGCCTGGACAAGAAAGCATCATCATCATGCACAGTAATGGGACTAAAAAGACAACCTAAAGGTGTCTTAAACTTGCTTACTACAGTGTGGATATATTAGCAGTCTGATATCCCTGTATTCTTATAGAACTCATAATTTTTTCTAGTTGTAGTTTGTGGTGTTGTTGCATTGGATTACTTTATGTTGCAGGGCATAGTGTTTTACTTTTGCATGGGTGTTCAAGTTATTAATAGAAACTTTTTGGTCCATTTCTTGCCCCTTAGATCCTATTCTGCACTCTAAACTCTCACAAAGTGGACATGCAGAAGCTCCTTGGAGGTCAGATCGGACTGGAAGACTTCATCTTCGCTCACGTCAGAGGGGAAACCAAGGAGGTGGAGGTGACAAAGACAGAAGACGCACTGGGCCTCACTATCACAGACAACGGAGCTGGATATGCTTTTATCAAGGTGAACAAATGGTAGAGCAGAACAGACTAAAGGGCAGTAAATTAGATTTCATTCTGGCTACAGCTCTAAAAAATAAGTTTTATTGTAGAAGAATAAGAAAGTTGAACTCAATTAAATAGCCCAAGAGTCCTTAGCTGGTTAGTCTAAACTTTCAGTCTTTGTGTTTAAAAATGTGAGCCCTCTTTTGACTAAGAGGCTAGATTGTTCATTTATTGTGACATACAACTTAAAGGCTTTAATTTGTTACACACAGTTTTTAAACTAGAATTTAGGTTACATATGAGCAAGTTTTACTTTTAATGAGTTGATTATCAACCAGTTTTAGTCCTTGGTTGACAAAACCTGCAAAATCTCTAATGAATATTGGGTAGAACTTGTTAGATTTGTTTTTATTTTGTAAAACCAGTTCTGCACTGTTATCTCAGTTTGTAGACTGCTCCAAACTAAGCACCTATACACATGTGAAAAAATTGAAACTGTTTCTTGCAGAGGATAAAGGAGGGTAGCACCATAGACCGGCTGAAGACAGTATGTGTAGGTGACCACATTGAGGCCATCAATGACCAGAGCATTGTGGGCTGTCGACACTACGAGGTGGCAAAGATGCTAAAAGAGCAACCGAGAGGCATACCCTTCACCCTTCGCCTGGTGGGGCCCAAAAAGGCTTTTGGTGAGTGGAAAATGTTTCCTGATGGCTGGGTTTCACTCTCATGTGCAGAACAGATGAAGACCGGGAAATCTAAAAATACCAAAAATGGTGGTTGAAAGTGAACACATAATGTAACCCATTTAGTCTGGCTTTGGTAGGCAGGTACACATATCTGGAGTAAGGCACTGCTGTCCACAGACCTTGTATGTCTGTATCTGATGGTGTTCCAGCATTAGTTGACATTGGGTCTGTACATCATTACCATTAATACTCAGTCTTTGCACGCATTTGGACTAAAAATGTCAGGTTAGTTTTTCCTAATTCTGGACTTTCTTTGTTACTCTGTGGTATAACTCCATACCTAAATTAATTATACAGTGAAAACCAGAAGGGTTCCAGAGACACCAAGCTCTTTTTAGTTCCCTTGCTGAGAACCAGGAAGTGAAAACACTTGAAAAAATGTTTGCAGTCAGGGCCCTGAAGGTCTGGAACACTCTGCTCAAGGAAATCAGGTCAGTTGAGTCAATGATCTCCTTTACAAAACATACTTTTATAAGAGAGAATTTCATGATTTTACCAGTTTTAATTGTTTTCTCTAGTCTCTTTTTACACTCTTAATTTTTACGTAAGAAATTCTGAATTTTTTATACATACATCATTATCTGTTTTCTTTTAAAATCTGATGAGTTTAACAACGATAGTAATACTAATAATAATGGCGTATAACAATCACAATAACATTCTAATTATCATTTTACAATCAACTCCAATACTTACATACAGCCACTGCAAAGATGACATGACCTGCTAAAATCCTGCCGGCTGCATTTTGAATGAGTTGTACTGAGGAGAGAGATTTTTTTATCTTCTAGACAGAGAAAAGAGAGTTACAATAGTCTGGGCGTGATGAAACGCATGAATGACTGTTTCAAGGTTTTTTGCTGACAGACGTGGTGTGTCAAAATGAAACAAGATAGTGGAACCAAAAATGCAGAGAGCAAACCAGATAACAGTTCAAGTGCATTTAATAAAGTAAACGAAGGCTCAAAAGCTTACATAAATGCAGTAACGCCTCAACCAGAGTCCAGAAAAACAAACGAATCCTCAAAAGGAAAAAAGCAAAAAACAGTCCAAGAAGACGAGTACCAGGTCCAACACAAGAAGGCATTACCAGGAGTATGCAGGATGACACACAATGGACTATGACGAACTGTAAACTTTTTGCAGGATGGTCATTTCCGCAATGATGTCATCCTCCCTTTTGTTTTCCAAGAAATATTTTACCTTTCCAAAGTACAATGAGTAAATTTTTGCACATTGCATCTGCTTAGAGGAAAAGGAAGAAGTCCCTCTTTTTTGAATCCTCAAAAGGCAAAATGCAAAAAACCAAGAGGCATTACCAGGAGTATGCAGGATGACACACAATGGACTATGACGAACTGACACAGAAATGGAGAAACACAAGAACATAATAGACAAAGAACTAATCAGACACAGGTGCACAGACAGGTGAAACAAATGGCAATCAAGCAGAGCGGTAAAAGGACAAAGACAGGAAGTAAAGACAAGACACATAAGGGAGGATCAGAGCTACAAAATAAAATAGGAAATAACCAACAAAACCCCAAACCATGATACATGGTTGTTGAAAGAAACATAACTGTATTACAAATTTCATATGGCTGTTCAAAGAAAAGTTGCTATAAAATAAAACAACCGAGGTTTCAGCATTGTGGAGTAATAAAATTGGAATATCAGCCTAAAATGTTTCTGATGTTGGTGCTGGAGGATTCAGTGCCAATTAAAAGCATCTCAGTCTCCTTTGAGTTTAGTGCAAGAAATTTTTGCACCATTCATTAATGTATATCATTGAGACAGTTGGTAATTCAAACTATCTTGTTTATGTTATTTGGGTCACAGTTAAAATAAACCTGATAATCATCTGCATAAAGGTAGAAAGTTACTATGTATGATTTTATGAGATGTCTCAATGGCAGCATGTAAATGGTGAAGAAAAACGAACGCTGAGGAATTTTTCAAGTCATTCATAACCTTAATCAGGGCAGTTTCTGTACTGTGGTGAGATCTAAAAGATGATTTGAACATTTTGTACATAGAATTATAATTTATAAAAGCTTAAAGTTGAGCTGAAACAATCTTTGTAACATGGATTTTGAAAAGTGTTCTCAATTAATATTGTTATTACCATTATTATTATTATTATCATTATTATTATTATTATTGTTATTATTAGTATTATTATAATTATCATAAGGAGCAGAGAAAAAGAAACATTTCTGTTTTTGCTATCATAAGTTCGTTTCATAATGATGTGTGTGTTGGCTGTGAATCACAAAACTTAATATTATTAGCACCAAAAGTTGTCCCAGGGTGTATTTTATTTTTATGCTAGGACTGCCCATACATCATTCTCTGCTTCCTACTCATCAGGAGGCCTCTGTTGTCCACAGTTGGCCACAGTGGCTGATGGATTTAAGCATTTCCCTGGTACTTTTCTGTATTTCATCAGCCAGACAGAGAAAGAAGACAGGAACATTTTAGAGAATAGAGGCTATCCACCAATAAGTCAAACAAAAACTTAAACAGTACAGCCTATCCTTACAAAAAAACAAAAAACAAGTGTATAGGTAATCTGTGCAAGAACATTATTACAACTAGACATACATCTGTGAGACTAATTCTATTTTTTTGACTGCTCTGTTTTATACAACCATTGACAGCTGACTTGTCGCTCTTCTTAACCAGCTGCTAGGGGCTGCAAGTGATCAACAAGTGCCTCAGTTTGAAATCTTGTTTCAGTCAGGGACAATGTATGTGGGGGTCATGCTAGTGTTGGCAGAAGTTTGTAGATCTCTGCTTGTTGCATCTTGCAGTTGTGGTGACATTGCAGTAGGTGCCTCACCATCTTTTGCCTGGCACTTTTGTAGTTTAAAGTTTTACATTGCTTAGGTTTTATTATATCAGTGACTTCTGTCACATGAGTTACATCACTTCTGTCGAAACAAATTTCTTTAACCTAAACTACAATTTCTTCCTAATAATAAGTTGTTGTTGTTGTTGTTGTTGTTGTTTTTTTTACTAAACAAATATGTCATGTATGATGTTTTGGGAATCATTGGCAATCAATCTATTCTGTTTAGGTATGAGAATGTGTTGCACCAGTATTGTAACAGTGCTTGTTAAGCCTCAGCCCAAAGTATCTTGTGTGGCAGTAGATGCTCTGCAGGGATAAATATGGCTCAGCTAGGATTAGATTTCAATAACCAAATAAAATAAACTGTGAAACAAGCTATTCACACGTTGAAAAGCTGTTAGCAAACAAAATAAATCCTTTTGGTTATAAGTAAATTCAGAGTCTGTGCTATTACAGAGAAATTGAAGTAATAGCTTTTGCCAAAAAAATCAATATGCAGTGCACTGGAAAACAACTCTTTAATTTAGTTCCTGAAATAAGTTTTCATTCTCAATCATGTGCAGACAAAATTAAAAAGGCTGTGAGGGATTTTTCATCACATCGTAACCACAGGAGAAACCAAGGCTTTTCAAAAAGTGGATTCTGTGCACAGAAATGCATTTCAATATTTAAAGGTTTGTTTTCAGTTCACAATTCAACTTCAGGCAAAAGACATGCAGAACAGAAATGAAGAAAATCTTTCATAGGAATACATAAACGACCTGAAAGCAGCCTACACAGACAGGAACACACATGTGTTTGTACTTCTATGAGGATCTGGCATAACATCGTCCCTACTCTCTAATTCTAACCTTAAACACAAACTACATACAGTACCTGTCCTCTAAATGTCCACTTTAACCTAACCTAAACCAAATTTCATAACACTAAAACGGTCTCAACCTCTTAAAAAGCTGGTCAAAGTCTCCAAATTTCAAACTAAAGGCGCTGGTGGCTTACAGTCCTTACCCATAACTAAACCCCAACATTTAACCTTTAAAACCTAAATTAAGTCCCAAAAAGTAAAAAAAATCAACCTCATGAAGATCAAAATTTTGTGCACAGATGAGAAGGAACTCTCCATAATGTAACGGTGTGAACAATGTTTAGTTCAATGTGATGAAAACACTAACACACACACACACACACACATACACAGAGAGAGAGAGAGAGAGAGAAACAGGAAGAGTGTCCAGAGGGCTTTGCAGTCACACAGCAGTCAGTGCCAAAGAAACTGTAAATATTTGATCCAACAGTAATGATGTACTTTTCCCGTTGCTAGAGAACCTAAAAGGCACATTTCAACCATTAATCTGCCAGGAATAAAAATGGGTGAACAAATTCACTGAGCTACAGTGACCTGCTCAAAACCAAGTCACTGATAACTTTACTTCTTGTTTTAACTTTTGCTATATTTATTAATGTGTTTATACCTTCAAAAAAGATTGGTTATGATCTGATACATTTATTTTTTATTTTTTTGGTGATCCCATTCTTTTTATATTACAAATCAAATGTAACTGTAATCCATTACAGTTGCTAAAATAGGTAATTAAATTACAGTTGCTAATCAAAATGTTGAAGGGATCACATTCAAATATTGTGTTTGGATTGCCTGGCAGAGATCTGCCCTCTCACATCACCTGTTATCACACACAAACTGTGAACTTTTTGCAGGAAGGTCATTTTCGCAATGATGTCCACCTCCCTTTTCCTTTCCAAGAAATATTTTACCTTTCCAAAGTACAATGAGTAAATTTTTGCACACTGCATCCGCTTAGAGGAAAAGGAAGAAGTCCCCCTTTTTTGAAAAGGATTTACCATCTGTCATCATCAGCCTTACTTATCAGACAGGAAGCTTAATCCATGGTGGTCTTCCTGTTAACAGCCAGTATCATCAGTTTATTGTTTCCACACCTACTGATGTTACTAAGAAATAGTAAACTATTTGACAAAACACTCTCAACTCAAGCTCTACTTATTCACGCCATTGTTCTGGAGCCTTTGACTGCACATGTTAGCCTGTAGAAGCAGACTGAGAATGAACTGTCAGGCTCAACAAAAATCTAGTTTAGCTAAAAAAAAAAAAACCTGCATATTGTGCTACAGCTGGTGAACACTTTTATCCAAAGGACCTTTGAATGATATGATAGTGTGTATCAAACCACAAGTAACATCACTTGGCAGTGCAATAACTTTGTCTACAGTTGAACAAGAGTATCAGTTTGCCTTGTGTTAGTGGTGATCAGAGCAGAAACATATCCCCTCATTTAGCCGTATAAAACTGCCAATCACAATTTTCCTGGGTGTAAATTAAATCTCTTAATAATTGAAAAACACACACAGGTTGGCTAGCTGCCAAATCGAGGTTAGGTTTCATGTGTAAAATGATTTATTACACTAATTAGAATCCTGAATGTAACAGAGCTGGGACTTCATTATGGCCCTAAATGCCAGGAATATTAGCCAAAGAGAATATTAGGTGGTACACAGTGAAAATAATTTACATTCACAATTCAAGACTCAAAAGAACCTTAAGTCTTTAACAACTGAAACACAGTTTCACTTGTATAATCAGATTTACTATAAGTCATGATTATATACAATTTAACTTGAACATTTTCCACACTACATGATTTTACAGTTTTAAGACTGAGGTGGCAGCAGCTGTACTGTACACAATAGTATACAAGTAGCTCATAAAAACTGCACTTCCAATGGTCAGTATAGCTTTAGGATCTGACGTTGCTGCTCTAGTATTACCTGATTACATCAAGGTTAGGCCTACTTTATTTTCCTGTCAGTTTTTAAGATCACACAAGAGGCCATAAACAGTTAGCGTGACAGAGCTGATGCTGACCTTTGACATCCTTCAGGAAATGTTTAATTTCCCTTTGGAAACAGTGGATTATAATATTGATATCAGATGTGCATTTTCTTGTGGGCCCTGGGGTATGTGTGTTCAAAATAGCTGTTTGAGAAACACATTAAAAATGAGCTACAGTTTCGCTTCTGACTCTGTGAAGTGGCGCTTTGAGGTAAATGTAACTTCTGCATGCAAACAATTCTGACATACAGATGTTTATGGTAGACTATACAGGATTTCTCGGTTTCTATTTGTAAATATGTCATCAAAGGTTTCACTTCCCACTCAGCGAATTAGAGAAAGAGAGAAAGCAGCAGCAGTTGATGGAGGTAGAGAGCAAATGAAGTGAGGGACCAGCAATAGCAAGGACAAAACAGTGAATTAGAGAAATAAAACACTATTTTCTTATTGTTTCATAGTGGTTATGTTCTCACAGACAGCGAGCAGAGACAAGAGACAGAGACAGCGATGTAACTGTTGGTTGCCACATTTTTATAGTCCAGACCTCACAACCAACTTCTTAGTTTAGCATGTTAGGATGCTAACATCAGCTAAAGTAGGCCACAGCTCAGACTAATGGGAATGTACTTTGTTTTGCAGCTATTTGGCAAGCCAAAATAAGAGACAAATAAAAATTTTGAGCTTAGAAGTAAAGTTACTAGATAACCAAAGTTTTTAACATGAATCCTGAGGGGGACGTCAGTGTCTGTACTAAATTTGATTCAATAGTTTTTCACGCTAGGTGAAAATCAGATGTTTACTGAGTCAATAGGATTCATTATCATATATTTCTCGTGGGACAAAAGTAGACTAGTGACTGACATTGTTAACCTCAGAGCCGTGGGCACCAGTGTGGTTACAGGACATGATGATGTAGTAATATTTTCCCATAGGTCTCAACAGCTGATTCACAGTCAGCAATGTTATTGTTAAGACAAACAGTTATTACTCTTATCAGGTAACAGGACAGACTGGAAACAGGACAGAATGGAAATCCATGAGTCATATTTAGTATTTTACACAACTCTTTCCTTACTGGATCTTCCTCATAATAATAACACAGACATCATTAGCTTCAACCATGGACCGTTAAATATAATTTTCCCAGGAAATATACAGTGTAGGAAGAGGTTTTGGGTTCTGGCAGCAGGGCAGTTTCTTGTAAAATGAAAGAAGAACATTCCCAGCGGAGCCAAAATGGTCAAACATTGGAAAGAGTTCAACCTGCACAAACTCAAAAAGAGCAGGTGACCACTGGAACAGTGTCACAACCAAACAAATAAATAAAAATACACACAGAGCATCTCTTTAATTTGATTAATGGTTAATATCCTGTTTGTGTGTGTGTGTGGTCAGACATGATTGGAATGAGGACCAGAGCACCAAAATCCACTGAGGGCAAGATGGTGAACGGGAGGGAGACGCTGCGTCTTCGCTCCAAGGGTGCTGCTACAGTGCAGGAAGTGGTGAGTTTCACACGCTCTTGCAGGATGAATGACTGCTTCACTTGACATGTACACACAGAAATACACAAACAATGAAATCCAGAGACACATTGTTTAGAGCTGTTTAGGATATGTGAAGTTTCTTCTTTTATAGCTAATTAGATTGTTTTTTTCTTTTCTTGAACATTGTTTGATTGGAGGTTTTCTGATGTGCTGAAAGCCTAAATTCTCTTGTGGGACACTAAGTGACCTTAAGTGAACTGAAAACCCCCAGTTGACTCCAGTTGACACACAAATAAACACAATCACATGCGGTCACACGCTATCTGTACTTGCTTATTGAACAAGTTCTCTCAGTTTTGTAAGGCGTGACTTCCGTAAACAATGTGATTCTGACTTCCTACACTTCAATGCAGGATGTCTCGCACTACATTGAACTATGAACACAGATCATATCACTTGGAGAAAGTCTTGAGGCTGAAAAGGTTCACTGGTTTTCAAAGGGGGACAAATTTAGAACCCAGTATCACGATCTGCACTGCACTGCACATCTATGTATTTATGTAACATTAAGGTGATAAACAGTAGCCGCTGGCATGAGAGGATATGCACACATATCACCATATTTAGAGCGCGAACACCACTAAATTTCCACTAACACCTGTTTATTTTCCTGTCGGCTCTGCCAGCAGAATGAGTTTGAAGAGAGGGCCACCAAGAAAGTGGACGACCTGCTGGAGAGCTACATGGGCATCAGAGATCTGGAGCTGGGTGAGAAGACCACCCACATAACACTTGTGTCCTTAAAATAGACATCACCTCTGAGTCCACATTTGGATGTTCGTGCAAAAAACCTGAGGAGTTAGTCGTGTTTACTGTGGGCTGTAACAGACTGGCAAACATTCACTCACTGCCTCTCTGGCATGCTGAGATAGACCGGCCCAGTTCAACTCTTGGATGGAGTAAAGGGAAATTTTTCCTAACTCACCACAAATCACCAATGATGATGTACTTCAAGGGAGCTGTTGGAAGTGTTTTTTCTTTGTTCTGTAGTTCAGTTAATTGTTATTATTTTCTGCCGATATTTTTGCCATTTAATTTGACTTTGGCTGGTGAGCTTAGTGAGTTTAGAAAACCTCTAGTAAACATGTCTTTAGCATTCGGTGAAAGGTGGTGGAGGAATATCACATATCATGATAAGTGAAAAATTAAAAAGAATCAGCATTTATTGGAGAGAGAGGCTTCTCTATGTTCAAGTTGCTTGAACCGATCAGGAATTTGAGTGAGACACATACTCATCATTGCCACTGATAAGACTTTGCCCTTTCCCAGACTTCTAAGGCCAATGGCCTGATTTCCAAATTCCACATTTGGCTGTTTGGAGCTCATTTAAAATAGGTTAATGATTTTCAAATCTGCTCTTCTCCCTGATGTTCTCTTGGAGCGTATCCTATAAAAATATGTTTGGTTGCATATTCTCATCCAAGTTAAAAATAATCATGAGAAATGTTATAAAACATCTGATTGCGGTTTGGTGATGACCTTTAACTACACCATCCAGCTACATTTCATGTATCAATTGGGGGTTAAAGCCATCCTTTCACTCAAATATCTGAAGGCATATATGAAGAAATCTAAATGGAATAAAGGCTAAATTTGATGTCCTGTTGTTTTGACAATGTGTAAGTGAGATGGAATTTACACTTGAATAAAACTAGATCTAAACAGTCTATATTATATATTATATATAATATTCTAGGTTAAGTAGATATTGCAAGACGCTACGGGATAAGAAGAGGATGCTGAATGTTTTCAGTGTTTCCCACACATTTGGTGTCCCACGAAAGTATGTTAAGGGCTGTCTGTGACATCAGTGACCAATCCGAGGGAACGTGCAAATAATTTGTCATCGTCTGCTTCTCGTAAATTAAACAGAAGAGCAGTGTGGGTGTTTCTTAAGAAAAATCAAATAAACAAGACTGCACTGTATGTTTTTAGAATTAAGTTGGTGTCTTCCAGAAAAACTAACCTTTAACATTTAGACAACAAATAAAACCTTAAAAGGCAATATTTTTGAATAACTGTGACTTTTTGTCTGTTTGTTTGGATTGTAAATGGCTAATTTTATGGGGTACTAATACAACACGGATACAGTTTTATGATAGACTAAAATAGGACCTCTAAATGAATTTTAGGTGCTGACATTTTTAACACTAGGCTGATTCAAATCTGTTCCCTCCTTTCTTTTCTGCAGCAACCACCATCGTGGAAGCGGGCAAAGACAAGAAGAACCCTGACGACTTTGCAGAAGCCTTGGACTCAGTTCTGGGAGATTTTGCTTTCCCTGATGTGTTTTTGTTTGATGTATGGGGAGCTATTGGAGACGTCAAGAATGGTAGAATTTAGACATTTATTTAAGACATTAAGAACATGCATAGGCTGTTAATGTTGCTTTGCATTCATTTTTAATCACCCCTGTTAAAAGCATGACAGGGATTGGTATTAATTCAACCTTTTCCCTTTGAGCAGTCAAATGGCAATAATGTGCTCATAAGCAGATCTCCACTTGTAATGTCAAATCTTTACGATAAACACAAAACACAGAAAATTGCAGTGTTGTTTTTAAGTACATTTATATTAAAATCAAAGATTAAATGAATGTTTATGGTGTAGGCTTTTAGTTGATGTGTCAGGAAACTGCAAAATGCGGACACCCATCCAGCCATCTAGGAATCGAGGAAGTTACATAAGCTGCCCTAAATCTTTTTCTTTTGATGCAGACCCACTGGGAAAAACAGAAAAGGAACAAAAAGACATTTATGGGTCATCGAGAAGTCAAATATGTCAGACTACTTCTCTATTACCAATAATCTCTAGAAGTTAGGATTTATGTGCATGTTTTATAAGTTGCTGTTGTTTGTCACATATTCAAATAGCATTGGATTACCTTTCTTAAAATAAATATTCAAAAAAGAAATTGTAATTTAGATATTCTCAGTCCTCTAAGCAATGACTGATTTACACTTGAGTTTGCATTAATCAGAATTGTCATCTGAAAATGGAGCGTCCAGGGTGACAACATCCAGCTGCAGTTCACATTTTCCCACATGATCGTTGCTGTGAAACAGAAACCAAGCCCATAACTTCCCACAATAAGAAAATAAATAAAAATAAATCTAGCTTGTGTGCATGTAAAGCATTGCTGGAGTGCCTTGCTACAATTTGCACCTAAAGAAAACATGACGGTCTTCATGCGCATGCACCTAAATCAAAAGGTATCACATATTCACTTGCTTCCCTTTTTTTTCTATGACTTCACACTGGAAACTTTTCTGGTTTGTTTCAAAGAGAGAATGTAAATATACTAGATCAGCTTGTCTACAGTCACTGTTCTTAGTTTCAATGTGCTGCCCTGTCTTTCTGTCTCTGCACTGGAAAGTATTTTCTGTAACAACAATGAGTTTAACAGTTATATGTTTCTCGCTCACCAAACAATGTGAACAATGGATAAAGCTTTTATACATGACTTACCTGTCAAATTTCAAAAATATAGTTTGACTCAACGACTGTTTCTGCTCTACATCAGTATTGGTCTTATAGTGGTGCTTTGTTTTAACACTTTGTATATGATTGCACCTTGTTATGAAGACCTGAAAATGTATGGCACATTTCAGATGTTTAAATTGTAAGTAAAAAAAGGTTGAAATCATTGTTTTCAAGCAGACATTTATTTTACTAATTCTTTATTTATACAGTATGTACAATTACATGCCATTTTTGTCAAGCACATTTAAAATTTACACTTCATTTTTACTGGAATGATACTGCAATGGACTTAAAGTGAGACATCTCAACCATGATCAGAGATCAGTTCAGCGATTTCTTTGGTAACAGAGTGACAGTCTCACTGATATGAGTGATAACAACAAATTATGTGCAAGATCAGCTGGGTGATCAAGAAGAGCAAGAAATGACTCTGACTTTCTTCACATTAATATAATCTAAAAAAGTTCTCTTCTACAATATAGCATCAGTGCTGCCAAAATGATCAGGCTGAATTTGAATTATCCAGCAACTAAATCACCCTCCACTCCCTGTTCATTGTTAATATAAACATCTTTGCAGTTGACAGCAACTTGAAGTTTTAGTTAAACATCTCTGAGAGGCAGAGATGCTGTGTGCATGAAATGTCCATGAAAGGCAGGAGGTAAGAAAGGGGGAATTTGATATTACGAACCCATGCTAAGAATCTGTATAGTTTTGAGATGGTTAGCAAAGTTTCTTATTACAATTTTGCCCTGAAAACCATTAATTATTTTGAATTTTCCTACCTCCAGAGCAAGAAATATTTGCATAATATTCTCCAAGCATAAAAACTGAGGTAGGCACACATACTCTATATGCTGGTTTAGATGAGAATATCTTCAATACTGTTTGACTTCACTGCTCATTCAACTAATTCAAACAGAAGTGAGTAAGCCTGTTCAAAGGGTCAGTTCACCCAAATGGCATGATATGTATTTCTCCTTTACCTTTTCTTATACTTGCACTTGACCTTCACTTCACCACTTCAGCACTAACTTCACACACTTTTTTTCTCATTATTGCAGTAACATTTCTGCAATTCAGCAAACAAACTCTGCAATATTCTCATTTACAAGTTCTTCTTCTCGATCACTTCATCAGTCATATTTCTCTACATCATCCCTGTCCAGTGAAAACCACTTATCTCCAAAACATCAGATTTTCAGGAGCTAAGAAAAAAACAACATGTTTCAGCCTGAAATAGATATCTGTCGCCCCCCAAAATCATGTTTGTTTTCTTGGTGCACTTCAAGGAATATCAATCAGTTGCTGGGTCATTCATTATGGTGGTTATCTGTCTTTTTTTTCTTTTTTGCTCATTTGTTTTTGTATTTGTGTGACCTGACAGTTTAGCATGGGAGAGTTTGAAATTAAGAGAACCAAACAAAGTGAGTAATCAGTAAATTGATAACATTACAAATGATATATTATGACTGTATTACAACAATAATAACAGCTTCAATCTTCATATAACAAGTACACTTTCTCAGCTCTTTATATCTGTAAAAATGAACAACTAATGTCAGGCATGGTTTTTATACCACTTTGGGATTTCAAACTTTTTATCTAAGTACTATGACCTTTCATGCAGCATAATACAGCTCAAATAACAAATGTTCTCATTGCAATTTGTCACATACCAACGATTTGTCACCGGCCCTCAGCATCTCACACTGAAGTACCCTTTAGCAGCTGTATCAGATGTGGCCAGAAAGTGTTTTAAACACAAATTTAACATAGTGAAACACTTGCATTTTGGTTGGCTTTAGGCACAAAAACTACTTGGGTAGGATTGGGATAAAAATGTGTTTGGGGTTACAGTGAATACATTATGTATTTGCACGCATGTAATTTTGTGCACCTTAAAACTTTCAATAAGGTTTTGGTTTCACATGGGACACAGACCCCAGGCTCCTGGTCGTGAGTATGCTTGAGTCATTATTTGAGACCTGCCTCCTCCAATATGCGGACTTTCTTGACGTTCATACAACTCTGACAGCCTGGTGCATCTAATATAACCATGAATGGGTTTATATTCAAGTCATTTGAAGTACCCTCAGCCGGTAACGGGTACTGCGTGAGTTTCTGAAGGTCGGTTACAAATCATTGGTATGTGATGAGTTGAAGATGAGACCGGGCTACAAATAAATACAGTTAAGTTACATTTTCAGTCACAATTCTGAAGCTGACAATGAAAACAAATGTTCTACAGCATAAACTCATTTTCAGGGTCTGTGTCCATATACACAATTTCTTACAACAATCACATTCTTGGGTTTATTAATTTGTTTTTTAAATTTATTTACCTAAATCATTTCAAGGTTTGAAAAGTTTGGTTTGATTCACATGCATTATCAAAACATTCATCACATAGCAAATACATGCACTGTAATGTATTGTATAAACTCTTGAAATGGAAGTGGCATAGGATGCCTCTGGCAGTCCTGGCAATATTTCATTTTAGCCAAAACATTTTCATCTTTAAGCTCCTGCACAAGATTTGGATCAACCAATTTACAGTGTTAGATACTCAGGGAATCAACTGTTCCACCATGTACTTCAAGGTACTTTCAGAAAGGGAACAATGTGTGAACATCTGAGCAAAGTGTACGTGTTTAAAGGGAATAATGTCCTACCAGAAGGAAGTATCATATTAAAACAATTGCCTGAATGACCACAGAAAGCACTGATCAACTGTAACAAGATGCTTGAAAGTCAAATATCATTAAAATCCTGATGGAGTGGAAAGACCAGTGAATGTAGATAGCTTAACAGAGCTCTGCATGCTAGTTAAAGAGAGTCTATTTTATCAACACATCACAGGTTTGATCCATAGTAAATCAGCCAAACTCTGTCTTTATACATTCCTCTAAATTAAAGTGTCATTGCTAATACTGCTAAACATTTCACTGGTATGCAGTGAAATAATAAATCAGATTACTGGTGCAATCCTGCTTCTTATTCTGGTCACAGTTCATATGAAAACTCATCATAGCTCAGGAACAAATTAAAACACACACTTCAGCCCCTTTGACATCACCTAGTCTGCTCAAAGCCACCCAATCATGGAGAGGGAGACGGTGGCTTCAGTGTAGCTGTGGCTGATACAGTTGATGTCCCCGTCACTTCTGTGTCATCTGAGCCCAGGGTGCTCCCAAGAGAAGAGCGTGTGAACCTGCGGATAGTGTTGCTGAAAGACAAGGTCATGATGGAGCCCCGAGACCAGTTGAAGCCGGGGTAGAGTCTCTTAAAAACAGCCCTGCGACACAGGATGTACACCCAGGGGTCAAGGATCTGGTTCCAGGTGGCGAAGCGTACCCATAGTAGTAGGATTCTCTGCTGTTGGCCGATTAGGAGTTGATGTGACAGCACAGTCTGAACAATAAAGACCTAGTGGTGGAGTGTGGACAAAGGTAGACAGAGGGACGGAAAAAAGAAGAGGCAAAGACAGTGATGGAGGAAAAGGGGTGAGATGAGATGGGATGGGGAAAGTCAAGGAGTTGCAGGGGGGAAAATTACATCAAACAGCAAATTAGAGTTAAAAAAGAGTGAGTAGGATAGGATTAGGAATAAGGAATGAGAGGAAAAAGAAAAAAATAGTTAATATTCCAAATGCACATGGACACACGCGTGTTAAGTCCATGGAGGAGATGGCTAGGCTAATTTTACCAAGGCCCTCCTGAGGCAGTGGCTGCTGCAACACAATTATCCCCACTGCTTTAGTTAAGCTGCAGCATTTTATGTGAGGCATAGCCTTATTAGCATTAGCCCGACAGTCTCTTGTGGGGGCCAAACATGCTAACAAGCTCCTTTAGGAGTGATAAATTGGCTTATTGTTGTCTCTCTTCCAAATTTAGCTGGTGTCAAAAAACAGTCCTCCTGTGGTTTACATCTAGGCAGTGCAAGTAAAACAGTTACTTAAATCCACTTTATGGTGTTTAAAAAACCATTGCATGCAAGTGTTAAGATGATCAAGCGCCACAGTTTTAGTTAGACAAACTCTTCTTAGAAGCAGAGGTGCTCCACAGACTGACACGACCACAGGTTTCCAGGGTACAAGTAAGTTTAGACAATTTATGCTACTAGTAATGGATTATGCTGATAATGTTTACCTGAATGCAGCCTGGTCCCCTCAGTGTTAAGTAACAAATTCTGCAGATTTATACCAGGTTGTTATTTTTTCACACACCATCACACAATGTTAGAAACACTCAGGTGACTCCCTCTTGATTTTTAAAAGCATTAACTTTAACTATTGTCTACAACAATTGTTTGTTTCTTATGCATCATATTATTCACTAAGATACTTTATTGTCCCCCTTGTTAATATAATATGAGAAAATCCTGAGTCTGAAATTTTCCTACAAGGACAAAAAAGTATATTGTAACATAACGCAATGTAACGTAACGATTTTATACATATATTGCATTGTAACATATCATATCATAACATGCTGTGTTGTGTCATATTGTGTCATACCTTATATAATCTCATCTTGTCTTGTATAGTATCATATCATTTTACCCCAGGAAGTTGGAAAAAAGTTTTTATGTTTCAGGCTCGGATCTGAAGTTACCTGTTAACATTTGTTCCTTTGTTATCATTTTGCTTTGTTAAAAAATGTTTTGTATTCTCATCTCTCATTTTCTCATCAGAAATGCTCAGTTCCCTTGGTTTTATTTATAGATGGATTATTTTACCTTTTGTTTGTGTTGTTTCTAGTCTAACCCGCGTCACGTTAAGGCCGCGCACGGCAGCCAGAGCAATCCACGGCCAATACTTGTGATTCCACCAGAAGCGTCATGGCATGTCCCAGAAGCGGCTCTCCGCTCTGCTTCAAATACGCGCCAAGTCTATTTTTGACAAATGCTGTGTCAATTTGCACAGAGCAGAACAAATAGGCAGGAAGTCAGACACAGAAAAGACAGAGAGGAGCCTGTTAATTTTCAAAATAAAAGAGCCTGAAACTAGCTCAACTAACAGAAACTATTTAACCACATACCCTGCTTATCCATGGTAGAAGCACAAAGACCAAGGAAAGAGGACCTAATCAACAAAATCTGAGCAAGTGAACATAATCAGGCGGGCAAAATGCTCTGCTGCTGAAACGTTTCTGAAATGCTGCTGGTGGTCCCTGCAGTACCAAGTAGTGTTCAAACTTCCCCAGTCAGACAGTACCTGCACCTCATCCTTTTGTATCCAGATCTAGAAAAAAGTATGATTTGTATGGTTTTGCAGCCCATCACTGCACACATTCTTTGATTTAAAGTGAAAAATGATTTGCCCCGTCACTGCAGCAGCTGCAGTGTTTTCAACTCAGTTGGCAGTTTAATGTGCCAAGATGCCACCAAAACATTCTGAAGTATGGCTGTGATATCTGATCAAATTAAAAGCATAGGGGAATATTTCAGGAGTGCCTCCATTAACATGATGGGTACCGAGTGAAATAAAGAAAAAAGCTCTGAGTGTGAACTAGGTGTGATAGATAGATAAACTACTGTAGCTAGATTGCATTTATCAGCAGCATTATAATTACTGATCCTGAACAACCTTGTCTAATCTGAAAGGATTTGCAACTCTGCTTCAGAGAAATGCCCGAGTAACTAAATAAAACTGCAATCTGCAGATCATTAAGCTATCAGTTTTGAGCCATCAGAAACCATCTGTGTTAGTTTCAGGAAATGAAAGCAGGGTGATAAACAAACATGACAAAGGGCTGAAACTACTTACGTCAAATGTTTTTTTAATGGACTAGGAATGGAATGAAGTGAATATAGCAGCTGCAAAACCAAGATGGGAATCTGGTTGGACTATGAGGCATGATACCAATAGTGGTTTGAGCTTATGGGTAATGGTATGGAAGCTGTAAGGCATGGAGTAAACTGTGATACAAGTGAGTCCATCCGTGAGTTTCAGTGGCAGATATTTGGGACATGCAGAGGTAGCCAGCCAATCAGCCTGAAGTAATGGTGAGGGTGAGCAGTCACAATGGGAAAATTGTGTTATTGTTAAACTCTTTAGACGTTTTTGTTTTGCTTATTACTCGCCTTAGTCGGGACACTTGAAACATGATGTATATCCAGGGGTCAAATATCTGATTGCAGGTGGCCAGTCGTATGTAGAACAAAACAATTTCATCGCTTACAGGATCTGCAGTCACCACGCTCATCAGAATATATATCTGTCCAGGGTGTCACATATCTGAGGTTAGACAGGAGTGCAGACAAATATGTGCTCCAGTCATATGGCTTTGACTCCTCTATTCCTGACTCTGATGTTCTTCTATTCCTGGGCTGAAAGCAACACAAAGACTGACCTAGGATCACGTCATTTTTAAAATCCAAGTTGTATTACACTGAAGTTTTCCTTTAAAGGCACTGAGATGTAGCATCTCAAGGCATTAAGGGGCTCTCTGATCCAGGGTAAGACCTGAGGACTTTCATATCAACTAGATAAGAAGCTACATTGCTGAGGAGAAATGAAGCATATAGAGGGGAAGCAGGGGAAAGGAGCTTAGGACCTCATTATAGTTCAAACAGTTGAAGTGTACTGCTGATAACAAGAGCTGGACAGACAGGGTCTGGCTTGGGTGCTTTCAGCTACCTGAGAAACCCATAATGTAGTGGACATTATTACCCAAAGTTTTTTTGGGGTTGATCGTTCTTCATTCATGACTGAAAGTATTTTATACTCAACTTTAACTTTTAACTTCTTGTCTTTGACTCTTGTAGTATTTCATAAAGAGTCAAAATCTGTGTAGGATAAAGAGACATATGGGGTTAGGGTAACGGGAAACAGGGCCAGATGTGTTCCCATAGCCCATAAACTTAATGTATTCTGCAACTTTGTGTCCATGGTTTAGGGGGTCCTCATGAAAATGTAGTCAGCATAAATTTGTTTTTTTTAAATAAGAATTAGAGTATGATGTATATGGAAGCTTTTCTATAACGATTATACGGTCTGTCTGTGACCCAACTTTGAACTCGAAAGACATACGTTTTGCCATGTTTTATGTTGTTTTAGTGTTATTTTGTATGTTGACCTGTTGAACTCAGGATTAGCATGCTGCACAGCTAATGAAGCTACTGCTACAGGATGGGGTGATGTTGTACTAATGTTGAAATATTGAGGGACAGTCAGCAGAAACTGTGTGATCGTTACGTCTCATTTGAAGTCAATTAAATGACAAGAGTAGTTGGTCGGATACCATTGATTGTTTATTCATGTTGCATTTTGTGAAAATTTATACTGCAGCATGAACTGTATTAGCTTTGTTCTTGTAGTTCTACTTGTGGTTCTGCTCTGTGATCCCTGTTGACTGTGTTTGTGTGTGTGTTGTATGTAAATTTTCTTGATACACATCTCCTGAAGGTAACAATAGTGATGTGTCAAAAAGAAAAAGTCAAAATGCAGGAATTCATATGCAATGTGTGTAACTATGGTTAGGTGAGCTCCATAGATGATGGAACACTGAGCACTACTGCACCAAATCACTTCATTTATCATAAATAAGTTACAAAAAACAAACAAAAGAACGGTCCTCATACCGCATGCTGCGTGGTTGAACCAGCCAAAATAACTGCAGGGGAAATTCTGTTACTGTGACAGCCCTACTCTTACACTGTAGGTCATTGCTTAAACAAGATTTTGTTTTTTCATTTTTCATAAAACAAGACCTAAACACTTCTACATAAACACATAATGACGTTACTTATTTAAAATGGGCAAACTCACCAGGAGGGGGCACCAGCTGATAGAAGCGATGACCATGATGAGGATGAGCTGAACCATCATCTCTACTTCATGATCTCGGCGGCGCTGTGTCCTGTCCTGTCCACAGCACACCTTGATCAGGGTCCCGACACTGACTGTGTTTAGTATAAATGACATAGCAATGCTCGTCAACCCGACCAGGGAGAAGAGCAGGGAGAAGCCCATATCAGTTCCCTGAGAGCTGATGTTGAAAAAGCACCAGGAGCCGGGGAACTGCATGTGGTAACTCCCAATGCCTGTTAGGGGTAGCAACGCTATGGAGCCGGCGATGAACCACACCAGTAGCACCATGGAGACTGTCCGGCACTTAGGCATGCTGGTGGAGTGTGCAAATGGACAGTTGATGCCAATGAAGCGCTCCAAGGCCATAGCAGCACCAAGCAGCAGTGGACACAGTCCGTAGAAGACCATGGACATCCCCATGAAGTTGCAGAAGTGGCAGTTTGGATCTAACAGACGCCAATTAAAGTGTGTAATATGAAAAGAGATCACGATGGAGCCTGTAACCAGCAGACCCATGAAGTCAGTGACCACCAGGCCGCACAGGAAGATCAGGAAGAAGGAGCGTGAGCGGCTTTGCACCCGCTTGAAGGACTTGAGGAGAACAATGAAGGCGAAGAGATTGGAGCTGAGACCCAAAGCGGCGAAAATGGCTGAGAAGTAAGCTGAGGCGACGGTGTGGGTGCTGTAATTGAATGGAGGAGTGTTGATGGTATAGCAGAGTGGAGTGTTGTTGACTGAGACATTCATGGTGGTCAGCTGATGTGGGTTAGCTGATTTCAGATGACTCGGAGATGGGAAGACAATACTGATGTGAGGAATTTCATTTCTCTCTTCATCCTCAAAAGAAAAAAGAGAAAAGTTAAATTTCAAGACATGCTCCATAATGGAAGGTTTGGCTTGCAGAAAGGCAAATATTCATGAAAATGCATTGAAACATACAATACCAAGTGAGGCAAAGAGACTAAACTGACAGTCTTCATGGTAAGGTCTATGTGAAGCAGTGCATTTCTTTTTATTCTTCTGGAGACAATGCTAGATGGTGCTAATACGACTCCTTATTCAGACTGAGTATGTTGTGAAATTGTTGGTGCTGAAAATTGGTTTCTATTCACCCATCCATTTTTCATATGTACATCCTTATTATAATACCAATATTAGAATGCATGTGTGGCAGGGCTGAAACTTATCTAAACCATTCTGAGTCTAGGTTGTCCAAAACTGACATTTTTGTCTCACACTTTGGTGTCTCATACTCACACACGAGGTACCCTTCAGCATCTGCATGGGATGCTACCAGAAAGTGTTTTTTTTTTTTACAGTTGGGTTAGTATCATTCACCAAAACTACTGGGATCATTTTAGGAAAAGACCTTGGTTCGGGTTATATTGTTGCATATTGCTGCAACAATCTCCAACAATGCGAGAAACAGGATTTGGTCACATAATTAAACAAGCTGTAAACAAGCCAACAGTGTAGCCAGATAATCTAAACCAAGCACCCCAGAGCCTGGTTCTGCTGGAGGTTTCTGCCTCTTTAAAGGACGTTTTTCCACGTCTCTGTCATCTTAGTTCTTAGGTGGGAATTGCTGGGTCTCTGTAAATAATATCTAGAGAGCGGTGTACAGCTGCTATATGTGAAACGTGATCTGAGATAACTTCGGTTATGATTTGGGGCTATACAAATAAAACTGACTTTATTTGACTTTATTTGGAGGTAAAATTAAAAGTAAATGCACCCCAAATTACTGTCTTTTGGGGCAAAATGTTGGTGATAATTCCTCATTGTACAGGAAAACTGTGCATGTACAACTACAGCAAGTCCAAGCTGAGCCAGGCAGTTGGGCTTTAAACTGTGCTGGATGGTTACAGGGGACAGTTTCTGTAATTATTTCACAGTTTTCCATCATTTTCTCATTTTGGCTTGTCTCATCATCTGACTGCCCTTGTTGTTTTCCTGTCTGCATCTTTTTAGTGACATTGTACTGAATTAGAATACCTGCTAAAACTACAAAATAGATCCCACATTCTGGGATTTTTAAGTTGTGTATGTGCATGTAACAGCTCAGATACAGCACGTACATAAAGCCCACACAAACACATACAGACAGTGACAGCATGGGACAGAGATGGGCAGAGTGACACAGAGACTGAAATAGACAGAGAGTAGGAGAGCTGACATATCCTGGCAGGAAATGCAGTTATGTGAACAGTACTGACAGTGCACCAACAGGAAATAAACAGTGTCACAATCAGCCTAAGATGTTGTCCCTAGTGGTCTGTCCTCGATATACTGTCCGTCCAAGTCAAGCAAAGTGGAGGTATGCATTAGGGCCAGATAGTAAAGTGAAATCAAATATGTCAAATAAATAATCATCATTTTCAATAAACATTATATTTGTTTGTAGTCATATCATGTGGGTATCAGTATCATTCTGAAATAAGATAAAGCATAAACAGGGAATATAAAAATTCCATTATGTCATTGCTCAAAAATGAACCTTATTTAAATAAACTAATGTTACCTGATATATGTAAGATGCTCCATTACATAGGTGAGTCAACATAACACCAGCGATCATGTCAAACTGTGGGTTTAACTTCCTGTGAGCATCCTGTGACTGATTTTATCAGGGCACAGCGGGTGTTAAGTTGTCATACAGCGGGTGTTATGTCTGTGTAGGTGTAATCTTTTTCAAGTTATGATAAAACTTTAGGAAACAAGGAGACTTGATCGAAAAAGATGAGAATGAAAGAAAGACAGGAATTGGAAGGCAATACATAGTAGATGAATGAACAAATAAAAGGATTCTACTTCCATTAAAGGGCAACACATTCTTTTCCAGATTTTCAGATGGAAAGTTCCACTCAGCTGTCAGCAAAAGCAGTGACATAGATTACAGCCCTATATATCCCCTCCCCTCCCTCAACCTATCAGCTCACATGGGAAAAAGTTTTCAGAAGGGCTTGGGAAAAGAGGATTATGACACTAAAACACATGCACTCAAACATTATTTGAATGATTGGATTTGAATGCACAGAATACTACTGGGAAACATAAAAACCCCAAATAAATAAATGAATAAATAAAAATTTACCATCTCTCTAATAAACTATGCGGATAGTCATGTAAATATGACTTGGAATAAAACTGAAAGAAGAACAAGAGCTCTTTGCATGTTGGTGGCAGTAAGTTTTAATTATCCAGAACTAAATTCAATACCCAGGAATTGGATTTTCCTGCTTATGAAAATGTATGTTACTTGTCCAGGTTTATTATTTTGACCCAGAAAAACATATACATGACAGCATTAAACAGTGTGGGTATAAGTTCAGCAACTTGTTCTAAAAAGCAGGAGAAATTTAGAAGAAGACACATGCAGCACAGACTTTATTTCGTTTGTTGACTTTTTAGCCATCTGTCATTTTACTGTGCTCCTGCCTTTTGCACCAAGTGCCTACAATTATTACTGCTCACATGTTTTCCTGCAATGCCAGTGTTAAACTTATCTGATTAGATACATGATTCATAAAACCCTACAGCCATGACCACAGGATTTTCGTGTAATTGTCACATTTTTCTAAAAGGCAAAAATTGTAAAGATACATGGATTGAGAGGAACCTTTGGATGTCTCACTAAAAGCTTATTACACTATTATCAGGTATTTGCATCCCTTAGAGGACGCTGGTATGAGACAGATGGGGCTTGGCGCCAGCTCTTGTGTGACCATGAGGACCTTTTTAGTGTACCATTAGCTAAAAGTGCCTCTTAACGTCTAAAATCAATAAGTCATATTCAAAATTGCTTCACAGAGGCAGTCTAATGGTTTCCTATTTAAACTAATGGGAAATCACAGAAACTTAATCATGAGGTATATGTACTGTATGCAGAATTCTGAGTGTGTGCAAAGTCCTATTCTTTCAAATGCTAAACAGGATGGCTCCACATAGCATACACTGCCTACTGTTTACTTGTGGTTGCTTGAAATTAATTTTAAAATCCTCTGGAATACACTATTTCTCAGTTTGATTTCTTTGGGGGTGTGGGTCATTAGTAAATGTTGTTGAGACATGAAATGATTAGTGTTAATTTAATTTGATTGTCCTTGTCACCTCCTGTGTAGCTTGTTTATGATGACATAGCTTCTATTTTTTCAGTTTATCCAATAGCACAGAATGATATGGGGAAGATTTATTACCAAAGAGACAAAAACTGAGCCTTTTGTGTCTTTTTCTAAAAGTTTGACACAGTCAAGTAGTCTGAAAAGTTGTTGCTGATGCTGACAAAATAACTGTTTTTTTTTTTTTTTGTAAAATCTTTGTAGCTGACCCTTGTTGACTCAGTGTACCAATATTTGAAGGAAACAGCTGTTAGGAGTAGGTAACAGGTGTTCATTTTTTACAAGCTTGGCAGAATGAGGCTGGGTCAAAGAATATGGATTGCACATTGTCTGCTACTGTGTTTAATTCAAGAATACAAAAGTCTGTATTTCCAAATATGCCATATTTTATGCCACACCAAAAATATGGGTCACAAGGCAGTAGCCATCATACTAAGAGTGTCTAGCTATGTCTCACTGACTTTCAGAACTGAGGAAGCATCTTCTGTGTGAAAATAGGGCCGAGCGGCGCTTCAGTAATTTAGGGTCAAAAAGTTTTGGGTTTTGGCAAACAGTTCTCCTTAAGGGTAAGGGGGTCAAGCAGTGGTTTATTTTACCATTTGCACCAGTGGGAGTTGATTCAGGAAGGCTGGCCAATGCTTGTGTCATATATTACCCACTGAACTTCATTCTGTAAGAACCACATCTATAATAACAGGTGTAGATTAGTGCCCAAGAGAGATACCCATTATAAGTTCATGTTTGACATGAAGAGAATTTGGCATGAAATCGTTCTTTAATTAATTTTAACAAAACCAGAGTTTGTTATAAATCGAATAATCACTCTTTAAAATGTTGGAGCAATATTTTATCATTACATTATAGTAATCCCAAGTGTGTGTCCACTAAAGACACTGAAATGAGTTTGTGAGTGTCTGAAATATGATTCCTTTCAGGTGACATAATGACAAATGATCAAGATAAAAATTAAACTATCCTTACTACTTTTAAACTAGGCTACATTAGCAAACTGAGCAACAAAACAAAAGGAAACCATTAAAAATATTAAGACTAAATGACACTTCCTCTCAGTGCTTCAACAAATAAAATCCAAAATTAACACTATTCACAATTTTATTGTGAAAAATGTATAATCATAAATGTACAAGGGATGCACATAAACAATAAAATCATAACTATAGTCCCTAATGTGTAAACAGTTCTCATTCCACATATTCTGGGTTCATCTACAGTATAAATATGCTAAATGCTACATTTAATCTAATGCATAATATTTTTTTTATGTTTCCCAATGTGGGTATAAAGTGTTATAAACATGGCTGTAAACACAGCATGTAGGTTTCCTTAATATATTAAAATTTGTCTTACCACCACTGAAGTTCTTTCAAGCATCAAGTTGACTCTCAGTTGGGAAGTTGAACTTGTGAGATTAATAATGACGACAGAAACAATAATCACAGGAGGAGGTAGGAAACATTTCATATACACCGTCCCGTGTGATGGAAATAAAGTCCAACATTAGGTCCTATTGTACAGCAGACTGTTGGCAGTAACCCCTGCTCATCTCCTCTTCCTTCCCTCTGCCTCCACCACAGCAGATACTAATCTCTCCGCCTCCAGTCGGCCTTTCTTTTGCTCAGTTCACCCCTCCCCGGAAGACAAAGGGGAAGGGCTCTGGAGAGGCACTACATAGTATTTTAGGCAGAAGAATGAGCAACAGAGAAAAGTCATAAAAGCATTCATCATGGTGCATACTGGTGTGTGTGGTGGGGAGGTGGAGGTGGGAAACTATTAATAAAGTTTCTGTCCCAAAAAGCTGCAGAAAGGGGTCGATGAAAGACTTGTCAATACAAGATGGGATTCTTTTTTTTTTAACTAAACACATATGAATATGAACAGCTAAAATGCCAGTAAAATAAAGTTGGCAGGACTTGCTAACATTAGATTCAAGACTATTCTGAAACAAGTAGAAGATGCTACACACGCCAACTACATTTTGATTTGACTTTCACAGTTTACATGACTGAATAGCTTCAAACAGACACATGGAATGCAGATGTGGCCAAATACTTTCAGCAGAGCACTGGTCTGTGAATCAGTTACAGAGATAATCTGCTGGGGGATGGCAAGAATGAAGTAAAAAAAAAAAAGAGACATTGCAACAATGATTATGATAAAAGTAACCGCCAATAGGAGGTGTGGAAGTTTTCTCTCAGACCACTTCATTTACAATATGCTGAAAGGTTATTATGGAATTACTGCACAGTGATGCCAAACATATACCTACCACAGCTATAATGGGAACTTTAAAAGACTGACAAACCAGAGGATTCATACAATTCTCATGTCTGTACATTAAGTATGGTACTACATCCAGGAGGTGATAAGCTTAGCTTGGCATTAAGACAGGAAGCAAGGGGAAACCACATGTCTGGCTCTGTTCAAAGTGCAAGAATATGCTAAACAGAATCTGGCCAATTATCATTCATGTGTTTGTTTAGCCTGTGCACAAACCAAAATGTAAAACTGACAATATGTATTTTCAAGGGGAATTGGGTGGTATAACTATTTATTGACGAAAAATAACCTGGCAAAGTGACTTCTTGGGGTCTTGCTGTCAGACTGAAGTTGCCATGCAATGCCATGCAGCCAGTGAAGCTCTGTGCAAGGCTGGATATGGGTGAATAAAATACAGTTTTGTGACTATCTAATTTCTACTCATGAAGGTCTATTATACAGATCTACAATAAAGACTGAATTATAGCTGTGTTTCTTTTGGTTCTACTCTACTACAACACACACACACACACACACCTCTACACACACACAAACACACAATGGAAGAAAGCAAATGGACTATTATTGTTGAAATCTTCCACTTTGTGATGAAAGAAGTGTTTAAAGTGCTAACCACCATCAAAAAGACATTTGCATTACAATACCACAAAGTTAGAACAGCCTGTCCATCTACATGAAAGTCTGAATAATTAAAGATTCACAGTTCTGGCTAACCTAACAAGTACTGGCAGCCTCAGAGAAGCTCCATTATAAAAGCCTGGGATTAAGACTGGAACTGAACCAACGCTGACTGTCACAAACTGGTTTTTATCCACTGGGAATAACATCTGTCTACAAACAGCAAAAATGTAAACAGGAGTACAGAATCATTAACAATCAGCATGAAAGCTGACTTTGGTTAAACATATCTAGTAACTAACCTTTCATAGGCCAGACTAACTCAGCATGAAGACAGTGTAGCAACTTTATTCTCTTTTGTGGGAGCAAAAACAACACTCGGTCTTTCAGTTACTATGATACTGCAACATGAGCTTATCTACACACTTTACAGCTGACTTAATTATTTTCACTTCCCCTAATGGCATAAATTACGTACACAGGTCACAATACCACAAATCCTTAAAGGGAGAGCTCAGTCTGCAAAACATAGGCCTAGGTTACAAGCAATAAAAATATCCACCACACATCACAATGTAATTTCAATATTAAAGGCAAACCATGGAAAATTTTCCAAAAAAACAATTTATAGAGACATACAAAAATAATCCCTCTCAATCATCACTCATGACATGTGTGGCAGCACCTGCATTTGCAGAAAACTGCCATACCCTCTAGTTTGTTTTGCTGTGTTTGGCTAAAATATTGGTATTTGATAATCTGTTATGCTACAACTGTATTTGTAGTCCTTTATAATGACTTTAATAAGTTTAAAATAATGGTGTTTTAAATTATTACTCTGCCCGCCCCTTTGCTACTGTAGAACATGTAAATGCATTAAAATAATAATAATAATTAACTTTGGGGCGCATCGATCCTACAGCACCCCTATAAATGATACCAGTTCCAGTCAGACATTGTTCTAATTTCTCTCCCCACATCACCCAGTATTAGCACTGTGAGTGATCTTCTAGTTTGTGCAGGCTTCTGCCAATTTGAAGATAGAAGCCTGTAATCTTGGTGTGATCTCTGATACAGACCTGTCATTTAATGCTCAAATAGCAAAAGGGGTGCAATCTCCTGGAGCTAAAGCACACTACTGCAATTGATGTTTTTTTCTTTCACTGACCTGGAGACATGTCATGCTTTCATTCATACATGGCTTTATTCGGGGCTCAGGTGCAGAGATAAGTCTTAATCCACAGCTCTGTCTGCAGCACACTGTAACAGCAAAACCCACATTACACCTGTTAAAGATCTTGCCACACCACAGAAATGTGTAATTAAACCAACAGCCCAACAATTAAAAAAATGCTGAGTATATAAAACTGGGTCTCAAAGTCATGAAAAAATCAGCCGTTTTCTCTGCTCTGAGGCGCTGAGTTCACTCTGCCGTCTCAGTGTCAAACACCAGTAGGACCTGAAAACATCCTGTAACATGGACACTGTGTAGCAGCTTTATTGGACATTTTCAGACAAATTTGAGCCACCAGAGCCAGAGGACGGTGACAGGATGGTATTTTTTTGCCTCCTGTGACGGGTTGTTCAAACTGAAGTGAAGTGAAGTGAATTGCTGGGGTGATTTGAACTGAGAGAGTCACTCAAGGTATGTTCGAAACTGTATAATTTAGTTTTGAGTACAAATCAGTGTTTGTGCAACACATATCTGCATATATATATAGCACATATTTACATAAAATCATTGGACACTATTAATTAGTGTTTGAAGTGGTACTGGGGTGTGTTGCACTTTTGGAATAGGAGTCCAGATTATGGTCAGGGTCAAATACTTGCACTTATATCCCTAAAATCAGAACTATTATCCATCACCCTGATAATTTGGGGCAGTGGACACAAATGACCCACGCTTGATAAATCGACAAAACAAAAGATGTAGTGTACTGTATTTGCTGTATGTAAAAATCTAATTTTTACTTGTGTTGTGAACATTTCAATTTGATTAGAAATAACGTTAAACTTTTCAGGACAAAACTCAACCAAAAACAGAATAACAACACAGTGGGGGCATGGACTATACCAAGCTCAGGCCTAGCTTTAGGATAGTGTGGATGTTTTCCTCCTACAAGAGTGCTGCTGATATTCCCTCATCTATTCCCCATGTGGCAGATGAAAGGGTTTGAGATAAGGAATGAAATAGTGGGTGTCCGAATAACTACAATTTATTCCACTTAAGCAATCCTTTGGGCTTTATACACTTGGTATGTGAGTGAAGACCTTTGGAAGAATATAGATGCAGTGCAGAGTAAAGCCATGATTACAGACACAACATTGAAGCAACTAGCGGACTAAACACTGTTTTTCTCTTACTATCGTATATGTGGATCTAATGTAGTGGATACCATTTCAAGTTTGTAGTGCTTAGGTGACGTTTTGCTGGTGTTTTGTGAATGTTAAACCCTCTGCGGCCATTCTCACGCTAAGCTGGCTGTTCTATTGTTTGTGGAGTTTGTAATCACTAGAGGACGCTTTTACGGGTTTCTGTACTTTACTAGAAGGCTGTAAATGTTTACACTTGGGGTATTTGAGGTTTCTAGAATAACAGAAAAGCACCACTATATAAACAATATAACAAATGGAAAATCCTAGAAATGTTGTCCACACAGTGTCAAAACCAGATATACAAATTAATCTTAAAACAGATAAGGTGAGCAGCCAAACTAAGAAAGCTTCTATTTGTTGGTAGTAAAGTGTTAACTTGTGAGACTCACGTGGCTTCTAATTTCAACTTCTGACACTAAGAAATAAACTCAAAATACATGTTAATTCCAAGTTACAATGAGAGCTTTTATGTTTCAGCCGTCCGCTAAGCCACATGTTGCTATCAAATCTAGAGAGTGAAATTACATTAAAGCACTCATCCTGCAGTAAATTTACAATAAAGACACAAAATAAAAAACATAATTATAAATTACATGATGTTCATACCCCCTTATTTGGCAGCAAGAAAACTTTTCCCAAACACATCCATCAAACTCACTGGGAGGAACAAGCAGACAAGTTAAATGAGCCAATTTAGGCCTAAACACTCAAAGTAGCTGACTGGCTCCTGACATGCTCATATACATGCTGTCCAGTTAAACTGAGGAGGACTGCTGTACACTTCAAGATATTATATCTGCATTTTGACCCCCCCCTTCCGCTCTAACGTGTCATTTTTCACAACAAAAATGAAGTGGTTCGTCGATAAATCTGAAAACACCTGCCTCATGTTTTAATGTATCCAAGTAAATCTGACTTTTTCTGAAGCTATGATAAATGCTTGCTCAGACACTGTCAGGCACTGGAATTAGACGGCCCCCTGCAAGCTCAATCCCTCGAAACTTAAAGTCCCCCTTCACTCAAAAATGTATTTTTCTTCTTGTTCCCACAGTTGGATGTTTGAGTGTGACTGTGCAGAATAATGCAGAGTTGGACACTAGAAGGCTGTTTTCACATTCATCTGCTGAGAGTGTAAAGTTTGTCTGTGCCTGGTAAAAAATTTTAAGGAGTGGGCCCACATCCAATTTGCAAGTTATACAAGTGTGATGTGGAAACTTGAAACTTTAATGAGTTAGAAGGAGTAGAGTAGTAGAAGGAGTAATGATTTAAAGTGGAAATTATACATTTTCTGTGGAAAAAATCATATGCTTGTTACTATATATGTCTTACTACAGTAAGAAACTACAAGCACATGAAGAAAACACGAAATTGACAACACATGCAGCTTCAAGGAAAAACAAAGCTAAACAGTGAGAAAACAACCAAATATAGAAAAGCTGAGAGTCAAACTCATTTCCAAGCAACACAAAACAGTAATGAACAACCACCTCTAGTTTAAGTTACAACAACAACAGCAATCTGTCAGTGCTGGAAAATGACCAACAGTCTTTTGTTTCTTGTAACATTCTGATTGCAGAATTCAGATATTATTGTTGATTAAAGATCCAGTGTGTAAGATTTATGGGGATTTATTGACAGAATATGTTATAAATGGAATATAATGTTTAGACACATGTTTTCATTTGTGCATAATCACCTGAAAATAAGAATCTTTGTCTTCTTGTTACCCAAACGGACAAACAAAACTGGCATTAGATACGATTTCATCAGCCGGCCACACGTGTGGTAGGGGAGGGTGAGATGAGGTGTTTGCAATCTGCAAGCTCACCACTAGATGCCACTATTCTACAGACTGGTCATTTTAACCCAAAAATACTAGCTGGAGAGGCTGGAGACTAGACTGCCCAGTCAAGTAAAACTAAAGGAAAAAAGAAACAAACAAGAGGCAGAAGAATGACGTCAGCACCAACAAGGCAATCTGCAAAGCATCACTGTTTCCTGTGGCCTCATCGCTCCCCCCTGCCTCTAAAATGAAGCATCCAGCTGCTGGGAACAAACAGACAGGTTCTGCTTAGTTGAACTCCAAATTGGTCCATTTGGCAGCTAATTGCATTAAGGGTCAGGTGCTAATGTCCTCAGGTTGCCACTCTAGTTCCTCAACCCACAGCTAGTTGGCAAGCAAAGATGTGGTTCCTGAAGCTCTCAGTTGGTGGAGGTTAAAGGTTATAGACCCACCTGTGATTTGAAAGACGTGTTCATTTCAAGATGGTCTCGCTTGAGACAGTACATTTGTCATTTTTGTACAAATACTGAAACAACAGCTGTACAAATATTTTCTAACATTAAAAAAAATATATTTTAGCCATTGTAGACAATGTGCAAAAAAAAAAAAAAGGCAAACATGCCAACAGTTCAGCTGAGCTCAACCTACCACAGACTTTGCACAGTAGCCAGACACAAAGCTATAACTCAGTAACTGACAGAAGATTTTTCCTGGAATAGTGCCCCAATAAAATCCTTGTTCTCACTTCAATCTTTCCATTCTTGATTCCAGAATTACATTTTATTGAGGTCCTTTACAAACAGAGTTCCAGCCCTTAAAAGATGGTGTCAGTTTCAGGATTTCCAGGAATAACTCACCAAACTCACTGAACAAAACCTCAGCAAAATATAACAAAGAAAACAAGCAGAGAGATCTGGGGGATGGCACGAACCTCCAAAAGCTTTATGTCCTCTTGATGAGGCTCTTTGCTTTGAAATAAGCCATTTGATGACACTATGGCTAAAAAGAAGTAACAGTAAACCATACCAGTGGTGAAAAAAAAGGGAAAAACTTTAAGTCAGCTGGATAAGTAATAAGTCCCAATGCTAGACTGCAAGGTGAAATAAACTGGAAATTATGAAGCATATACTGGTGGAAAAAAAAACATTAAATATTAACAACTTGTGTGCAGATTGTCTTCTTTCATGAAAAATCAGCCATTAACAGCATCTCAACACATTCTCTCACTGCATACAGATCTAAATATGTTGTGGTCTTTATTTGCATATAGTACAGCAGCTCCCTCTTTTACTCATCTCAGCACAAACACATTTCAATAATCCCATTAACATTTGCATATCCATATATATATATATTTACAGACAACCCAAATACACATGCACACTTATTATTCTGAAGGAAAACAAATCACAGATTTTATATTCCTTAAACAGGAATAGGTATGTGTGATGAAGGAAAAAAGGCACATTTGGCAAAGTCTTAAAAATTAAAGGACCAGTGTGTAAGATCCAGTGGCATCTTGCAGTGAACTTGCAGACTGCAAACATCATGTCTCACTCTCCCCTTCGAATTCAGAGCAAAGGTTGTCGTAGGCAACTGGACTTGGTAGAGGTCTTAAAGACGTTTCGCCTCTCATCCAAGAAACTTCTAAAGTTCTCAAGTTCTGAACTGAACTGAACTACA
This sequence comes from Lutjanus erythropterus, assembly GCF_056507025.1. NCBI lineage: Eukaryota > Metazoa > Chordata > Actinopteri > Lutjaniformes > Lutjanidae > Lutjanus > Lutjanus erythropterus. Next base: position 22,506,093 of record NC_139323.1, on the reverse strand, counting down.
AATACCTGGATGACTGAGAATCTTCACAGACACTCCCCTTTGAAGTATATGGGACAGGGGTTCTCAAATGTTTGAGTGCCAATTTAGAGAGCCAACATATGATTAACACATGGCACAGGAAAACCTATGAACTTGTCCCACTTAATCTGTCCCTTGAGGTCTAACGAACAAACAAAGAGATCATTTTCCTGAAACCTCAAATATACAGCACTTTTCCCATGCCAATTGCCTGTTGACGGAAAAAGCCTATTTGAGAATACTAACGAGGACCTAAGGTGGCTGGGACAAACGCCTACGGCTGTACACAGAGCCAGTGTTTGGTTTGTCTGTCCTGGACCACTGTGGGAACACGGCAGTTCAATATCAATATCCATGAGGACCCTCTCCGTCTATAAATATAAATGGCTCATTCTATGGTAACAAAAACACAGCATTTCTTATTTTCAAGTGATTATACACTAATGAAAACATACTTCTGAATATTACATTCCATTAATAAAGTCGCATAAATGTTAAGCATTTGAACTTAAGGAACAATCAGACTCATCAGAAACACCTTGAAGCACACTGTCCTCAGCTATTTTTTACGTGCTATCTAAACCTCTGATCTGGACTTCATTACTCTCTTTGTCATTGTAAACTGAATATTGGATTCATTGTTTGACTACAGACCAGCCTGAAACCCCTATTAACATTACAATTTAGTTTGTATGCATCACTTTCTACCGTTCAGAGTATAAATTAGCCGCTCTGCTCCATTGTTCTCTTTGTAGCTACCTACTCAGTCACACTCAGCGTGGCTGTAAGCTCACCGAATCCTTGTAAATTATATTACACTCCACTCTGGCTAACACCTTAAAAGGATTCTGAGTGATTTCCTCAACATTATGCAGAATCAGGCCTGACCATAGTACGACCGTTGGTACCCAATCTCGTATCTCTCCTAACACAATTTTCTAACTCACATAAACACAAGCACATATTGTCTCTGTTGCTTCAGCATCCATTATACTACACACTCTCTCTCTCTCTCTCTCTCTCTCTCTCTCTCTCTCTCTCTCTCTCTCTCTCTCTCTCTCTCTCTCACACACACATTCTCATTACCCATCTCTCTATCTATTTTGTTATTATATTTATTTTACACAGCTACACACGCACAGCCATCCATTCTGTGTTCACTTTAGGTATGTACGTACATATATTTGATATATATTGAACATCTCATGACTCTAAGTGAATATCTATAACAGCCACTCACAAGCTAAACGGGAGAATTTAATCATTGTAGCAAACTGGAATCTGATATTTGTCTGCACTGAGAATTTATTCAGAGTCCCACAAACTTTTCTGAACAATTCCTCTAATCTGAGTGAGTGTCTATAGTCTTTAGTCCTTAAAAAGAATCTCAGTACCAATCTCGATACCAGTTTCATGGTACACCATGTTATGAAAATTGGTTATCAGGTTATCACACCATGCACATTTGTTTATTTATAGTATTGTATTGAATTGCACTGTATCTCGGTTCTTCCATTAAAAAAATGTTTTCAAGTTTCATATCTGTCAGACAAAATCATTTTTTGAAATTATTATTAAGTATTTGTTCAAACAATACAAACTCTTGTGTTAGAGTTTTAAAACAATTAAACTCAAATCATCATAATACATTGTACATGTACATAAGCATTCCTAGCATGCAGGGAATGGATATCCATATTCACCTTAACACATATTGGCATGTATTCACAGATACAGGTGCCTGTACATAGGCACAGACTTAAATCCATATACTTATATATGTTGCATGCACACATACTTACACATTTGCTTACACACATACAAATGCAGGCATAGATGCATGTTGTGTGTGCAAAATCCTTCTGTTTTCCCTCCTTTAAGGCTCAATGTGACTGACAATAATTGTGTGCAACTGTGTAATATCATTTTGTGTTATGCTGTGACAGCATGATATTTTCCAGGACTGATTGTGAAAATCTCATACTGTTGCAATCCCACATTTGGACAGACAAGGTTTTTGCTGCTATTCATGACGTAATAATTTATGTACTGAGTCTTTTAACTATATATCTATTTTTGATCTCGCATCTGTACATCTGTTTGTGAATTTGATTAAAATCAATGAATTTATGCAACACTGACTCAACAATCTGTCCCCTTAATGAACTCATCATCAGAATAGTTTGACTCCAAGGATACAACTAAACATGCACATTGTTTTGTTACTGCATACCTTTTTTCTTTCTTTTTTATAATTTTAGCTTGTATGGGAAAAGTGCAAAAATGTGCAGTATTGGAACAGAAAATAACTACCAGTGTGCAAAATTACAGACAGTGATTAATGTTCAGTTTTCTTTGGATAAACCTAACATAATAAAAAAACCACACACACACACTAAATTCAGGAACAGTCAAACACACATACAGAGATACACACACCAAGTACTTTTTTGCAGTCAACCTACCACATCCTGGCAAACATCCGTCTATGAACACCAGCCCCAAGCATGCTGCTTTGTTTTTACTCTAATGAGCTGTAAAATTGTGGTGGAAAATGTACAGAGCACCAAACTTGCCGGAAAAAACAACCAAATGAACTTTACCTGAACTCAGCCAGAGGGTCAGACCTGTGGCAAGTGTCTCCGTAGTTGCTGCGCAGACACGACAAATGTGTTTTGTTCTGCTATCAAAAACTTGAGGCAAGGCGACAATACATTTGACAACACATTCCCTGGGAGATGCTGTGAGAGTTGCAGATGATTTCTTTCGGTCTCTTTGTAGACACGAACGCAGCCTGAAATATAGCTGGAAAAGAAGGTCTCCTGTCAGTTCATTCCCATCCATCTGTCCAGGCATGTTGGAACAGAAGTGTAGGGGCCAATTATTCAAGACGAAAGGTGTGAGTCATGCTGCAAGTACATGGTGAGGAATCCCTGTTTCATTGGTGGGGAACCTATGTCACACATTTCAAGTAGAAATTTTGATTTTTCTCCTGAAGATACCATACTTCAGTCCACTGGTGTACTTGGAGTAGATCAGGGGAGGCAATTGCGCCCCCAGTGGTCCTCTGTCACTACAAAAGGGCCCTCTTGGTTGCCCCTAGATTAGATAAAACATGATCAGATGCCTCTACAGTGGCCCTCCAGTTGGCAAAATGGGATAAAGTGCCCTCTAGAATGAACTACAGTGGGCAAACTATGGTAAAGTACCTTCTAGGTTACCCTTCCACTGGATAAAACATGATAGGAGTGAGGACAAAATGCAGTTAAGTGCCTTGTGAAGGTGCCCTTCCAGTGGGCAAAATGGGATAAAGTGACCTCTAGAGTGCCCTTCAGTTGACAAAACATAATAAAGTCACCACTGGAGTGCCCTTTTGGTAGTAAAAGAACTTTTGGTGCATTGGTGCTCCATCGCATACAGCTGGTGGCCTTATTTTTATGCCACTTCTGCCCCTGCCATTGCTTCAGTCCTTCAAAATCAAAACTTTAAACTACTTTTTTAAATGGTTTAACAGGTCCTCAAATGGTGTTAATAGATAAACATTGGGAATCACTCACTGTGTAACGCCCGAATTAAAAAGACCATCCAATTTTCAAAGAATAAGCCTCGACAATAGCTTTGTACAGAGCAACAGTCTCTTGAAAGCCTGGCTTTAGATCCTGGAGCAAAACAACTCCCAGACAAAAACAATTAGGTTAAAAATTCCTCTGAGTCATTATTCACTCACTTTAATCAGCTGCAGCTCTACATCTGAGCCACTTCACTGGAATTTACTGTACATACACTGATAATATACTGTCGGTTTAAAATAACTTTATAGGCACAGGGGGGAGCTGTTCCTTATGCCCATGCCTTCCAAATGATCCCACGCTCTTACAGTTCAACAGAAAAGCAAAAGGCCACAACATAGAAGTCCACATGGTCATTGTACTGTTATGGTCTTTTCTTTATTGTGTGTCCTCACATGAAACCTGGCCAAGCTGTGCTCTTCCTATCTTGCAGTCATAATGGATGAAGTGTAGTAGCATATGAGCCAACACAAACAACTAAACAGAAGGGAAAACAGCTTGGAAACCATGCTAAAAAAATGAACTCAGTGAACTTTAAAGACTGACTTTCTGCTTCAACTTTGATCTACTGTAATTACCCTAATTGTGAGTACTAATTTTTCATGTGTAGATGGGCTCACATTTCACTTCTAAATAAAGTGGTAGGTACTGTGATGCCACAAAACCTTTGGCTTGTTAACAGTCTGTGTGACTGGCTGACATTCTTACTTGTTACCCCATTGGACTTATTTTTTAGCTATTTCATATTTTACTCACCAAAGTAATTGTGTTCTGAGATTTCAGCAATTACTTTGGGGAGCACAATGTTGTGCATCAATTTAGTAATAAACAATAGCTTTTCTTATACAATACAACCAGCTTCCACATGGCTACTGCCCAACCTACTACACCTTCTTGAAGATGAAGTGGAACAGCTGGGACACAAGGGGGAGAGAGATTTCTTGTCTTCTGATGAGATAAAGGTTTTTAATGTTCATGAACAAAGACCACACTTCCCACTCATCCAATTTTCACACAGAAAGTACTACTTGAGCAGACCTCATCAGTTTTCATGCCTTTTGACACAGTTTCCACACTTCTGTGCCCTTAAGCCCCACTTTTTGCCCTTCTATCTCTTTCTCTGAATACAGGAAGCACTGAGGGCTCTAAAATTTTGAGGTTATGAAGAGACGGTACCCAAACCCAGAGTCTCGACTCTCCTGGATCCCACCTGTCTTCCCATCACCAGTTGACACCATCTATCATCCATTTGTCCATGACCTTCATTTCATCCCTAACCCCCTTTTCCTTCATTTTCCCATCCCTCTCCCTTCATCCCACTGACCTTGAACCTTCAACCTCTTCCCATCATCCCATTTTCCTCCCTCCAGAATCATTCTTCATCCTTGGGATGACGGTTCACTCCTTAACTCCGCCGGTCCACATGTTGAAGTGTCCTTGGGCAAGACACTGAACCACTGGTTTGCTTTGCAAACCTGTCCTCAGTGGCAGACTCAGGCTTTCAGCAAAATTGAAAAGGGCCTCAGCTGGAACACTAGTGTGCTGAAAGACAGGGTTTTTTTTGGTGAAACAATTTCATGTCTTGTTTAAGACTGAAAGTATAACAATTACTACACCTCTGTAATAAAACCACACAAGAAACTATTAATTAATTAACCATTTAGAAGAATGTAGAGACCAACTATTTTTCAACCATGGTGGGCAGCCTACATGGCAATGCAATGCATTTTCTTCACTGGAAGGACACCTAAAGGGCATATCAAGACACCCTCAAGGGCACTTTTTTTTATATCTGGAAGTGCATCTTAGATAACGCTTTTTCATGTTTTGTCCATTGGAAGGGCACTTTATCATGTTTCGTGCAATGGAAGGGCACCTTAGAGGGCACTTTTTCATGTTTTGTCTGGCACTTTTTTAGTAAAAATCCTCTTCCAAATCTATCCATGTCAGGTTCTGTGGTGCTGTGGCAACCACTAATGGGGAGAGGACGAAAGATGCCAGATGAGCTGAAATGTCAGCATGACTCTCTGAAGCCAGACAGAGGGTCATTGTTACATAGGAGAACACTTATCATAATAGAGTTCATGCACTTCATGGGTCTGATGTCAATGGCCAATATAATTCACTCCACTTCATGTTAATACCACACAAACATGGGCAGAGGTACGGTAGAGAATGATAATCACAGTTCATAGATTTAGGCAACATAAAAAAGACAGGTAGAGAAGCCTCTTCATTACTTGGAGAACTTTAGTGGATGCAGTGGTTAGTAGATGACCTCTTTTTACAGGGCTCATATTTGCGGGTTCAGTCATGGATGGCTGACTGAGCGTTATGCAAATTTCAGTGCGTGGATCCAGCAGGATGAGAGGTGGAACACGTGGAGCCCTGTTAGAGAGCCCCGCCTCTGTTAGTAAAACCAGAATTATAATACATTATCATCATTTTTCACCCTAAACTCGATTTCTCAGCTCCCCACTCTGCTGGAATGTGATTTAATTGTCCTCAAATGGACATGTTTACAGGGAGGCTTTAATGGCTTCACTGCTGATGGTTTCATGTATCCTTAATCATTACTGTAAAATTCAGAGCATCATCACAGAGCAGATAGCACTGTAGGGTTTTATTTTCTGCCATCACTCTTATGCTCCGTTTCCCATTACAGAACCATTATCCCCATAGTACCGAGCCGATTCTGTGATGAACTCAGTGTTTTAGCTGACATTTGAGACCAAAGTCCAAATGAGTTTTTTAGAGAAAAAAAAACTGTAGAAAAACAGTTTTCTTTAGCTGTAACACTTTTCTGTTTGAGTATAAAGTTTGCTGCTCTTAGAGTCTGTGTAAGCCATGAATGGTGACCATTTCTAAGTCCAAGCCAAGTCATTATCTAACAGCAGTTCTTACCAGAGACATTCCTCGTCCTTGTATGGGCATGAGTAGAAAAAAAAACCTTAACAAGAAAGATGTGGCTTTCTTCTCAACCACTGAGCCAAAGATTACATCCCACTTTATACACTGGTTCAAACACCTCATCTAAGAATGCTTTGGGAAGCAAACATTAGAGAAAACACTGCCTTGGGGGCAAAATTAATGTGTAAGATTCTGTCTTGAAACCAGAGGCCGGCCTTCTTCATGGTAATGATAATTAAGAAGTTCTTGAATAAGGTTTAACATTGTAAAGAAAATACACTGTGACACCAACATGGCTAAATACATGACCTTTAAAACTGACAAAATACTTGGAAATTAGAAGCCAAGGCAAACATGCATTTTCACACTGAGACATGTAGAATAGCCACAGGCAAAAAAAGCTCTTAACTTCACCATATTCTAAGTAACAGGCAATAATTTAATGAAGACAGTATTTTTCTAATTAATGTAAATAAGGTTGTCATGGTCATTGGTTGAAATTTTTCTTTCATAGAAGTGACATGTCAAGGCTGGTGATTACAGGGCAGCTGGAACATGAGGAAAATGGACCAAATGCAGAGTTCTGAGGCAGAGCTGGTGCAGTTCAGTGATTTAGGCTCATGGGACTGTGAGTGAGGCAGAGATCAACCCAAAATCAAAAGACAACAGTCCAACACAAGCAGACAAATCCAAAACACACCTAATAAACAGGCAAAAAGGTCTGAACAGGGTGGCTACAGGTTTTAGGAACAACTGAAAACAAGAACCTGAAGCACACGAAAGCTAAACAAACCTAAACAGAGAGTCAAGCAAGTGAAGGGGTAAATGTAGAGGTGGCTAATTGGGACATGGGGTGCAGGTGAGGAGTGGGCAGGTAATTGCAGGACAGGTGTGTAGATGGGGAAAGGAGGGCAAGTCCAAGGGCATCTGGTGGACAAGTGGAGAATTTCACTGAGGGGACGTGGCAGAAGAGGTGGGGCAGATGCCTCAGACATGATGAATCAGATGTCAAAGAAAATGTTAAAAAGAAATGAGAACATTAGTTCTTGCTGTCAACATGTTCATGCATCATACCTAAACAAACAGAGGACGGAATTTCCCCAGTTGAAATATCCAACATCTGAAGTGTTTCAGCTGCATGAAGCCAAAAGTAAACAAAAAACATGGCTGACTATTACACAATGATGAGTTTCTTTGGCATGTGTGCTCAGTTAAACCCTCAGCAGTACAGCCTCCTTGCACACATACAACGCAAAGGAGGAAAAATGACACACAAGTTTACGGTTATAGCAATTAATAAAATCTTTGACATTGTTTAACATTAATTTACATGCAGAACAGGTTTTATATTATCTATTGTGTTTGGCTTCCATGGTTGCTGCAATTGTTCTGTGACGTCAGACAGCTGCTTCTTCATGAAGTCAGGGAAGATGGATTCACGCCTGCCAGTGTCTTTTAAAATCCAAGCCCCCCTCTTTGAAACACAGCCTTTTATAAAAGAGATCTTTAGTCTAAGCCCAAGCTGAGATAACCCTGATTAAAATTCTGAAGAGGATTCATCATGTGGAGAGAATGAATGTCTGCACCAAATAAATCATGGTAGTCCGTCCAGTGTTTGTAGACATATTTCACTGTGGACCAGCGATCAATCAGGATAGCCATGCCGAGAACAAGGCCACTATCATGGCTACAGTCAAGTGTAAATACAGGAGTAGGTAGAGTAGAGAGAGAGGAAGAAATAGTGATGAGAGATGGACAGAAAGTGAGTGAGAAAGAGCAAGAGTGAGAGGGAAAAGGAGAGACTAGCCCTTCTTCCCACTCCCAACAGGAACCTGTTTTAATAGCAGCAATCAGTCAGTAGTAGAGCTCTGGCTGGAAGGAGTGGATGGAGGGAACATAAAACAGATTGTGGGAAATAACAGCACGAGGGCATAAACACAGGAGTCATGTCACAGCACGGTTTTAAAATACCGCCATTTACTGCTGGCAGATGCTCAAACAGGCAGGGGGGAAAAATGCAGCACTAAAGATAAGTCTCAAAACTCTGCATGTTTTAGAGCTGTAGAGTAAAACTTCATTTGTTGTGGTCAAAGCTGTCAGTATTTGTCTAAAAGCTCATATTTCATGTGTTTGTGTATCCAAACTAAATGTGTAAGTCCCTGCTAAACAGCATTACTAAGCACATCTCCTAATTATGTAATTAGCATAGAGGAAGCAAGAGCCTCTGGAGAAGACAATACATTCCAACACATCATCTACGTTAATCTTTGATTTAATTGAATGGAAACTGCTCCTCAGTTTGGTTTTCATACCGGTGAAATATCACGAAATGTCCTGCAGATGGCAGCAAAGCATTTTGAGAAAACACGTCTCAATTTTCTGCAGGAGGGGGAGCAGGATTCAGCGAAAAATACAGCTTGGACGGAATAGATTTGCAGTGTTACTAGCTGTAGTCGTACATCTATCTATCTATCTATCTGTCTATCTATCTATCTATCTATCTATCTATCTATCTATCTATCTATCTATCTATCTATCTATCTGTCTATCTGTCTGTCTGTCTGTCTGTCTGTCTGTCTGTCTGCTTGTCTTTATCCATCAATGTCATATACTCTTAGAAATAAGGGTTCCAGAGGGGTTCTTTCTGAAGGGCTGAGGTTCTATCTAGAACCATTTGGGTTTGTCAGGTGTTCTTTGTAAGACTAAGGGTTCCATTAAGAACTCTTTTCATCCTAAGAACCAATATTTTTGAAGAAAGAGTTCTTCAAGTATTGTTGAACTCATTAAGCCTAACATAAAGGGTTCTTGGTAGAACCGCCTCGGTGTGCTCTACATAAAACCCTTGGAATCTAAAAGGGTTCTCTTTAGAACCCCCAAGTGTGTTCTAGATAAAACCTTGAAAAATAAGAAGGTTTTCAGTAAAATCTCCCCTTGGTGGGTTCTAGATAAAACCTTTAGAATCTAAAAAGGTTCTCAATAGAACCCACTGAGTGTGCCCTGGATAAAACCCCTGGTTCTCAGTAGAACCTCTTTGGTGGGTTCACCATTACAAGGTGAAAAGGTTCTGGGTAGACCCTCCAGACAGGAATCTGGGCGGAACTATAACACCACAAGTGGGTTCTCTGTAGAAGCTCTCACAGGTGGTTCTGGCTGGACCTGTTCACAGATGGTTCTAGGTATAACACTTTATGGTGGGTTCTAGGTAGAACTCTGAAAGGGTTCCAAGTGTAACCTTTATAAAAGGTTCTACCAGGAACTAAAAGGGTTCTCCTAAGAGGACAAGCTGAAGAACCCTTTATGGTTGTAGTAAGCTCTTGTTTTTCTCTCAGTGTTTCTCGACTGTGTGCTCGAGTCATGAGAACGCCGTGCAGCGATCATGACTTCACATGTGGATGGAGTAGATCCATCACGTACTCGGAGCACCCCGAGGTAAAAGAGATCCTGCTGCCTCTGCATTTTATTTATATATTATTGCTCCTTGGCTGCTCATTTACATCATCAAGATCGCGGTGCGGAGCCGCTTCCTCCTCGGCGAATCAGTAGGCATGTGGCACGGTACCCCTCTGACACCTTTACTATTCTGGCTGGAGTTCAAACGTCGGTAAATCTCTTATTATAAAAGGTGGTCATAAACACCTAATGGTCTGTCATGAATATTTTAGAGCTCTGAATATCACACAGAAATGACCTCTGGAAAACCACAACCTTAACAAGGCACATCTCAGACAGATAACCTCCACAGCCGGAGCAACATGAGGCCCCTTTCCCGGTTCTTTTGGCTTTTTTCGTGGCATGATTGGATTGATTTGTCATTTGCAACAGAGAGAGCTTGGCCACGGGGCTGTGGATAATCCAATTTATCGCTTTGCCATTTATTACAAATTTCTGTGGCTTTTGGGTCCACTGTCACATCGATTCGTTGATTGCTTGCTTAGCTGGGTCCTAATGAGCTGCTGTCTGAATCACTGCATAATCACCGCCCTAATTCACTTCCTCGCCTGCCCTCACACTCGGTCTGTTGGCTCGCCACTATTAGAAAAGAATGGACTGAAACACAGCACTCTGAGCAGACAATTAGTAACATCATCCTTGAAACGGGGTGTCATTCTGCGTATATTACCCTTTAATAAATGACAATCCTCTTGCAGCTTGGCAGAATGTTGTCACAAATTGGTGTTTCGGGTGACGAGGAGCACATCATCTGCAGCTGATATACGTGTGAATCAAACAGTCGTGGACAGTAATGTCTTTGAAGAGAGAGGTTTTGAGGAGTTCAAATATTTGGATGGTTTACCACGCCAACATTAAATTCTTCTCTTCTAAATGTTTAGAACGGATGTAAGACTACAGTATGGAAGCCCAGAAAGGCAAGTGAGAAAAAGAAAATCTCGTGATCGATTTTTTAAGTCTGATCTTTCTTTTTTTGCATTTGCATACAGAAATTAAAACTTACCCAGAAAACATGAAAGCTTTTAGTCAAATTTAGAACATGGGTTAGTGAAGGTCTTATAAGTACACATTATAAAAGCAGACACTTGCCTAAAATGATCCTGGCAAAAACCCCAAAACAAACAAACAAACAAAAACTGACACATGACTTTCATATTCCACACCTGAAATTAGAGTGTAAACATTTTGGGGAGAGTGCCGGTTAAATAATTTCTTGGTAGTTGCTGGTACAGGGGAAGTAGTAAAGGCAATAAGCAAATTAACGCAAACAAATTTGCACTTAGGGGATTCTGAGAAATAAGTTACGCTGTAAGTAAACCTGCATATCCAATATATACCTTGTGATTAACCTGAAAAAATGGTTGACAAAAGCTTTATTTACAGACTATACAGCCTTTAAAGAGGGTGAACATGGGACTGCAAGAGCCCATATAACCTGAAACTATATTACAGCTAGTGTGAAAAAAGGGTGAATGTGGGAGTACTTTACAGCCTGCATACCCTGAACTCGTGCTTTTCCTTTTCAGTGCTAACGTTAACAGATTAGAGTAGCCTGCATGAGCAGCGTGGCTCTGGCAAATTCATTTTTTGTGCGATGAACTCGATTCTCAGCAATAATCTGTTGTTAGTCATATCAACATCATTCAAGCAACATGACATCTTTCACTCCATGTTTACATTTATCCGTAGAATATGTCACAATAATAAAAAAAAAAAAATCAGGTGTGCTCTCTCTCTCTCTCTCTCTCTCTCTCTGGCCCAAGTGACTCTCTGGGCGAGGGCTAACAAAAAACATAGAGAACGTTCAATTTAAGAGACAAATGTGTAGGATTTAGTGGCATCAAGTGGGAAGCTTGCAGACTGCAAACACCTTGTCTCATTTTACCGTTCCAAGCCTGTAGGAGGACATACAGTTTCTGCAAAAATGCATCTTGAGCCAGTGTTTGGTTTGTCTGGGGTTACTGTAGAAACATGTTGGTGCAATATGGAGAATCTGCACCGTCTGTGGATACACAAGAGGTAATGAAAGGTAATGAAAACAAAACAATTCTTATTTTCAGGCGATTATACAATAATCACTATATTACATTTCTGCAATATTTACAATTAATATTTCACACACTGAAACTTTAAAGGGATAGTTCACCCAGAAATGAAAATTCAGTCATTATGTGTTCACCCTCAAGCTGTTCACTTCAAGCTGCTCAAAGCTCGTGTCTAGTTTTTTTTTCTAGTTGCTGGAGTTTCACAGGAAAACAGCACTGTAGAGTCTCCCAAACAATGTAAGTAAATGATGACCAGTTTTAAAATGGACTACCAAAAAACACCATAAAATGCCTCCATACTGCTCACACACACATACATTTCAGACAGTGTGCATGCGCATGTGAACGTGGCCCCAAGCTAAGGATCTACAGTGAAGATTTAGGCTAAAAACATGGCGTAAATTATGTCTTTCAAGTCAACTTGGCATGTCAGGCATGTTTGGGTCTTGTGTGAAGTAATTATAGCTAAAGGTTGTGGCAAATGACACAGCAGCTGCAGGTGTGTGGTGCTGTTGCTGCAGTTTACCGTCACCTGTGGCCGGGTGCAGCAGATCTGGTTACACCTAATAATAAAGGAGTGAATGATCATCATTTCCTGAACGATAATTGGGCCAGGCCAGTGTCAGCTGTGCGAAGGAAATAAATGGTAATGGGCTGATGATGCCCCAATGGACTGATCTGGATACTGTAAAAAACAAAAATACAATAAACAAACAAACAAAAAAAGTGCTTACGTTTATCTTGGTGTAGTATTTTATCGATACCCCCTAAAGGCCTATACAAAAAACAAAAATGAAAAAATAAATAAACAAAAATGAAAAAACAAACAAAACAAAACAATGCACTGTAAACTGCTCACTATAATCTTCAGTTATAGTGTTAGGCAAATGCAGGAAAAGGTGGTATTTTCTTTTCACTTGCAGACATTTTACTTTGAGGTTATCACATATCTGAAAAGCCCCACTTGAGGATGGATGGGAGAGCAAATACCACCAGGTGAAGGTTTACCTCTGTGCCAATATCAGCCTGTCTGGGTGGCATTTATCAAGCTCGAAGGGGGGCTTAAGAACACTTCAGGATATGTTTGTGAAGAGGCTGGTGGATAAATATAGGAGGGAGCTAATCAAGCCGCCTATCAACAGAAGAAGTGCACCATCTGTGTGCCTCATCATTTGTCCTGCGAGATGATCTTGTAGCATGTGGCAACTGCTCAGAAGTTGAAGGTTACATTGTGTGTCTTATTATGTTTTGTTTTGTTACATTTTTTTGCCTTGTTGCGTTGTTTTTGTCTTGTTACATCTTTTTCATTTCGTTGCGTCTCTCTTCTTTAGTTGCTCCTTTTTCATTTTGTCTTTTTTGTCTTGTTACATCATTTTTACCTTGTTACACAACTGAGTTATTTTTATCTTGTTATATTATTTTCCTCTTGTTCTTGTTTTTGTCTTGTTAGGTCTTTTTTGTTTTACATCTTTGTCATCTTGATACGTCGTTATTGTCTTGTTATGTCTTTTCTGTTTTATGTCGTTTTCATCTCATTATGTGTGTCTTGCATAACATGCACTGATGGATGCACCAAGGAGTCGTCCTTTCTATGACTTATTTTCCATTCCATTTAGGTTGAAATTGGTCTTGATGTTGTGAAGGCAGCACACAATGACACAAAGTAAAAATACTGAATAATTCCCCTCAAATGCTTTAAAAGTTAGGTAAACTTAGGTAATAAGCCTGTTTTGGAAATGTAATATTTGTGTTAAAGTGTAAAAGTAAAAGTTAAAAAAAAAAAAAAAAAAAAAGAATACTCAAGTCAAATAAAGATACCTGAAAACACACTTAAGTACAGTAACTAAGTATTTGTACTTAGTTACTTCCCACCATGGTAATCAAAGATTAAATATTTAGGGTTAGTGTTAGATGTACTCACTGATTACAGCTGAATTAAAACGACTGATTAAGCAAACTCATATTTTCAGTTAATGCAACATTTTCATCCTCCCCTCTCATTGCAATAAGTTAACAGAACTGAATAATTTTAAGTATAAAAAACATTATTTCATGTTCAGTAGATTAATATTATTTGAACGTTCTGAATTTAATAAGCACAAAACAAAGAAAAATCTACTGGAACACAGCTTTTTAAGTTAGTAGAACTTAGTTTTCACTACCTATTAAAATTAATTAAGGTTGGCAGACAATCAGATATAAAGAGAGATATCTGGAAGGATCCCACCATCACAAATCATTCTGTCTCAGCAAAAAGTCACAGGCAAACTGGTTTTCAGACAACATTTCTTTAATACAAAGTCAACATATCTACATACACAGTGGCTTTAAACCAATTATTGTTTCAGTTAGAAGTAACAGTTTGAAAGTGATAGCTCTTGGCCCTCATACAAAGGAAAAACTATTTTGCTGAGTTTGGGTTCTTTTTCATTTTGTCGGTATGTACTGTATATGTTCTATTCTTTTTGATGTCATCTTTTGTTAGTGTTGCTTTTTTGTTAGTCCCTCCCCCTCCCCCAAATATTCTGCGACATATTCCAGTAAATTTGGCGGCTGTTTTCAAAAGTCTAGCATCTTTACATGAAGTCAAAAGAGTAACACATTGCACAAGCTTCCAAAGACTTCCACGGTTTCGGGTTTGGCATGGGCCCATTTTTATTTTGCCAGTCTTTTTGAGTTCCAAAAGACTTCAGTTCAGGATTTTGAGTTCTTTGTGAAACACCTCAAGGTTCCCACTGTTCAGAGAGGACGTGCTGGAAATGTGAAATTTGCAGCAAGTTTTTGGTTGTCTTGGTCTTCCCTTGGTTGCACCGCACTGCTCTGTTTCATTGAGTCCTGAATTCTTTCTGCATCCCACAACAAAAACGTGGCTGAACAAAAACACACAACATGGTTCTATACAAAATGCAGTAGGGAGAAAATAAATCAAACATGTCATTTTGCAACTGAACTGTTTATGGCCTTTAGCGTAGCTGCATTTGTCCATCAGCCAATGACATATTTATGGACAACACCTTGGCATTTTAGGCAGTTGGACAGCTCGGGACCTTCTGGGGATTTGTGGGAAACTTTTAAGGAATGAAGAACACCTTATTTCTCACAATAGTGGAGAAACAGAGATTATACACATTTGCAACTCCCTTTTTTGTTGGAATTAGAGACTTTAAAGCTCAAATTATTTAAATAGAATCACTTTAAGTTGTTTTAATTTCATGGTTTGACAGAGAAAAGTTCGTTTTACCTCTAGTAAGCCCATGCTAATGCCAGGGCAGGAAAAAGTTATCATCCACATTGAGAATGAGAATGTAACAGGTCGTTGAATTGAAGGTTCATTACCAAATCAAATGGTTAGCTGTTAGAGTGGACTAACTTCCCATCCTCGGCTAAATTACACCAGCAGATCACTGATGCTGATTTCATGCCCTCATTGAGGCTATAGGTGTGAGAACGGGAGCTGGCTTGTTTCCCAGTTTAACTGCTAGCAGGGGAAATTAAAGGCAAGAAAAAAAAAGCGAGTGGTAATTAAAGACCAGGGAGCAGGGCTGGAGAAAGAACATTTCGGAAGGAGAGAAAACAGGCTTTACAAACACCAGGAAGTCGGATATGAGCAGAAACCTCGATCTTTGTAGTTCTGTTCCCACTTAAAGTATGAGATCTTGAGGGTCAAATGATACAAATACATATAATCTATATATTTGTTTATTTACAGGTATATTCTAGATCATAGTGGATATCTAACAAAATGAATGACCACATTATGTCTGAAAATAATCAAAGTAAAAAAAGAGAAAGAACTTATTTTCTTAGAAACTGTGAGGGTCATTGTCTGTACATGATCATACAAGGTACAGTATGTCATTTTGGGCCGACATAGATAACAAAAAGAGTTCAATTATGAATTTTTTTTGTTTGATTAGATATTTTGTAGACCAGTTCATCATTCAACAGTTGCTCAAAATAAAGTCAAAAGAATACTAATGCCTACAAGTTAATGATAATAAAGAATCTCAACAAGGTTTAAAAATGGCATCTCCTCATCGGCACAGGATCTACCCTGGGGTAGAAGTTAAACTGGTGAGTGGAGGTGGAGGATTCAACACCTCGGCTCTTTCTCAAGAAACACACAAGGTCTCTAAGATTACAAAAAACAAACACACAAACAAAAAAAGAAACCAATAAAAAGTCATCATATTTTCAAACATGAGCACTGGCTGGTATAAAAAAAAGATGATGAGGAGAAAAATTGATTTAATACTAAGTGTTTGGATATATCTTTATATTCTGCATTTAAATATATATGCATGTGTGAGTGTGCGGTATATATATGCATAAATACATATACGCACACGTCCACACAGACATGTTATACTTAACATTTCTACAGTGAAAAAATAGAATGTCTTTAAACGTAATATGAACAAATAAGCATTTCTCTTTTCCTGCTAAGTTTAAAAAAATGTGATACAACGTCTCTGTTAAAAAACTAAACCAAAAAGAAAATAAAAAGTCAACTATGTAATGTAAAATAAGTCGTCATAATACAACATTAATGTTTTTCATAATGTTACAGTAACAATAAGGCTTTTTTGGAAATAAGAAAAGATTACACACAGTTCTGTCCATCCATCGCTCTGGTTTTTTGTGCACACCCTTCTTCGCAGAATCCGTACACTCATCTGTACCAAAAGATTGATCTCAAAATGAAAACTCACTGATTTCAAAAGCTTGATTTTTTTTTTTAATTAATCACACTCATATACATTAGTGCGTCAAATCCAACCTGCAGTTGTTTTTGGAGTATTTGTTTCAAGTTTTTTTTTTTTTTTTCTCTTAGGGATGTGCAAGTTTACTTGTACCAAAGAATTTCATTATCACATAATGGCATCGAGATCCAACATGGCTGCCTGGTCTGGCTGTGGCATCCACACAGACATCATCTATAAAAAACCCAAAGCAACTACTTTGTTTATCCACCTGTTACCAAACACACACACAGTGGAACTAAAGGCCAATTTTTCAACCACATGAACGTACAGCTTTTGTAATTGCAACAGGCCTCTGCCACTCTTGAGTGTCTTATACAATGAGATAGATGATTATAGAGGAGGCTGGAAACAAAAAAAAAAAAAAAAAAGGAGAGGTGGAAAAGACCGGTGGACGATGATGTTGTCATGTGGATGCGCTTTCAGTCATGCCCGCCTGGGCGCAAGCAGTTAGCAGAGCTGGCATCTTTTTGTTCGTCAGTTTCCTCTCCCTCAAGAGTCACATGTACGGCATACACGAGATAAGCAGCATGTTTGGTTTTGACAGAAAATTTAAAAAAAAAGAAGAAAAAAAAAAGATAATTCCTCATAAGACAAAAAAGTTCAAAACAATGATGATGAGCGTTGGTCACTGTACACAAAGAAAGCCCCAACTTTTGGGGCGATCCTTGTTTGGTTGTTCCATTTTGATCCAAAGCTTCTCGCCCACCAGTTGTTCAAAATGGTGGATGTTAACACCGAAGCCCCATGATGCAATGGTTCCAAAGAGAGGAGTGACTGTAAAAAATCATGGGACACGGTTGCCATTTCTCCCAGCTTGACCATCCACAACACGACCCAGCTGCAGCTCCTCGCAACAGCCAAGGTTTCTCCCCGATTTCTCCGGTGACTGAGACACGAGCCTCCTGGGGCACTTTTTAAATACACTGTGGTCAACATCACTGTGGTTTCCTGGTTTGGGATACTGGTTTTACACACAATTCATGAAACTAACTGATCTTAAGATATGTGCTGCTGCGTTCCTCCCAACAACCACTGACTGTTCCTTCTCTAAGCATTTAGCGCTTGAGAACAGGCAGTTAAGTGATGTATACTTTAATAGTTGAGTGTTTTTTTCCACACAAATTATGCATATCATTTGGGGGAAAGTGTAAAAAACTCAAGTTTTATTTGATGCCAGATGGTATTGTGTCCTCGCACTTGTTACGTTTTGATCTTTTTCTCCTACCAGAGTTTGGGGAAAACCACTTGTCAACAACAATTTGGTAATTTCTCCGGATATCACTCACAAAACGTGTTGATAGAAATACTTGAGCTCCCTTTTACACCCAGGCATATCAAAAGAACAAGAAAGTCACCCCATCGTGGCTACATCCAACTGCCTCTCACTGATTTTTGCTGTTCTCCTTCATTATCTGTTGCTTGTTACTGTTGTATCACGAAGATATTTTTGAGAAGAGAAATGTCCACGAATGTTTACAATGTCCTCCACATTGAAACACTTGAGGTAAGGTAAGCAGTCTGACACTTTGATCGATTCCCGCCCCACAGCTTGAGCCACAGCGTCTGGTTTCTCCTCGGATGAGGATTTTCTTTACTACATGATGGGCAATTTTCCTCCCGAAGGGTCTCTTTAGTCGAATTGGAATTATTCTAAACAGATTTCTTGGGCGTTGTCTTCTAAAAAAATCTACAATAGGATCCTGTTGGGTGTGTCTGAATTAGTGATGGTGATATCGTCGTCTGCTGTCGTCGTTTCAAATTTCATAGTTTCTATGGCTCAGGAGACTGTTGAGGTGGGTGACAGGATTCTGGGGGGGAAGAGATGGCTTTTTACGTTGCATAGTGATCAAAGCTTCCTAAATACTCCAGAGCTGCGTGATAGCAGAATTGGTACTCATCCTGTAGGGAAGAAACACAGAAAAAATACATCAGTAAATGAGATCAATAAGTTCAGACAACATTAAAAAAAAAACACTGGTTGAGATCTTACAAGATGGCATTATAGATCAGAGTTTACTACAAATGTATAGAAGTGATTTCAGTTTTATCGACCCTTTGCTAAGCCCCTCCTCTGAACAGCAACTGTCCAATCATAGATTAGGTTTCAAGAAGCGGCATTTAGCCTCGAAACTACAGTAAACTTTAATACAATTATGTGTTACCCAAAACTAGAAGCACAGAATATGTTTGTGTGTGTCTGCATGACCTCTGACCTCAGTTTGGACCATGGCTGGCCTCTGTGTCCGGAGCATCTTCACTGTCTGGAAGATATCGACCACGCCTTCATAGCGCATTCGCTCCAGGACGATGCTGAGGGTGATGAAGACTCCGGTCCTCCCCACACCAGCACTAGAAACAGACACAGTGAATTAATAAGGGTGTTAAAGATATGTCTTGCATGCTCAGTGGTGAGTCTATTTTTTTTATTTGTCTTTCTGCTGCATCTAAAGTTCTCTTGTGTGTACGTGACTTTATAACTCCAACTAAGACCTGCAACACTCATCTTTAAGTTATTTCAGTCTTCTATTTCCTCTAAAATACATACACATCTGCAACAGGAATTTGTTGTAAAGCTGCACTTGGCAACTTTGCACGTTTGCAGCTCCGACTGCCGTTCGAAAACTTTTGATAGCCACAAATCCTGCGGCAGGGTAACGTGACGGCGACAACGGGCAAGGACGCAATCTGCATGTGGGAACTCTGCAAACCCACTTTGATGTGCGTCCCCATTCTTGTCGAACACAAAATGAGCCCCCAAGGACACCGACAAATCACGCACACAAACAAGCAAACATTTTGTCTCATTAAGCCCCTCCTCCCATGTGTGGAAAAAGTCCGCCTGCTGCTGCTGCTGCTCTCCAGAAATACAGTCTGAGTCTTAACTCAGATCCTGAAATACTTGAGAGCTGCCTCTCTAAGCTGCTTTGCTGTGAAATGACTTCCACTTCACCAATGGAACAATAATTGATATGACAACAGATTTATTTGGGCTTCTTCCAGCCTCCGATGCTATTTTGTTGAGCGAGGAGCGAAAGCAGTGGCTGCTAGCAGACACTTTTGTTTTGTGTGTGTGTGTTTACGCCTGTGAGTGTGTGTCTGTTGGGGGACAAAGCTACGACAAATGACAAAAAAATGACTTGTATCAGCTGACAGTAAATTAAATGATATCGAACACAGTAGTTATTGAGCCTAATCATGCAGAACATACGACCACCCACCACCAACCCCCACGCCGCAGTGTCTCTCAGCCCTCCCAAAGCCTCTTCCTAGGAGTCGGTCACAGCTTGTCACATGGACTCTTAAACTCACTCAGCTCCTCTCTCCCTCTCCCTCTGTCTCTGCTTCTCTCCAGGAAGATCGACTCTCCAAATCTGAAGGCTCGCCGAGCCGCTGCAGACTGAGAGGATTTGGTGTCCCCATTCACAGTACGTAATCGGGCAATTAATGACAAAAAGCATGTGGGTCTATTAGATAGTGGCTGAGGAGGGGAGAGGAGGAGTGAAGAAGAAAAGGGGGTGGGAGTGGAAGAAAGAAGGGCCAGGGGAGAATGGATGGATGGATGGAGAGGAGAGGAGGAGAGAGAAAGAGAGCGGGAGAGAGGATTAAGAAATAGACAGAGGGATGACAGACGAGGAAGGCCGGTGACAGAAGACGAAAGAGTAAGAGAAAAGGAAGGCATAAGCCCTCAACATGGAGATGAAAAGCCTGAAGGAGGAGGGAGGGAAGAAGAAGAGGAGGAGGAGGAAGAGGAGGAAGATGAGGATGGTCGGGAGGAGAAGGAGGTAGTGACAGACAAAGAAACCAACCAAAGCTTAATATTTTTTCTTTAACATCACTTCTCATGAGAAACTTCTTTCCAAAATTAGATATCTACCTTTACACAAAGTGACACCTACTCTGATTTGGAACGACTTGATAAATAGTACAAAATTAAGGACTGCAGGTAACTTAACTGCATGATTAACTTCAACAAATTCTAATGATTTACTTCACTGTCGACTGCAGAAGTTCTGAGTTAATCCTCTTTTGATTCTCAAGAATTCAAACTAAGTTCACTGAGATGTGTCAAGGATGCATTAACTGTTTGGCAGCTGAATACAAAAAAGTCATATGACTCTTAGACTGGGTGACATCAACAAGAATTTATTTAATCTAAGATTAGTTCTAATCAGAATTTAGCAAAACTAAAATCCAGATTTAAAATTACAGAGCTTTGTTGCACAATTAAAAACCATAATTAAATAAGAGTTTCACCAGAAATAAATACACAGATGAAAAAGAAATGAGTACTGTCTGAACCTGGTAAAAGAGGAAGGAAAACTTTAGACTCAGTCCTTAACAATATTTTACATGGTTTGCTAGCTTGTTTAAAAGTTAAGAAAGCTTTACATTGTTTGCTAGCAAGCTAAAAACATAACAAAATGTTAAATTGTTTGCTGGTGAGCTAAAAACTTAACAAAACATATCATTGTTTCTAGCTTGCTATAAAGTTAAAACATTACATTATTTACTAGCTTGCTAAAATGTTACTTAGCCCAGTCAGCCTACTCATAAATTGTGGCTGAAATAATGGTATGAAAAGGCCAAATAACAGAAGATAAAAAAAAAAAATGGTCAGCACAGCAAGCCAGACTGGACTGTGTTAACAGATCAACTGGAGTGAAAGAAAGAATAGACGCATCATAAAACTCAACTGGCTTGACTGTCGCTTAACGTTTTTTTTGAAGACCTTCATTATTTCGCTCAATCCATCTAAAAAAAAAGCAGTCATTTTAAAATCTAAACCTCCTCTGCCAAAAGTTAATAATTCATCACATTCTAAGTTTGAGTGTGGTAAAAACTTAGCAGAGGTTTAAAGACAGGTTTAAATTGAATCATTCTTAATTACAAAACTGTTTAAAAAAGCTTGGTGCAACATCATTTAAAGTTAAAACATGATTTAATCCGAGTTTAGACATTAATCCTTGTTGGTGCAACCCAGCTTTACAGTCCAGTTTAACAGGCCGTGGGCCTTTTTGTCCATGACTCCAGTCTTGCGACTCCTTCTGCAATAGGTGATCCTTTTGCTTTAAGACAGTGCTCTCCCCCTCCAATAACGACCTCATAGAAGGGAGGAATAACTCAGTCTTATTGGAGCTTCCCTGACACATCTTACAACTCCCCTGGGCCCGTTTGATGGCAGGTGACATCATTGCTTTTTAATACACGGGAGGTGATGTTATGTTTGATGATGTCATGGCGCCAGTGCAATAGAAAGGTGGCTGCTACTCTCTTCCGAAAGTAAACCATGCTTATGAGGCAACGAGGAAATTATTCAGCGTGGTAACACCTTTGTTTGTTAACACTATCACATTGTGTTAGTTTGACAGTTGTATCCTGAATTTTTTAGGCATCTAAATACCAATCAGACCACAAAAACAATTTATCACATACAGGTAAGTATCTTTGGTAAAGGGATTTCTAGACATTTCTTCTTTACTAGTCTGTAAAGCATACAAAAACGGCCTATCAACCATGTCCACTGCCCTGCAACAAAAGGTAACAACTCATTCAGATCTCACTCAAGGACTATGGAAGAAGAAGAATGATCTGATTTCTTAGTGGTGACCACTACCAAATATCAGCTTTTAGCAGAGTCCAGTGTGTCAAGTTAATGATGAAGGTTACCTTGGAAGCAACACCCGAGGTGATGAAAAATGCATCACGGAGCGATCATAAAAACCAAAAAGAATGGCTGTATCATTTCATGTGCCTCCTCTTTGCAAATGCCAAGCCGCATCTCAACCTTATCAATTATGGAGGAGATGGGCCTGTGGAGGTGCAGCCGTAGTGTACTGCGGTGGCAAAAAGGAGAGGAGGGATCGTATCTGATGATGCTGTTAGAGCTGCACCGCAGGAGGTGCTGTGCTGCAAAACAATAACCACCTTAAGACGTGATTTAATCTTGTCTTGATGCTTTAAGCCTTATATCTCTTTCAAGACGGAAAGTATGGCTTTTGAGTGCAGTTTGAGGCGATACGGCATACCATGCCTTTCTTTTCAAGAAAATCTTATTATAATATAGAATTTTTAAGGTGATAGTTTACCCAAAAATAAACACATAATTTTGCTCTGGATTTCAGTGCTATTTAGCCATCTATATGGATTTGGTGTGAGCTATTAACCATAGAGACGTTTGCCTTGTCTTGACTGTAATGGAACTGGCTCTTGGCTTGTGGTGCTCAAAATTCCAAAAATTACATTTAAAAAATTCAACAGCAATGTGTCTTTCCAGAAATCATGAACCAGTTACTCGAAAAAAATCGACAGACCTTGTTATGAGCAGTTTCATGGAGAAACTACTTTCTTTCTATGCTGCAAAGAAAGTAAAGAGACATTGCGTTTGAATTTTTCAGATGTATTTTTTAGCACTTTGAGCACCATAAGCCAAGAGGGGTGGGCATTGTACTTAGGCACAGCATGAACAAACTGTACCTAATGTGAAAATGCCATTAGTTTCATGTGAGAGGAGGCAGGCATCTGTATGGCTCTATGGTATCTCAAAAGCTCACTAACTCACACCAACACTATCTAAATGGAAATATGCCACTTCAGGCTATGCATTTTGGATCTTGGGTCTTTGAGGCTGTGAAGAAGAGCAAGTATGGTACGACATGACGGTGAGGCCCCTTACCTGCAGTGGACAGAGATTGGTCCATCTTGTCCGAACTGCTCCTTGGTTTTATGCACCTGGCCAATGAAATCGATGAATCCCTCCCCGGATTTAGGCACGCCTTGCTCTGGCCAGTCAGTAAACTGGAACTGCCTTACTGTCCTGGACTGGCCATCCTGCAAATACAAGGAAAAGAAAGTGAGGTTAGAGGACGGAGATTGTAAATCAGGTGAAGAAGCAAGAGAAAGTACAGAAGTGTGGGGAGAAGGTGTATGGCTGTCTGGAAAAAACAGGTCACAGAGGAACTCTGTTCATGGTTTTTGAGTGGGAACTTTGATGAAAAGAGTAATCATTACATCATTACTGTCAGAGATTGGGATTGCAATCCCCCCAACCCAACCCAATTGACCAATTCAACCGCCCACTAACCAAGAAACCATTCCCAACCCTCTTTGGATCCCTTAAAGAACATAAGATACAAATGAGTACAAATGAGTAAGATCTTACTAATTTTCCCTGTAAATAAAACAGCATTCATTGGTGTTTTGTTCCTCCACAACACTAACACAGATGAATAAATGCACAGTGACACACACATCTCAGCACAGAGGGACAGTGTGTCCTTCTGCTCCTCTACCTCGGTCCCAGTTGTCTCTATTTTCTCCTCTGCTGAGTTTTCGAGTGTGTGTCTGGGTGTGTGTTCACCGCAATGAGTAGGTCCTAGTTAAAGCTAATCAATAGTGTATCTGCCATGACAAGCGTCTTCTCCCAGACAGCATGTTGAATAGGATAATCCTTCGATGCGATCGATAGAGTGACCTGATGGATGAGTGGAGCGGTGGAGGTAAGAGGCAAGAACGGAGGACTGACGGAGCAGAAGGTGGGATTGGACGGTGAAAACTGAAAACAAAAACTCACTGACAAGTCTGCTAGACGAAATGTCAATCGCAACAATTTAATATAATATCGATTCTCATAATCTTGTTTTAGTGGTGCACTTGCTTCCAATGCAAACAAAAACATTTAAATACATTTTTAGAATCGAGCGTATCACACTAGGACAACTAATGCACTTGTGTGTCGTGTCCTTGTAAAGAAACTTATTTCCAACTCGTCTTGGAGAGAATAAATTTGTCAAGAAAGTGAAGAAAGCAAAGCATGTTTGCATTTTGAGGCACGCTGCCTGTTTGATGCCTCCAGCAATTAAGACCACCAGGTGTTAGTTTCTCCAGTTGTTTCTCACTTCTCTGCATGTGCAACAGACTTCGGTTTCGACGAGATGTGTCATTCTCACACATTCTGCTCTCATTTGTTCACACAGCAAAGGCACAATTTGATTAATAATCAGTTGGTGACTAGTAAACTGGGATCTGTTTGTCCCTTCTGTTATCCTGCTATTAGATAGTGTAGAATCATAAAGTCTAAAATTAAGTTTAGAGTAATGCTGTCTGAATTGTGTTACAGAATCGACGTCATTTACAAGAATGAATGCACTTGACGAACAAGTTACATTAATACACATGAAGTGCGAAATAGACTGTGAGGTTCGTGACAGCCATTCTGACGTGAAATACTGGGATAAACACAGGTGCTACCAATGATACAGAGTCAGTGTGCTGTTTGTGTGTGCTGTCTCTGGCTCTGCTATACTAAATGGAACAGGACCTTTAATAGTCTCATTGGTAACACCCTGCTGTTTCGTATCAGTATGGTTACCGTGAGAAAAAGTCTTACAGCCTCATATTTTCCGGAAGCTATGCTGTGTTGACTGCAATTAACTGTCCATGCTGCCTCTGATGCAGGACACATGTGAAGAACTGGATATATACTTAAACAAATTTGGATTATACCAGTTTTATTGGTCTCCTGAAGTATCTCCAGGACAATGGTGGCGTGTGTAGATGATATGGTTGGTAGCTCCTTTAAATTTCACTACATTTTTGGTTTATTTTTTGGCTTTATTTCTGAAACACGCATCACGTGTGACAGAAATACACTCTCAGGAGAGGAGGACAGCTCGGACACAAGGCTGACCCTGGCTAATGTCTGGCTTCCTGTTGCTTGGCAAACCTGAGTCCCATTTCATTTAATTTTCATGACCAGAGACTGTTGTGGCCACATGTTACAGAGACCTGCTCCACCACAACATCCTGGGTCAAGGTGTTGCCCTTGATTGTGCTCCAAGCTGAAAGGATGGAACATCAAATGTAAATATGCACTGCATAATTATATGTGTATAGGAGTATGTATATATGTATATAACTAACTTCATTTACATATTTTATCATATTCTAGTTGGGTTTTAATTATCTGTATATGTTCTATCACTGTGGAGTATAAAGGGACTAAAGCTCTTTTTGTTGTACAATCCTGTGTTGTATAATGATAATAAATAAACTTAATAATCAGAAGAATGAAGATGCTCTTCTATTGTAAAGAATTAATCACACGACTGAGGATTACTGACTGCCCGCACTGGCCTCTGGATAAAAATAGCTACTGGTTAATTTTTCCTGGTTTCAGGGTATCACCCAGTCCAGCAAGCTCTTAAACAATGGATGGAAAAAAAAACTTCATTTAAGTTATTTAATTTGCCAGTGACCATAAACAGGTTTCAATGATGACTAAATGACCTTGTAAAACTATTAATGGGTTTCTCAGCTCTCTTCATCTGTTGCTCTATACATCACATCGAGTTAATAGTAAATGTGTTGATGTAAACAAGCACCTTAGGCTGTATATTCATCATGGATGTTTTCATGGTGGCTGCACTACCTTCTTATGCATTCATTCATTCTGATTTTTGCCACAAGCTAACCATCCCCCCTCTACTGCTAGCATGCTAAATGCAGATGGTGACTGAAAGCTGAATGTACGACACATGCAGCTATTGTATGTCAAAGGATATACATAATCTGTCTATTGAATCCTTGTGCTCTCAATGTCCTGTTGTCCCGTGTGCACCGTGTTGCCATCTTAGCTGCTGATATGTTTTAGCACCAACACTGCCAAGATGCATTCATGTACATTTGTTGTACGTGACAAATACACTGATTTGGATTCTAATAAGTTAAGCTCCATGTAGTGACTCTCTTTGTACAACATCTCATGTCTCTTTCCCTGTTTTATGACGCATTGCATGTTTCCTTTCTTTCATTGCCTTTGTTTTTCATCTCAAAAACATTTTGCCTCAGCAGGGGGATTAAAAGTGAAAGAGGGGCAAAGACAACAACACAATAAACCAAGCACGCCGAAGAAAGAGAGGAGAGGAAAAAAGGAGAGGGAAATTTAACACACAACCTGAGGGCCCACGCGGCGTGTCAAATTGTGTGATTAAATACGTGACTGGCTCGCTAGATGTGAGTGTTGAGGCGTGGAGTCTCTGCTATTACTGCGCAGAGGCATGCGATGTTCACGCGAACACACACACGTTCGTGCATGCACGCACACGCATACACACACACACACCCTCTCATTCGTACAATGGGAAACACATAAACATGCATGTACATCTACATAATCTACAGTATAAGGGGTAAAACCCAGTTTACATACACTCTTACCTGCACACACTATCAGTAATATGGGGTTAAAAATCTACAAATCTACACACAGACCTGATCTCCTCTTTCACACCTACATACCCTGGTGGTTTGTTTCCTTAAAGGAGAAATCTGTAATACATTTTCTGTAATTTATCAAAAAAAATACCATGATATGTCAGAGAGTCAGGAAACACGCTAAGTTGAAACAATGGCTTCTCTGTCAACAGCGCTACAGCCACAGTTTCCCCCTTTGAAATTTCTATTCTGGGCCGGAATAACTGTTTTTGTTTGCCTATTTCATGTTAATTAGAGTTCAAATTAATGCTGAATGTTTGCTGAATGAGTAAGTGCCTCTTTATGAGTTCTAAGAAATCATTAATAATCTTTTAGAAGTAGATGTTTCGAACAGTTAAACTGAGCAATATATCAACGGGATCTGGCAAGCGGTGAGACAGGCAGTCAGAGAACTCAAACACCAGAGTGTGTGTTTTCAGAGCAGTGGGCTTTTGTATTCAGGATAACGGTTTAGCTTTACATCAACAGCAAATGACAGCTGATCAACTTACAGTGTAAGACTTGTCATCGTTTGTTACTGTCAAGTTACAGTGTTCCTGCAGTCTGTCTGAGCTTCTACACGTCTGGAGAGGAGGGGTTGGTGAGAAACAACTCGCTCCAACCATAGGCTGTATGTTAAATAGGGATTCAACCTATAAAATACACGGTCTACAGCTCCAACTCACTATTTGAGCTGCAGTACTCGTTTTTCGATGTACAGCTGAAACATATTGCTTCTTTAACTGTGATGATAAGCAGACTGTCAGCCTGTCTGCTGCTGTTTGTACGCTTTGATGATTCTGCCCCCTTTAAAGATCCTATGAATGGATGTGTCCTTGTATGTTAAAAAATAAAATATCTAAAAGTTACAAATGTATGTGCATGGGTGTATATATGTGCTGAGAACAGCAAATCAGCATGGAGATAGATGTGTGGCTGAATGTGAGTATCTGTGTTTTTAAGCCTGTTAAGAGAGGCATTCTGCACACTGCAGAAGTGTCTTAGTGTGTTTGTGTATGTGTGGGGTGATGGCATACCAGCATTCCTGTCTGATTTCCAGACTGTGGGTAGTGTGTCTGTGTATAAGTGTATGTGTGTGTATCTTTACATGCAGAGATATACTGTATTAATGTTTTTAATACCAACAGGATGACTGCTAACTAGCTGCCACAATGTTTGGGCAATCACTGGATATGTCTGTCCGATCTAATTGGTCCAGAAAAGAAATCCTCAGGTAAAAAAAAAAGATACAGCACAGTAGTGCAGAGTAGGATATGAACAGTTCAGGGCAAGAAACAGTTGTGAACTTACTATCTGAATTAAGATATTTTCAACATTAAGTCATCGTGATATCTTGTTTTGAGTGGAAACCCATGTAACTACGGAGGGAAATTATAATATAAAAGCCATTTTAGGGATTTTTTTGGAAAGAAAATGTGATCTAATTGTGGTGCTCCTATGTTTATGTGACCTACTTTTCTGTAACCGGCTACATTTCCCACACTCCAGTGAAGGGTGGGCAGCCAGCGCAATTGTGGAAATTACAGCATAATTTGGTACTGCATTGCATTCTGGTCTTTTGAGTCTACTGAGAAAATGGTGTCTCTGTATATTGTGTGTTGTTACTGAATGTCTGTACTATAAAATGGAGAATTTACAGAACAGAGTTCCCCTTGCTCTTTGAACGTGTATTTACCTGTGAAGTTTAAGACTGCTGTGATGGCAAATAAGTGGAAATAATATAATTTGACTGGTTATATCCACAGCTAGACATTGTTTTCATCTCATTTTCAGGTGTTACTGCTGTTATTTATTTATTTCACAAGCTGTTAATTACTATGTCAAATATATTTCATGATTACATTAGCCTTTAATTTGCTGCTTGTTCCCAGCTCACAACCTACTCAACCCACATCCATCACCCTCAGGTATGTCTTACCCTGGCGTCTGTGACCTTGAACTCTCGGAGGATGTACTGGGGCATGTTGTACTCTGCCATGGGATCAACGACAAAGTACTGGTACCTGGCAGAGCGCTCCGCCGGCCAGTACTGGTGACACTTTTCCTGTTTGAGCAAACAGAGAGACAAACCCTATCTTTAATTCATATTTTGACAATCGTTTTTTCTTTTTTTTCATTTGACTGCTTGAATGTTTGCATCTATGTGTGTTTATGTGTATGTACCCGTCCCATCTCTCTCAGCTTGGTCAACATGACTACAATAGTAGAGTTGTTCTCCCAGAGCATTCTCCAGAAGTCTTCTGTAGTCTCTGCCAGAGGGCCCTGCGTCGCAATGTAGGCCTTCTGTTGCCTGCATACAAAAAAAAACATAACAAAACCACTTATGTTTGGCTTATATAATTAATCAACAATGTTTTAACAACACTTACGCAAACAGCACACAGAAAGTTCTGGCTGGTACTTGGGCATTGCTAAGACAAACAAGCAATGTGTATAAATTTGCTGTTTTAATTAAGCATGCCTATTGCTTGCATCTCAACCCTCTTTCTACCTGTATCCATCAATGAAGCTGGCATTGATGTAGTCAGATCCTTCCAGGCCTCTGATTGGCTGAAGGCAGACGCGTGTGGTCTCATAGGGCATGATGTTGACCAGCCGATTCTTGAACTTGTTGCAGGGGAGGTTGGCACTGATGAAGCGCGACGTGTGGGCTTTGGAGTTGGCCAAACGCTGGAGGGGAAAGATGGAGGAAAGGAGGTAAGGAAGGCACAGTAAGAGAGTTTAAAAAAAGCATTACACAGAAGGTGTGCAGTGAAAGGTGTGGAGGAGGACGCGGATGAAAAGAAAGCGCAGTGAGTGAGGGGAAGAGGGATTGAAATTGCAAAAGCAACGGTAGTTACAAAGAGGACAGAGGAGGTATGAAAAGAGGAAGGACAGGATGATAAAAGGAGGAGAGGTAGGGGAGATAAGGACAGAGGGGAGGACAGGTGCGAGACAGATCAAGAGAGGAGTATATCAATGACAGAAAGTAATAAAGCAAACCCAATCTAATCTGCTTCACCAGCTTCAAAGGGACATTGTTTATCAAGAGTGCATTTATCGGAGAGCAATTGGAAAACTTTATCCTCTTTTGCAACTTGTGGGGTCCTGCAGGGTCAGATGCAACGATGGAAAATATGCCACACACCCAGACTAACAAGCCCGTGGATCAAGCCTGCACGAAACAGAAAACTCGTCTAAAAGTGGGTCACCAGTGCCTTTGATAACAGCAGTGTGGTATGTGTGCATAAAACATAGACTCACACATTGGATGTTCAGAAAGACAAACACACACACACACACACACACACACTGCATAATGATCAAAATGAAAAGCTGTACTGCTACATCATCATCGTCACAGGGACGTCGATGGGAGTTTGTGGGTCAGCAAGTCTTGTGATCGCATCCTCTTGGCTTCAGTGTCTCTACAAAGCATTTGTGTGTGTGTGTGGGGGGGTGTGTGCTTGTTAGTGTTTGCCACCCCAATCAGATTGTGTAGCCCCCCATTGAGGCTGAGAAAAGCACGGCACACTAGCAGCATCAGAAGAGGGAGAAGACAGATGAGTTGCAGCTGACCTCACTAAAAAGTAGACATGCATGTAGGTTTATTTCCTAAACTCCTTTTCTCTCAATGGTTGTCAAACTACACAAAGTGAAAGTGAAAGTGTTTCTCTTTGAATCTCAGTGTGAACAACAACTCTTTCTCCCATTAGGGCATTGTTGTCCTCTCCTTCTCTCTGTGTCAGTGGCCACTTGGAGTTTGTCCAGCCCCTCTTCTCCTCCCTCCCCTTCATCCCTCGCTACTGTCCTCTCTTTGATCTGTGTTTCACAAAGGCACCTGGAAAGGCTTGAGGTGGCCTGGCAATGCTAAAGAGGCCCTCAGTGACACCAACGAACACCGCAGAGGGTGCAGGGAGCAGAGCCAAATCTGGCAACCTGTCATCCAGCAGGGCAGAGATTCACCTGGGGTACATCTGGCCACGGTTGCCAGCTCCTTTCCCATTTACAGTACAGTTTATCTTGTCACTTGGAAGGTAAGCTAATGTACATTAAGTATGGGATAAACATATTTGGTGTTATATGTCAGAACAGGGCTTACAAAATTGTGATTATCCTAATCCTAACCTGCCCTCACCGTAACCTTAATAAACAATTACTCAATACATGATGAATCTAATCCTTTGCACAGTGAATTCCAGCTTCTTCTGTCTGGACGGAGTTTCATAGCCCCAAGGTGCAGAACAAAGCAGTGTAGAAGTAGCGGTCAGATGAAACAAGTTGTACTTATTAATTAGGCAAAAATTATAAATTTAGACAAAAACTAGAAAAAAATATGTTCTTTTTAGACAGTATTAGACCATTTATTAGACCCGTATCAGACTTTATCAGAGGGTAATTAGGGACACATTACAACAGAGCTGTACTGTAGACTAAAGTAAAATCTCATATCCGCTACCTGAGACAAACCTTCTTTGAATGGTGTGATACAATTGTCAGAATAGCCAAGACCTGCCTTTTTTATTGATCAAATCACATTATCCACCTACATTATTACAGTGTCTGTGCAGTCATGCATAGACATAATATTCCTCTACCTCTATAATCTTGGCCTTTACTTGTTGGATCAGGTTCACTTATTGTTTTCAAATGGGTAAGAGCAGATATGTGAATTCGCTTTAGTTTACAGTACAGTTCTGTTGTAATGTGCCTCCAATTACCCTCTACTGAAGTCTATTAAGGATTTAATAAAGGGTTTCATAAAGAGCATACTATTTCTAGTTTTTGTCTAATTTAATACAACGTATAGCTTGTTACATCTTATGAGTGTGTTGTAATTTAAAGTGCTTTAAAATAGCTTTGTCTCGGCGGGATCACTTACTTAGATGAAGAAGTCATAGCAACATTGCACAGAAGCAGTAACAATTATCTATCTACCTTTGTTCAAGGGGTTATTTATTCAAGTCTTTTTTATTGTTATTTCTCAAGTCCTTTTATCATGTTTCAGTAACTTAAACCTGATGTTTTTGTGGCAAAAGTGTCATAGTGCCTTGAAAAGTTCTTGTAAACTGTCAGTGTCATTTTTATTTAAAACTGAGAAGCAGTTTTGCCTCCATGTTTGCATTTGGCTCCTAATTAAAACTCTGCTGCTGCTGAATTCGAAATCATCTCTTCACTATTTAATTTCTCATGGATCCCACTAGCCCAGCTGCTCTTTTTTTTTTTTAATCGTGTTATGATTCGTGTCCTGTATGTTGCTGAATACATCTCTTGCATGGGGGTTATGTGCATAAATTTTTCCCTGAACATGCTTGTTATTCATGTAACATATGCCAGAAAGCACTCGGCTGACAACTCCACGACAAGTCCCTCTTCTCGGTTCACTCTCTCCGCTGAACTCCCGTGGCTCCCACCAGTCGCAGCTTAACTCTGCATGTCGCCGTTTCCCACCTGAGAATGACAATACCCTCCCACCCATCCCCATAGTGCAGCATTCTGTCGAATCACTTCCTTAGTGCCAAGTTAGCATACAGTCGTCCCTTTGTTCATTAGCCAAACGTTCCTCCCTCCACTTGCCCTGCCATCCACCTCCATTTGTCATCATCAAGTATTAATTACTTAGCTCCCCCACCCTTCTTCACGCACACCTCTCTTCTCTATCCTGATTGTAGTGTGGACGTTATTAATCCCCGTTTGACTCCTGACGCCAGCTCAGCATTATCCTTGTTACAGATGGCGATGGAGATTCCATCACTGTTGTGCGCCAGTGAGTTAAAAAAAAAAAAGGTCGAAACACACCAGCACTATTATTGTTTCTCAGCAGGGGGGGCGCGTTGGTGAATGGCGATGGGAAGATGATAGATGATTGGAGAGTGAGCCTGTGTGCAATTCAAGGTCAGCAGATACTGACTGGAGCTGAGTTGATGATTGTTAAGATCTTGAATGGAGATCTATGTAAACACTGTGCCTGGCTGTCTATCCTTACCTACAGCTTTGTCATGAATTTCTCTAAGAAAAGCACACACTCTTTCCTTCTCCAACCTAAACTCAAATCCATGCTGCTTTCAGCTAAACTCCTTTGTCTTGTGCCTGCTAGATTAAATCCAATTTCTTTGTTTAAGCATATTATTTAAAATCCTCTGAAACGAACACTGTGGCCAAATGGTGGAGGGCTTCAATATTTCCATTTTCTAGCTTTTCAGTAAATACAACAGTAATTCAAATACTGTGAATCTAACTGATTAAATTATTGAAGTGAGACTCAAAAAATAAAGGAGATTTGCTTTAATTACTTGGACAGCATGAACAGTATGAACTGAGAAATAGGCACAATTTAAATAAGGCTACTTTAATCTATATTCTACTTATCTGTGACTGCAAGGTATCACATCTATGAACAAGAGGAGTGTCTTTATCTTGAACTATTAACTCTTGACACTCACTGTGTCATACACATTATTCATTCAGTTTCAAATACTTCTGCATGGATAACAAGCGTCCATCGTTAGTTGTTTCTTGGGTGAATTTTGGACAATTCTTTGCTAAATTAATGGTCTGTGTGAGTGAGAGCCACTGCTGCACTCTCATTCAGTGATACAGTACACACCCACCCAGCGAGGTGAAGAAGAAAGTCAGACTATTTTAACATTTAAAATTAATTTATTATACCCAAATCAAAGTTCGTCTTAGGTAAAAAAAAAAAAAAAGGAAACTTCGGAAGGCTGTAATTTTCTTTTTAAAAGGAAATTAGTTTTGAGAATATTTTAACGTATTGCCCAACCCTACATCTAACCTGTCTCTAACTTCTTATTAAGTTTGTCTGACATATAAGGAACTTGATCTTCATCCGACTGAATTATTGCTCTCTCTGTTCTCCCAGTCAGCGGCCATAAGTAGCCATGTTACGTCTTTCCCAGTCTCATTTAGCTTTGCAGTGTTTTGCTAGAAACACAGTTGCTGATTGAGAACAAATATATGTTTTGTCCAAAGTATCAAAAAGCTAATCAAAAAGCCATTATTGCAAACAACAATTAAGCATGTGGCAAATAAGGATGAGGAGCAAAAAATATAAAAGGCAAAGAAATTGGATTTGCACCTGGAATAACTTCCAAAAAGATAAAGTTGGCAGCAAGCCTCATTTAAAAGGCTTAGTCCCTTAAGACAAGGTGACAGAACTCACAAAACTTAACGTTTATGTTTGCATTATTTAGTTATGATTAAGTCTAAAGAGTGAAAAGTTAATACAGACACTGATATGTCTGCTATTTCGGATACGATTTGCATGTAGTTTGTAACTGTCTTGAATTCAGGTCAGCTCAATCTGGCAGGTGAGTTTTTCAGCTGTCATTTGCAATTTTAATTTGTGAATGTATTTGTCAAACCATATATGGTGTCATCCGTGAAAAACTACAGGCAGACTGTTTGTCACACATACTCATGGTTAATCAGTGGAAAGAGGAAAGGGATGGAGCTTAAACCCTGTAATTTGAGTTACGGCAATGCACTTAATAAAGGTTATTTAGAAATCACACCATAGGCTTTACCTTGAACTCTAGCTCCATGCCAGTGACGTGCTCACCACTCTCCACCTGGGCCAGCTTCTGGATGTAGGAATAGAGGCTCCGGGCAGCCACCTCAGTGTTGCCGCAGGCCACCGCCTCCAGCAGCGCGTCGTGAATGAAGCTGTACTGGTCCTCTGTCTGCACCATGTAGTTCCGCTGTGAACGCATCAGCGTCACGTGGCCGTAAATGTCGACCGTCTTCTCATGCTTGATGCGCTCAAGCATGGCGTCGATGACGATGAAGCAACCTGTCCGGCCGACACCCGCACTAAGGAATGAGAAGACAGAGAAGTCATTCATTTCTCCGCTGCTCTCATTTTGAGGGTCTTCTCTTCTCAGGATGCCGTGGCTTTGAATATTTAGTGCTTGTCACATCTGTGTTGTAGGAATTTAACTGTAATTTGTGGTAAATATTAAAAACATGATGTGATTATGTATGTCCATTAATGCTTATGGATTTGTTTACATTTTAAATAATTGAGTAGGAGAGCAAAACAGAGCGATATAGTGATAGCCAACGAGGGAACACAGAAGGAACTAAAACTGACAGATAGAAAAACAAGAGGACAGTGATGGAGACTGTGCGAAGCAAGCTGTCAAATTTCGGTTTTATTGTGCAGCGCTTTGGACGTGCTGAAGTCGCCTTATCTTGACAAAAAGGAAGGTTTCAATTTGAATAAGCCATTTGAGAAATATCGCTTGTAAAAAGGAGGAAGGGCTAAGGAGCAAAAAGGGAGAAGCAAGAAAAGATGGGAAGGGATTACTGTGAGGCTTTTCACAGAGAGGGAAAAAAAGAGACAGAGGTGGAGAGAATAAAAGCACAAAGAAAAATGGGATGCCTTAAAAAGAAAGATGATGTGACCAATGGAGAAAAGAGAAAAGATAGAAGTCTGTTAAGAAAGAGAGCATGTGTTTGTTTAATGTGTGTTATGTAATGTATAATAGCAGATACAAAGGAGCTCTGCCATTCTGTTTGCTCATGGGCATACGCATAAACACACTATGGACTGGGGCAAACATAAAAAAAGGACATCTCTTCCATGTGTAAGGTTATAATTCATTTTTACTCTAAAGACATACCAGAGTGGCATCGAGCTAACCACAGGGGTGCATAAAACTGCTCCACTTGGGTTCAGACATTCCAGTTACATAAAAGTTTAAAAACAGAGCAAAAGAAGAATTTTCTAACCAACACTCACAACAAAACGTTGCTACTGACCTGCAGTGGGCAATGATGGGACCGGCATCAGGTGGATTACAGGTCTTCACCCTACGGAGGAAGGCCAGGAAAGGGGTGGGGTACTCTGGCACGCCGTGGTCAGGCCATGCCGTGAACTGGAACTGGCGAACCTCCCGCTTCTCACTGGAGCCATTCTGGAGAGAACAGAGAGAACAGGGTTGGGTATGGTGGAGGAGTTGTTGTGTTTGGAGTAACTGACCAACTGGTTGTCATTAATAAGTTGTGTTAATGCATGTGTGTCAGTGACCAACGGGACTGGAGCTACTGTCTATGTCTGCAGATAATCTTGCAGGCTACAGGACCTCAGCCTAATATTTTCTGTGCATATTTATGAGTGTATACTCAAGGACCGCTCCAATTTTTTTGACTGCTCTGTTTTTTGTTGACTCCTGACTTCTCACTCCTCTTAACTGGTCAGTAGGGGCCACAACTCATGAAAAACTGCTAAGATAAAAACAAGACTTAACTAGTCTGCCGTGGGTCATAGCTCAAAAAGTGACTGACTTAGAAAAGTTTTATTTCACCTGGAGCATCTGCAGATAAATTTCATATCTGATATGTTAGCCACAATACAAAATGAATAAATCCCTGTTTTATTATCTTCAGCCCCTGTACGCCTGTGAAGTTACCATACTGGACCATTCAAGGTCCGGTAGGAAACAAAAGAAGGTCCAGACTGTTACACACTTAATTGTGAACAGATTTTCATGAAATTTGGTTTTCTTATAAACATGAAAAATTGAACATGGTTACTTGTTGGAATTAAATTCAGTTAACTGAGGGTGATCTAACCAGCTCTGTGCTAAAAGATTAACCATAGGCTTCAACCTACGAATAGGCAAGTGTAAATTATCCAAAATCTCAAGAGTTTGTGAGTTTCTCCAAAAATGTAGATTTCTGTCTTCTATATTATTGTAAAACCACCTATTTGCTGCAGTGAATGTTCTAAATAAATACATTAAAAAAAATCTAAATAATAACAATGTTTACATGAGATCAGCACTCTTCTTTGTGTTTTGCATCACAAAAATAAACCAAAATGGAGTGTGTGTGTGTTGCAAATTTACAGCGTGACCATGTAGATACAGTGCAGTACTTTTAGGGGTTATTCCATGATGAATGTTTAAATTGTTATAGGTACAACCACTTGCCTTCAACCCGTCTAATCTCCTGGATGCCTTTCTGCTGCCCCCTCAGAACATGTTTTAAACCATTCATCTGACTCAGCCCAAAATTTCATTCCTGACAGTACAAACACTATCAAAGATCTCTCTGAGCTCTTTAATATCTTCTGCATAAAATATTCTCATGTGTAGACAGGCAGGTGGAGAACCTGCCATTGGAAGGATTTGACATTTCCAGAATTGTCCTCTTAACCAGATAGCACCATGCTTAGCTCGCAGCTGTCTGTGGAGCTGGAGTGTCAGCAGAACAATGAGCGCCGGAGCAAACCAGTGATGGTAAAGATAGCAGGCTATGAGCAGCCACGGTGCTTTAAAGCTTGCCGGATGACATTCAGGGCCATTTACATTCTGCCGCTCTCAGCCTCCATCAAACCCGCCGATATGATTCTTTTTCTATCTTTCCTTTCCCTCCCCCTTCTAACTGTAGCCATTGCTGTGATTTCTCACTGAGCTGTTTTCACTTTGTATCTCTGAGAAAAAAATATTTTGTCGGATTTGTGTGAAGTATAAGGTCGCAGAAGGTGGCAGTAGACACACAAATATACACACACAGTGTATCTACAAAGCAGCCTCCATGCTACCTATCCATATGTATGCGTGTCCTGCAGTGATGCAGAATTGTGTCTGCTGATAAATCCTTAAAGAAAAAAAAAGAGAAATTTAAAGAAAAAACAGCAGCTAACCACCAATCACATCCATGCACCCTGCTTCATCTGCAAAAACAGGGGATGTCCAAAAAAAAAAAGGAGAGTAAGATTTAGGTCAGTTTGCTTTTAATTACCACACTCATTTATTCATTTATTCAGCATGGAAAAAAATTCCCTCTGTCAGGGAAGCAGAAACACTGCATTGAAATGCAAACAGCACCTCCATTAGAGGATCTTCTGAGAGGAAAGAGAGGAGAGGAGGACAGAGAGATGCAAGGGGGATTTTTTTTTCTCTCTTCTTATCCTCCTCAAAAATCTTCCTCTGGATCCCAGCTTGTATCTTTGATGCGTCGAGAGCTGAGTTTCAGGCAGGAGCTGACAGACGGCAGTGTAATGTGGATGCTTGTTGCATGTATCTGTAGATGTTCTAAGCAGCAGAAACATGAGAGCATGAAGATATATTACCTGTACTTATTATGTTATGATGAGCCCATCTGACCAGCTCCATATGATTGAAAAGTGTTTCCCAAAGGAAAATTACACCCTGTTAAAACTGCACCAAAAATTTTAATTCAAGTTCAAAACTCTCGTCCCCTTTAAAGTTGTATTGCTAAATTAATGTGCATCAGTTAGATGAACTAATACAGAGGAGGGAGCTTTTTCATTCGCACTTTTGGCAGTACTGAGTCAAACCATCCCACACCGATTTGGATTTCCATCACCAGTTCAAAAAAAAAAAATGCACAGCCGACCATCTCCACGCAGGCTGTGGTGACGTCAGACAGGCACTGCAAGCAAACTGAAGCAGATAGGTATCTGACGTACAGTAGGTTCATGCAGTGCCAAGAGAAAATTAAAAAAAAAACCTTAACAGTGGTAAACAGTACAAGAAAGTTATTGACCACAATAATACCAACAGGACGGGCAGAAAAATGTTCCTTTGGTTCAACGTCTTCTCGCAGGTTTTTTTTGTGTTTGCACGACCAAGAGGTGTGCAAGAGTGTGAGTGGCAGTGAGCTCTGCATGTGTTCTTGTTTCTTGTGTTTATGTGTGAGTGGTGTTCACACCTTAATGTCCAGTTCCTGAACTGAAAAAATGCAAGAATGATACATTGTTTCAATTTTACAACTGGTCCGGTTTATATTCATAACTGTCCAGAAATTGTAATCGAAAGACATATGGTGGAAATGTTTGATTTCTGGTCATACAGGTGGTGGGTAAAAGACAACAATCCATTTTCTACCTGGTGAACCATGTCATGTTGGTGTGGATCTGGAGCGCATATCATTAGACTTTAGAGGACCTCGCATATGAACGTGTTGTATGAGAGTGGGTATTAAATTATTTAATGACGCAGGTATTTCTCATGTCATCATAAGTCCAGGTTTGTCCCCTGTTAGTCCACATTTTAGGGGGTTCTAGTTCATAAGTCACCAAAACAGGAGGAGAAAATGTTTTTTAACCAATCATACATTAGTTCAAATGGTGTTTACACCTCAAATGAACCGCTCCACAGTTCACTTGACAGTGGTTTGAGAGCACCACTTTGAGGCAGACCAGAGGGCAGGCCTGCACCAGAACTCAAGTCCGGCATTTACACCAGTCCAAATAACCTGCCCCAAGGGGATAAACACTTCAACGAGATGAAACAAGGCTGGTGTGCACCCCCTTTAAATATACTTAAATGTGCATTATTCATGTCTCCAGGGGTGTATCTGTGTGTGGCTTCATATTTATGCATATATGTCAAGGTATGTAAATGCATGTATTTGGGTTTTGTGCATGTACATATTTGTGTGCAACCTTCATGATGTGTTTGTGTATGAGTGTGCATGTGAGCTTGCATGTGCAAATGCTTCATCTTAAGGATCTTTTCATTTGTGTGGAGACTGTATCTGCCTGTGTGTGTGTAGGTGCGCGCACATGCACAGACACACTCTGTGCGCACAGGAGCATGAGAGCAGTCTGCCAATTATGTATATTGAGTTTCTCTTCTGCTCACTTTACCTAAGTGCTCCAATTTGGCAGATGCACATAAACAGATGATCTATTGAGGAGCGAGAGAGCTGAACAAGGGAAAAGGGGAGGACTGGAAGGACAATGAGGACGAAGAGTTCTATATGTAGCTATGTATATACCTTTATACCAGGTAGAAAAAAAAACAGCACACAGTTTATGCCATCATTTTTGTTGCCTTTGTAAATCTTGTCTCTGTATTTTTACAAGGGATGTAGCATGAAATCACCCTCTGTTTACTGGACAAACATTAAATAAGGACTTGATAATAAATACATAATGGCTTTGTTTTATTTGCTAGGAGAAGATGTAGACAACAGTGGTGTACATATGTGTGTGTTTGGATGTGTGTAAGAGATAAATCCTCTTACCTTGTGAAGGGAGAAAGTGCGCACACAGAAAGTGGCCAACTCTATGGTGTCCAGCAGGGTCACTTGGGTCATACCATAGGTTTCTGTGCCACGACTGGGCCAGTACTGGTCACATTTAATCTGGAAATGAGACAGAGACAGACAGTGGTATAAGTTGCAGTATCTTCTATTAAAAGTGACATAGATACTGCTACTAATGAGTAAAATCATGCACATCAATGGAGGAGTGAGGAAAAACAAAAATCATGCTCGCACACATGCACCACTCATAAGGCGAGACCTCCTGTGGATTAAAACACCAGGCGGTGTTGACAGAAACACCAGGGTGGCTTCTCTTTATTTCAAATCTGAATAACAACACTATACAGACTGAACAGATTGATCAGACTGTCACAGCAACTCCACTCTTATAGCTTTACTTCACCAGCCTCACACATACAGCCTCCCTGCATCCTTCCCTAAATCTGTTAACAACTAGGATTACTGCCTCGTGGTTCTAAGCCTCCACGGACCAAGTTTCAACTCAGGTCTGTCCAGACTCATGTGATATATGTAGTGAAGAACGTGAAGTAATCAAATAAAAGGTATTAACCAAGAGTTTTTTGGCAAAGTGGATGTTATCACTATATTTACATGTATGATTTCAGTGAATAATGTCAAACATGATGCTGTCACTTACAGAATATTTATACAGAGGACTGCAGAGGACTGATAGAGAGCTAAATATTATGATGTTACAGTGAAGATGACCTTTGACCTTTTGGATATAAAATGTCATGTCATCATTTTATCCTATCAAGATATATGTGTGTAATTTTATCTCAATTAGCATATGAATTCCTCAGTCCTCCAATGGACATTTGTGCCAAATTCGAAGAAATTCCACCAAAGTGCTCTAGGGATGTGTGATGCATGTTCACCAGAATGTGATCAACATTAGGTTACAGTAACTTTGACCTTTGACCTCCAAAATCTGTACATCTCATCCTTGCATCCAATCAGACATTTGTGCCATGTTTGAAAAAAGTTCTGTCAAGGCGTTCTTGGGATACCACATATCGTATCACTGTCAAAATGAATCATGGTGAGATGTTTTCATTTCAGATCCTCATATAAAATACTTCCTATTCTTCTACACGTTTTCCTGGACGGATATCTCATTTTTGAGGCAAATAATTTTAGCAGGTTTTTGTCCAGTGGTTCTGCAGTATATCTGAAACCACAACCCCCAGGCTCCTCTGTCAGCCAACTTAATAAAGATTCATTCAATATGGGCTGTGACGCGCCAGGTGGACATCAGATGAGATGTGACAGCGAGTGAGGGAGATGTGCTGCTCTCCAGCTTTCTCTCCCATTTCCTGCTCCGGCTGACACTCAAGTCCTACTGCCCGCTAATCTTGATCACGTTTGACAGGAGTGGAACGCGCATGTCAGTATGGAGGATAGGTAAACAATTGAAAAGAGATAGAGGGAGGGAAAATGAGTGGAGACACCTGGGGTGAGTGAGCCTGATGTTGACACAGGTTTGAGTTGACAGGATGAAACATCGCAGTTGGCTTTTTGACATTTAGACAAGTCCACTCCTTGATAGCAGAGAATACAAACTGTAGATCCCTTCCTAAGGGAATGCTGACACCATTCAACTTAATTCTATGTCTTTTTCGTAGTTATCACCTGCATTTCCAGCTCATAATTTAGAAAAATGGATCATACAGCAGGCACTTTGTTTACATAACGACTTGCTGTCACTAGTGGCAAACAGAACTGGTATCCAACTGTCAAACACTTCAGAGACTTCCTTAACAGAGTCAATGTGCTTTTTCTGCTGATTCACTGTGGCCTTATTCAGACTGCCAGCCCACAACCATTTTTTGGCATATCCACATTGTATCCCGTTTGACATTTAGAAAGTCTGGACAGCAAAAAAAAAAAAAAAAATCACACATAAATTGAAATGCAATTTTTGCAAATTGGATCCGAGCCACATTTGAACTTGGTTTGAAATTCTCCAGATGCGTCTGAGTCAGGATGTTCTGTTCACTCAAATCTAATTTCAAAGTATTGTTTGCATCACTGACACACAATCGAGTAGTTGTCAACAATTAAATTAATCGTCGACTGCTTTGACAATCGATTAATCGTTTTTAGTGATTGTTTAAGAAAACAAAGTCCAGGTTCTCTGATTATAGCTTCTATGACAGTAAACTGAATATCCTTTGATTGTGGACATGAGAAGACATTTGAGGATGGAGGAGGAACAGTGATCAACATTTTTCACTATTTTTTAGCATTTAATGATTTTATGGACCACAATGAGACAATGATTGACAGATTAATTGATGATGTAAATTAGTTGCAGCCCTACAAAAACAATAGTCCACGGACAAACAGCGAAACAAGACAGATGCTGAAATTGTTTGTTAGCACTGTGAGGGGAGACTTTGGTACACAGACTCACTGTCACCAGCATACATAATTTCCAGTGCCTTCATCATTACCACAACAATCCATGCACACAGGTTGGTGATGTCTGGACACAAATTTATCCTTCTCACGTGCAAACAGCAATGTGGACAGTCTGTCTTAAAGATCTGATTTGAGAAACAAATCTAATTTGCCTGTGTCTGAACAAAGCCCATCATCATGGAAACTCCCAGCTCTTTAAATACATTTGCCACTTTTTAATCTGATAATGTGTGGTTGTAAAGTGGTGCTATTGTCTTCTTACTATGAAGACAAGAGTTAGCTGGCTAGCGGAAAAGTGCCAACTTGATATGCACAACTCCAAAAAGTTGGACTGTTTGTAAGTATGGAAAGTGTTTGTTTCCATCTCAATGACACCAGACTGAGCGAAAGCCAAGGAATATGCTTCCAGCACACCTCGTGGCCACGTCCCATGGACATAAATGTATAAAAAGAAAACAAAAAAAACAAATAAAAGTGGATGAGTGTGATCACACCCTGACATCTCATTCCTCCCTTCTGTCTCTAAGCCACTGTGCTCTCAGTGCACTTCTTCCTCTAACTTCCACTATCAACAGATGGTTGTGGGAGGCACTGGTCACAAGTACTGCAAAAACTCCAAGCACTCTGTTGCTTAAAATTTAATTTTAGCTTTCTGCACTGTGCACTCTGAGCGCTAAAACTCGCTAAGCTCTCGGCACTGTAGGGAACATGCAACAGCTTGTCGT
Organism: Lutjanus erythropterus; assembly: GCF_056507025.1. NCBI lineage: Eukaryota > Metazoa > Chordata > Actinopteri > Lutjaniformes > Lutjanidae > Lutjanus > Lutjanus erythropterus. The sequence continues at coordinate 22,462,873 of NC_139323.1, read as the reverse complement.
TTCCACTGCAAATAAGGAGAGAAAACAGCGCCAAGTCTGTGAAGATGCTCCCAGCGGACACTCAGCCTAACTTATCAGATGTGCACAGGTAGACTTTCTTTGAGTTAACTCTGTTTTATCATCCTCCCTGCTGCTCTCACCACCCGATTCAAATTTCTACACCTCTCAGAAAGCAATGCATCTCAAGAAAATGAAATCTGATTACCTATCAATGAAGTTCAGGTGTGCAACCGGGGAATAGCGGCAAAGCTGTGTTGTTTTAAGCAGCTGGTTCTCTTTCTTGATCTTGTGAACCAGTGATTTGATTGTGAGGTTTATTTAAAAAACAAATTTAAGTGGTAAAAACAGCACCCAGCATCAGTGCAGAAATTGGTGGAGCGGACTCACCCGTGACTTCTCCTCCAGCCTGGTCATCATGACCACAGTGGCTGCTCTCTGCTCCCACACCATCCTCCAGAAGTCCCCGAACGTCTCCGGTAATGGACCCTGGGTGGCGATGTAGGCATTCTGCTTCCTGTAGCCATCGATGTAGTTGGCGTTGATATAATCGCTACCTGTGATGCCTAGAAACAGACCACAGCAGAAACAACATTAAAAGATAAAACATTGTGATTTAATTGCTTTTTCCTCTTTGAAAAGGCATTTTCGACCTTAATCTGTATGACTTCTTCATTATTTCACTTAAGTCATTATTTGCACCCTTTTGTTTTGTGCCATCTGCCTTGATAATTCCCAGTTCTCACGCACACTAACCCTGTTTCCCAATCAATGGAGGTGTAAAGATTCTCAACCGAAAAACAAGTAAATTACTTATGTAATGAGTTCTCACACCTCTTATTGTCGAAACAAGTGAAAATTGGCTGAGAACGGAGAAAATGTTGGAATTGTCCAGAGAGAAGTGGCAGTGTCTTAAGATACGGCCAATCATGACAGCTTTTTGGATTTTAAGACATTCTTGGTATTATTCTTGCCTAATAGATCTTAGCCTGTTTTGAGATCTATACTTTGAGATGTTGACTGACCTGGTATGTGCCCTCTCGACAGTTAAGATCTGCAGCTGAAGTCCTGCTGGTTACCCCTATGACCTTGGTTGTTCTTTTTCTATTAGATCCCCAACACTATACTGAACTCAGATACAATAAATCCCTAGCTTCTTTTAAATCTCTTCTTAAAACGTTTCTCTTTCTGAAAGCTTTTTGACATGTTTGATACATGTTTATTTATATGCTTTACATCTGATTTATTTGATTGTATTCATTTAGTTGTTGAATTGGGGTTGTGATTTGCGACAGTGTTACTTGTCTCATTTGTTTTGTGTTTTTCCTGCTCTTACTATAAAATGAGCCACATGTGTGCAGCATTTGAGTCCAAGACAAGTTGTCCTATCATATTGTATCATATCCTATTAGATCATAGTGTATCATATTGGTTTACTGATCATATCATATTGTTGTATTATGTTCTTGTTCTTTGGTTTCACTCTACTTTTATCCGCCTTGTCTGGTCTTCTTTTTTTTAGAACACTTTGTGACACTGCTAAGAAAATACAAATAAAGTTTATTATTATGACACTGTTATAAGACATAACACAATGTTAAATAAGATGCTGAAACACTCTTGCAACATTTCTCTCTGTCTGCTTCTGTAGAGCTGAAGGAAACCTCAGTAGCTGTTCCATTTGAATGGATTCAAATGCAGCAGCTGCCTCACTGTCACAACCTCCTGTACTGCTCTTATATTATTTTCTTTTTCTGCGGTTCTGCCTTGGTTTCTGTAGATGTGGTGCAGCAGCCTACATCTGATTTAACAGCGAGGACAGAGTGCTGTTGAAGATGGAAAATAGCAAGGAGTAAATCAGCCACTCAGCCACCACGGCCGGGAGGTAGATCCAGCTACCATCCCTCTCAGTCCGCCACCATGCTCTGCTGCACACCGGTCCCACTAAATCTAGCCGTAAGGCTCCCCTCCACTTTGCTGTGTAGATGAATGTGTACTTGCGATATTTTAATGCAAGGATGGTGTACATGCCACTTGTAAGCTCACTTTAAGATCGCAAAAGCCTGCTCCCACTGACTGTGTGTAAGTATCAAAGTATTCTGTAGCATCCTTTAATGTGTCTGCAGTCGTCACAGGAGACTTCAAAGCTAAAATATGTAGTTCACAGTGAGGCTTAACCAGGATCCCTCATGATACCACATGCATAAAGTTGTGTAACTGTGATGCAGGAGTCTAGTCTCATCATGTGCAGTAAAAAACTGTTATATTCAGATCTGAGGAAACAAGTATCTTGGTTGCATAAAACCACTTAGGCTAAGGTTTTCCTTAAATACTCACAGAAGAAAGCCTAAAAAAATTGCATATAAGGATTTCCTTAAAATGTTGTATGAAAAAATATGTTAAACTTTAAGTGTTTGTCCTTAGATACTAAAGTATTCTCTTATGTGTCGCTAGAAGGCCCTTAGACCATTTTCCTAAGGAAATTTTAAGAGAACATCACAGATGCTTGACGGTGAGATAACTCGTTTGTATTTAGACAGTGGCTGAATTTATGGTGATTGAAGAAGAGAAGGAGATATTAAGATGCATGAAAACCCACTGGACACTATGAGCGACGCTAACAACTAGTTAGAGTAGATTTGACGTTAGCACTACAAACTTTGTAATTAACGAGCCAAATGTTAACATAATTCTGTCTCATACATTAATGTTTTAGTTAGTTTTAATGTTATATTACTTTATTGAAACTCACCATTTTTTCCCCTTGCTGCCATAATAATATTTGTCTTCAACCACAGTTCTTTTCACATCATTTTTTGCAATGATTTTTCAGTTAGCTCACTTTTTGCCACATCTTCTGTTTGTGTGTATTTGTT